>NC_057359.1:81338029-81998967 GCF_016509475.1 Prionailurus bengalensis
ATATGTATATGTAAAATGTTGCATTCAATAACTAGAGAATATGCTTTTTTTTTTAAGTCGGCTCCATGCCCAGCATTGGGCCCAAGGTGGGGCTTGAACACTTGACTCTGAAATCAAGACCTGAGTGAGATCAAGAGTTGGATGCTTAACCAACTGAGCCACCAAGGTGCTCCCACATTATTTTCAAAAGCAAATAGAACATGACCATATAATAGGCTATAAAACAAAGAACGGGAAAACAGAAAAAAGTAAGGAGACAATCACATAATGTGTGGTCTCTGAGACTGGTTTCCTTCATATAAGACGTTTTCAAGACTCATCCATGTTGTAGCATGAAATCAGTACATTTCTTTTTATGGCCGAACAATATTCCACTGTATGGCTATACCACATTTTGTTTATCCATCAGCTAATGGACATTTGGTTGTTTCTACTTCTTGCCTATTGTGAATAACACTACTATGAACATTAGCATACATGTGTTTTAGTGAATGTATGTGTTCATTTTTCTCAAGCAAGAGGAAGGGAGGAAAGAAAGAATGTCCTTTAACCACAACACTATTAAGATAGAAGTTAATAATAATAAGATAAGCAGAAATAATCTCATATGTTTAGAAATTTTTTAAAAACCACAAAGCTAAATAACTCATGGGCCAAAGAAAAAATCTTCATGAAAATATAAAATACACAGAACTAAAAGGTGATTTCTAAAATGCTACATAGCAAAGCTGTGGGTGCAGCTAAAGCAATAATGAGAAGCAAGTTTGTAGCCTTTTGTTTTGTTTTGTTTTTTGTAAACTCTATACCCAATGTGGGGCTCAAACTCACAACCCAGAGATCAAGAGTCACATGCTCTACTGACTAAGCCAGCCAGGTACCCCAACTCTGTAGTCTTGAATGTTTTATTAGAAAAGATGATAGGATAAGCATCCAACTTAATGTCAGAAATAGAACAACACAAGCCTCAAAAAGTATAGGAAAAGGAATCATAGAGAGCAGAAGGCCACGAAATAGAAAACAAAGATACAATGGAGATGATCAATAAACCAAACGTTGCTTCTTTGGAAAAACTAATCAAATTGAGATCTGTATAAAATACAAGTGACTAAGCAAGGGTACTTAGCCTAGACTGGGGTGTGTGGGGATTGGGGGGGCCAGGGAAGACTTATGGAAAATAGGAGTCATGAGCTAATCCTTGAAGGGTACATAAGAAAGGAAGAAAGGAAGAGAATATTCTAAGGAAGAGTGAAAACATGAACAAAGGTGACATAGGAATGGCACAGCATGAAGGCTCAAGAGAACCACATGCAGTGCAGCATCAGTAGTGGTTTAAGTTCAGGGCATGGAATATGTGAAGTAAGTCTAGAGAAGCTCGGGGCCCAGATATTAACAAAAAATATTCAACTGAGTCTTCACAATATACCCAGGATCATAGGCTAAATACATGATTATATCTTTTTATGCTGGCAACAAAAACTCCATGGGGTATGAATGTATTGTGCCCATCTATAAATAAAGAAACCAAGGTTCAGGGCAAAATTTTCCCACTGTCACATAGTGAGTTATTTCAAACCCATATCTGTGTGGTTCCAAAGTCCAGGCTACACTGCATCTCAAATCATGGAAGTCTTCATAGGGAGCCTTTATAAGGAGACTGAACTTCATTCTTGAGGCAAATATTCAAATTTACCCCACAAAAAACCAAAACTCATCCTTACAGTGAAAGTTTGGAATGGCGTTACAGCTGCCGTTACTCTATGCCACCAGGACAAAGAGTCCATTTGACACAGGTGTCCAGTAACAGGCAACATTACAATGCAGAGTGAGCAACAGGGGGCACTGGGCTGATTTGAGGTCCTGAAACATATTTATGATTACTACCTGGGAGGCAAGTACTGTTCAATGATGAGAACTGGATAAGCATATGGCATTTTTTCAACATCTTTATTGAAATATAATTCACATGTTACACAATTCACCCATTTAAAGTGTACAATTCAACAGTTTTTAGTATAGTCATGGAGTTGCGTGACCATCACCACAACCGATATTAAGACATTTTCATCACCCCAAAGAGAAATCCTGTACTAGCAGTCACTCCCAACTTCCCACCAAAAGGCTCCCCAGTCCCTAGGCAACCACTAAACTATTTTCTCCATGTAGATTTCTCTATACTGAACACTTCATATAAATGGAATCACATAATGTGTGGTCTCTGGGACTGGCTTCCTTCATATAAGATGTTTTCAAGACTCATCCATGTTGTAGCATGAAATCAATACATTTCTTTTTATGGCCGAATAATATTCCACCATACGGCTATACCACATTTTGTTTATCCATCAGCTAATGGACATTTGGTTGTTTCTACTTCTTACCTATTGTGAATAACACTACTATGAACATTAGCATACATGTGATTTAGTGAACATGTGTTCATTTTTCTCGGGTATATACTTAAGAATAAACTGCTGTGATGTAGTAATTCCATGTTTAACATTCTGAGGACCTGCCAAACCAGTTTCCAAATGGCTGCACCATTTTCCATTCCCAGCAAGAGCGAGGGCTCTAATTTCTCCACATCCTCGCCAACACTTAAGATTTGCTGTTTTAGACATCCTAGTGGGTCCAAAATGGTTTCATCGTGGTTTTGATTTTCATTTCCCTAATGGCTAATGACGGCATGTGACATTTTAATACAGCCCTTAATGTGTCCTTTTCTTTTTTAATACCAAAGATATTTTGACAAAACCTAAAAAATAAAGAAATAACCTATTGGAATTTTCAGGAGTTTCATTACCCAACTCTACATGGAATGCTTAATTAAGCCTTACCTCGTGGGAAGAGGATCCAGTAATGGAGTAAAGAGCTACACGTGGGGAGATGGTCAAGGGTAGACAGAAGGCCAGGCATGTCTACTCAATACATTATTTGAAAATTTAAAAGTGGCAGGCACCTAGATGGCTTAGTCAGCTGAGTGTCCAACTTCGGCTCAGGTCATGATCTCACAGTTCAAGAGTTCGAGCCCCGCATCAGCCTCACTGCTGTCAGCCTCTCAGGGCAGAGTCTGCTTGGATCTTCTGTCTTTCTCTCTCTGCCCCTCCCCAACTTGTGCTCTCCCAAAAATAAATAAATATTTAAAAACGGAAAATTTTAGAGTGGCTTTACATTTTTATGTGACTATTTCAATTTAGATGTAATGACTACACAAAAATAGCCATATCAAAATGCCCTGCTTTCAACTAGGACTGAACTAGAACTAGAAGTAGTGAAGACAGGGGAAAGATTCATCTGGTTCACTCTCTTCCCCAATATTTGTCATTACATCCTTCAAAAGTAAGTACTTATAAGAACTCTTATATGCTGCTGCAAAAAAACTGCTACAATTCTTGGAAAGCAATTTAGCAATACATTCCAGAAGCCTGAAAATACACATGCCCTTTAACCCAAATGTTTTATTTCTGCAAAGTTTATTTTAAGAAAATAATATAAAATGTGGAGGGAAAGAACTCCAGGAAATTTTTTCACAGAGGAATCAATCTAAACATTGAATAACATGAAAATAAATAAATAAATAAATAAATAAATAAATAAATAAATAGGTTTCCTGAATGAGATTGTTTTTTTTGACAATTAAGATGACATTTTTGACAATTAAGATGACATTTCTGAAAAGTGTGTATAGCACAGAAAAACATCTAAATTATAACATGGGCATTAATGTTAACAAAATAAAATTATATCAGCTTTGTAAAACACTGACATTAATCATTATCAGCTGAAGTATTTTGCATGTGTGTATGGTTTGTTTGTTTGTTTGTTTGTTTGTTTTTAGAGACAGAACGAGAATGCAAGCAGGGGAGAGGGGCAGAGGGAGAGACAGAGAGAATCTTAAGCAGACTCCACACACAGCACAGAGCCCAATGAGGAGCTTGATCCCACAACCCTGGGATCATGACGTGAGCCGGAATCAAGAGTTGGATGCTCAACTGACTGAGCCACCCAGGCGCCCCACATCAGCTAAATTTATGCTGAAGAGATGCTGGAATGAAATGCTTCAAAACAAAAATAGTCATTGCAACTCCATGGTTGATTATAAACTTTTTCTATTTTTTTCCAAAATTTTAATGTTTTTTTTCAATATATGAAGTTTATTGTCAAATTGGTTTCCATACAACACCCAGTGCTCATCCCAAAAGGTGCCCTCCTCAATACCCATCACCCACCCTCCCCTCCCTCCCACCCCCCATCAACCCTCAGTTTGGTCTCAGTTTTTAAGAGTCTCTTATGCTTTGGCTCTCTTCCACTCTAACCTCTTTTTTTTTTTCCTTCCCCTCCCCCATGGGTGTCTGTTAAGTTTCTCAGGATCCACATAAGAGTGAAACCATATGGTATCTGTCTTTCTCTGTATGGCTTATTTCACTTAGCATCACACTCTCCAGTTCCATCCATGTTGCTACAAAGGGCCATATTTCATTCTTTCTCATTGCCACGTAGTACTCCATTGTGTATATAAACCACAATTTTTTTTATCCATTCATCAGTTGATGGACATTTAGGCTCTTTCCATAATTTGGCTATTGTTGAGAGTGCTGCTATAAACATTGGGGTACAAGTGCCCCTATGCATCAGTACTCCTGTATCCCTTGGGTAAATTCCTAGCAGTGCTATTGCTGGGTCATAGGGTAGGTCTATTTTTAATTTTTTGAGGAACCTCCACACTGTTTTCCAGAGTGGCTGCACCAATTTGCATTCCCACCAACAGTGCAAGAGGGTTCCCGTTTCTCCACATCCTCTCCAGCATCTATAGTCTCCTGATTTGTTCATTTTGGCCACTCTGACTGGCGTGAGGTGATATCCGAGTGTGGTTTTGATTTGTATTTCCCTGATGAGGAGCGACGTTGAGCATCTTTTCATGTGCCTGTTGGCCATCCGGATGTCTTCTTTAGAGAAGTGTCTATTCATGTTTTCTGCCCATTTCTTCACTGGGTTATTTGTTTTTTGGGTGTGGAGTTTGGTGAGCTCTTTATAGATTTTGGATACTAGCCCTTTGTCCGATATGTCATTTTCAAATATCTTTTCCCATTCCGTTGGTTGCCTTTTAGTTTTGTTGGTTGTTTCCTTTGCTGTGCAGAAGCTTTTTATCTTCATAAGGTCCCAGTAGTTCATTTTTGCTTTTAATTCCCTTGCCTTTGGGGATGTGTCGAGTAAGAGATTGCTACGGCTGAGGTCAGAGAGGTCTTTTCCTGCTTTCTCCTCTAGGGTTTTGATGGTTTCCTTGTCTCACATTCAGGTCCTTTATCCATTTTGAGTTTATTTTTGTGAATGGTGTGAGAAAGTGGTCTACTTTCAATCTTCTGCATGTTGCTGTCCAGTTCTCCCACCACCATTTGTTAAAGAGACTGTCTTTTTTCCATTGGATATTCTTTCCTGCTTTGTGAAAGATTAGTTGGCCATACGTTTGTGGGTCTAGTTCTGGGGTTTCTATTCTATTCCATTGGTCTATGTGTCTGTTTCTGTGCCACAAAATTTTAATGTTTTTAAAACTGAGTTTTAAATAAAACTAACAGTCAGGCTCAAAGCCCAGGCCTGTACAGTATGACTGAAGTAATTAAGTAATTTCCAATGGTCTTCTTTATTTCTAGGGGGCCACGAAATCATACTGTATATATTGATTTTATTTAAATGTTTATTTACTTATTTTTGGGAGAGAGATAGAGCTCATGCACAAGTCGGGGAGGGGCCAGAGAGAGAGAGAGGGAGACACAGAATCTGAAGTAGGCTCCAGGCTCTGAGCCATCAGCACAGAGCCTGATGCGGGCTCTAACTCACAAACCATGAGACCATGACTGGAGCTGAAGTCAGACGCTTAACTGACTGAGCCACACAGGTGCCCCCATATTCTATTTAGATGGGCAGTGTGGCCATGGGAACAAGACCCAGCCTGAGAACCAGGAGACCTGGAGTCTAGTTCTAAGCTGTATGTCACTTAACACCTCTGAAGGGTGAAACAGCTGACACGCAGCCAATCCTCACTGGGCAATGGCTCTAGCATGCAGGTTATATATGTCATTAAACACACATTATTAAAATGGGACAACTACCCTAAGAGACAAGCCTGATGCCCCATGTGTCAGAACTAATAAGTGGTGCGGATTCAAACCCAAATCTAACGCCATACAATACTGCCATCTATCAAACAGAAGCAATGAAGTCTACCTACCACACTCACTGCATAAAGTAAAAGTCGGCTTAGATAAATGTATGTAAAAGTTCCACAAAAAACATCTAGCTCCATTGAAATGTAAGGCCCTAAAGTTCTCCACACAGCCTGTTAATTCACTAGAAGGGTTTTTTTTTTTTAATTTTTTTTAACGTTTATTCGTTTTTAAGAAACAGAGAGAGACAGAGCCCGATGCAGGACTTGAACCCACGAATCGTGAGCCCATGACCTGAGCCAAAGTGGGACGCTTAACTGACTGAGCCACCCAGGCGCCCCTAGAAGTTTAATAGCACCTGAAGATAAAGTTGTCTATGTTTTGCCTTCATAAGCTAACAAGTCAGTAATAAATTAAGGACTGTTTTTAGTGAATAGGAAGGAAACATTTTAATTATCATAAGGTAGATTATGCAAGGCAAATGATTATCTATTAGATGTTTAAATAATCAACAGGGGAAAGGCTTACAACACATAGGAGACAAAAAGTGACTATCCATGATATTCATAAACAAATAGGAAAAACATAAACATAAGCAAAATATAAACATAAACAACCCCAAAGATAAATGAACACTTAAGAATACATTTAGGCATTTCACAGACGAGGTAGGACAAATGACTAGGAAACATACAAAAAGTCCAGCCTCATTGACAAGCATAGAAATGTGAGTCAAAAGAGCATATGTTTTACCTGTCAGTTCGGCAAAGACTTAGAAGATAAATAGAAGGCAGTATTGGAGAGGAGATGAGAAGAGGGACACCCTCAAACACTGCTGGTGGCAATTTGATGGCAACCATCCAAATACAATGTGCATCTACCCTTTGACCCACCAAGTCCTAGGAATTTATCCTACAGAAGTATTTGTACAAATGAACACTTAACATCTGAACAGTGATGTGTATTGTGCCTTTCTTTGTAATTGCAAGAAAAAATGTGGAAACAATATCCAACAATAAATTTTATGATGGTACATCCAGTCAACCATTAGATTATTATTAACATGAAATGAACCTATGCTTGCTAACAGAGAAAGATAGCCATGCTAAAAAAAAAAAAAAAAAAAAAAAAAAAAAGCAGTTGCCAAATACTATACATATTGTGTAACTATAGCATTTAAAATAAAATAGAAATTGCCTATATATATATATATATATATATATATATATATATGATTATCCTCTTCATACCCTCATGGTAGGACCGCACATCCCAAGCCCTGTGAAGTTAGCCATGCCATGTAATGCTTTGTGAATGAAATGTAAGCGCAGTCACTTCTGGGTAGAAGTCTTAAAAGGCAGTGCACAATTTGCACATTCCCTTCCCCTCAGGGACTCAATGAGGGAGGTACTGAGCTAGAAGCATGGGTCTCTGAATAACCAAAATGATGATAGCCCCGTCCCTTCCTTCCCACCAACTCTCCCTCCCTCCCTCCCAACCCACGTTGAATCCCTGAGTATGAGCAAGAAATGAACTTGTGTTGTTATTAAGCCACTGATATTTTGTGGTTGCTTGTTACTACAGTACAATTTACTTGTCCTGACACATGAGGGAATAAGAAAAAAATCTGGAAAGATGCAAACCAAACTGTAACCATGGCGTTGCCTTTTAAAGAGTTAGAAGGGGGATGGGGTGGGGAGTGGGGGGTTGGAGGTTTTATTTTATACACTTGGGAACTGTATACATTTCTATAAGTACATATAGCTCTAGAAAATTGAACAAATATATTTGTAAATAATCTAAGATTTCCAGAAAATTTACCATTGTTGCTTTTTTAGATTCCAATAAACCACAGTTCCGACACAAAGAGAAATAAAACCTCCCTATGAGCATAAGGAACAAAACAGGAAAACTGTCCTTCATAAGAGTTCTAGGCAGATCGACAGAAGGACTTCTCAGAATAGGGACATTCTCCTGAATAGGGATAACAGGCACGGGAGAAATGCTGCCCTATTCTACCAGCTCCGTTAAGGATGAGGTTTTATGATGACACAGAAGCAGATGGGGATAGAGAAAGGGTCGTCAGAACTGCCTGCTAGGACTTACAAAGGCATTTATAAAAATTACTAGATAATGGTTCAAACGCATCCAGGGAAACAAACATGCACACAAATGGCAGCCAAGGCAGCTGTTACAGCAAGGCACGACTTGACGTGACGTGAAAGGAGAGATGTTAGTCCATCTGGAATAGAGAAACATGGTTATTGTTCTCTCCAGCAAAAAAGGAATCTGTGCAGAGGGATCTCAGGGACATAACTTGGCTGCAGTGGAGCAGCCACAAGGAAGGGAGGAGCTCAAAACTAATTAAAGGACAACAAGGTTATTTGCCTGTTCACACCACCAAGTTTCTGTTATAAAATGTAATTAAGATGTCATGGAAATTCAGTGGAGAGAAAGGCAAACAGTATTCCTAGTGTAAACACTGGCACTTTAAAGATTTTCTGATTTAATCCTCATAACAACCCTACCAAGTATTTTATGCTCATTCTTAGAGATGAGGAATCTTGGGCTCAGAGAGGTAAAGCAAGTTGTCCAGGGTCACAGAGCCAAGGTTCAAACCCCTATCTGGCTATAGTCTTTCCAGAGTCCATGGGGAGGACTATAGGAATGACAGTAAAGAATAGGAATGATAGTAAAGGCTAAAGAAATCAGCCCAGAAAATCCACATCACTTCCACACAGCTAATGGGTATATTTACATACACGATCTCAGTTCTCCGTGTGAACTCAAATAGCTAAAATAAGCTTCCTGTGGTGATGTATAATAATTAATACAGCAAAGTATGAGGTAGGTGCCAGGTTCAGAATGGAGGCTTTACATTTTTCAATTAAATTCACAAAACCCTAAAAGTATAACTGATTTAAACAGAACTTTAAGGGGCGCCTGGATGGCTCAGTCGGTTGAGCGTCCGGCTTTGGCTCAGGTCATGGGCTCACCGTTCGTGAGTTTGAGCCCCGCGTCGGGCTCTGTGCTGACAGCTCGGAGCCTGGAGCCTGCTTCGGATTCTGTGTCCCCCTCTCTCTCCGCCCCACCCCTGCTTGTGCTCTGTCTTTCTCTGTTTCAAAAATGAATAAACTTAAAAAAAATTTTTTTAACAGAACTTTAAGTCCATGTTATTTAAAAAATTTTAAACCTAAACTACATCACCTTGATGTTCATTTAAAATGTAACTGTTGGGGCACCTGCGTGGCTCAGTCAGTTAAGTGTCCAACTCTTGATTCGGCTCAGGTGATGATCTCATGGTTTGTAAGATCGGGCTCTGCACTGACCACATGGGGCCTGCTTGGGATTCCTCTCTCTCTCTCTCTCTCCAAATGAATAAGTTAAAAAACAAAATATATATATTAAAAAATGTAACTGTCCCTTATCCCCCAAGAGCTTTGCATGTTTTCACTATTTGCTATAGTCTGTCATAGAGCAGGTCTCAAAATATTTATAACATGATTCAAATAAGCTGGTCATATATGTTCTGGTTAAGCTGTAACCTTATATATGCAGATTAAATTCTGTAATATTTTTTTCCTAGTTTTTTTTTTTCTTTTTTTTTAAATAGATCAGGGGCACCTGGGTGGCTCAGTTGGTTAAGCATCCAACTTCGGCTCAGGTCATGATCTCGCTGTCCCTGAGTTCAAGCCCCGCGTCAGGCTCTGTGCTGACAGCTCAGAGCCTGGAGCCTGCTTCAGATTCTTTGTCCCCCTCTCTTTCTGCCCCTCCCCCACTCAGACTCTGTCTCTCTCCATCTCTCAAAAATGAATAAACATTTTTAAAAAAATTTTTTACGTAGATCAAATAACCCACATCTGCAATTGCTCAAAGGATGAAAAATATAAAATAACATTTATTCAATATTGACAAGTGTGTCAAACATTGGGTTAAGGCAATTTACATGCATTCCCTTATTTAATGTCACAAAAATTCTGCACGGTAAGTATCACTTGCCCGTTGTTACAGTTCAAGAGATTGAGGCTCAGATTCTATATTTAGTACATGGTTGGTCACACAAGTCATTAGTAGTGAGGATTTTCACTTAACTGTCTGAATCCAAAGTCCATGCTAGCTAGCTCCAGGACACAACACTTCCCTTCTAGAGAAAAAGGCACTTAAAGAGCAGGCAGTTACTATTACAATATGTCCTTGTCAAAGAATAGATTTAAAAGAAAAAGAGAATTATTGGATTTTTGCATTCAACTTCCGCTGGCTCAAAACCAGAATCCAGAATGCTACCAAAACTGAGGCTATTTACAATAGAGGGTATGCTTACATAACCCGGGAAACGGTTCTGACAATTGTTGACCACAAAAACCAAAATTTTAATTTGTACTAGCTATAGAACTTGAATGTGAGCCCCTGGAATTTGTTGTCTTTTAAAGGACTATTGAAGGTGTTCGTGTGGCTTCATGAAGCTATTACATATACCATGTTGTTCAAACAACGGTGGTAGTGAATTGCGATTTTTATGGAAGGACAAGTTCAACTGGCAAAGGGAAAATTCTGGTGGACTAGGCATTATAATGACGTGTCTGTTGAAAGGAGAGCATTTGATGGAAGAGGATATAAACCGTTCTTAAATACCATGCTGTTTTTAAAAAATGGAACATAAATTGCAAGCACTATCATTGAAACAGGAAAGGGAGGTAAGATTAAACTATATAATTTTTCATTTTACACCGCACCTTCCAGAAGGAATGAGATACAGCAATTCATACAGCAGGATCACATTCCATAGAGGAGCAAGGCAACTCAGCTAGTCAAATGGCACCCAAATAGCTTCTTCTCTGTGGGCAGCAGCAAGATAGGATTTGGAAGGTACAGGCACCAAATGTTCCCCTGCCAGGTAGGATATATTTCAGTGTGTTTTATTTTAAGTCCTATTTGCAATAGCACTCTCCTGGTTCTGAGCAACTCCGCTGTCATTTGAGAGTTATGAGTCAGACAAATGGGAGCGTTAAGAAGTGGAGAATTATAAAACACATCGGCAAGTGTGCTTTGGAACAAGACAGACTACTGTATGAACCCTGACTTTCCCTCTTACTTACTGTGCCCACCTCAATTTCTTCACTCAGTATCTGGGACTACCAATAATAGAATAACTACTAGTGGGGTGTATTCTAGCAAACGATTAGCAAAGAAGACAGTATAGGATTGTACACTGGCTATGAGCACAGGCCCTGGATGGCTTTGCCACTTGTTACCCGTGTGGCCTTGGGCTAGCCCTATATGAAACTCTCCCCGAGCCTCAGTTTCCTCATCTGTAATTTGGGAATGATAATAGGATCTACTTCGGAGGGTTGCTGTGAAGACTAAATAAAATAATCCATAGTAAATGTCTAATTTTTAATAAACATAAAGCGCATAGTATGATGCCTAGCATATAACAGATACTTAATAAACAGTAACTGATATTATACCTTATAAGCAGGACAACATAGTAAGTATACACATGCTGCAGAAAGGCTGGATAAATTTCAGAAAATAACACATGATTTGGAGTCTCTGAAACAAAGAACTCACACTGTAATAGATCTTGGGACAGGGGCTTATGCAAGGTGTTATCAACAAAGGTCCTTCCATCAAATCTCTGAGCGCCCTCGTGCACGTCAGCTAGCTGGTGTCCATGGCACCACTGTGCACATATACACAACCTGCAGCTCCAGGGAGGGCAGCTATTCTCCTTGGTGTCTTTTCCCTAGGGTTTCTTTAATGATGGTGTCAAAACTACAAAAGAATACACAAGAGGATGGGGAGAGAGGCTCACACAATTGAAAGAGGACCATACAATTCCATAAATATTTATTGAGCACTACTGTGAGCCAGGAAAAATCCCTCTCTTTCATGTGGGCAACTTCAATAGCGACTCCATAAACCTGATTTTGCTATTCTAAGATAAACTTTCACCTTATCTATAAGTTAACAGGGCCAACATTTGTGAATTTTCCTTTGAGAGGCAAATTCAACATTGTGGACATGGTTGGATTAGACCCGACCAGAGTAGATACAACTGAAAACAGAATCACCAGAGAGTTGGCGTGGTTCACCTGGGGCTGAGAGAGTGGGCAAGAGGAGCTGAGTTTATATATGGCAAGATTCTGTGATCACATTCAGGCAGGAGCTCAAGCTTCCTGGCCTGGCCTCCGACGTCCTCCATGATCTGGCTTCTTCATCTCTCCCGCTTTCCCACGTGCTCCCTAAGCATTGTGCACACAAAATCCCACCCTGCACACAAAATCTGATCCATCCTCCCTGCCTTGTGCCTATTCTGTATGGAATGGCCATTACCCATTCAACTCCCAGACTGGACCCGCCATTGTGTGCATGTCTTTCTCTCAAGCCAGAAGCTGCTGGAGGGCAAGGAGGGAATCCCACTCACATCCGTATGTGTAACTCCAATCCAGGGACTGCAGATAGAGATCCAGTAGGAAACAGTGAGAAGAGCCCAGAATGAAAGCTGGTTTCAAACGGAATCTCTGTTTCAAATGCTAGCTTACTAGCCACTAGCAAATGCCACTTACTAGCCATATGACCTTGGATAAGTTAACCTCTGTATACTTCAATTTCCTCTTCTGTAAGATGGAGACAATGAGGCACTTAATTGGCTTGTTGGGAAAATCAAATCACTGTAGATACATAAAGCACTTGGAAGAGTCCTTGGCACAGGGTTAAGAGTTATGTAAGGCTTCATTATAGCTGTTGACGTTTGCTATCCTGGTTGTTAAATGTGTGTGTGATAAAAAAAAAAAAAAAATGAAGGGGGAAGGGAGACTGTGTCCTATAGCCAAGCAAACGTTGAATTCACATGCTGGCTCAGTGCTGCCCTGCTAAATGGACTGTCCGGTGCCGCCCCTCACTGTGCACTGTCAAAGGAAACACTGAGCTTTCACCCTGGCTGGTATTCATGACCTCATTTCTTACCTGGGCTCCCCGTCCACCCCAGCCAGTCGGGTACTCTCAAATCCTGCGGCAACAGCACTGCACGAAATACAAAGGACACCAAGCCTTGTGTCCCAGCCCTGGTCCTCAGACACCAATGCTGAGCATTACAGATGATCTTGTCCAACATCACTCCTGAAACATATGGGGAAACTGAGGCCTGGAGAGGTTGTGTCTGTCTACGCTTTGTTAGTGACTGCTTTTCATGTACTCAACTTTATGGTAGGCACTAACAATACTAAAATCATAATTAAGGCTGGAAGGGACTTAAAGTTTACCTACTCCAGTACTTTTCAAACTCCACATTCTAGAGTGTCAAGACGAAATGTGAGCTCTGTGGCAAGTATTTCATTCATTCATCTGGTAAATATTTATGGAATACCTATGATGTACCACAAGTCAAACACCACTCCTGTCCTCAGCACCTCACAAACTCATAGGGAAGAGTGACATTAATAATCACACATCTAATAGGAAAGCCCTGTTGTGACTGAGTTTGTTTTAAAATATACCAGAAGGGGTATCTCCACTTATATGCCAATGTACTTTCTGGGCGAGAGGAAGAAGGCGAGGTTGGGGCGGTGGGGGGAGTTACAGGTAATGCCTGGCAACTGCCCACTCCACTGGGTTTACCAGCACCAGGGTCTCATGTAGACTAACATGACATGATGTCACCAGACAGCCTGGGAACCACTGAACTAGCCCAACCCACCCCCATTGAAAGACAGGCAAACTAAGAGGCTTAAAGAGTTTAACTCACTGGTCAAACTAGCATAGTCGATAAATGGAAGAACCTTAAAATCTTGTAGTGGCTCACACAGCCTTCCAAAAAACAAGTCCACATCCCACAGCATGGCCTGTGGTCTGACCCCCGCTCCTTTCTCCAGCCTCACCTCACCACCATCCTGCCGCCCACTCACCTCCAGCCATACTGAACTACATGCAAAGCCCCAAATGTGCCTCTGCTGTGCCCATACTATGCCCTCTACCAGAGATTCGAACTCAATGGCCCTAAATAACTCCTACTCCCTTTCAGCACTCAGAACTCAGCTCACATCTCTCTCCTCCAGGAAGCCCTTCGTGAGATGGCCCTCTTCTTCTCCCACAGCACGTACACCTTTACATAGGGACAGGGAAACACTCATCACACAGCGTATCCATCCATTCAACAAGTATTTATTGAACACCTTCTGTGTGCCAAGCACCTGAGGATATGGCAATAAATAAAACAAAGCCCCTGCCCTCATGGGGCTTACATTCTAATGAGGGAATAGGTAACAGAGTGTCAGGTAGAGTTTTGTGCTATTCGATAAAAGAAAGAAGAGGAACGGTTGGTGGAGGGACAGATCGTGGGGGAAGGCTTCTCTGAGGAGGAAGCATTTGCTCAGAGATGGAAAGTGACAATAAGACATGCAAATACCTGGGAAAAGAGCATTTCAGGAAGCAGCAGCAAAGACCTTCTAATCACTGCAATGATTTCTTTGTGTTTTTTCCCTACTGAACTGTAAGGTCCTTGAGGGCAAGGGTTACATCTTAAGCATCTTTGATTTCCAGAGTCAGCACCCACAGCAAACACCCGTGGACCGAGTACCTGAACCTGGCATGCATGCCTGCTGGTTTCTGAGTCCATCTGGTTCCATCTCGCAAGATCTAGCCAGCTTCATGTCTCTCCCTCCCACAGCGCTAAGCCGAGCACAGCTCTCCTTGCCTGATTCTCAGCCTTGCCTGATTCTGTGGCCTGATTTCAGTCCCTGGATTCTCTCTTTATTAGGACCATGGCACTGACAAGTTCTCCGATTTTATCTTGTTCTGGCCCAGACCTGGGACCCTGTCCAGAGCTGGGAGCCTCCCTCCAGGTTTCCTAGGCATGGAAGTCCTCCTCTGAATCCCAAGCCCCAAGCCTGGGGACCCTGACACCTGGAGTCAGACTTCCCCAATGGCTAACCCCTCCCTACCTGGACGTCTGCCCTGCCTGATTCTTGTCTTCCCTCCAAACCACACGTCTCCTTCCTGTTGGGACATCAACCCTCTGACCTCATCAATCCTTTCTGCGGCCATCTCTCCATATGTTCCAGCTTCATAAAACCATTCCTGAATGTCTGCCATAGCCAAAGCACAGAGCTAAGCACCTGAGTCTTTCACGTCACCTGCTGCGGATTCCTGTTACACCAGCAGACCATCTGGATCTAAGTCTCTAGACTTGACTGCCCTAATCACAATCCCAATATTCCCGAAACCCTGTTTAAAAAGCCTTAGAAGCTGAAAATAAAGTCAAATGGCTTTATCCACTCAGCCAACTGCGACAGACACTCCTGGGTGTCTTTGGTGTTTCATTCCAGCCCCCACTAGGTCTAAAATGGGCTCAGGGAGGAATAACCCATTCCTTCATCCACCCTTTCAGCCACCGCTCATTGACACATGCTATAGCCATATGCCAAGGCCTAGAATATAAAATACGGTTCCTACACTGATGATAATGGTGGTGGTGGTGATGGTGACGGTGATGGAGGAAGAGAGAGGAGACGGTGCTAAGATTAGTTACCATTTATTGCACACTTGTGCTACGCTACAATAAGCAATGAGTCTTCTAATACTAACAAAACTATGAGACACTTATTAGCTTCGCTTTACAGAGAAGGAAATAGGCTTAAGAGGTGAAGCGACTTGCTCAAAGTCACACAGCTAAGTGGCAGGGTGTGGTGAGAACCTAAGTCTGTCTGCCTCCAAAGTACAAACTGTTCACTGCTATACAGTTAAGTGCTGAGCAAACAGAACTTAAATGAAGAAGTGAAAGAAAGAGTCCCGGGCCCCGAGGACTCAAAGCTGGTGGAGGAGACAGACACATAAATAGGCTAAGATCTACAATGCAGGGGAGTGCTGATAGGTAGAAACCAGAGCTGTAGGGGAGCCAGGGGAAGAAGCTGTGGCTAACTTGACCTGGAGCGGGCTGAAAGCCTTCTGGAGGAAGCGACTTTGGGGCGAGGCTTTGAAGGATGAGCACTTGGAGCCTGGCGCTCGGCAGGAGCTCAGCCCTCAGCCCTGGCCTGGGCCGCGCCGGGTCCTCCGAGGTCGAACTGTCCACCCTCCCGCCGTGCCCACGCGGCCGGGCCAGGCCTCACCTCCTTCCACTTGAGCTGGCGGATGCTGATCTTCAAGGCGTCCAGGGAGGTCCTGGCCTTGGAGCTGTCCACAGTGACGGGCCGCTGGGAGTGGTACTCGTCCGCCGCGCGGCCTGAGCTCCGTCGGCCGCCCCGGCCCTTGCTCCGGGGCTTCCCGTGCGGGCAGAGGCCCCGCGCCCGCGCCGCCTGCGGCTTGGCCGGGGGCAGCGTGGGCGGCGGCCGCGGGACGACGCGGGCGTCCCCCTCCTCGGCCGCGCGGGGCTGCGCCGGGGCCGGGTCCTTGGGCTGCTCCTCTGGCGTCTTGCGTTCCGGCTCCCCCGCCGCGCCCGAGTCCACGCGGACCTGCTCCGCCGCCGCCTGCGCTTTGGTCACGGCCACCGCCTCCGCCTCCCACCGGGCCGCCAGCTCCCTCTCGGAGCTGCCCCGCTGCATGGCGCTCAGGGCCGGTGCCAGCGCCAGTGCCACCGCCGCCGCCGCCGCCGCCGCTCCGCCGCCCCGGCCCGCGACCAAACTGCCGCCGCTGCCGCCGCTGCCACGCGCTCCCCGCCCGAGCCCGTTGCCATGATCGCTCAGGCTTGGGTTGACAAGGGCAGTCGCCGCCTCGGGACGGGGCCCGGGAAGGGACAATCGCCGCTCGAGCTCCCGCGACCTCATAGGCGGCGGCGCCCACGTGACCGGGCCTGTCACAGAAACCGCGGCGGCCATCTTGGAAGAGGGCGGAAAGCCGCCTGAGCCCGGCCGGAGGGAGGGCGCTGGCTTTCTGACGGAGCACAACTTGGAGAAGCAGAAGGTGAGAAGGGGTGTGCTAAGGTGTTGGGCACTTGTGGGACTCCTGAGCCTGGGAGCTGCGGAAGAGAGACGAGAATCTCAAACTAAGGGCCCACTTGCCCCTCCTTCCGACCCCGTACACAGTCGCTGGGATAACTCCCAGTCGGAAGGGGCAGGCAGAACCTCACCTGCTGGAGGGAACTGCACCATCGGGAATCATCTCTAGCTGATGATGGACGGGACGAGTCCAGGCCCTGGGGGATTAGCTGTCCGCTTAAGGAAACACCTGGCTGGCCCTGGGAGAGCCCCAGACTGAGAAGGGAGACACCTTTCCCTGTTCTCAGAGAGCGCCCTATGGGATGGAGAAGCCCTACTCATTCCCAGTCAACTGGAGGGCATCAACACTGCTTTTCTTATTATGTCACTTTTCTTTTTATTGTGGTAAAATAAACATAACATAAAATTTACCGTTTTTACCTTTTTAGGTGTGCAGCTCAATGGCATTAAGTGCGTTCACATTGTTGTGTGAGAACTATCACCAACAACCATTGCTGGAACTTTTTCATCTCAGACTGAAACTCTGTACTCATTTAAACCATAACTCCCCGTTCTGCCTCCCCCCACCTCCTGGCAACCAGCATCCTGCTTTTTTCTCTATGAATTTGACTGCTCTAGGGACCTCATTACATATGAGTGGAATCATACAATATTTGTCCCTGTGTGTCTTGCTTATTTCACTCAGCGTAATGCCTTCACGGTTCACCCGTGTTGTCGCATATCTCAGAATGTCATTTCTTTTTAGGACGGAATAATGTTTTTGCTGCCTGTGTCTACCACATTGTCTTTACCCATTCATCTGTCAATGGACATTTGGATTGCTTCCACCTGTTGGCTATTGAGAATAATGCTGCTATGAGCATGGGTGCACAAATCCCTTTTCAAGTCCCTGCTTTCATTTCTTTTGGGTTGCAACATATCTTTAAAGCCAATGCAAGGAGAGGATTCTCCCTTCTCACCTTAGGGAGTCACATTTATTGTTTTTTGTTTGTTTTGTTTTTTAGGGAATGCAGTTGGGAAGGTGTAACAGCATCCCAGAATCCCAGCTAAAGACTGTATCATAACTACTCACAGGTGGCCGCTCTTCCTTATTCATCTGCCCAGTCTCTTGGTTGGTTGGTTGGTTGGTTGGTTCGTTGTTTTGGCCCAGAGATTCCCCAGGTAAATAAACTGCCTTGAAATACACTAGCAATAAATTCAAGAGATCAAAACGTCATTTTAGCAGCAGAGGGCGCTCTCATCTCTTTCTCTGGAGGCCATCATAGCTTTATTTCAGTGTTGTAGTTATGTGACTGCCTGTGCCTGAGTTATCTGGGGTGCTTATTTAGAATGCAGGCTCCTGAACCCCAACCCCAGAGACTTTGATGCAGAACATTTGGGTGGGACTGGGAGTATATATGTTAAGTTAGCTCCTCTGCTGATTCTAAGGCAGCCAGGGGCAAGCACCATTGATCTGGTCTATGTCAAGTCTTCTGGAGATCCTTGGAGCTGCCCGTGGTGCCAAGGAGAATGCCTCACCACTCCCTAATCTCTCTCCACCAACCTACTCCCTCTACCAAATCCTGTCTCTCCTCCTGGCATCCCTGGTCTCATCCAGGGGTACCGCCTTTATTCAGTCATTCATGCATGAAAGTTGGAGAGACTTAACTTATTCCTCTCCCCGGCCTCCTAAAACCATTCCATCTCCAAGTCTTATACGTTTTACACTGAAATGTCTCTCTCATCTTTCCTCTTTTATCTATCCTTATTGTCATTGTCCCAATTCAGGCCTTTAGCCTGGACCATTGCACCAGCCTCCTCACGGGTCACCCTTCATCAGACCCCACTCAGATGTCTCCATCTTGGATAAGCTTTCTTCAGTGCCCACAAGCAAGAAATAGTTACTCTCTCCACTCTTCTACTGACATACATGATAACCCTCTACCCTGGTCTGTCTGTCACACTGTAGAGAAATCTTAGCCTCCTCCGTTAGTCTGCGAAGGAACATGTCTGGTCTGATTCATCTCTGTATGCCATTTGCAGGGGCTAGAACAAAGAGGTCCTCAGAAAGTAGTGTGAATGAATATTTATTTTATTTACTTTTGAGATGGAGGGGGGTGTGGAAGAGAGAGAGAGAGGGAGAGAAAATCCCAAGCAGGCTCCATGAGATCATAACCTGAGCCGAAATCAAGAGTCAGATGCTTGACTGAGTGAGCCACCCAGGCGCCCTGGAATGCATAATTTGATAGTTGTTTTCCACTTCATTTGCCAAATCTTGAAAGGCCATTCCATGCAGAGATATTCATGTGCATTTGGCTTTGAATCTCAAAGATCTTCTGCCTAAGGGACTTTGCACATGCCCTCCCTTCTGCCTAGAACACTCTCTAGAACTCTGCCTATCTCTCCTTCAAGATTTAGTGTGAATGATACATCTACAGAGATACCTCTGATTTCTCTATCTAAATCAGATCTCTTCAGAAGAAAGAACAATACAGGAGAGAAAAACAAGAAGAATCACAAGGCAGTATACAATTCAGTGCCAAATAAGGCAAGGAGTGAAAAAATTGTTTAGGAGTTCAAGGAATGGAGAAGTTACTGTGAATTAGAAGGCTAGATAAGACTTCCTATAAGAGATGGAATATAAACTTTGAGTCTTCAAGATGGTGTAAGAATGAGATAGATAGAAAGTAGGTGGGGTGGGGTGCCTGGGCGGCTCAGTCAGTTAAGCATCCAACTCTTGATTTCAGCTCAGGCTGTGATCTCACTGTTTGTGGGCTCGAGCCACACACTTAGTCAGTTAGGTATCCAACTCGATTTTGGCTCACGTTGTGATCTCATGGTTCATGAGTTTGAGCCTCATGTCAGGTTCTGCACTGCGTGGAGCCTGCTTGGATTCTGTCTCTCTCCCTCTCTCTCTGCACCTCCCCCGCTCACGTGAGCATGTACTCTCTCTCTCTATTAAAATAAATAAACTTCTTTTAACAAATTAAAAAAAAGACAAGAAAGTAGGTAGGGTGGTCATTCCAGAGGCTTTGGGCAGGACTGCCATGTGCAGTCATGCAGGTGGCCCAGGAGGCCTCAAAAGGGCTGGAATCCAACTTGTACTCTGCCCACCAAGCTCCAGCCATTGAGGCTTTGTCCACTAGAAGGGAACACCTTCTCCAATTGGTTCAAAGGCTCCCAGGGCTAGTGGAGTCCCGTACTGAGAGGACAGTGAGGAAAAGGCACTATACAAGTAGACTTAAGAAGGGGATAATCATGTCTCTTTGGGGGGCAGGGAGCAGACCACACTGGTTGAAACACAAGCCTTAGAGGAAGGGAGGACAGACAATGAGGCCCATTTGAGCTCATTGTCAGGCCTTTGACCACCTTGGCAAACTCTGACGCCTCCAGAAACTGTGTTAGTGGAAAGTCCAACCCCAAATGGGACTCCTCAAAGAGAAGCTTCAGTTACAGCTGCTGAGGAGCAAACAGCAGGTTAGAATTAGAGACTAGGACGACTTCTAGAAAATATAAAAATGTGTTAAAAAATAGATCCCCTCCCACCCCCCCATAGTTCTCTCCTTTTCCTTCACAGCACCCACCATGCTTACCGTGGGGATCTTGCTTGCTTGTTTATTTGACGTGGTCTGTCTTGCTGGCCAGAGTCCAAGTGCCTGAAGTGTAAGGTGCTCACTGTTCTTGTTGACCACTATATCCCAATGCCTAGTTCAGTGCCTGGCAGAACTATTTCTTGAATGAATGAATGAATGAATGAACGAACGAACGAATGAGTGAGTGAATGAATGAATGAAAAAGTAAACCCAGATATTCAATAATAAGGAAATCGTTAAGCAAACCATGGCAAGTGCTGTCAATGACAGCTTTAGCCGCTTAGGAAAATGTTGATGATGTAACTAACGCTAAGCAAACTGGTGCAAGCATTGCAATTAGAATGCTGAAAAACCCTTCTGCGTACACAGGGCCTGGAAGAATACAGAGACAAATGAGGACAGCTGTGGTGCGGGAGGCACGAGATCTTGGTTGAAATTTGCCTCTCCATTTGGACCAACTATATCAACCTTGGGGTCTTCATACCCTTAGACCCAGAAGTCCATCCCACTTCCAGAGGTTTCCACTGTGAATCAGAAAGGCAGACTAAGCTTTCCATGGTGATATGTTACCAGGAAAAACCCTCTCTGCCCCCGGCACTATGCTGCGTATTTTATATATGCCTTGCCATCTACATACAGCAGCCCTGGGATAGGTCCCATCAGAAATCCCATTTCACAGATCAAGAAAGAAATTGTTACTCAGAGAAGGCACTTGCCCACGTCACGCAGCTAGTAAGGGGTTCTAGCTCAGCATGGTCTGACACTGGCACCCGGCTCCCAACACCCACGCTAACTCCCACACCAGGACTTTGTGCACAAAAATACTCAACATATGGAAAGGAAGGAAAAAAAATAGAGAAACCAAAAACCAAACCCTTAACTATAGAGAACAAGCAGATGGTTACCAGAGGGGTAGTGGGTGGGGGGTGGAGGAAAGAGGTGAAAGGGATTAAAAAGTACAATGATGATGCACACTGAGTCATGTAGAGAATTATTGAATCACTATATTATACACCTGGAACTAATATAATGCTGTAGGTTCATGATACTGGAATTAAAATTTTTTAAAAATTAATAAAAGCTAAAAAAAATACTCAACAAATGTTTACACATAACTGAACCCATATGTATGTCTATGCATTTGTATATAAATATATATACACGCTAATCCTCAGCCATGTGAAAATTGTATGCAGAGAAAAACACTGGAAGCAAATATGCCAATATAGTAATAGTGGTTATCCTGGGTGGCGGAATTAGGAGGACTTCGTTTCTTCTTTATTTTTTTCTATATTTTCCAAATTTTCTGCAATGAACATGCATTGTTCTGATAACTGGAAAACATATAATTTTTAAATAAAATAAACATTCTTTGATTGTTCTATCACTTTTGCAGCAAGTCCATTTCTGGGGAGACAGGAAGGAACAGTTCAAGGGAGAGGGATGTAGGCATCCTGTCCTCCAGCTGTTAGTTTCTGTCCTGTTAGTATCAAAGACCACCGCCAGGGGGCACCTGAGGCCTGGTTTTTGCAGAGGCCGAAGCGGGATGAGGTACAGGAAAGACCCACAGCAAGAAGCTTCTGAGTAAAACTCAAGAGTTCCTGCCTGACTCTATTTGCAGACACACTTTTGCACCACTTGGCTTTTGCAAGTGTTGCTGTCTCTGCCTGGTGCACCCCCTCCACGCCCACTGGCCCCTTGTATGGTCAGCGAGCTGTTTGTCCTTAAGCCTCAGATCCCAAATCTCCTCTCCTTTTAGAAATGCGGTGATAGGGCACCCAGGAGCACCAGGGTTCACTGGAACAGGGAGTGATCAATCTCAATGAATGAGCAGGGGCACCTGGGTGGCTCAGTTGATTGAGCGTCTGACATCAGCTCAGGTCATGATCTCACGGTTCTGAGTTCAAACCCTGCATTGGGCTCTGTGCTGACAGCTCAGAGCCAGGAGACTGCTTTGGATTCTGTGTCTCCCTGTCTCTCTCTCTGCCCTTCCCCCGCTTGTGCACACGCTCTCTCTCTCTTGCTCTCTCTCAAAAATAAGTAAACCTTAATTTAAAAAAAAAAATGAATGAGCAGAAGGCTTCATGTGCAGTTTGGGGTTAACTATTTCTCAAATAGTTGGTTTCTTCTTGAATAACAATACTAGCCATTGTTCACTGTGCACACGTGTATGAGCAGGGACATCAGTCTTCTCCTGCTCTTGGACTTATACCTTCAGCTCTCTTGGGGCTCCAGTTTGCCAACTGTAGCTCTTAGGACATGATCACATGATCACATGTGATCACATGATCACATAATCACATGAGCCAGTTCATTATAATCTATTGGTTCTTTTTCTCTGCATGTAAACAGTAATATGTATACAGAAAGTTCTATGGATTTTCATGAACTGACCACACGCATGTAGCAACAACCAAATCAAGAATCAGAACATCCCCAGCACCCTGGAATCTCCCTTATGTTTCCTTCAGTCATCCTCCCCCAACCCCAGGGGAGCCGCTTTCCAGACCTCTAATGAGATAGATGGATTTGTTTAAAATATAACAAATTTTAACTGACTTCAAGTCTTTAATGAATCCAAGCCATACATGCACTTGGTGCAGAGAGGATCAGAATGGGGAATTGTCTTCAAATACAAGGGACAGTGGGGTCCACAGTGGGCAAAGTCCACAGAGACTGGGGCTCTGCTTCATGGCAGGGCCTCGAAAACTTCACGTGATGTCTATCAGATGAGCACGTCTTTCCCCCCACCCCCCGACCACCTCATGTTCAATGCTGTGAGCAGGAGTGGGGTGGGGGTGGGGGTCCTGGAGGACAAGAGGGGGGAGCCTGGCAGAGAGCATAGCTGGAGGAAAGGCCCCTGAGTGGTGACCTCAGAATGCAGGAGAGGGATAGGGTGCTGATGGGTGTGGTAAACACATGGGGAGGTTGGCAGATCAGTGTTAAAACAAGCTTCTTCCCATAATCATGGGGATCCCTGGGAGGCTTTTAAGCAGAGGAAGGATACAGATCTGTGTTTCAGAATGAACACTCTGAGCAGTGAGAAGTGGAAGTAACTAGCATAGACTGAGCTAGACACTGCTCTAAGCCCTTGACATGGGTTGTCTATTTCATGCTCACAGCAACCTAGTAAGCAGATAGCGTTGGTATCCCCCATTTACATAGCAGCGATCAGCCCAAGAAGAGCGAGCTAGTGCCTGACCTCATACAGCTGGAAGGGGCAGAGCCAACTGGGGCCCAGAGCCTGACCCTTAACCTCACTTAGAAGACGGGTGGTCGGCAGGACCGGAAGTAGAGAGACCATTGAGGTGTCTGTTGCAGTTGAGCAGCCAAGGTGACAAGATGGGGGTGGGGGGTGGTCCATGGGAAGAGAGCAAGGCGTGAGGGGACTGGGGAGATTCCTGCTGTTCATACCACCGCAGGATCCCTTTCCCTGGGCCCCAAACGCTGGGCCTGGGCTCCCTCTCACCAGCTTGATTCTGGGGGTCCTGGAGACCCCTAGCCACCTCCTCCTTAACCATCCCCAAAGACTCATCCTTTTTATGCTTTCAGTCATCCAAGGAAGATGCTGGGGAGAGGGCAGGGAGTCTGGGGTCTCACAACCCGGGTCTCTGCACTGAGGATCCTGACCCTCTGTGGGAGGATCTCTGGAAGCCCTGGGGTTCCTGCCTCCCTCTAGTTATCCTCCCAAGGATGCACGGGGCTGATCCCAGCTGTCTCCAGCCTCTTCCCCTTCTAGGCCACTTTCTCCAAGCATCCCTCTCCTCTGCCTTCCATCCCAAGGCCAGCGTCCCCTCACTTCAGGTGGGGGAGTGGCCACTAGGAGACCTCTAGAATAGCAGCACCCTCCCACGGAGCCCCTGTCCTGGGAAACCTCCTAGAAAAGCCTGAGGTAAGGCAGGTGCCAGGAGGGTAGCCACCGCTGGTGGACAAGGGGGGGGGGGGAGAAAATGGCCCCAGGGAGAAAATTAAGTGCAGAAGGAGGCCTGATCTTGTCTGCCCCAAGAAAAAGGGAAGGAGGGGCACCTGGGTGGCTCAGTCGGTTGAGCGTCCAACTTCGGCTCAGGTCATGATCTCACAGTCCGTGAGTTTGAGCCCCACGTCGGGCTCTGTGCTGACAGCTCAGAGCCTGGAGCCTGCTTCGGATTCTGTGTCTCCCTCTCTCTCTGCTCCTCCCCTGCTCATGTTCTGTCTCTTTGTCTCAAAAGTAAATAAAAACATTAAAAAAATTTTTTAAAGAAAAAGGGAAGGAGGGAGGGGACAGAGGGAGGCAGGAAGGAAACTAAAATTTGCTGAGCAGTTCCAATATTGGGACAAACCTTCATGTAAAGGTGACAGTGTTCTATAGTCTAGAGCAAGGGTCAGCAAACTTCTACTGCAAAGGGCCATATGGTAAATAGTCTAGGCTTTGCAGGCCTCCATCGTTACTCTGCCCTTCTAAGGAGAAGACCGCCCTAGACAATATGTAAATGAGAGGGCTAGCATGACTGTGCTCCAATAAAACTTTATTCACAAAAACAGGCAGAAAAGATGCTCAACAGTATTCACCATCAGGGAAATGCAAACCAAAGTCACAATTAGATACTATTTCAGACCCACTAGGATGGCTATAATAAAAAAAACAAGTAAATGTTAGTGAGGATGTGGAGAAACTAGGAGCCTCATGTATACATGGTCTCATATATACGTGGTCTCATATATACGTGGTCCAATATAAACCGGTGTGGCTGCTTTGGAAAACAGTAGGGCAGGTCCTCAAATGGTGACAAACACAGAGGTACCATGTGACCCAGCAATTCCACTTCCAGGTACATTCGGGAGAGAATTGAAAGCACATGTCCACATGAAAACATGTACACGACTGTGCACAGCAGCAGAATAGTCCTATGCAGGATAGTCCCCGATGGAAACAACCCAAGCATCCCCCGACCAATAAATGGATAAATAAAATGTGGTATCTTCCATTCAATGGAATGCCATTTGGCAATTAAAAAAAAGAGAGTGGAGAAATAACACAAGAAATTTCTCAGTGTATAATGACATGACTCTCCAGAAATTACTGAGAGCGTGCTTTGCCAAAATGAGGGGGTAAAGCAAAACAGAGGAAGACATGAGATTCACAGAGATTTGTAGCAAACAGAAAAATTTTAAAGGAAGTTCAGATCCATGAACCTTGAAAACATTATGCTAAGCGAGAGAAGCCAGATGCATGCTGTATGTTCTCATTCACACAAAATGTCCAGAACAGACAAATCTACGAAGAGAAATCATGGCGTCTGAGGGCTGGGAAATTTGGGACTCATGGCGACTGGGGGCCAAAAGATGCAGGTTTTTTCTTTTTTCTGGTTTGTTTGTTTTAGGATGATGGAAATGGACAGTGGTGATGAATACACACATCTGAATGAAATAAAAATCAGTGAATTATACACTTTAAAAAATATGAATTGTGTGGTATATGTCATATTGCAATAAAACTTAAAAAAAAAAATAGTGAGCCAAATTCTTCCCACCAGCCATAGTTTGCTGACTTCCGATGTAAAACAGAGTGGCCAGACTGGGATGGAATTTTCGCTCTTTTTTGTGACCTCAGGCACATTTTATACGTTGCCTGTCCTCTGCTGTCCTCATCTGGAAAGTGGATCAATAATAGTGCCTATATCAGAATGTTGTTGTAGAAATTAAGCGAGGTGAAATCTGTAAGGTGTCTACACATAAGTGATCTATCAATGCTGGGGATTATTCTGGTTCCCGTTTAGAAGTAGAGACCAAGCCTGAGACAGAAGGAGGCTCTTATCCAATGTCACACGGTGAGTAAGAGTTCAAGTTTCAGTGTGTCCAGTGCTGAGTCTGTGATCTTTCCATTCGATGGTTCGCTCACGCTGTCTCCTGCTGGTAAGTCTAAGCTCACTGGGGTCCCTGGCCTGGCCCTGTGCCCTCTGGCCTTCCGTTTGCCCTATGCCAAGTAGGGAGGTTGGCCCGGATGCTCCCGAAGAACTTCAAAGAGCTGAACGTATGACCTCTATTTCTGACTCCAGTCCTGCCAGGATGGCCAAGGCTGAGCCCAGGGAGCCAGGCAGTGCCCAGGAGCCCCGCCCTCACTCTGCACCCTGCTTCTGCCCTGTCACGTTCTGCCCTGCCTTCTATCCCACCCTCCCTTCTATGACACTTTACAGACTGGTAAAGATGGCATGGAGATGCTGGGTCTCGGTGTCCCGGTTCCGCACACGATGCATCTCTGCACCGCCAGCATTAAGCCCAGAGACTGGATTTCCCACTGCCCGTGCTGGACTGTCATGCCAACCCCCAGAAGTGGGGACACGTGATATTCTAGCTGCAGGTGACAGATTAACAGCCAGGGGAAATCAGCTGGAAGTAATGCTAAGGGCAAAGCGACACCGCCCTGAATTCCCCGAGGGCCCTGCGGAGGCAGAGAATAAACACCAAACTTCAAATGAGTTTTCCTAAAAGGTCAAGGGAAATTGAAAGTCACACACTCTTCCAAAAGCAGGTTTCTCTCTTGGAGAGCTATCAGGGTTTAAAAATATTTTGAAAGCAGTCATCTGAATGCAATCAAGAGAGATGCCTCACCCAGGTCAAGAAGTGGGGGCTGCTGGAGTGTCTCGGTGGAGTTCTCCTAGGGAAAAAAACCAACACTACTGAGAGTTCAAGTGTAGCCCAACTTTGGAAAGCAGTGTTAAAGAAAGTTGAGGGGAGGGAGGGATGAAGGGAGGGGGAGAGAGGGAATAAGAGAGAAAAGAAAGAAGGGATGGAGGAAAGGAAAGGAGAGGAGAGGAGAGGGGAGGGGAGGAAAGGGAAGGGGAGGGGAGGGAAGGGAAGGGAAGGGAAGGGAAGGGAAGGGAAGGGAAGGGAAGGGAAAGGAAAGGAAAGGAAAGGAAAGGAAAGGAAAGGAAAGGGGAAGGAAGGGAGGGAGGGAGGAGGGAGAAAAAGGAGGAAGAAAGAAAGAGAAAGAGAGAAAGAAAGGAAATCTCTAATGCTCCCAGGTGGCCCTATTGGAGAAGAAATCCTTTTCTTGGTTGATTTACAGGTGAATTGAGGGAGGGGATTTCCTTCCAGTTTTGGACCTCTAGCTCCTCCATTTCCCCCAACTCCTCCACAACCAATTAGCCACTGAGCCCCACATTGACTTCTCTTGGAAACTACCAAATGGATTTTGAGACAGCTTGAAGGTTGTTTTGCCATTTCCCAGAGAAGCTGGTTGTGAGGACAAGACAGGTGACTCCAACAGCCCTGTAGCCTCTTCTGTTGAACTCAAATGTGTGCACCCATCACAATGGGCTATGTTATACTATGGTGACAAATGTCCCCAAAGTCTCAGCAATTTAACACAAAAATCTATTTCTCGCTCACACTATGTATACAGGACAGGGACTCTGCACATAGTACTCATTCAAGGTCATAAGACTAACAGACAACACATGTGTCTATGACCACCATGGGTGGGAAGAAAGGAAACAAGGTGAGATACATACTAGCCTTTAAATCTTCACTCAGGGGGCACCAGGGTGGCTCAGTCGGTTGAGCGTCCGACTTCAGCTCAGGTCATGGTCTCACGGTCTGTGGGTTCCAGCCCTGCATCAGGCTCTGTGCTGGCAGCTCAGAGCCTGGAGCCTGCTTCTGATTCTGTGTCTCCCTCTCTCTCTTCCCCTCCCCTGCTTGCTCTCTGTCTCTGTCTGTCTCTCTCTCTCAAATAATAAACATTAAAAAAAAATTTGTTTTAAAAAGCTGCACTCAGAGGCAGTGCTTGCCAGTTGTGTTTAGATAGCATTGACCAGAGCAAGTGTAACTTCAGAGTTTGAGAAGATAGCAGTCCTCCCATGTGATAGAGGGGAACCAGAAATGTTTAGTGAACTCTGTAGACAAGCACGGTGCACCCCAGAGAGGGACAGGTCAATGGGACCCAGGCCCAAGAATCAAACTTCAAAGGGCAGCAGCATGGCACCCAGGGAGCTTAGTGGCCCCCGGACCTTCTAGGGTGAGGGCAGGAGAAGTGCCCAGTGTGTGCCCAGGCACTTGGTAGGCACCCAATAAATACAGCATTGCCTGGCCCCAAAAGGATGACAACAGAAGAATCGAACTGGGATGTTAAAGGTCATTTGGCCCAAGTTCCTGAAATGGGAAAAGAGAGGGAAACAAGGAAGGGAGAGATGGGGAGTGGGGAGATGGGGAAAATGATCTTTCTCACCTGCCCCATCCAAGCAACAAAGCCCGAGCACTCAGCAGAACCTTGCTGTTCTCTAGCTTGGTAGAAAGCAGAGGGTCACTCTCTGTTCTACCACCTGTAGTGACAGGTGTCCCATGGGAGGGGGCTGTCCTCAAAGACCCAGCTTCCGAGGGGTAAGGTTGATGCTTGACACAGGGACTATGGCTGGGTGACTCCCTGATGGTCCCACCTGTTGACCCGGCCTCAGTTCATGGAATAGACCCCAACTTTGGCTGGGCCTTCTGCTCAATGCAAGGGGATCAGAGGCTACTTCAAACTGCCTTTGACAAACTCAGTTTGCCTTGGCATGACAGGTGGAAAGTATTCTCAGTTGTATTTGGACCCATGTCTAAAGAAGGAAACATAACTATGGCAGACAGTTACACTGACACATCCAGTGAACCACAGTCCAGCCCCAGTCAGGGCCACGTGACTTGCTTTGGCCAATGGAACATTAGCAAGTATGACACAAGCAAAGGTCTAAGGTCTTCTGCACTAGGACTTGCTGTCCTGGAATATTGCCTGATGGAAGCTAGTGCCATGCTTAAAGATGCCCGGGCAGGACTGCAGGAGATAAGAGGCCCATGGGGAGACCCTCCCCCGCCCAGGATGAGGAACTCTCCAGCCCCAGCTGAGCTCCCAGCTAAGAGCAGCCACAGGGTGACCTCAGCTATAGTGCATGGAGCAGAACTTCCCTGCAGAGCCCAGTCAACCCTCAGAACCAGGGGAAAAAAATCCATTGCCACTATTTTAAGCAACTCCATCTCAGGGTCATTTATTAAGCGTCGATAAGTAGATGAAAGAGTGACTTTCTCTGGGTCAAATAAATGGGCAAGATGCACGCTCAATACCGGACATGGTTGCCTTCATGCTTCCGATTTAAGTGACACTGAGAAACCTCCTTCACTCCTTTCCACACGGAGATGACTATGACCAAGCCCCTGGGCCTGGGGATGCTTCCTACCCACTGAGAGGACAGACACACCCATAAATGGCAGCAGAACTTGAAATGCTATAGGAAGGCACACAAAGGAGTCAGGTGGGCCCTCTTGGCCAGGATGACCTTTCAACTGGCTCCTGGAGCAGACAGTTCACCGGGCAGATGGGGTGACAGGGGGGCGGACTGCTAGCCAGAGGGACCAGCGTGCACAAAGACAGAGTGCGAACAGCCTGGTGCAGTTGGCCGCCTACAAGCGCTGTGTTATGGCTGGAACATCTCTATATATAGCAAAGTGTGGGGAGAGGAGGCTGGGGAGGCGGACGGGGCCAAGTTATTCAGGGTCTTGCAAGGAGAGGGAGCGTGAACGCCATCCTGAGCTCACTGAGGGTTTGCAACCAGAGCAGGACGGGTTAGACTGACATTTCCCAACATAGTCACTCCGGCTACTGAGGAGAGAAAGGGCTGGAGGGAGGGAGTCTGGAGACAGCTGGTGAGAGGCTGACCTATTCATTCCTTCATTCAAGAAACTTTCACTCAACACCTACTATGTGGCAGGCACAGTTAGAAGGGGGAGAGACCTAGTGATGTTGGGGAGGGAGCCTGAAGGCAAGTGAGACAGCAAGTCTGGTGACCCCAGGCTGTCCCCAGGCTGCCTGGCTGAGAGACGAAGGGGTCGTTCCCTAAATGGTACCAGAAAGAGAATCAGGTTTGGGGGACAACAGTGAGTTTGGTGTTAGACACATTGGGTTTGAGATATCCATGGGCTAGGGGGGACAACTCCAGCCTGAATCCTCCATTTATGCCATGGGGGCAATAAGCCTGGTCCTTGGGCTTCTCCTGGTCCGCATTTCTCCTCCCAATGGAGCCCTTTGGTGGTGGGTGTAAGAAAGAGGATGTCAGAGGGTCCCAGGGGTGCTGGGGTGCTGGGAAAACCCATGGGAATTTGTCCAGAGGAGACAGGATGGGAGGAGAGGGGAAACTGAGGAATCTGGAGAGACGTGGGGGAACTTTAGTACCATCTGCCAACCTCCAGAAAGATGCCTGCTGAGGGGCAGGGGAACAGATGCCTCAGTTTTCTCTCTGGAAAATGGGACGGAGAAAATAGGTGAGGATTAAACCAGATAATCCAGGTAGAACTCTCATCAAGAGGCCAGCACCGTAACAACCACTCACTAAGTGATTGATACATTTGCTTTCACTAGCTTGTGAGACCCCGAAAGCAGAGTTCAGGCCCAAAGACTGAGGCTTTCGGAGGCCCCTCCGGCCCCAGGCTGGGAGGGAAGAGAGAGGGAGCCAGGGTCAGGGAGAAGGCCAAGAAGCGAGGAGAAAAGCCCCTTCCCCTCCCCACCCTAATCCCAGACAATGGCTGCCAGGGGCACAGCCCGATCAGTTCTGCACCACCCTACCTAGTTGGCATCCACAGGCAGGGGCTGTGCTGTCACCCCACCCCCACCCCTGAGTGGCCCCCTGCACCTGGCCAAGGCTCCTTTCTTTCCTCTCAGGAGGGACTCCCTGCTGGGCCACTCAGGACCCAGACTCAGGACCCAAATCCTCTCACTCACACTGGCCCCCAAAGATCACAGTTCAGGTCTCCTGGGCTGCCTCCAGGGATGTCTGCCTGTGGGAATCCCACCTGTTTGTCAAGGCTGGGCTCAAAGGCTGCTACCTCCAGAAAGCCTACCCTGACTGCACCTCCCCTTCTCTCCCCACATCCACCTAAGTCAAAATGATGCTCCCTCCTCTGAGCTCTGTCTCTTCTTCTGTCCCTATTCTCAGGCTTCTTCATGGCAGGGCAGCCTGTTCCGGAGAGGCCAAGACCGCGAGCTCCAGACCGCAGACCCGCATCAGAGTCCTGGCAACAGGTGACATGCTGTGAGCACCTCCCACACGCCAGGTGCTGCGCTGAGAGCACGGTGTGCTCTCTCTCTCCGAATATTCGCTCAGGCCCTGCTCAGGCGGCTGGCGCCCAGGCCTCCACGGATAAACTGAGCTACATACTTGACGACGTCTCAGGGCCAGTCACAGGAGCAGCTGAGACCTGAATGCAGGCCTGTGCGACACCACAGCAGGGACCTCACCCGCCTCCCTATCCAAAAATAAGAAGGCCGGCTGTTCCAGCTCAGCCCAGTGCCATCTGCCCGCAGTCCTGGGCGCTGACGCCAGCTCTGCCCCACCTGCTATTCCAAGCTTCGGGCTCCGTTTTCACAAGGGCCCTGGCCAGCTGTGGGCCTCCCTCCCAGGAGCAGGACACGAACGGGGATGCCTCTGAGCCAGGGCCCTCGATGGCTGGGTTCGGGGGTCTCATCCAGGACCCAGTGGTGGCCAAGGTGGCTGGGCCAGGCTGCACTCCCACCCACGTCCATGCCCAGCTGCCCCTGCCCTGGAGCCGTCACCCGCTTTTAGTCTCCAAGTGGCTTCTGAGCAAGGACCAGGCTTTGAGCCCTCCCCCTCCAACTCAACTGGCCACATCTCTGGTCCCCAGGAGCACCTCGGGGTGGTCCGCGGGCCGTGAGTGATGTGGCCACCCCACTCTCTGGCCATCCTAGCTCTGTTTCCACCCTTGCTCCAGGCCCCAGCTCCTCCCACATGCTGGGCGCTCTCTCGCTCTCTCTCTCCCTCTCTCTCTCACCTCAAGGCCATGACACACGCAGAGAACACACAGTGTGCCTGTGGGGCTCACAGGCTGGTGGAGGAGACGGAGAGCACTGGCAGAGGGCTGGGCTATGACAGGGAGGCACTGGGTGCTCAACCAGTGTGGCCAGGCCCCGATCCAGCCTTTCCCCTGGCCCGGTGGGGACCAGATCCAGCACTCGCCAAGTGCCCTTCTGCCCTTTTCTTGTTTCCTCAGCAGCTGTAACTTGGGGCTCAGTCTGGAGTTTTGGAGTGTGGGGGGACAGATGTCACAGGCCACCAAGTCTGGCGTTGGGGTTTGTGCCTCCAGCCCGAATCTACTGACCCTTGAGCCCCTCCACATCCTACCCCACCCCCATTCGCAAGCAGCCTGCTCCTCTGAGGAGCCCTGCAGGTGCTCTGCCAGCAGGAATCCCGTGAGAACAGTCCTGGGGGGATTGGGTTCCCTTCAGTAAACATTTACAGTCGTAGTGAGAGCACCAGTACTGAGAGTCGGCAAAGAGCCCACATGGGTCTTAGCCAATGCTCAGAGTGGCCCTGAAAGGGCAGAACTACTACTGTCCCCATTTGACAGACTAGAAACTCAAGGTTCTCTTCGTTCATTCATCCATCCATCCATTCATCACTCCCTGAGTGCTGGCGTTGCAGTGGTGGCCATGCAGCTGGGACCGCTGCCCTGTAGGAACCCATTCCTAGTGGGACCAGGGGAGGAAAGGGAGCCTCCCCGCCCACCTGGATGGGGGAAGGGGTCAGAGAAGGCTAGCCAAGGAAGGACGGAGAAGCTGAGACCTGGAGGAGGAGGGTGGGAGGCAGCCAGAGAAAGGCAGGTCAGCCTGACCACAAGTCAGAGCCATGACTGGACCCACTGGACTCCGCGTCCAGTGCCCTTCCCACCACACTATGCCGCCACACTGACTGCCTGTATAGCCAGGCCCTGTCCCAAGCACTAGATAGAGAGGGGCTGTGCCCTGAATACCACAGCATGGGCACTGCTATGGGATCCCAGAGGGGTGGAGAGGTCTAGGTGGGCTTCACAGAGGGGGTGGCAGGTAAGCTGGGCCTTAGAAGATGCATAGGAGTCTGCCAGCTGGGGTAGGGCCGGCCCATGGGGAAGGACGGGGCTGTGCAAAGGCTCAGAGATAAAATACGCTTCGCATTATGGAGGTGTCGCATGGGAGGTGAGTGAAGGGGGTGTTTCAGGGAAAGGGTCTCTCAACGCCTGTGGCTTGATCAGGTCAAGGAAGAAACCTGAAGAGGCCCGAGAAAATAGGGCAGAGGGAGGAAAAGCTGGAATTGAGAAGGGAGCTAGGAGCCAGCCAGAGCTGGGGCTGACGCTTGGGGAGGGGACCAGCTGCCAGCAATCGGGCGAGTTGTTGGCTTCTCCATTCATTCCCAGACTCTCTCGGAAGCTGATTAGCTATTGTTCCTCCAGCTTCTTAAGAGGCCAGGGGATTGCAGGGAGGGAGGGAGGTGTGCCTGGAGAAGCTGCCAGGCTTCCGTGGAAGGATCCAGATGCAATTTGGGAGGCAGAGGAGTCCCCTCTGACACCCACCTCTGCCCTCTCCAGGTTCCCTCCTCTTCCAACCAGACTCGGGAGATGGGGGGGGGGGGGGTTGCGGAGAAAATTCCTAAAAATACTGAGACAAACTCAAACACATTCCGAGATGGAGGCATTTAAAACCATGGAGTTGGAGCCTGGATGGCTCCACCTGGGTGGCTCAGTCGAGTAAATGACACTTGATTTCGGCTCAGGTCACGATCTTGTGGTTCATGGGTTCGAGCCCCAAGTCAGGCTCTGCTCTGACAGTGTGGAGCCTGCTTGGGATGTTCCCTTGCTCCCTCCCTGTCCCTCCCCCACTCCCATATACACACACACCCTCTCTCTCAAAACAGATAAACTAAAAAAAAAAAAAAAAAAAAAAAAAAAAAAAAGCATGGAGTTGGAGGGCGAACAGGGCAACGGAAAAAAAATCCTTGACTCATCAGACTGACTGGAGCTTGAATTTTATCTCAGGGAATACTTACTGTGTGACCTTGGGCCAGCAGCCTAACCTCTCTGAGCCTCGGGCTCTCAGTAATTTGCTGAGAGGGTTGTAGGAGGCAATGAAGGCACAGTAGATGCCCAGTGGACGTGCAGTGCAGGAGGCTGGGAGAACTGGATGGCTAGCTCCATGTTCGGCTCTCAGCGGGGCTATCCCGGAGCAGAGTCCCAAAGGGGAGGTCGGGTCGAGGGGCTCAGCACCACCCAGGGAGGAGAGGGCAGCCAGCGTGGGTGAGCACCCACACCGCAGCTGGGGGGGACCCAAGAGCGGCCAGCTCCCCTGGGCCTCCCCGTGGGGGCTCCGCTTCCCTCCTTGTGTCCGCCTCTGTCCCTCCCTGTTGCCTTCTGTCCCTCTACAGTCACTGCGTGCCTTTGTGTGTCTCGTGCTGTCTCCGTGTGCTTTGCCACGCTTCTTTCTACTCCTACCGCGTGTCTGTGTGTCTGGACCTGTCCTATCACTGCCTCGGACTATGTTTCTCTCTCCTTCTTTCCTTTTCATTCCCATCACCTCCTGCTCCTCTGAAAACAGAGAGCGCCTGAGTCTAAGAATGGGGAAATCACGCCTTTCTCCACAATGCCCACCCCCCAACACCCCGTTCTGGCCCCGGTGGTGCCTCTGATGACCCTCTGCCCCGGAGATCTGGCTTTGGTAAGAACAGAGAGCATGCCCTTCTGGAAGGGGTCATTTCCTGCATGCTGCCATGTGCCTGACAGGGAGGCGCCCTCCCTCACAGTGGCACTGGGTTAGGAAGTCCTGTGAACACGAGTTCAGTTCCTGCCCTTGCCCTGCGTCTCGCCTCATCCTCCAGCCTGATGTGTGACGTCAACCTTCTCACTGCCCTGCCAGCCTGAGGCTGGTGCCCCCCACCCAGCCACCCTCCCCTCCCCCCGTGGCAGAGTGACCTCCCGACCTGCTTCTCCCTGCTCAAGGACCTCCTGCGGCCCCCACCCCCCTTGAAGACAAGCCCAGACCTGCTCACGAGAACCAGGTGGCCTCTGCAGGGGCTGCCTCCCCAGCTCTTTGCAGCCATAACATAAGGCTTCCTCCTTGCCCCAGACACGCTTTCCCCTCTCCTGACTCTTGCCGGCATTTTCTGTTTCTCCCAGTTGACATTCCTGCTTTACCGGCACTTCTAGCCCCTCAAAGCCCCTCACCAATGGCTTCCACTCAGCAAAACGTGGGTGACTCTCACCTCCCCAAACCCGGCCATCCTTCCACAGAACCCTCAGCCCTCTGGCTTACTTCTTGGCCTGTCTCCCTTGAGCAACTCGTTTCTCGGGCTGCCTGGGCAGATGGGCCCCCGGACCCTGCAGGGGTCTGCAGCCCCTCCTGCCAGCGAGCCCAGGATGAAGGCTTCAGGCCAGCTCCCGCAGGGACGAAGACATCTTCTTCCTGGCGCCACGCAGCCAGTGCCCCGGGGTTGCTACTCGGCCAGAGCAATCCCAGCCTCTTCAGAGCCACCCCTGAGGCCCTGCAGGGGCCCCTGGGTCAGTGAGCCTGGAGGAGGAGCACCACTCTTGCTGTGCAAAGCATATCCCTCTAAATGATTGGGTTTGTGGTGCAGGGTGGAGTGAGGGGGTTTACTGAGGGGGGTGGGGTACACGTGAGCCTCCGCTCCTTGGTAGGGCGCCTGGATGCTGGCCATCGCAGAGGAGGGGAAAGGCTGGGGTGGGGACGCCCCAAAGCTGGGATCCACTCCGGGCTCTGCTCCCAGCCTTCGGCTGTGTGACCGTCTTTCAGAACCCCTTTTCTCCATTGTCCTAGGAGGGCTAGGTACAATGTCCTCTCTGACCCTCACAGCTCTGACATACAGGGCTGCTGAAATAAGGGCCCCCCAAAATCTGTCCTGTGGTTAACATCAACCCTAAATGCCCACCTTCCACTTCACCAAAGTTCCTACAATGCGTAGGAGCAAGGTGTGGGCGAGGAGCTTCTGCTGTGGATATGTAACTTTACTCCACTCCTGGCTTTCCAGAAGCTAGCTCTCAGTGTGGGCAGTAGTGTTCTCACTCGAGGCTCACCTTGAGGACACCCAAAGAGGCAAGAGAGCACAGTAGTGGTGGTCACTGCCTTGGAGTCCCCAGCTTGGGCTTAGACCCCGATTCTGTCACTTTACAGCTGAGTTACCTTCGACAAGATTTCTCAGCCTTGACACCACTGGCATCCTGGGTTGGCTAATTCTGCATTTATAAGGGACTGTCCCACGTGTCACAGGGTGTTTATGGGCAACCCTCCGGCACCCCCCAAGATGCTACAACCACTAATGCATCCAAACATTGACAAATATCTCCTGGGAATAAGATGACCCCTGGTTGAGAACCACTGCCTTAGACAAGTCACTTGTTTTTTTTTTGTCCTCAGTTTCCCCATCAGTAAAATGACAATTCATAGTGATAAGGGGGAAAGCTCACGTGTGGTAAATGCTTAGTGAATGGGAGGCAATATTCTAAGCACTTTGCACGTTTCAGGATTTAATCCGTTGAAACCTCACCGCAGACCTAAGGATGGGCACTATTCTCCCCATCTTACAGGGAAGGAAACAGAGACCTCCAGAAGTTGAGTTACTCCGCAAGGCCACGCCACTAGGAAGGGGCAGATTCAAGCAAGGCTGCCTGGCTTGAAACCCCAGGCCCGTAGCCAACAAGGTGATGTCAGGATTGAATGCGGCGATGCGTGTAAAGTGTGTCTGGAATTGTCCGAGTGCTCAATAAATGCTATGATGGCCTCGGTGAGCCTCTCCAACCCAAATGCTGGTCTGTCGTCTCTCCCATTGATTCGGAGTCAGCCAACAGTGATTCAGCCGCTATTCCGTGCCAGAGTTACTGCACTTAATCCCGTGAGAAAGTTCTCTCCCCTGGTTGCAGAGGGGAAACGGAGGCTGAGAAAGAGAAAAGGCCTAACCCATAGTCACTCTGCCAGGTGCTTGGCCACCACCGGGCCATGCGGTGACCTGGTGTCGCAGGGCCCTCGGTGGGACCCACGTGGGTCCCCAGGTGGTAACAGGTTCTGCCAGAACTGTCAGGAGGCAGGACGTGGACCGAGTGGCGTTGATGCTGAGGAAGAAACTAAAGGTGGGTGTCCCCTCCCTTTGTGTTGGACCAAACATTTCAGGCTTGGAGCCCGCAGCCTGTAAAGTGTTGCAAGCAATTGTGATTAGTTGCCAAGGTTTAGAAACATTTAAAATTATGATATTTCGTGTTAAATTCTGTATTACTGCCTTCCCCTGAAATTTTGGAAGAGGTAGAACACTTGTAGAGGTGGATAAGAGCAGGGAGTCCAAAGTCAGACCACGTGGGTTCCAGTCCCAGCTCTGCCACTAACTTGCTGGGTGTCATTGGCTGAGTGACTCAACCTCTCTGTGCTCTGGTGTCTTCATCTGTAAAAATGGGGATAATATCAGTACTTGCCTCAGGTTTGTCTTGAAGATTAAATGAGAAAGCGCCTTCAGAACACTTCTTTAGCACAGCACTGAACACAAAAGAAGCAGCCAAAATGTTAGCTATTATTATTTTTGTCATTATTTACCAGTATCAGCATCAGGCAATGCCGACCCTACCTTCTCCCTTACCCATGGCAAACACCAGTCGGAGCTGAGAATGGCCGTCCACCTGAGTGGCCACCAAGAGCGGCGTGGCCGCCAAGAGTGGCCGCCAAGAGCTCTTCTGTTGTCCACAGGTCCCCACCAGCACAGACCCCAAGCTGAGGCCCCTAGAAGGGCAGCCCCAGGGGCCTGACTCCTGGTTGCTGTGTGACTTTGGACTGGTGTCACTCCATCTATCCGGCCCAGTGTCACCATTTACAAAATGGAAGCACAGAATTTTAAAAGCTGAAAGAGAAGCCAGACCCAGGAGGCCACATATGATACGGTTCCATTTGTATAAACCATCCCGACTAGACAAATCTATAGAGACAGTTAGATCGGTGATTGCCAAGGGCTGGGGGATGGGAAGCGACTGCTAACAGGATTTCTTTCAGAGTGATGAAAGTGTTCTGGAACTAGACAGTCGTGATGGTTGCACAACCTTGTGAATATACGAAAAGCCACTGAATCCTGCACTGTGAAACGGTGAATTGTATGGTAAGCGAATTATGTCTCAGTTTTTTAAGTTCTGAAATGGAAGGGTCAGCGCCTACCTGGCAGGGCGTTTGATGAAGATCGAATGAGAAATGGGTTACAAAGCACCAGGCCCAACGCGAGTACCGGGAGAAGGTGAATTCCAAGCACCCTGGCCGTAGCTGGCTCAGCCCCCTCCTTAGAATTGGAGGGGCTTCCCGACTGGGTTCCTGCCCTCCCGGCACCCTCTGTGGCCAGGATCGGGTGGGAGCCCTTGTACGCTCGGAGGCCAAGGCCACCGCCAGTCTGGCTCTGGTCAAGGACTCTCTGCAGGGCTGGGTTGGGGTGGCTTCCCTGCTGGTCACAGCTGCCCTGGGGTCTGAGAAGGCCCCAGCCCCACAGAGAATTCAGGAATCCCCTAATTGTTTCCATCCGTGCTGTGCCTGGCCTCGGTCCATCGGTTTCCTGCCTGAGAGGCCAGGACCCCATAACCCTTACCCGGAACAGGGCCTGGCCTTTCTCATCTCCACTGTCTCTCCTCAGGGACTAGAGCTGCCAAGAGATGGGGGCTCAGTCTTAGGACTGCATGACCCTGTCCATAAATCTGGAGGCTCCTAGGCTCAGCCTCAGCCCCCGGGGGCTCCTCAGGCCCAGCTCCCGTGGGGCCTGGTAGCTACCAACTGTAGGTCATACTTTGTACCTCCCTCTCCTCCAGAATCTTCTGTGTTGCCACAATTCCCTAGGCCTGAAGATGTTTGGCTACATCAACCAAAATGGCGCCCCAAACACCTTCCACTGCCATATCTTCTGGTCCAAGAAAAAGGTGAAGTCCCCTCCCCAAGCCCTTCCCAACCTGCTGGGGAGTGGGGCATAGGTCTCATGTGCTCCAAGCCAGGGTCTGCTCTGGACCCCTGGGGGGCCCAACAGAAGGTTGTGTGCGCAGAGGAAGGCACATTCCCCGAGGACCTGCCTGTCCCTTGAGTGCCCCCAGGAGCATGTGTCCGGGTGCACCCAGCCTGCATGTACATGTACGTGTATGTAACACACGCTGTTGACACAGGATCTGTGCACATTTGTAGGCCTAGTGCTTCTCCCCGTGCCTGTGTGCTTGACTGTGCACAGAGAGGCCTTTACAGACTTACTGGGGGGTGTCCGCACAGCTGTGCTCACCTCTCCAGGCATGTACGTGTGTCTACACGTGTGGCCAAGCTTTTCACACCTGCCGGATCCTGAGAAGCTGAGCTTACGTGGCCCTGCCCCACATCCGTATACACGTGGCCGTACTGTGAGTGCAGAACCCATAGCACAGCAGTGAGGACCGGGGCCTGGCCTTTGATATTTACCATGAGTTCAGCCTCCAGTGCCCACTGCACATGGCAGACCAGGTGAGTGACCCACCATGGATGGCACAGATGCCTGAAGGCACAGCCCAGCATCACCGTCACCAACAAGAGCGGTGACGGCACCATCCCTGAGCTTCAGGGACCCCAGATCCTGGAGGGCCCAGATAAGCCATCGGTTCCACCTCCCTCAAGGTACTTAAGACGGCCCCTGCTGGCGTGCAAGTACAGGGGTGAGGCTGCACACAGTTGGGCTAGGGATCAGAATAGGGATGAGGAGGTATTTCCTGTCCGAAGAGTCTCTAGCTTACCCTCCCCCCCGCATACACCTGCTGGAGCCTATCCCCCAGCACCTCCCTCTCTCCTCTCCTTGGGACCCCAGGCCATGGCCCTAGACCCTCAGGTCCCGCTCCAGCAGCAGCAGATCCGGGAGGCTGAGGCACAGGTGACAGTGGCTAATGGGCAGGTGAGCTGGGTGAGTGGGAACCAGACCACCCCTTCCCATCCCACTGGCCCAGGCCTGATAGATGCCCAGGTGCAGGTGCTTGGGGCCCGGCTAAGCGCTGCCTCGGTGGCCCACAGGGAGGCCCAGGCCCATGCCACCGGCCCCTGTGCGCCCCCCATGCATCTGGCGCTGCAGGTCCTACACAGCCACGCCTGAGGCCCACCCGAGGAAGAGAGGGCCCCAAGAACCAACTCAGCTCACCACCCGGGAGGCCGTGCACCCAGTGGGAGCTGGGGACTCCTGCTCTGGGCAGAACTCAGAAAGACAAGGAAATGGCAGCTGCACGACGGGAGGGGACTTGCATGGGGTCATCTGTCCAGGCAGGGGCCAAGCCCATGTGACCACAGGGTCGCTTGATTACCCTTTTCTGCCTCCTAAGCCAAAATTTAGGGACCAGGATCTAATTAAGTCAGATCCCCAATTCCGCTAGAGCCCCAGTAGGCTCCGAGGCCATCCTCCCAGGGAGTAGGCCCCTATGGACAGGTGGGTGGCCCAGGGTTGCCTGCCCTTCTTCACCCTGATCCTAGGGCTACTCTGGGCCTGCGAGATGCTGTCTGGAATCCTGCATAAGTCCCCCTGCCAAAGCCCAGAGAGGGTTGGCCACTTGCTCAAGGTCACACAGCAGGAGAGTTGGCCCCTGGTCCAACTGGTCCCTGAGTGCTCTCCTGCGCCACTCCCCACAGGCTGCCCTGGTCTGGCTGAGGCTCTGTGGGGAAGCAGACCCTCCAGATAGGCACTGTCTCCCTGGGCAGACATTCCTGCTCATGGCCGGCTCTGGCCAACCTGCCATGCCTCCAGAAGTGGTCAACTGAGGCCACACTCAGTCATATCTGGCAGTGAGACCCCAGGCCTGACTCCTCACGCCAGCTTCTCTGAAGATCAGACCAGAGCACCAGGGCCAGGAACCAGCTGTCCTGACTCTCGAGATTGCCACTCGGCCTGGGGCAGCTCTCAGAAGTGTCCACGCCTAGGGCAGGCCTGCCTCAGAGGCATGGTGAGGCTGGAGAGATGCTGAGGAAGGTCTTGTGCCCTCTTCCATTGTCCAGAGGGCCCCGAGGCCTGGAACGGGCAGCATACGGACAAGGTCACACAGGGGGTCAGCGGTGGGCATGACAAGAACTCAAGCCCTGGCCTCCCAGCTGGACTGTGTCTACAGTGCAGACAGAAGGGGCAGAGAGTGGGCATACCCCAAAGAGGAAACAGAGCATTTCAGACAGGTTTAACCCAGGTTCGTGGGATTATTCAGTCTCCATTCTGCCGACCTCATGTGTGCCCACGGGCTTCGTTGAGGCCAGCATTCTGTGTTCCCGCGCACATTCCGTGTCTGTACCTGACACACTCACACTCGTGGGCCATCAGCTGGGAGGCTGTGTACCCTTGTCCTCTGTCAAGGGCCTGGTCTCAGCAAGGTTGGAGGTCCAGGTGGGTGATGGGTGGGACGATATGAAATGAAGGAAATCTCCTAAGGGTCCCAAGAAATTATGGTGTCCAACTGACCCACTTTGCAGGAAAAGCAACTGAGACCCAGGTTGTTCAAGGACCCACCCAAGGATCTGGAAATAAGTCCTAAAATACAAAATGCTGGGCCAAGGCATGACCTGTTCTTATGCTGCCCCCTTGTGGTTGGAGGAAGGACTGCCTCCAGCTGCCCAGCAGATCCCCCCGCCCCAGCAGATCCGCAGATCTATTAGTTTACTTTTCTCCTTCCCAAGACAGCTCCTCTCCACCCCTGTCCAGGGGTATCATCCCCTTCCTGTTTCTCAGTTTGGAGGAGGCTTAAGGTCCAGGGGCACCCGAGTTTCCCCACCAGCTCCGTGTTGCTGAGCATGTGGTTTTCACTAAGGCCCACCGGGCAGCCCCACGGACACATTTTCAGTCCTCACCTTCTTACCTTCTCTGGTGTTCTATATAACTGATCACCCTCTTTCTTGAAATTCTCTACTTCCTTGGCCCCCATGAAGAGACATTCTCCTGGGGCTCCCCCTACCCCCCTAACTATTCCTTCTCAGACTTTATGGGCCTCTTGCTCCCTCCTGTCTCTGAATGTTGACATTTCCTGGGCCTCTGACATCACTGCTCTTGCCTGGATTTGGGGCTGGATCACCCAGCAGGAAGGCAGGTAGACCATTAGACCAGGAGTGCCAAAAAAGGGAGACAGGTAGGAAAATGTTGGTTCCTATCAACCCATCCATTTGGGGATGATGACATTTTTGTAACACACTTAAGTGTCATGTTTTACAACTTAGTGTCCTTTCTTTAGACCAATAGAAGTACCACCACCTTTTCAGTGCTTAGGGCTGATGAGTGACCTCATCTATTCATTCATATTTAACTACCTGCCAAGAACCTTCCAACTCCCACGTGGATGTCACCAGACCTGATTTCAGCTGCCCCCTGGAAACCTCCCACCAATGTCCCCCTGACTCTCAGGCTCAACAGATCCAAATCGTTCTTGCCATCTCTCCTCTGGCTCCCACATCCGGCACTGATGTCACCCGGGGTAACTTCATCATCATGCTCACCTCCTCTGGCTCCTTCTGACCACAGCCAGTCCTTCACCAAACCTGCCGAGGCAATTCCTTAATAGCTCTGGAATCCACCTGCTTCTCACCACCCCGCTCCTCCCCTTACCCTGGTCCGGGCCATGCCTGTGTCATCCGGCTGGCCCTCCTGCCCCCACTCTCTTCTCATTATTTGGCTCTCACATGCCTATCTGACCATGTTGCTTCCCTGTCTAAGCCTGTCCCCAGATCCCTACCTCCAAATACAGTCCATGCTCCTAACACTGGCCTTGAAAGTTCCCAAGATATGTCCTTACCACGCTCGGCAACCCCATTTCCCACCATCCATGATCTCACACTGATGCTCCAAGTACTGAGAGGGTCTCAAAGTTTGATGGCTAGTGAATAAACTGAACAGAAGGGCATCCCGGCTGGGTGGGGGAAGGATAAGGCTGGATGTATGGTCTCAAGCTGGTGATGACTTCCAAATTTGTCCACTCTGCCACTAAAGGCCACCAACCTGCAGGTGGCTCCTGATCAGCTTGTACATCTCCCACGATAGGGAATTTCTTCCCTCTCGCCATCCCTGGACAGGCCCTACTGTTAGCAAATTTGGACCCTGGAGTACATGGGGATAAGGGCACGGAACCGGAACTCTAGAGACCTTCATCCTGAGGGACACTTAAATTCCTTTTCCTCCCTGGGAGTCTCAGTTCCCTGGGTCTGGGTGCCCCCCATTACGGCTCAGCTGTGGCTCTAGGAAGCCAGCCTGGGCCAGACGGAGAGATTGCCAGAACAGCCGCCAGAGGGCAGTGCCGCCCCATACACGGGCCTTGGGACGGGCATGTCTTTGTGTCTCAGACTGTGTGGATCTTTCAGATTGAATCTCTGTGTGTGTTGGTGTGTATAACAACTGTGTGAGTGTATTACTTTGTGTGTTTCTGGATGGAGGATTTGGCCACGCCAGTTGGTGTATGTGGTTGTCCATTTTGGGGCACATCTGGGTCCTCCAATTCCCACCCCAGGAAAGAGTGTCTCTATCACTGGGAGGGTTCCAGGGAAGGACAGGGAGGAGCACAGCCTCACTCTGTGCATGATCCTCACCCTCTAAAAAGTCCTCGCCACCATCACCATCACCACCAGCCTCAATGGCCATACCTGGGCCTCAGGCACCTGTCAAGTACGGCAATGACCCCAGTGAGAAGGGGCAGCGGGGCTTATATTGCTGGCTGGAGGCCTAGGGCTCAGAGGGACCGGCTGTCCTGGCCTTTGAGGCCCTTGTGGGCTGGGAGCCATCCAGGCCCTCCCTCCCAGCCTCATATCCTCTCCTGCCCACCTACACTCTATAACAGGATGGGGTGAATATATCCCCATATCACAGAGGAAGTGTGGTAGTTTGGTCAGCCCTGAACTGGACACCAGGGCAACAGGGTGACTCAGCCCCTCTCCCCAGGCTTCCCAGTTGGGGGCCCTGAAGAAGGATGTGCACATAGCCCTGCTCACGGCTACAACAGAAGGGCACGTCTGGAAATGCGGGTGCTCAGGGGAGGGGGGCTGTCCGGTTGCCTGGCCTGGTCATGAGAATGGAAGGCATCTTAGGACGTACTTGGGAAGGGTCCTGGAGGACGGAGGAGGTACCAGCCAAAGAACAGCATGTGCAAAGGCACCAGAGTGTGAGGGAGCACAGCTCCGCCAGGCTAGGTGCCCTGCGGGGACTACAGGATGTGGGCCCGGCGGGAGGCAGGAGACGTGCCAACACGAAGGAATCTTCCCCCCAAGCAGCCTGGTTAGGGGGACGGCCAAGCCACCCCATCCTCAAAGCCAAGCCCCAAGTGTGATCCACCTCAAATCTCCATGGCCTCCACATAACGACAGATCCCCATTACTGTCCCTATTGTCCCCAAGGACCCAGAAGCCCGGAGGATTTCTACAGCAGGAACCGGGAGAGGGGAAGGGGCTGAAGAGTCCACTGTGCTTCCTGCTCTGGGCCGGGAGCCTCGCACCTGGAGTTAGAGACCCAGAGAGAGAGTCCCAAAGTGTGTGAGACACTCGGAGAAAGAAGAGAGAAGAGGGAGAGAGACACGGGGGAGAGACCAACGGGGTGGGGTGGGGTGGGGGGAGCCCGAGCGAGGAGGCCGAGGACACGGAGGGAAGCGGCGCAAGGAGGGGGCAGGGCGGACCCCGGGGCCGGCAATCAGGCCGGCAGGAGGCAGGTGGTCCGGGGCAGACAATGGCGCGGAGGAGTGCGGAACCTGGGACTAAATTTGGCGTTGCCTTTGCAGGGCGCGGGGCCGCCGTTCATCTCGATGCAAAGGAGAGACGAAATGAATATGCAGCGCGGGCTGTAATTGGGCCGCCGCGGCCGCCGCCGCCGCCGCCGCACTATAATTTTCCAAACAGGATCTTGCAATCAGGGCCTTATTCATTAGCGCATAAACAATTTTGTTTCTCGGCACTCGAGCCTGTCAATCACGCCGAGAGGGAACATCTTGGCCGGAGGCGCGGGCCCCCGCGCGCGCTCCCACGCGCGCCCCCTCGAGCGCCGCCAAGTGGCTTTGTGCCCCGGAGGCCGGAGGCCGTCGGGTGCTGGGGTGGAGGGGCACCGAAGCACGCTAAGCGTCCACGGTCCGGTCGGGAAGATGGGGAGTGCGCGTGCGGGGAGTGTGCGAATGGTGCGAGTTTGGGGGACCCGGCCTCGGGTTCAAGCCCTGCCTCTGGCATCTGGCTCCGACCTCGGGCAACCCCCCCTCCTCCTTCCCACCTTCTGTTCGCCCCCTGGGAGATGTACTAAGTGCACTCATTTAGTGAGTAAGTGCTTAGTACTAAGTGCTTAGGGTGCTAAGGCTGGGGGGAACAGGGGGTGCTGGAACATAGGTGGGGCACAGGGGAGGGGCCCATCTGGTTTCTTTTATTAAAGGGGGGTCCACGGAAATCTCCTCATTGTCCCAGGTCCCAACCAGAACAGGCTTCTGCGACACTGGGTGCATCTGTGAGGTTCTCCAAAAGAGTTGGGCACAGCCCTGGGCTCACCCATAAAGGGGCACGCATGCACGTGTGAACTTGCATGTTTGCTGGGAGCAGGCTCTGTGTGCTCCAGGGTGGCTAGGATTCTGCATCAGCACCTGACTGTAGAGGGGCTTTGTGCCTGTGTGGTTGTGTCCGTGTGTGTCCTGTGATTCTGTGTGTGTATGTGTGTGTACCAGTCCATCTGTAGACACGCCTGTGTGAGTGGGCTGGGCTGGGGCTGTAGGTGCGGTTTCTTGGCTCCCTCTGAGACCATGGTGCTGAGTGTGGCTGCCCAGTGACGGCTGGGTGACAGATACTGAGTGTTTGAGGGAAGGCTGTGAGAGTAGGCCTATGTGACACTGTGTGTGTGTGTCCATCTATCTGTCTGTCTGTCTGTGGATGTGGGGCTTTGAGGGCCATGGGACCTGGCAGGACCATGTATTTGGGTGGTCCAAGCACTGGGGAGCTGTTTCTTTCAGAACAGATGACAGCTTCTGTTCTCTCCGCTTCCTCCCTGGCCACCCCTCCATCAGCTCACTTTCCCTGCAGTCAGCCAGGATGCCAATGCCCAGGCTGGGGAGAGGAGCAGCTTTTGCCCTATTGACGTCCTGTGCATTTGGTGGGGATGGGGGGGGGGGGGTGTCAGTCACCCACCCAGCCCCCTACAGTGCTTCCTTCAGACAGTTCTGAGACCCAGCCCCTGTTGCCTCCTCCATCAGGAGACCCTCCAAGGCCTCCAGAATTTTGGATCCAAACGTTCTAATCAGCTGAGCTTTACATAGACAGGCCCATTGTACTGATGGGGAGCCAGAGGTCTAGAACGCTAAACAGGAAAGAGACCTCCCTGGGGTCCCCCAGCAAGTGGGGAGCAGAGCCAGGATTTGAACTCCTGTCTGTCTGGCCCCAAAGTAAGGGACAGGGTCCTGACTTCTTCAGATACAAACACAAATACACACATACGTGCCTGCACACACATGCATACCCATGCCGCCCAGACCAAGCCTCGGGCTGGCCAAGAGCAGAGGCATCAGGCCATGGAGATGTCCCACTTCCTGCCACTTACCACCCCCACCCCCTCCTCCTCCCCTTCTGCAGGGCCCCACCCCCACCTCCTATACAATCCCTGCTCCGCACAGAGACAAAGAATTTGAGGATGTGCCGGCAGCCAAGTGACAGGCCATCAGTCTCTGCCCAGACACCCTCTTCACAGCTCTAGACCCAGCCCGGATGCCACCCCACCCGCTGGTCACCCCCAGCACCAAGCCAGGAAGGGAGGTGGCCGGGGAAAGGGCCGTAGGGGAAGGCACGGAGTCCGGAAGGCTGGAGGAACAGTCTTCAACCTGTGAATCCGGCCGTGCCTGGCCCTGAAGCCTCCCTGCTCCTGTGCGTCTTGCTGCATGGCTGGCAGGCTGGCCCCAGCCCACAAGGAACCCAGGCTCTCTGTGGGGCAGCCACCCTGGGCGACTCCTGGAGGACAGCTATGGCACCTGGGCGTACTGGGCAGAGGCCAGAGGCAATGGCTTTGGAGGAGGAGGCCAAGATTTAAAGCCCAGCTCTGACACCTCCTGGATGACCTTGGGTAACCGGCCAAACCTTCCTGTCCTCAGTTTCCTCAGCTGTAAAGAAGAGATATTTAACTTACTTGGCACTTGGTGCTTAGTAAAGTATAGGAGGACAGAAAGCTCAAAAGAAGAGACCACTTGGACCAGATTTATTCCTGGAGCTCAGACCCCAGACACTGTTGGGAGATTTCACTCATGAGCCAGACTCCCAGCTGTTGGAGGCCACTGGGTCAGGGTTTCTAAGCAGAAGCCACACGAGTACGTCTTTCTTGAAAAATTGTCCCTTTCCAAGCCCTGTGTGACCCTTCTTATGAACAATGTGCTTTCAGGGCCAACATGGGGCCTCAGCCTGAGTGGGCATTGGCTACTCTGCTCATGTATGGAGGCAGAACCCAAAGCCTTGAGGGTCACAGTCCCTTCCCCAAGGTCACCAGCTGGTAAAAAAGTTGTCAGGACTTGATCCCAAGTCTTTGAGCACCAAGAACAGTGCTGTGCTATCCCTGCTCCACCCTGCTGCTGCCTTGGTAAGAGATGGGCCTTTAGGTTGGGGACATCCAGGCTGGCCCCAGTCCAGCTTCTGGAGCTGGACTGCCCTGGTCAGCCCTGGTCACCGATCACTGTCCCTTTTGCAGGATCACTGGACTCAATGTGATCCAGGAAGAAGATGGCCTAAATGCAGGTTCATCAGGAAATACTGGTTCCAAGGCCCTGAGCATCAAAGCTCAGGCAGCTGGGGGAAAGGAGGTTGAGGAAGAGGAGAGGAAGCTTGTCTCCAGGGAGGTGTAGAGTCCAGAGGCATGGATTTCCTTGAGCGAGGCCCTCTGTAGACCCCTCCTGTACCCCACTCTTCCCTCCTGTGGGCTTTATTTACATCTGGGTGACCTGTGCAACATGAGGCAGGGGAAAGGGCTCAGAGGATTACCAAGCCGAGTGACCTCCAGAAAGGCACTCAACTTCTCTGAGCATCAGCTTCCTCATCTAGGAGATGGGAGGACTGGAGAATTTTCACGTAATGAGAATTACTACTCCAGGGGTGCCTGGGTGGCTCGGTCGGTTGAGCATCTGACTTCAGCTCAGGTTGCAATGTCATAGTTCGTGAGTTCGAGCCCTGCATCAGGCTTGCTGCTGTCAGCCTGTAAGCACGGAGCCTGCTTTGGATCCTCGCCTCCCCACCCACCCCCCCCCCCACCTCTCTGTCCCGTCCCAGCTCATGCTCTCTTTCTCAAAAAAAAAAAAAAAAAAAAAAAAAAAAAAAAATTACTACTCCATGTTCAATTGCTTTATTCTAGCTCTAGCCCCTACCACAGTGCCTTACACATAGTAAGTGCTCAACAAAAAGTCTGTCACGTGACTTAGTGACAAGGGCTGAACCCAAAGAAAGCAGCAGGAAAGGCTGAGGCTGATCCCTGTGTTCCCCTCCCCCACTCTAGCGCCAGTCCACTGGTGTCCCGCTGCGGACTCAGTGCCACCCAGGACCTCATTACCAGTGAGTGGGCTCCAGAGCCTAAACAGCTGTGCTGTCCAATGCAGAGGCCACTGGCCACATGTGGTGACCGAGCACTTGACACCTGGCTAGTCCCCACTGAGGTGTGGTGTAAATGTGGAATACACACCCGTTTTCAGACTTTGGACCAGAAAAAAGAATGTCAAATATCTCATGCATCCATTTTTCTATTGAAATGATACACATTGTGGACATACTGGGCTAAGTAAAATGTACTCTCAAACTAACTTCACCTCTTTTTACTTTTGTAATGTGTTACTAGAACGTTGAAAACGACATGTGTGGCTTATATTTGTGGCCTGTTACGTTTTTATGGAAAAGTAGTGGTCTAGAAGATTCTGCAGGCCCCAACCCCAAAGGAGTCAGGGGAAGACCCTAGACATTCAGTTACAGTGACCCAGGCCTAGTGCCCAGGTCATGGGGTCTACCTCAGTTTCCCCACCTTATGTGGCCCTCTAGTCCTCCATGGTCCTAACATCCTGCATCCCACCTAAAATCACCCCACAGCCTCATCTGTGAGCTAGAACAGCACCTGTATGGGGCCGCACCCACCAACTCAGAGGGGGCCTCAGGCATATTTCCACCAACTGACCAACTCGACCTTAAGCCAGCCAATCACTGTCACCTTTACACATCTTTAAGTCCCTACACCTCTCTCCATCCCTTCTGCCACTCCTCTTATCCAGGACTCATTCATTCATTCATTCATTCATTCACTCAGCAAGTATTTATTGAACACCTATATACCAGACCCTCTTTTGGGTACTTGATATACATCAGTGAACAAAGCAAATGAAACCCTCTGCTCTTGTGGGCAGACATCCTAGTGGAGAAGATGGATCATAAGGAATAAATATTATAAATAAGCAGTTATGTGTTGGAAAGGATAAATGCTAATTTAAAAAATAGAGCTGGGTAAGGAAGATTGGCCTCCACATGGGGCCCCCTGCCATCATTCTCCCTGCTTTGATGAACCCTCCATGGGCTGCCGGCAGGAGCTCAGGTCCTACCATGCTACGTCCCTGCTTGCAAGCCCTCTCTGGCTCCCCAGTGCCTCCAGGTGAAGATCCAGGCTCCTCAGCCGGCCATGCAGAGCCCCACGTGATCTGACCCTGCCCAGCCGCACCCTAGCTGTTCTCTAGCACTCCCTGTTGCTCCCTCTGTCAGGAACACCTTCTCAGATTCCTCTGTTCCTTCAGGGGTTCCCATCCCTAGAGGATCTGCTCACTGTCAGGAAGGTCTGCACCCAGTCCCAGATGGATCTCTGCATCACAGGCCCGTGTGCAACGCCTGCTGCTGCATCACTCACTCACGTGCATGTGGATTCTGTGTGAGCTGGCTTGCCACAGACCCTTGTGGCCTCCCCCTCAGAGACGCAGAGCCAGCTCAGGGGCTGCCCAGGTATGTCTCGACTTCCCCAAGCCTCAGCGGGAACAGCGCTGCATTCAGGAAGTCGCCATGGCAACCGCCTGGCCCCGGTGCCATCTCCTGCAATCAGCGCTGGGACCTGGCCACCCGCTGGGCTTCCTGGAGATTTGTTCCCTGTGATGGGAGGCTGGGGGGACTCCTAACCCTCCCTCTCCTCTCTCCACACTCCCCTCCCTGCCCCCAGCATAGCATGGCAAGTCTGCCAGGCTGGGACGGCACAGTATTTGGGAGAGGGTTCCCCTGGACTGGACTCAGGGACTGGAGCTCTGGTCTCAAGTCGCTGGCACCTTATGTGGCCTTGGATACATGCTTCCTTTCTCTGCACCTGTTTCCTTATCTGTGAGACGCCTTCCTCACAGGGTTGCTGTGGGGTCTGGGGCAACGGTATGGCACCAATTAGGTGCTCAACTAATGCTGTTATCAAAATTAAAGGGCTATAGCAACCCCTCGCCTTTACGGGGCTTCAAAGCACTTCCTGTCTGTTGCTTCACAGCAGCCCTTGAGAAGGATATTTAATGTCAATGTGACAGAAGAGGAGCCTGAGGTCCAGGAGGTGGAGAGAAGGCCCAAAGTCAGCAGCCCCAGCTGGACGGGGCAGGTCAGGAATGCTGGGGAGCCCCAGGAGAAGAGCTCTTTGGGAGGGATAGGGCTTGGGACCATCCTTCCTCTGCTGGCACGAAAACAGGTGGCCCTGCCTCCCTTCTACTCCCTGACAAGATTCCGGCTCTCCTCTCCTGGGTTGGGGCTGGGGAGTAAATAAAGCAGGGCTTCTCAGATCCCAGGGCCCTCCTCAGTACAAAGAGCCTCGGACAGGAAGGAAGGAGGCCCGGGTTCCAGTCCCGACTGGTGCTGTGACCTCAGGACAGGGAATCACTTGCCATCTATCTCTTGGCTCCACTGAACTGGTGCTCCAGACCAGCAGGTGACCCCCAAGGGCACGTGCCACTCACACAGCCTGCGGTTCCCATTCTGTGTCCAGACAAGTCCGCGGTACATGGAGCCCTGGGCAACAGTGACCTTGAGTTTGTGAAATGCCAGGCACAGACCTCACCTACCAACTGCTGGGCCTTGCTTCCCACTCTCTTCGAGGGTCAGGAAACAGAACAGCGTCTTTGTTCTCCCAGCTCCACCAGAGCCTTGAGTTTCTTACTTCGGGGGCCGCAGTGTCTGTTTCTCTATCTCCAATTCCCGCCAGAAACGTCACCCGAGTGAGGGGAAAGGCGCCATGTGCTTGCCACGTGCCTCTTGATCCTTTTGTGTCCATGACCCTATTTAATTCCCACAACAACATTGCAAGTTAGGTCTTCCTGTGTGCATTTCATGGGTGTGGAAACAAAGGCTCAGAGAGGTGCAGTCACTTGCCCAAGGTCACACAGCCAGTTAGTGGCAGAATGGGTATTTGAACCCAGGCTGACTCCAGAGCCAAGGAGAAAGACCACTCCCAATTTCTGCTTCACCCAGTCACCTTGTCCCACCCTCAATGACAGCCCTGCCCCTTGAACTCCCCTCCTTCCTCTTTCTGAGGCCCCAGGTGCTGCCCATGGTACCCCTCCCCCCCTCATCCAGGCAGAAAGATGCTTAGATTCAGAATTCCAGAGCATCAGAGGTGAAAGAGCCCTTTGAGTTGACCCAGACCAGCTCTACCTGACCGGTTCTGCCTCCATACAGATAAGGACACTGAGGCCCTGTGAGGCAGAGCCAGTCCTGGAGAATTAAAGGTATAGCTTCCCATCTGGGATGGGGCATGGTGGGAGGGGAGTCCCCATCCCACAGGACTCAAGGGGCTGCAGGCCTCAGAAAAAGGGGCTTCGGTGGAGCTCTGGGGATGCCTCCTAGGGCGGGCAGGTCTGCTGGTCAGGCCTCGCAGGGTTTGGTTTGGACTGACAGAGAGAAGAGGGAGCGGGTCAGACACCAGGTTGGGGGGTGGGGTGGCCCAGCTGAGCAGAGGGGTCAGGCAGCCTTGGCCCGACTCCCATCTGCAGCCGCAGGGCCAGCGCGTGAGGTGGAGCTGAAACATTCAAGCAGCTTCCTCTCCTTGGTTGGGAGTGATGTCGCCCATTTCCTGGATGTCCAAGAACCGGCTTCAAACAATAGCGCTGTCAGGAAGCCAGGAAGGGGCTGCTGCCCTGGGCCTGGGCCTGCCCCATCCCTCCCCACCTCCTGAGACCTGGCCAGGCTGTCCTTTATGCTTATCTCTTTGAGTCTGATGTCTCACTCTGTCCCCAGCCGGCTGTGTTTCTGCAGGCAGGCCACCTGCCTTCTCTGGGCCTCAGCTCCCCATCTAAAACCCGGGGAACGTATCCTTAGTGTTAGCTGTTGTCATGACCATTTCCACGATGGGCCTCCACAGCCCCCCTTTCATCCCTTTGCTCACACTGTTCCCTGTCTGCGCCCCCTCCCCCTCTGTTGCCCACACATCCAGCTTGCGTGGCCTTTGCCTATCTGGCTGCGGCCCCACAGGTAGCCCAGGGTGGGTGAGTCAAAAGTCTCGGCTCAGTTCTCAATTTGCTACTCTCTGAGCCCTTCCCATCGGTGGGCCTCAGTTTCCCCATTTGTAAAGAGAATTTATTGGTCCCTAAGGTCTCGCCAGTGCTGGTGCTCCGCGAGGGAGTCCAGTCCCCAGCCAGATGCCCGGCACTGGACTTGGCAATGAGTGGGAGCCCGGACCTGGCACGAGAGGGCGTCTGCGTCCCCAGTACACCAGCAGGCGGGACTCCTCCCCAGAAGATGAGAGCCACTCAACTGGTTCAAGCTGCCTCCAGGCTTGGGAGCTGGGTGGGTGCTTTTGTAGAGGAACATGGCCTTTTCATTAGCGCCATTGTCCACCAATTAGCCCAAGGCTGACTCATGGGGAACACGGCGCTGGGGGCCGCCGTTCAGGCGGGTATCGTGTCCTACTTCTCTGAGAAACCTAGGCTCCGCTGCCTGGCCCGCTTGTCTCACAGCCCCGCTGTGGGTGCACCTGTCGCCTTGAGAGGGTGACGTTTATCGCACGTCTACCTACGTGGTGCCACGCGACGCACAGCCATCTTGTCACCGAGTCCACAAAACCGCCCCGGAAGGGAAGCACTGTCGTCGTCCTCACTTCTCAGAGGAGGAAGCTGCACCTCAGAGACGTGAGGTGTATGTCTCCGGTCCCGCAGAGGAGCGAACCACTTCGTCACTCACCAGCTGGAGCAGCCACTCGGGTCCCGTTGGCCAAGGAAGCGAAGCGCTAGGTGGTCTTGGGCAAGCCACGTCCCTCCCCGTCTCCCCTGCTGTCTGTCCATCTCCAGTCGCCCAGCTCACCAACTCCTAACCCACAGCTCTGCACGGAGCAATGACTCCAGGTTTTGGAGCCAGTCAGGCCTGCTTTTTGATTTTGCTTCTCCCAGAGATAAAATACACATCGCTCCTGTTTTTAAGAAGAGCAAGCCAAGAAAGGGAGGTAGACCAGTAGACAGATCATCACTATGTAATTTGGCATGTAATGGAGCCAGATCGCCCAGCAATCTTTCTGTGTCCACACGGAGAGCCACCTCAGGCCTCTTTCCGGCTGCCCAGGATCGCACTGCGTGGCTCTGTTGCAAGTCATGTAACTACCCTGACACTACTGATGGGCACTTGGGTTGTTTCTCTCTCTCTCTCTCTCTCTCTCTGTCCATTTTTACAAATAATGCTGCAGTGAATCTCCCTGTACACATCTTAAAACACTTGAATCTGCACTTGCATTGTTCACATTTTTACAGATGAGGAAGGCCACACGCACGCACCTCGTACTTCGGTGGATGCAGCAAACTGTCCTCTCAACATAATGCATCAATGTATGAGTGTGTTCCCCTCCCCACGGGCTAGGAGCGCACCCATTTCCCCCAACCTGGGCCAACACTCGATGTTATCCACCTTTCACAGCTTGGCTGAACTAATCAAATGGCATCTCACTGGGGCTTTGATCTGCATTGTTCTGACTACTCGTGAGATAAATCATCTTTTCATATGTTTGTTGGCCATTCTGATTTTCTCTTCTGCAGACTGCCTGCCCACAGCTTTTGCAGGTGACTCTGTTAGGGTGTTTCCTTCCCAGCCACTCTGACTCGGTTCTGTCCCAGTTTATCTTACTCCTGGCCTTTTGGCTTCTGATGTTCCGGTCTCCTCTCATATTCTAGACATTGCCTCTGGCTCCCACTGGTGAACCGCTCCCCCTCCCCTGTTCCCGCCCTCCACACTGCACCAACCTCTAGTGTCAGCCAGCCTGAACCCATGAGGACAGAGTGCTTCAGACTGGACTTGGCCCAATCAGAAGGCAGTCCAAGCAGGGGATGGTCTCCAAAGGGTTCCTCCTTTAACTCTTAAGATCAAAGCCTTCATGGGGCACCTGGGTGGCTCAGTTGGTTGGGTGACCGACTTTGGTTCAGGTCATGATCTCACAGTTTGTGAGCTCGAGCCTCGCGTCAGACTCTGTGCTGACAGCTCAGAGCCTGGAGCCTATTTCAGATTCTGTGTCTCCCCCTCTCTCTACCCCTCCCCTGCTCATGCTCTGTATCTCTCTGTCTCTCAATAATAAATAAACGTTATGGGGCGCCTGGGTGGCGCAGTCGGTTAGGCGTCCGACTTCAGCCAGGTCACGATCTCGCGGTCCGTGAGTTCGAGCCCCGCGTCGGGCTCTGGGCTGATGGCTCAGAGCCTGGAGCCTGTTTCCGATTCTGTGTCTCCCTCTCTCTCTGCCCCTCCCCCGTTCATGCTCTGTCTCTCTCTGTCCCCAAAATAAATAAACGTTGAAAAAAAAAATTAAAAAAAAAAATAATAATAATAAATAAACGTTAAAAATTTTAAAAAAAAGATCAAAGACTTCATAATAATCCTCTGAACAAACTCAGTCTCAAATAACAAGAAAATTATTGGAAATAATTCCTAAATGGATGACAAACTCCCTGAACCTCTTCCATATCATGTCCTTTAAATGCCACTGTGGGTTTTTTATTTAAAACAAAGCCTGGTGGGGCGCCTGGGTGGCTCAGTCGGTTGAGCGTCTGACTTCAGCTCAGGTCATGATCTCACAGTCTGTGGGTTCAGGCCCCGCGTCGGGCTCTGTGCTGACAGCTTGAATCCTGGAGCCTGCTTTGGCTTCTGTCTCCCTCTCTCTGCCCCTTCCCTACTCTCTCTCTCTCTCTCAAAAATAAATAAACCTTAAAAAAACAAAAACAAAAAAACAGAAAAAAACAAAGCCTGAAATGCCCTTTTCATTTTAGTGAACTTTCCAGAATGAATTGCTCAGGTGATTAGATCTAATCATCAAAACTCCACCATCTCCCCCAACAGGTTGGCTAGCAGAGAAACAATGTTTCACATAACTCTGGACATGGAAAAGAGCCTCCATACCGTCTTAGTCAAATACTTCATTTTACAGCTAAAGAAACTGGCCGAGAGGGGAAGGTGGCTTGCCAAAGTCACACAAGTCAGAGATGGGGCGGGGAACAGGACCCCAACTGTGAATGCTGCCCGTCACCCTAATGGGGAAGAAAAGATGCCGATGGCTTTACTGGAAAGTTCTTAGGTCTGAGTTCACCACTGGGAACCTCAGATCCTTGGAACCCAGCAACACAGTGGTGCTCTGTGGTCAACAGACAATCAAAATGAATGAATGAATGAATGAATGAATGAATGAATGAATCCTGTACATCAAACTACTGTCACATCACCTAATACTGTAGTTTCAGATGGCAAGTGAAAGAAACATTATTACCATCCTTTTTAGCTTCAACTCTTCCACCAGAGCAGCAGAATTGATTAAAACAAGGCTTCCAGAAAGGGCATGCCTGCTTAATTTGCATTCAACCCTCAAATTAAAGGAACACCAGCATGCAATTATATTTTTTCTTACCATAGCCTAATCTGACCTTCTATGCATTCTCAGTTCACAGACAGCATTTTTACTGAGACTGTGACAGAGGTTTCTGTGCTCTTTTTGAAAAACACAAAAAAACAACAAAAAAAAAAAACCTGAGGGTTTCCTTCGTTCTCCATTGGTGCTAAATCATTACAGTAGAAACCAGAAACCGTCCTTGAACAGAAAACACCCCTCATGTCTATTCTACATGCAAGATGACACATTTATGATTAATTAAGCTACCCCCTTTTGAAGAGGTCAATAGCTGTGTAACATTCACCCAACAAAGAGTTATCAAGCACTGACTATCCACCAGCCACCATGACAGATGTAGATGTAGTGGAAAATGGGACGCGATTCTTGCGTACAAAGAATAAGACAGCTGTAATGGACAAGATGCTCCTGAATACGGAGGAAGTGAAGGTGTGGTTCACTCTGGGAGGAACTGAGGGATTATTTCACAAAGGCGACAAATTCTAGCTGCATCCTGAAGGAGAGTTTAGCAAGAGGTGGGGGAGAACTGAGGGGCAGAGGTCGTGCACAGGGAAAGGTGCAGGGGTCTGGAGTGGTGGAGAGTCCAGTGTGGATGGAGTTGGGGAACAGTGGCGACAGAGGAAGCTGGAAGGGTCTCGGTCAGACTCTGGAGCGAGTGACTATCACACTGAGGAGTTTGGACTTTACCCAGCAGTCTGTGGAGTCACCTATGACAGAAAATGTCCCTGTCAGGTCAAAGGCAGAGATAAGCAACTGCATGGGGCTTGTACCCACAAAGCCACACCCCAGCCAGCCTGTTCCGGAAGCACGCTGAGCCCTGTCGTGCCTCGGGTTTGCTCCTGCTGTTCCCTCACACTGGACACTCTTCCATCAGGTCTCTAACTGGCAGTCTCTTTCTCATCCAGGGGGAGGAAGCTCAGATACCACTGAGACCTCCCATGGCCTCCCTTCCTCAACATATCCCCACTCCCTAGCTATTGGCTTTCATATCAACCCTGTTTAGTTCCTTCACAGGACTCACCACAACGTAAGACCATCCCGTTCATCTTGTTTGTGTATTGACCTGTTGATTGCCTCCACCCCTGGAATAGAAGCCCCATGAGAGCAGGGCCCCATCTGTCTTGATCATCTCCCATGCTTAGAATGATAACTAGCACACAGCAGGCTGTAAAATACTTGCTGAATGAATTAAGGAATGCGTTAATGTATTTCCAGGATGCTAGCTGCAACTATACTCTTTTCTCTCACGGAAGAAAGTATATTTGAGTGGTATTATTTGTCATAAAATCTGTATGCCCAGGCCACACAACAGGGCAACCAGAATATCTGAAGTATGGGATCCAGACAGACCTCGCTGTTTCAATGTCTCCTGGTGGTTCCAATGTGCATCTGAGGCTGAGATTCAGTGGCTCTGAAGGACAAGAGTGTGGCCGTTGGAATCCGACAACCTCCATTTGCTTCCTAGATTTACCACTCACAGATCTGCTTCTCACACATAAAGCCTGGGGCTTCTTACTTAATCTAATCTCTTGAATCTGTTTTGTCTTTTAAAGTAAATACATTTGTAAATTTCAATATCTTATTTAAACAAATTCCTGGCGACACGTATTACAAATGAGCAAGACACAAAAAGATGTCCCAACCCCAAGCTGAGACTTCCTATGTGGTAGAAGCAACTGACACATTTTAATGCCCAACTATGTCATGATCCAGGGCATAAGATTTCAGGGCATAAGAATGCATCTTTTATTACACCCAAAGCAACCCAGCTAGGATTTGATCCCTACTATGATGGCAATTTAACCTCAAAGATCGACTCCTATCTCTACATAATTAATGTGTTTGTTTGTTGTTTCGTAGCAAGGAGGGGATTTGGAAGTTCTTTGGAAAAATAAACATGGTGTACAGTTAATCATTTCCTGGATGTCTGTCATGTGCAGGGCATGAGAATATAGAAATATAAATAAGATAGAAGTCCAGATCTTACAGTACTTAGGCCAGAGGAGATACGACACACCCAGTGCCATGACAGGTGTTATGCAAATAGTGTTTAACGATCGCTATCATTTATCAACACTGTATGAAGCATCTGATGCCTGTAACTCGTGCGGTCCTCAGAATCATCCCAGGAGGTAGGTACTATTATTATCCCCCTCATTTTATAGGTGAAGAAAATAAAGTACAGAAAAGTTAAGTGACTTGCCTAGGGTCACACAGCTATTAACTGACAGAGCCTGGATTCAGATCCAGACAGCCCAGCTCCAGAGCCCTTGTGCTCAACCCGCATGTTATATTGCGTCATGGGAACAAAGGGGCAGGAAAGACCACTTCTGGCTCTAGGAAGGGGACACTTCCTGGGGAAGACAGCATTAGAGGTTGCCTTGAGAAGTGGGTAGACTTTCAAGAGGCAGGGGTGGGGGAAGGGTCGTCTCCCAGTGAGTGGATGGCAGCATCAGTGAAGATTTGGAAATCAGAGAACACTCTTGAGGAATGGCATTTGGGAGACTGTAGGGCACATGATAAGGAGAAGATAATGGTGGGGAAATGGGCTAGGCTAAGGCCAGATAATGAGTGTCAGAATGCCAGTAAGGATTCGGGCTCTAGTTAATAGCCCTTCGGGAGCCACTGAAGGTTTCTGAGCAGCACAGGCACACACAGCAAGTCGGATGGACCGGGGGGTGAGGCGATGGCAGGAGACAGATTTGGAAGTAGTGTTAGCAATCCAAGCAAGGGGAACAAAAACAAACCCGGACAGTGACAGTGAGATAAAAGTGGAAGTAACAAATGTGAGAGATTATGGAAGGAACTCAGCAGGGCTGGGTGTTGGATTAGAACACAGAGAGGCGTGAGAAGTCAAAGGTGCGTCTCATGTTTGACTCTGGAAGGATGGAGACACCATTCACTCAGATAGGGAAGACAGGAACAGGCTGGGCAGAGGAAAAGGGGCAGATAAATTTCCTTCGGAAATGTGAGGAATCTGTCTCCTTATTCTCAAGCCAAACCAGCCAGGAGATTTTATTATTGGAAGCTCTCTCTGCTCAGAGATCCTTCGCACTGCTTTCAAATTGTTCCGTGACCTTTTACCTACTGAAATTGAGAGACGCATTTGTTCTGAGAGATTTGGGGAATTCTACCTTTACTTAGACTCTTCGGTCCTAGAAGGCTGTGATGTGGTGTCATTCCATCAAGAATACAGGAAAGCCAAACGTGAGTTTCTTTGTTCAAGGAATTCAAAGCAAGGTTGGTGGGGGGTGGGGGAGGCGAGAACTTCTGTCCAACTTGGGCAAAAGTTAAAACATCCTACAATTGAATTTGCAGCCATTAACGGTTCAGGACTTGCTGCTCTGATTCTAAAAAGGTGAATTAACATTCAAGGGAGGGCCTGGTGCTAGACACTGCAGCAGGATAGATTAATCGTATACAGACCCTCCACCCAAAGATAGTGTGGTTTATTCCCTTGTTAACCAAAGTGTGGTCCATGGACCAGCAGCATCAGCACCAACAAGAAGCTCACTAGACATCTCAGGACCTACTCCAGACCTATTGAACCAGAATCCTCATTTTAATAAGATCTCATGTGATTTACATACAGAGGTATATACTTATAGACTTTGGAATCAGATGTATCTGGATTTAAATCTTAGTTTAACCACTTCCAACTTATCAGCACTTATCCTGGCCTATCCTGGCCACTTATCAGTGGCCTATATCCTGGTTGGACCTTAAAATAACTTTGACTGCTTTCAAAAACTCCAGCCCCTGAAAAAAAAAAAAAAATGGGTCGCCTGGGTGGCTCAGTCGGTTGAGCGTCTGACTTCGGCTCAGGTCATGATCTCACAGTTTGTGAGTTCAAGCCCCACATCGGGCTCTGTGCTGACAGCTCGGAGGCTGGAGCCTGCTTTGGATTCTGTGTCTCCTTCTGTCTCTGCCCCTCCCCAACTTGTGCTGTTTCTTTCAAAAAAATAAATGTAAAAAAAATTTTTCAAAAAAAACAAAAAAATCCAGGCCCTGTCCATACTGCAGACCAATTAAATCAGAATCTCTGGGGGTAGGAACCAGACATTGGTGTTTAAAGGTCTCCAGGTGATTCACACATGCATCCAAGGCTGAGAACCACAGACTTTGGAGAACAAGTGTGGCCATTGAAGCCAGTCTTCATTTGCATTCCACATCTACTATTTCTGAGGCAGACTGGGGCTTCTTAACCTTTCCTTAAGCTATAGTTCCTCGATGGAATGGACACGACAAATAGAATCTCTTTCAAAGGCTGAGCATTGGAAGAGTTGATACGTGCAAAGCACTTGGCATAATGCACAGAACTCAATGAATATTTATTATCATTTATGCAGGTCCCAGTTTCCTTTGCAGAAAAATCTAAGAAGCAACACAGAGCTTGAAATGCCGGTCTGTGACCATGCTCATACTTTCCCCACCAGGGGTGACTTCTGATTACCTGGCCATGAACAGGCTAATAGATACTGTCTTAGCTTTTTTTAGAATTTAAGAATCTATTCTTTTTCATTAAATTTGAGAATGAGATAAAGGCAGGTGGCAAGATCTTTTGCAGAACAGGTGAGAGTGAGATTCACCCCAAGTGCTCCCAACTGTGGAGCGGGGGAATAAGGTGGGGAGGGGCAGGGCCAATCACTCAGAGCTTTGTCTTTGGCCTGTTTGGACCCTCTGGGCAGTGACAGGCCCTGCACCTCCTCTAATGCCTCCTAGCACTCTCCCTGCCTGGAGGCTCTACCGTGGGAGTTGGAAAGGCCTTTGGAAAGACTTACACGACTTTGCTTTCTGGAGCTCCACAAATGGAAACCAAGGCCCAGGGAGTTGTAACAACATATGCAGGGCCATCTGCAATTTAATGCCACAAGCAGAAGGGTGTAAAGTGACCCAGTCAGCTGTAGAGGAAATAGCCTGGTAGTGAAAAAGGAAGTGAATGAAAGGGAAAATAAAGACATAATAGTGCTTTGAACCAAAGCTTTATAAATACTTGCGGCTTTAACCTGCCCAGGAGGTAGATAAGCATGTTGCCTTTAGCTTGTCCTCAAATTCAACCTCTCCCAAGAGGTTAAGGAACACACCCAAGGTTGGAATTGACACTCAGACCTCCCGACTTCCTGGCTTTGGAGCTGGGAGCTCAGCCTCCACCTCCCTGGTCTATCAGGAAAAAACATCTGGGTCATAATGCTTGAGGATGGGATATCAAGGGGAAGTGGTGGAAGTTTGGTTCTTTAAGAAACTTTGAGCAAGACTCTGCCTAAACCACAGCCAGGAGGCCCCTCCCAGGGCCTGAGTCACAAGGCTCAAATGTTTCTTCACTTCTATCTTGGACGCTTCCCTTGCATGACCTTTAGGGAAAGCTACTTGTCTGTGCTGCTGGATGGGGAGAGAGGGAAGACTTCAAAATGTGTGAACACAGACTGGCAAGAGAGCCTGTCCTTTACATAGTCATTTCTGCCTGGTCTAACGCGGCTCCCCGCCACACTGGTGATCGTCAACTTAAAGCGAAGAGAGAGGAACAGGCAGGACCACAAGAAGAACAAGCAAAGGGAAGTCCTCTCTAAAGGCCAAAAGGTTATATAAAACATAATAAAATACAACTGTTTCCTTTAAAATGTTTAATGGCCAGGAAATGGTATAGAATAACTGCCAAGTCACATAAATTAACTTTTTTGTTAAGTTTCTGATCCCGGAAAGAACTCTATCAGTCGATGCAAACTGCACGGGAGTTTCATCAGCAGTCGTCCAGGCGTGTGACTGAGTGTGGGCCACGGACCCATCTTTACATGGTCCAGAAAAAAAGGCGGCTGCCATGTTTGGCAGGCTTCAGGTCTCCTTCTACCTCAGGGTTGGGCTCTGGTCTTGCTCTCGAGTGATAGGGATTCTCCGGTAAAGGTCGATCTGTTTTCACTTTAGTGACCTGTGAGGAGCGAAGAGGACAGAAGCAAGAGGCAAGGCTGAAGGTCAGGTGGAGCAGTCTGTGACCAAGAACGCACCTCCCAGCGTTTCCTCTCTGCTCCCGCTGCCCCAACTACCCCTCTTTTCTCAAGCCCCAGCAAACCACATTTAAACTCATTTAAGAAAGCCTTCTTGAACAAACATTTAAGAAAGCCTTTTTTGGGTCATTTCATGTGGCAGAAGTTAGGGATACAGCAGGAAACGAGATACACACTGTCTTCGAGGGCTCACAGTCTGAGGGAGCCAGACAAGAAAATCAACCAAGACTCCCGACCGAATTATCATAACTGAGGCATGAACTAAGTGCTGGGGAGCAAGGACTCTGTACACGTAACCCATCCTGAAGGACAGGGGCCTGAACTATTTCATGGGGGGTAACGTTTAGCTTAAAAGGATAACCATGAGGCAGAAGATTAGCAAGGGAAAGACATTCTAAGTAAACAGTACATGGGAAGACAGAGAGGCATGTCCTTAGAATGGCCAAAGGTTGCTTGGATAATGGAGGGAGATGAAGCACCTAACCACGCACTTGTTAGAAACAATGCTGGGCCCCCGATTACGTTTCATTTTCACACTCCTCTGAGGCCTTTTTCCAGAGGTTCCTGGGGCCACCTGGCTAATAGTGGAAAAACTAGTGCTCAAAGCCAGATCTGCCTACTCCAAAGCCTGTGCTTTTACGTAACATACTACACTGGTAGACAGGGCCGGACAATGAAGGGTACTGAACGATGTGCACAAGTGGTTGAATTTTAACTCAAGGGTGACAGACGTCACTGAAGCAGGGAAGCCACTCAAGCACATCTGCAGGCTGGAAGGTGCAGAAGCTAGACTGGAGAGGGGCAAGACCAGAATTGGGAGAGTTGGGCCAACAGGCCTAGCAAGATGGTGGAGCACTGCACAATGGCAACAGGGAGACAGGTAGAAGGTGGTCACGTCCACATTATCCCCGATGGTCACAAAAATCTCCATCAGAAGCCAGCAGAAATTGTTCTCACTTTTTATTAATTAATTAATTAATTAATTAATTTAGAGAGCACATGAAATGTAGAGAGATTCTTAGGCAGGCTCCATGCCCAGCATGGACCCTGAGGTCATGACCTGAGCCGAAATCAAGAGTCCGATGCTTAACCAATTGAGTCACCCAAGCTCCCCAATGTCCTTTATTTGTTTGTTTGTTTGTTTGTTTGTTTGTTTATTTATTTTTGAGAGAGAGGGAAAGACAGAGTATGAGCAGGAGAGGGGCAGAGAGAGAGGGAGACACAGAATCCGAAGCAGGCTCCAGGCTCTGAGCTGTCAGCACAGAGCCTGATGCAGGGCTTGAACTCATGAATCATGAGATCATGACCTGAGCCAAAGTCGGATGCTTAACTGACTGAACCACCCAGGCGCCCCCGTCCTCCCTTTCAAGATGAGGAAACACGCAGAGAAATGGAAAGACAAGGCCATAATTATTAATAGTCTTGTTATCTAGGGGTCTGATCTTCGAGCCACTCCATGTTATATGACTGATGAGTCTTCCCATGTGCACAAATCCAAAAACGATTCAATGTGAATGGAGCTTTCAGGAAGACAACAGCATAATTATTACCATAACTGCCCTGTGAGGCATTATTATCTGTAGTCCACAGATGAGAACAAGGAGGCCAACTTGCCTATGAAAAAACACATGCTACAGGTCAGAGCCGGGGCTGGGACCCAAGTCTTCTGACTACAGATCCAGAGTCTTTTTTGGTTTGTTTTTAGAACAGTGTTCTCATCTCTCTGCCACAGAGATCACTAATGCTTCCTTACTGCTTGACAGAGTAACTCCAAAGGCCTCCAGCTGGCACATGAAGCTCCCTTCAGGAAGTTACAATATTTATGAAATCAATCTAGAAAAATGTTTCTCAAACTTAAAGTAGTGAACAGACCCCTTAAAAGGACAAATTATTGTGGAAAGAACAAAACAACTTCCTCTTCTGTACCATATCAAGAGAAAAGGAGAAGAGGCACGTGGTCAAACTAATTGCTAGGTACACAACTTTGAGCAGCCTACTCGACCTTCAATTTCCCATCTCTAAAATGGGGCTATTAGCTTACAGCGCTATTAGGATAATACACAGTCTGGAGCCTGATGCATAGCAGGTTATGGTTAAGCGCCAAAAGTTATTTTCAATATTAACATTATCAGGATGCCTAGGAAGGCTGGAAACCTCAAAGGACATTGCCATCTAAGCTGAGGGCAGAGGAGTGAGTGGAAACTGGTCAGAGCAAAGGAGAGGAGGGCAACTTGGAGGAAGCGGAAGGCAGAAGTAAATGAAGGTAAAAGGTGGGCTTTATCCAGCTGGTCATTACCTTTCTAAGAGACTGGATTCTGGTTCTAAGTAGGACTAAAACTGATAATCCTCCTAAAGAAACAAACTTTTGAAAAGAGGACACCAATATTTCATAGGTTTTTAAAATGGCTGACACAAAGATTCAGGAATCAGTATGCTTTCTCATCAGCATGATTTGCTGATTCTCCTTTCTTGAAAGACAGAAATGAGAAAAGGTTGTTTTCATTATTAAATCTGTAGGTCCTGCCACTTTCCAACTCAGAATTATCAACAGTTTAAAGTAATTCGTTCAGGGATGAGCACTGGATGTTGTATAGAAACCAATTTGACAATAAATTACTTTTAATATTAAAAAAAATTATTGATTGCGATGAACATAAAAAGAGCAAAAAAACTTACAGACTAAATAATAAATAAATAAATAAATACACAAATAAATAAATTAAATAAATAAATAAAGCAATTTGTTCAGGACAGCAAAAGAAGCCATCTGAAGAGATCAGGCTGGATACAAAAAACAAAACAAAACTGCTAAGTCATTTGTCTACTTGTGACCCCGAGCTTGAGATCCAACCATCCATAGATGCTATACAGAAAGGCAAGGGAATAAAGATTAATTGTGGGCCCACATGCCAGGCACTAGGCCAGAGATTCAGAAGGGCTCTCAAGCTTAATCCTCACAGAAAACTGGGTATGAATACTGGTCCTATTTTGTAGATGTGGTAGGATGAGAAACAGTTGGCAATTTGTGCAGGATCCCATAGTGATCGGTAGTACTATCTGCCTCCATTCAAACCTGAGTTTTCCCCCACCTTGCCACCTATCTGTCCCAGAGGGAAGGGACAATGATGAGGCTCAAGAAGCAGGGATAGGTCAGATCACAAAGGGCCTTGTAAGCCAGGACACTGCAAGCAAGAGTAATCCCGTGAAGTTTTAAAAAGAAAAGTGGTGTTTGGACTTCCTGGTTGGCTCGATCGGAAGAACATGCAATTCTTGATCTTGGGGTGTTGAGTTCGAGACCCATGTTGGGTGCAGAGATTACTAAAAATAATTTAAAAATAAACTTAAGGGGCGCCTGAGTGGTTCAGTCGGTTAAGCATCCAACTTTGATTCAGGTCATGTTCGTGCAGTTCCTGAGTTTAAACCCCACGTCAGGCTCTGTAGTGACAGCTCGGAGCCTAGAGCCTGCTTTGGATTCTGTGTCTCCCTCTCTCTCTGCCCCTCCCCTGCTCACACTATGTCTCTGTCTCTCAAAAATGAATAAATGTTAAAAAAAAAAATTTTTTTTAATAAATAAATAAATAAACTTAAAAAAAATTTTTTTAAGTGGTCTTTATTTTCCATACAGATCATGCCTATAGTGGAGACATAATTATATCCTCAATTCTTCAATTTCAGGTGATACAGTGTCTTCTAAAATCTGAATTGAACCACCCTCCCCTCCCAGAAGTTCACGTAGCCCAAGTTAAGAACTCCTGTCCAAGATGTGGGGACAGTGAGAGGATTCAAAAACTAATCTAGGAGATGTTCCCCTACGGGAACCGACGACTGTATAAAGGAAGAAAGAGTGGGACGTGAAGAAAAGACACTCAGGTTTCTGAGGTTTCCACAGATGGTGGTGGCATGACTGAGACAAGAAATACAGAAAAAAGAGTAGGAAAACATGCTTTTTATGTTTTTTAGATGTTTTTTTATTTTGAGAGAGAGGGAGAGGGAATCCCAAGCAGGCTCTTTGCTGCCAGTGCAGACCAGGACACGGGGCTCAAACTCACAAACCGTGAGATCATGACCAAAGTCAAAATTGAGAGTTGGACACTTAAACAATGAAGCCAACCAGGTGCCCCAGAAAACGTACATTTTAAACTACAGGGAAATACTTCTAAAAATCCTAGGTCCTGATAAATGTGGCCTGAAGAACCTGGCATAACCTCGATCCTATTTGTTCTCTGAATTCTGTAATAACCTCAATGCTTTCAATTGACGGTGCCCCAACATTGTGTTTATCCTCATCTACTCCCTTCTGTTCTTCAATTAGCTAATTAAACAAACAATCTGCACATGCCAGAAGATCTATTTAAAGGAATATTTGTATTAAATAAATTCCCTTCTGGGTTGTGTATAATCCCTCTCATCAACCTGTTTGGTAAACACAGATTTCTCCCATCATATCTTTACTCACAGAGACCCCTCTCTGACCACCTCCTGCCCTCCCCCACCCCTCAGTGAGAGGGGGAAACCCCCAGCAGGAGACCTTTTTACCTTGGACAGCTCTCCGAGGTCAGGTCGCACCCAGCCCAGTTTGTCCAGCACACACTCGTCAAACTTGGCCTGCTGTTTGCGACAGCGACGAAGTAACTGCAGGCTGGAGTAATCAATGCAGGTCCAATATTCGGTAAAAGGCTCCGCACAGTGAAGCTTTATCTGCCTGGAAAAGAGGGCTAGGTCAGGGGTAGCTCTTTGCAAAGTAATGAGAAACAGAAAAGTGGGGGGAAATAGGTACAGACCTCAAATGCATAACCATCCTTTTTGAAAGGTATGAGAATAGATGCTCTCACTTCACTTACAAGACAACTTAAGATCCTCAGGATGAGAAGCAACATGTAAAAAAAGATTTGTAAGGAATAAGACCTAATTTCTTTATGTACCAAAAATAAATGAACTCAAATGCCAAAAAAATTTGGTCTAAGCACATAGATTTTACTCAGAGCACTCCTCACTTAGGGCCTACCTATTCTTTTCTTTATATCCAATTCTAAAGATTATCAGTCTACCAAATTTAGAAGAGGAGGCGTAATCCGAGATGGGCATGAGGGACAATGGCAAAGGAAGAGACAGAACTAGACAAGGCAAATACACATACTAACAAGCAGAAGATCCCGGGGTCATTCAGTGTCAAGGCAAACTACCCCACACTCCCCAGAGCTCAAAGTCCTCATTCTATTAACGGACTGAACAAAAACAGATTCATCCTTGTCATTAAGAAAGTTAAATTACATTTGGTGCTCTCTGCTAAGAAGGAGGTAGCACATTCACAAAAATAAACTCAAGATGGATGAAGGACCTGAATGTGAGACAGGAAACCATCAAAACCCTAGAGGAGAAAGCAGGGAAAAACCTCTCTGACCTCAGCCACAGCAATTTCTTACTTGACACATCCCCAAAGGCAAGGGAATTAAAAGCAAAAATGAACTATTGGGACCTCATCAAGATAAAAAGCTTCTGCACTGCAAAGGAAACAATCAACAAAACTAAAAGGCAACCGACAGAATGGGAAAAGATATTTGCAAATGACATATGGGATAAAGGGCTAGTATCCAAAATCTATAAAGAGCTCACCAAACTCCATACCCGAAAAACAAATAATCCAGTGAAGAAATGGGCAGAAAACATGAATAGACACCTCTCTAAAGAAGACATCCAGATGGCCAACAGGCATATGAAAAGATGCTCAACGTTGCTCCTCATCAGGGAAATACAAATCAAAACCACACTCAGATATCACCTCACGCCAGTCAGAGTGGCTAAAATGAACAAAACAAGAGACTATAGATGCTAGAGAGGATGCGGAGAAACAGGAACCCTCTTGCACTGTTGGTGGGAATGCAAACTGGTGCAGCTGCTCTGGAAAACAGTGTGGAGGTTCCCCCCAAAATTAAAAATAGTATCTACCCTATGACCCACCAATAGCACTGCTAGGAATTTACCCAAGGATACAGGAATGATGATACATAGGGGCACTTGTACCCCAATGTTTATAGCAGCACTTTCAACAGTAGCCAAATTATGGAAAGAGCCTAAATGTCCATCAACTGACGAACAGATAAAGAAGTTGTGGTTTATATATACAATGGAATATTACTTGCCAATGAGAAAGAATGAAATCTGGCCATTTGTAGCAATGTGGATGGAACTGGAGAGTGTTATGCTAAGTGAAATAAGTCAGGCACAGAAAGATACCATATGTTTTCACTCATATGTGGATCCTGAGAAACTTAACAGAAGACCAGGGGGGACGAGAATGGGGGGAAAAAAGTAACAGAGAGGGAAGGAGGCAAACCATAAGAGACTCTTAAATGCTGAGAACAAACTGAGTGCTGATGGGGGAGAGGGAAAAGTGGGTGATGGGCATTGAGGAGGGCACCTGTTGGGATGAGCACTGGGAGTTGTATGGAAACCAATTTGACAACAAATTATATATAAAAAAATTAAAAATAAAAATAAATAAATAAATAAAAGGAGGTAGCATATAATTCATTAATTCTGTGACCACCAAAACATGGTTGAAGAAAAAGTAACTTTTGTGTATAAGCCTCAATTATTTCTACAAAATTCCCCTTCTCTTACTATTCAGCCTTGCTAGTAATCCAATAAATGCCAATCCAAGGAAAAATAAAATACCATTATTTTATGTAAAAGCCATACATGAGGCAGTGGAAGATATGCATAGCACCTCCTTCCCCCAATGGAATCATAATTTCGAAGTGCTTACTTGTCATACTCTAAGAATCTAGCTACACTCAACACAGGAATCTTATTTAACATGGCTCGGGAAGAACCCCAGACATGGGTTGGAGGAAATGCACAGTAAACAATCTGCTTTCCATTCCTGCTGGGTTTCCCTGCTAGGAAGCAACCAATGTCACCAATTTCCTTCTTTCTTTTCTTTTTAATGCTTCTTTATTTGTTTTGACAGAGAGCAAGAGAGAGACAGTGCACATGTGGGGGTGGGGGCAGAGAAAAAGAGAGAGAGAAAGAGAGAGAGAATCCTAAGCAGGCTCCATGCTGACAGCACAGAGCTGACCTGGGGCTCAATCTCACCTGAGCCAAAATCAAGAGTCAGACGCTTAACTAATTGAGCCACCTAGGTGCCCCATGAACAGTAGGGATTCTGGTGTAACCTGTGGGTGGCAGGGTGTGCAACAGGAAGGAAGGAGGAGGATCAAAGCCCTAGGGAGCTTTTCTGAATTGCCTCTAGCCTCACCGACCACAACAACATCCACGGTACGTAAAATTGCACCCACCTCACTTGACAATCACTTTGGTAGTGGCCTACTGTTTCCAGTACAAGTGGTTTATTCCTCCAGCATGGGGGCAGCGGGAGAGCTACTAGCACTATTACAGTACTTAGTCTCAGTTCTGGACCCTGTTACCCTGGTATCCACACCCAACGAACAATTGCCTACAAACACCTGCAAAGAGCAACATCAGCAGTGAAAAATTCCTCTCACGGAGGCGGCTGGGCACCTCAGGAGCTTGTGAAATCCCAACATGTCACATTTAAATATACTACCTCTGGGCCAAAGCAGAAATGTTTTTCCAAAGTTCTCTTAGCAAAATTTAAATAATAAACACACATTCAACCTTGTTAGCAATCAAACCAATGCAAATTCCAAAGCAAGAATAAAACACCATTTTGTACCTATCAAATATTTAAATAATATGCAATGCTGGTGAGGTACAACAAGATACAGTGCTGAGGGCAGCATAAACTGACCCAATTTTTTTTTAAATGGCAACTATAGTTCAAAAGTCATAAATTACATTCAAAGCCTTTTTACAGAATAATCTCACCTCTGGGAAATTTATGCCAAGGAATTACTTAAAAAGAGAAAAAGATCTGCACACAAAGGTAACCACTGAGGATTTATCTAAAACAAGCAAAATCTGGAATTAGGGGCACCTGGTGGCTCAGTCGGTTAAGCTTCCGACTCTTGATTTTGGCCCAGGTCATGATCCCAGGATCACGGGATCGAGCCCTGTGTTGGGCTCTGTGCACAACGCAGAGCCTGCTTGGGATCCTCTCTCTCCCTCTCTCTCTCTCTTTGCCCTCCCCCACTCGTGTGTGCATGCTCTCTCTCAAAATAAACATTTTTTAAAAAACAGAATTAAAAATGACTTTGTAACAGGTAAATTATGGTTGGTTTACCCACTGGTGGAATATTAAATAGCCATTAAAAATGATCACAAAGACAATCTAGCAACTTGAAAGAATGTTCCCCATGGTTTCAGAAAAATTCAGAAAAATGAATTTTAAACGACACACTGTGACTTTAACCACAAAAATATCTTTGCATGTGGACAAAGACACCAAGCAAAAGAGAGAGGAGCTATTATGTGAAGGAATTTGATTTTTCCCTCTAACGTCATTGTAGTGGACATCTGTGGGTTTTGCCTAGCCAGCAGTCAGTCCCCATTCTTCTGTAACATCCTTGTAATTTTTCTTTGGGGAACAATCTGTCCCTCTCTCTCAGCAATGCAGTTTAGATGAATTTAAGTCACTTCCCACTTTAGGCCTGACAAATCACAGCATTTCATCTCCTGAAACACACCTGATTCAAAGAGAGGCATACAAAATCGACCAGCCAGGCCAATGAGACTCAGGCCAGGGACCTATGCTCACACCACTGGACAAGGACCTATGCTCACACCACTGGACACTCTTGGGCCAGGTCTAGGTAAGCAGCACAGCAGTGTGGGATGGCTGCCGGCCACTTCTGCCACAGCAAGAAAGAGTCTCTCTGAAAATGAGTTTGACAGACAAAACAGAACTAAGAGATCGGGGAAGGAGAAGAGAGGCAACAAGATACCAAGTAGTTATGAAATTATGTGAGCCCTTTGATTCCAGCCCCGCCTGATGCCAGCCCCATTTCTGGACTTGACAGCTACATAAGCCAATTCCCTTCGAGTGGAGTTTCTGTCCCTTTTAATAGAGTCTGTCAAAACATTTTTCTACAATTTGCAATATGGATTGTTTTACTTATGGTATTAAGCATAATGGCCTACTTAATACCTTGACTCTGTACACACTTTTCTTTCCATAATAACTGAGTGTTCCATAGTAGCATCAATCTAGTGAACACCTGTTAGCAAGCACTGTGCTGAGTTGGTTTTACGTACTTTTACAAATTTTTCATTACAATCCTGTATGATTTAGAAATTAAGATTCATGGATATTAAAGGACATGCCAAATAATAAAAACAAATAACAAAGCTAACTGCATCATTTACTGCATGCTTACCTTGGTCCATCCGACTTCAAGGTCTTACACTTCCTACTAAAATTATCCTTCTACTTAATTAGCTAGATGTTCACTGAGATACATATACCTAGATGTTTCAGCCCACAGGCACTGATGTCAAGTCAAAGACTCTTACCTGAAGAAGTCCAGAGCACACTTGTTGACGAGCCTGCCTTCCTCTAAACACCGCCTGGGGTCTTTCTCTTCCCAGCGACAGAGCATGAACTCCTTGTTGGGCTTATCACACTGAACTCCATAGTGGTGGGCGGCAGCTTTCAGCACCGAAGAACTGACTTTCACCTGGGGAACGGAACAGGAGGAGACAAACCACAGATCTGTGACCAGGATATCAACTTCCTCAACTTCATCTCCTGCTGCTGAAGGCCGAGGGAACACAAAGGGAAAACATGTTCCGACTCCAAGAAAATTAAAGATAGGGGGCTACCATAATAAACCTTTATGATCTCTGCTGCTTTAGAGATCACAAAGCTTTTTCACATGCATGATTTTCTACACCTTCATAATAATCTCATTAGGTTGACATTACTCTCCCCCTTTTAGACATAAGGAAATGGCAGTCCTAACAGAACCTTTAGCTCTCTATGACAGAGAAAGTAGAGCTCTGAAAGATGATGGAAGCTTCTGTGATGGAAGGAGAGGAACCAACTCTGGGGAGTTTTGATGAGTCTCCTTTCCAGGAATAAAACTGATGAGGCAGGGGGGCGCCTGGGTGGCTCAGCTGGTTAAGCATCCAAATTCAGCTCAGGTCATGATCTCGAGGTTCCTGAGTTCAAGTGAGTTCAAGCCCCTAGGTGGGCTCTCTGCTGTCAGCAGGGAGCCCTCTCTCTCTGCCCCTCCCCAGCTTGCATGTGCGAGCTCTCTCTCTCAAAAATAAACACTAAAAAAAAAAAAAAGTGATAGGATACATAAAATTCCCAGAAGACCACAGAGTCACAGAAAATGAGACTGGAAAGGATCAGTAAAAACATCTAGTCCAGTAAGTTATTACTAATGATAAAGTACTAAAATTTTCTATTTTTTCCTATCACACACTATATCCAAGGTAGCCACCAGTCCATAACTCTCTCTCACTTGCCTTCCGGTTGGTTCATTTTCTTGAGAAACAGTATAGTTACAGCTCACTCACAGAGGGCTGCACATAGTCCAGGGCCCGTCGAATTGCTGTGCAGCAAGGGTTCTGCTGGCCTCTTTTCGGTACTACCTTTTCCTGGGCCAATTCCACAACGTTTGCATTACTGGAACTTAAATAGAACATGTGTTGTCTGGGAGGACCACCCTCTTCATTATTCTTCCTTTTCAAAATCGCTTTGGCTATTCTTTCAGATGAACCCCCTCATCCAATAATTTGCACTGGAACTGCACAAAGGTTAGTTATGTGTTAAATTAGAAGGGAACGAGCATGTTTACAACACTAGGTCTCTGCTGAAATTTTTTATCTCCCCAGAGGATCTTTCTCTAAGCACCATACAAAAGCTCTCATCTGTTGAGCCACTCACTCTGTGCCAGATACTGACAATACGACAGTCACAGTAGAGGCGAGACTACATGAATTATGCCTTCTCACCAAGACATATTACGTCCCTTCTCTTACTCAGGTCATTCTTATGTTCTTTGGTTAAAATGATAGTTTCCCTCATATAGGAACCTTGCATATTTGTTGTTTATTCCTCAGTATTTTAACCTTTTTGATACTACCTAAATAGCTTGTTTGTACACTGCATCTTCTCTCTAGCCATATCTTACTGATACAAAATCAAGAGGATTAAGGGGTGCCTGGGTGGCTCGGTGGGTTGAGCGTCCAACTCTTGGTTTCTGCTTGGGTCATGATCTCACAGTCATGGGATCAAGCCCAGTGCTGGGCTCCACGTTAAGCATGGAGCCGGCTTGGGACTCTCTCTCCCTCTCTGTCCCTCCCCTGCTCACACTCTCTCAAAAATAAATAAATAAACTTAAAAAAAAAACAACAACAAGAGGATTAAGAGGAAAAACTTCCACTTACGAGTAAAAACTACCTTCTTTTCTGATAGTTATATCCTTTTTTTTCTCCTTCTCTTTTCCTATCTTACTGCTTGGACTAAAACCTCTAGGACAATACAAATGAACAGCAATGGCAGTAGGCATCCTTGCCTTTTTCTAGACTTTAAAGCACAATTTGGTTCAATACTTGCTATTGGTGTCTGGGATTTGGTGTTTGGATAGTCCTCATTAAGGAAGTTTCTTTCTGATGATTCTGTTTTACTGTTGTTTCCAGAAAGACTGAAAAATTCAGGTTTCTTTTATCCATAAATGTAGAGAATTAACAGATCTTCCAAAAACCTCTCGCTATAGCTACAATAAAATCTAGTCTGTGACAGTGCATTATGCTTTAAGATATCACTGGATTTGATTTATAAGCATTCTATTAAGGATTTTTATTTAAGAATAATGTTGTAATTATTATTTTTATAATGATAAAAATTTTATAATTTTATTTTTTATGACTTTCACACAGCTTAGGTTAAATTACTAATAAGATAAAAGGCAAGGGAATATGAGGAGAGTAACTCATCTACACACTATGGGAAGAGAATAGTTAGGACGATGTCTACTAACATTACAACTGCTGTAATTATCAAAGCAAAGATGAACTTATGATACAAGTGAAACCTGCCATGACAATTCTAATAAATTTGTTTAAAAATTTGTAAAATTTTATATGACAGCTGTTTTTTTTAAGTTTACTTACTTATTTTGAGAAAGAGTGCACGTGTGAGCAGGAAAGGGGCAGACAGAGAAGGAGAGAATCTCAAGCAGTCTCCACACAGTGAGCACAGAGCCCCTGACAGAGCCCCACGGGGTGCCTGAACTCATGAACTGTGAGATCATGACCTGAGCTGAAATCAAGAGTCAGATGCTTAACCAACTGAGCCACCCAGGTGCCCCATAGAGTTGTGTTTTTTTTAAGTTTACTTATTGATTGATTTGGGGGGAGGGAGGGGCAGAGAGCTCCAGAAACAAGAGAATCCCAAGTAGGTTCAACGTTGTCAGTGCAGAGCCTGAAAGTGGGGCTCAATCTCAGGAGCCGTGAGATCACGACCTGAGCCAAAATGAAGAGTCAGTCGCTTCATCTACTGAGCCACCCAGACACCCCTACAGTTTTTTATAAGAGTGTATTAGGTTAATTGAGGGGTATACATTAACTTGCTATATTACCTGTACAAAGCCAAGAGAATAAAAATCAAAATTCAAACTTTTTAAAGCTTAATATATTTAAAAAATTAAGCTGTACTTACCTCCTTGACCAATGCCTTAAAAGATCTTTAAATGGCTGATTCACTCGAATGCCTTCACAGCCATTGTGCCCAAAAAGGTTATGACATTCTTTGCCTTACTTTCCTACAAATGTAGAAGTCTTACCAAAATCTACGGGTACCCATGTTGTTGAGTGTGTAAAATATGCTCTGTCACAGGGAAATAAAGGATAAGAACCACTCACTGAATCTCTTTGCTGGGGACAGAGATGTGCCCAAGATGACACAGCAGGCCAGTGGCAACCGCAGAGCTGGAATCCAGAGACTGTGACCTTCAATCAAGCCACTTTGCATTACACAGCCTTCGCTGAGGTGGCAAAGGACTTCAGATGTCCCCTCACCTGCTTCTTCACAAAGACGGATGAGTTCCACCAGAAACAACATCCCTTCCCAGCTGCTTACTGTGAATACCCTCTCAAATTCATTCAGCTCCCTTTGTCTCAAAGAACACAGAATTCCAGCATCTTCCTCATTTACCCTCATGACAGCCTTCCTGCACAGCGGGTTTATACAGTCTGCAGGTGTGGAAAGGGAGGCAGGAAAAGTCTTACAATCTACAACCAATCTTCCAGTCCTGTTCTCTCTTCCTTAAACCACGTCTGCACCTCTTTCTATAGTAATTTATGCTGTGACTTCTATGTGACTTAATTTATGGAAAATGGGGGATCACTGTACTCCTTTGATAGTACTGTTGAGGATTAAATGAGTTGACACGTGTAAAAATATCAAGAACAGTGGCTAGCACATAGAAAGCACATCAAAAATATCAGCTATTATTTCTGCTCAAAACTGTCAGTTTGTACAAGGAGGTTCCAGCCCTAAGCTTCTGACTACTTCTTTCACAGGGATGTGTCAACAAGGTCCAAAATGTGTTTAACTTGCCTCTCAAAGCTGCTCCTTCTGGCTTCCCCAGTCCCACTGTCAGGTTGCAGATCTGACAGGCTCCCCGACCTTTCCTGCCTGTGATATCTAAGTCACTGCTAAGTCTGATCAATTCCAGATAAATCTGTTCTTTCCCCTCTGTGAGGACAGTCACCAATTATGTTGGGGTCATTAATATCCTCCTCGTTATTTCAACAGCTGCCAAGACTAGTCCCCCTTTCTTTTCCTCTCTTCAATCCATTCTTCACAGGGCTGCCAGAGTGATCTTCCTAGAAGACAATTCTTACTGTCCTCTACTGAAACAAATTAGCGACAAAACCCTGGAAGGATTCAGGCTTAACAGCAGAATAAAGCCCCAACTTTTTACAGGGTATTCAAAGCCTTCTGGATCCAGCCTTCTCACCCAAGACACTTCCAAAAAGGGACCTGCTGCTGTCTCAGAGCACTGAACTCACTGTCCCCACAACCCATCTGTGGCCTCCTGCATTTTCCCATCTCTTCACCTTCGCTCAGATCTAACCCTTGCTTAAGAAAGCCTGTCTGTCCGTCTTGGCCTATAAATGCTATTCTTCAAATGCCATTTCGCCAAGTCCCACATTACGCCCGAGAAGTGCTTTCTCTGTTCCCTTTATAGCCTCAGAGAATTATACAGCTGGAATCACTTCATCTTACAAATAAAATAACTGTGTCTGCAGATGCTACAAGTGACTAATCAAGGTAACTGAGCAGTTAGGCCTAGAATTTAGATCCAACTTCAAATCCTACTCTCTGCTCTGAAACCATGTCTGCCCCTCTTCCATAGATTTAATCATACTTTGTCTTGCATTGTAGTTATTTATGTAATTATCTGTATTTCAGTTCAAAGGTATGAACACTAAAGGCAAACTATTCCAGATATAGAATACTTGCAGGAAGTAGAACCTCAGATTAAATTCAACTTTCAATGAAAACTACAGCACTTTCAGGCTAACCCAGCTTCAAGGTGGGACGAAAAAAACAAAAGACTGAATACCGGCAACCTCCCCTCTCATAAATGTACTTGACCAGAGTCCCTGAACACAGCTAAAAAGTTATGCCTCTGTGGGAAATAATAGTTGCCATTCTCACAGGCATCTGAGAAGATTAACTGAAGTCATGAAGATAAAACCCTTAACAGAGTGCCTGGGATATAATTTCTGGCACATAATTTTTAGTTTTGCCCTCCTTGTCCTCTTATGTAGTCTGGTCTTTCTACTATCCAGTCCTGCCACGACACTCCTCTGCCTTAAAATCTTCAACCTCTCCCTCCCACGTCACCTTAAAATAAGTCTGGCCTGGTGGAAGCTGCTTCCCAGTCCTTCCAGTCCAAGGTACCTCTCTCTGGGCTCAGCAACAGCTGATTCCCACCAACACTAGAGTCACATCAAACAGCACTGGTCTCCCTAGACTCAAAAGGTCTTGCGAAGTCTTCTCACTCTTTTGAGCTTTTACCCATAATACAATAGTTTAAAAGCACGGGTTTGAAACTCAGACCTAGAGTCATAGTCCAGCTCCACCACTCACTAGCTATATGACTTTGGGAAAATCACTTCTACTCTTGGGACCTGTTTTCTTACCTTTCACATGAAGAGGCCAATAATATCCTACCTCATAGTGTTGCTGGCAGGCTTTGATGAATTAATGTACGTGAAGGAATTAGCATCTTACCTGACTTCTAAAAAAGGCTTGGTCGTACTTGCTATAATTAGCTTATACTGTCTTCACTTCTCATAGCACAAACTTCACTATACTGTAACTGCCTCTTTATGTCTGTCTCCCTATTAGATTATAAGCTCTATGAGGGCAGGGACGCTCTTACTCTCCAGTGTGCGTGTATATGGCAATTATTCAAATGGTATCTCCTGAATAAATAAATGCTCTAAATGTCCTATTACCAAACACCCTCCCAGGGTTGTTAGCAACTCCACTCTCCAGTTTCATCTCCTTTTGCTTTGGCTTCCTAGCTCCACTCCAACACTGTACCGATTAGGCTACCTAGAAGTGACGGTCTCTCTCGCTCGGCTGTGAACACCTGGGGTTGCATATTCACTTCGCAGGGAGGTCTGAGTATTAAGTGACATTAAAGGAAGTAAAGTGGCCCTGGCTGGTGCTTAATAAAAAGTACCACTATTATTTACGTAAAGGGCAAGCAGATGGCAGGAGGTCGGGGTGGGGGAGGCGAGGAGACTTCTACAGAGCCCCTGCATGATGGAGTGGGGCTGAGGCGATTCCCGGAGCTGAGCCGGGGGCGTCCGGGAATCCACCTGTGTCTGTGTCGGGGGGCATTAGGTGGGGGGACCCAGGGCCCACAGTCCAGTGAGACGAAGCGGAGCTGGGCCCAGGCCTGAAAAGCTGCAGCCCTATGCCCCGCTTGCCTGGCTTCCGGACGAGCCTCACCTCCTGCACTTTCAGATCCTCCACAGTGGGCAGCTCCACTATCCCCGGCATGACGGCGGTAGCCCCGACCCCGAGGAGGCGCCCACAGCCGCGTCGCCCCCGTCTCCTTGAAATCCCCTTTCGACCGCCAAGGGCCACCTCGGGCCTGCGCATGCGCGGGCGGCCACGCAGGCGCACTGCTCTGCCCAACCGCGAGCCATAGAGCGTGCGCAGTGCCTGGAAGGCCTGTGGGGGTCTGTGGGCGGGGCTCCGAGCCGGCCCCGCCCATCTTGGTTGTCATAGTGAGGCGGGACGCACTGAGACTCCAGGATCCCAACCGCTGGAAGCTAGAGGCTGGTGTCATGGAGTACACGGGGAGCCAATACATTGGGGAATATGTAGACGGGAGGTAAGGGCCTCATCTGACTCATGTCTTAAATCTGTGACTTGTTAAAGACGGCTGCCTTTGCAAAGCACTTTGTGCCAGGCATTTTCACAAACTTTATTCCTTTTATCCTTCGGGACAACGCTTTCAGATATGATTGCTTATTTCCATTTTACAGTTAAGAAAAATGAGACCCAGTGAAGTAAAGTGACTTGCTCAAGGACACATATAATAAGCAGCATAGCTGAGATATATTCATTCCATATATACGTGTGTGTTTGCTATCTGCAGTTTTAGATTTGGGGATAAAAAAATACTAAAAAATGTCAAGATCCTTGCTCTCATAGAGTTTACAGTCTAGTTGGTGTATGGCCAATAAACAAAGAAATGGGAAGATAATTTCAGATGGTGGCTTTGCCTGAATCCTCTCCTCCCCACAGCAACCCTATGAGATAGATACAATACTCATTTTACAGATGGAAAAAGTGAGGCTTGGAGTAATTATGTAACTTGCTCAAAGTCACCTCATTGGCATTTGGCAGGTCAGAGATCAAAACCCAGGTCTGACTCCAAAGCTCATGAGCTTTCTATGGAGCCCTGCTGCTGGGCTTCTACAGAGGACACGGCCAGTTGGGGCTGCCCTTGAAGGCTTTCTGGAGGAGGAAATATTGAAGATGGGCCCTGAGGATTGGGTAGGATTTAGGTGGGTAGAGATGCAAGGTGAAGAATGTTTCCGGGCAGAGGAAGCAGCATGAGCAATAGTTCAGAGGACTTATAGGGGGAAGAGCAGGCAGTTCAGTTGGGCCGGAGTGTAAAGAGAGTGGGGGCCAGAGCTGGAAGGGTGGGTCTGTGCTCTGGCATACAGAGATCTGAGTACTGTGCACAGTTCTGTGAGTGGGAGGAGCCACTGATGGATAGATCCTTTGTAGGGCTGGGCACTAGGAAATCTAATTTACTTTGCACTGTTATCTCTCCTCATAATGCATATGTCACTTAGTAAATGTTGGCTGAAAGAATTCATAAAAGAATGAAAGTAAGAAAAGAAAGAAAAAAAGGAAGAAAAAGGAAATAAAGGAAGAAGGAAAGAAAGGAGGAAAGAAAGAAAGAAAGAAAGAAAGAAAGAAAGAAAGAAAGAAACTTGTGATATGGTAATCATGTCCTCACTATGGATTGAGATCTTTATCTCTTCTTTTTAAAAAAATAAATGCAATGTTTATTTATTTTTGAGAGGGGGGCAGAGAGAGATGGAGTGTGAGCAGGGGCAGAGAGAGGGGAAGACACAGAATCCGAAGCAGGCTCCAGGCTCTGAGCTGTCAGCACAGAGCCCGACATGGGGCTCAAACTCATGAACCACAGTGTAATGACCTGAGCCAAAGTCAGTGGGTCGTTTAACTGACTAAGCCACCCAGGCACCCCTGTTTGTTCTTTTTAACTTACTTTGAATTTATAATGAAGGGTTTTTGCCTTGAATGAATAAAAGAAAAATGGGAGGGAAGGAAAGAGAGGAAGAGAAGGGAAAGAATGAGGGAGGGAGGCGGGGTGGAAATAGAGAGATCAAGTCAGAGCCCATAGTTGTCCCAGGAAGAGGTAGCAGGACCCTGAACCAAAGCAGAGGCAGTGGGGCTTCAGGAAAGAGAGAGATGTATAAGTTCGGGAATTTACATTGTCAGGACTTGGCAACTGATTGGCTCCCAGTCCCACTCAGAGACTGCCTCCAGTCCCAACTCAGTGCCTGGCTCTAGGCTTTGAACCTGGAGGATTCTGGTACCATTCGTGGAAATTGAGAACTCTGAGAAGGGGCTGCTCTGGAGGAGGAGAGTATGAGTTTCATTTGGGGGGAGCTGGAGATGCCTATAGAAGGTCTGAACAATGAATGTCCAGTTTGCCGTTTAAAAAAAGGGAGCAGGGTTCTAATCTCAGAGAAGGATTTTGATGGAAACGGAAATGGTAGATGTGATTTCAAGCAAAAAGATAAAGGAGAAAAGGCATTCTCTCTCCTCTCACATCTCGCAGTAGAATAAAAGCAAAATCATTTTTGAGTTCTTAGTCTATATTGGGCATTCTGCCGTTGTTTCATAGCTATTATTTCATCCAATTATCTCAACTTTGGGGAGGAGTATTGTCATTATCCCCATTTTATAGAGGAGAAACTCGGGCTCATCAGAGAGGTGAAGGGGCTTGCCCAAGGTCACACAGGCTCATAGGTGGAGCCAGGCCTGGATTGGGCCTGGTGACCCCAGGTCTGCATGGCTCAGGAACTGTGCTTCAAGCACAGTGGCATCTTCTGTCTTCTGTCATCTGCTCAGTCACTGCACCCTTCTGTTTCCATTCCTTATGCGGCGGATGTTTGCAGAGCACCTGTGTGAGCAGAATCATGATTCCAAGAACTAAGGATACCAAGGTCTTCATTAAGAAGCTTCAGTGAAATAGGGGATACAAGGAATACAAGTACAACGCAAGGCAGAAAGTGCTGAGCATCCAACGGAAGTACACACAAAAGCCTAAAGAAGTTCAGAGTTAGAAGAGGTGACTTCCAGCTAGCAGGGAGGAATAGAGAAGGAATACAGGAACAAAGAAATGAAGGAAAGTGTCTCTCTTCAGTACTTGCTGCATGGAAGGCCCTTCACTAGGAAAATCATTATACATTATCTGAGTTGATCTTGGGCATTAATCTCAGTCGCTTTCACACATGAAATGAGTGGTCAGCTGGTCAAGCTGGGCATCCCTGCCCTGTGCTCCTGTTAAGCGCCTGTCTTTCCCCCACATGGCAATTACCACACATTATGTATTTACTTCATTGTGTCCCCCACTAGACTGTGAGCCCCCTCGAGGGGCGGGGGGTTACTTCGTATGCCTTGATCATTGTTGTGACCAGGTTGTACCCTGCAGACCAGACTCACCACGTATGGTAGGTGTTGATAGATAGTGGATGCTCTGGAAATATCTGTTGGAAAAAAGGGAAGGAAGGAAGGAAAACAAAAAGGTTTAGGGAAGTCTCCAAGATGATACAGCCAGGAAATGGTGAAATAAGATTCAAGCCTATGTCTCCTAAGTTTCATCCTTTTCCAAATTCTCTACAAGTGGTATAGAGGGCAGGGGTAGGCTGATCATGGGGGACAGGGAAGACCCAGAACGAGCTGCCAGGAAACCTGGCCCTAGTCTCTGCTTCACAGTGCTGTGTGGCTTTGGGCACATCCCTCCCCTCTCTGGGCCAACCAACGGGTGTGTCGGGGGAAGTGTGAACTCCAGGACAGCCTATAGGTAAGGTGGAAGACCAACAAAACTGCACCCGCCCCCACCTTCAACAACACAGACCCTCTCATTTTTTAATTTTTGAGGGAACTGAAGAAAAAGTTTGGTTTTGAACAAAATATTACTGGGACGGTAACATCAGAGGACCCTGAGGATGAGGTTCCCACTTGCTCGCCTGTGCCTGTCAGCTCTGATCCTCCAGCCGCCATGCACGGTTCAATCATTTCCCTTTGTCCTTGCAGGATGGAGGGTGAAGCCGAATACCTCCTCCCTACCGAAACAAAGTATGTTGGGGAAATGAAGGACGGCATGTTTCATGGCCAAGGAACCCTGTACTTCCCCAACGGGAGCCGCTATGATGCCATTTGGGAAAAGGGACTGGCCGTGAAGGTGATCAGCCTGAGGAGGGGAGGTTGCAGAGAGCAAAGCCTTGGACAGGAAAATCCCCCACTATGGAGCACCCTGACCTCTCCATCCAGTGCCCACCTCTTTCCATTCCCTCTTCTCCCTTCCTACTGATCTCCCAGGGTTCTAGAATCCTCTCCTCTGGATCCAGAAGGGCCCCTGGAGAGGCCATGATGAGTTTGAATCCTATTGTGCCACTAACTGTGTGACCTTGGGCCCACGAATTCCCCTATAAACTGGGGACAATAGTTGTACATCATATTGCTACTGTAACAAATTACTACAAACCCCGTGCCTTAAAACAACATAGATTTATTACCTTACAGTTCTGGAAGTCAGAAGTCTAAAATAGGTCAGCAATGCTGCATTCCTTCCAGAGGCTGAACGGGAGAATCCATTTCCTTACCTTTTCCATCTTCTAGAAGCTTCCTGCCTTCCTGCATCACTCTGACTTCCGCCTCCATCATCACCTCTCCTTCTCTCTGCGTTTTCCATCATCTCGTCTTCTATCTCTCTGGCCCCCTCGCTTCCCTCTTATAAAGACCTTCGCAATCATACTGGGCCCACCCAGATAATCCAGGAAAATCTCCCCATTTCAAGATCCTTAACTTAATCACACCTGCAAAGTACCATTTGCCACATAGGGTTAACATTTTTACAGGTTCCGGCATTTATGTGTGGGTATCCTTGGGGAATCGTTATTAGCCTGCCAGAATAGTACTAGCCACTTCCTAGGGTGGTTGTGAATGCAAATGAGGTGATATCTGTAAGCCCTTTGCTCAGTACCTGGCATAGAGCTGGCACTCAGTGTTAGGTCATAGAACTGCTGCTGTCACCGCTACTGGTATCATGACAAACATCTGACCCATCTAATCCCACCTAGTATTTGTGGGCCCATGAATACAGTTCAGGGAGCCAGTGCAATGTCCTGATTTATATGGGAGAACAGTTTTCTCTGAGGAAAGGTCTATTGCTGTCATTGGTTTTACTAATAGCCACCTTAAGAAGGTTAAGAAACATTCCTTGTTTTACAGCTTGGAGACTCTAAGCCCCAGGAAGGGGATATGACTTTTCCAAGGTCACACAGTGAATTAATAGTATCGGAATTTCCATCTATGTTTCCTGATGCCCAGGCCAATGCGACCTCTACATCCTGGGGATTCCTTCAGCGCTAAGGCAGCAAAAGCAGAACGTACATGTTTGGACAAAGGGCTATGACTGATGGCCATGACCTTTTCAGCTACGACTGAATGCTTACTCTATGCCAGGCACTGTGCTAGATGCTTTGCCAGTACTATCTCATTGAATCGGCCCTATGACATATATATTCTTATCATGCGGTTTTGCAAACGAGGAAACCAAGGGCTCGGTCATCTGCCCAGCATTGCGCAGTGAGTTGCCACATTTTGAGTGCCAGTCACAGAGAGCCCAGCACTGTAGCCATTCCTTCTAATCATCACAGCCATAATGGCTGTGATAGTTATCACTTCTCTTCTGCGGCAATAAGAAAGCCACCTCTCCCCTTGACATCCGTCCTTCTTGGCAGAAGGGCAGCCTCATGCCTGCGCGCATGCTCCTTGTCTTCCAGGGCACGTACACCTTCTCCGACGGGCTGCAGTACGATGCCGAGCACTGGCATTACTGCGACGGCTATGACCGGAGGTTTTACACCGAGATCTGCTATGGCTTGAAGCCTGCAGGTACCTGGGCACCCGCCCTTTTCTTCACACCCAGACCGAGAGGGGAACGAAGAGGAAGGGCCGTGGCCTATTGAAGGAACCCAAAAGAGAGGAGGCATTGAGCAGAGGCCGCAGGACACAAAAGAGCCAGGTTGTAGAGCCAGAAAGACCAGTCCTCACATCTCCGCTGTACCAGCTGGGGACCACAGGCAGGGCGTTCACAGCTCTGTGCCTCAGTTTCTCTCCTGCGAAATGGGACGATAGCATCATCCACCCCACAAGTGTGTTGAAAGTAAGATAAGGCATGTATAGGGTTTGTAGCAACGTCTTGCTCACGGTGGGCGCACGGTCCATCTCAGCCACGTTATTCCTAGAACCAGTAGCACAGAAATTGAGCAGCACCGAAGGAGCATGAGCTCCATGTATCAAATGCTAGCTGGGGCTCTCCAGAATCTCCAGATGACCCTGCCGTGCCTGCCGGTCTGGTCCCATGTTGTATTGGAGGAAGCCGAGGCCCAGGGGTCCAGACATGCTTCCCAGGAGCGGAGTTCCCAAGGGGCCCAAGTCTTCCTCTCTGCGTTCCCCGTATCATCAGAAACCGTGCTCCGTCATGGAGGGTTACGTTTGGGCCTAGACTCTGGACTCAGAGCAGCCACTTAAGGGGCTCCTTTGTGTCTCAGGGGCTTGTGCGAGGTCCGCTGCACCTCAAGAGTATAGTTTCTGACACGGCTGAGACAATGCATCCAGAATGACACGTGGGACAGTGACTTTTCAAATTATAAGAATAAATCCTAACTTAGGAGATGATGGGGTGTAGTTGACTGAGCCTGGAGCTGGAAGGTCTGGGTTTGAGTCCTAAATTCCCTGTCAATAGCTGGATGAGCCTGGGCAAGTCAGCCTCCATGAGGGTAGAAACCTCCAGAAAGCACCCGGGGTGGAATCAAACCCGGCTCAAACCGTGGCTATGTCACCTTGAATCAGTTAGTTGATCAGGTGAGCCTTCTCTCCCTTTGTCTCCATTGTCAGCTCTTCCCCCCACCCCAGTTATTAATTTGGGGGTTCCCAGGGCTCTCCGTCCTTAAGCCCTATTCTGTTATCCTTCTGTACCCTATCCCTAAACAAGCTGATTCGCTTCTAAGCCTTCATTTATACCATCAGCTTCCAATGGAAATCAAAATCCCTGAGCCCTGGGTTCCTGCAGCCAACTTCCCCAACACCTGTGTTTGTCATCCCTCACTTTGTCTACACTGAACTTGTTACCTTCCCCACCAGCCCCTTCTCCCCCCGTGATTGCTCCCTCAGAGACTGTCGCTCCAGCCCACCTAGATGGGCTGAGTCCTGCCTTCTTTCCCCATGTACAAGCAACTACCTGGTCCTGTGGATTCTACCTCTTAAATATATTCATTCATCTGTTCATCACATAATCGCTTACCCGAGATCTAGGTTTGACTCACTCTGGGCCATTCTACACTCTGCAGTCACTCTACCCTCATCTTTGAGGAACGTGACTGGGATTGACACTCCCCCGCCCCCACCCCCACCACATACTCTTCAGTGCCTCCTCACTACCCTCAAGATAAGGTTCCAAATTCTTAAAATGACCTGCATTCTCTCGCTCCTGCTGCTGTCCCCAACCTCATCCCACACTACCTGCCTTTCTTGGATAGTCTCTCCTCCTTCGCATACTGGCTATACCTCTATTCCTTGAAAAGACCATGATCTTTCCTACTGTTCCCTCTGCTGGGAAGCTCTAACCCCTCACTTCACCCGGAGAACTCCTTCCCATCCTTCAGGTTTCAGCCTAATGCCCCTTAGCCTGGGGTTCCTTCCCTGAATTCCCAGACAAGGCAGGATCTCCCTGTGGCACACTGCAGAGCAGCCATGGCTGTGCCCAGAGCTCTAACATGAGTGCACAGAGTCTCTCTTCCCAAGTCGACTGAGCTCTACGAGGGCGGGGGGTCAGTCTTATTCACTGATGTGTCCCCAGTGCCTGGCACGTTGCTGAGCATACAGTAGGCATCAGAAAAGAGTTACACAGGGAGGATAATACTGACTTCACAGCAGGGAGAGATGGGGGAGTGGGAATTAAGGCAATGACATTGAATTTCCTGAGTACCTACTCTGGGTCAGACACTGGCTGGACCGCCGGGGGCCTGAGAGCAGAGGGCACAGTCTCTTCCTACCAGGAGCTGCCAGGCTGGATGCCACTTAAGAACCTTGTAAACGGCTCCTCCTGGGCTACTTATGACAGGGCCTGGACTTTGTCATGGTCTCATCACCCTGACTGAAGCCTGTAGGCAGAGAGAGAGCCCCTGGCCACAGACACTCAGCTGTCACATGGAGACACTCAGCTGGTTTTGTCAGAGGTGGGGCTCGTAGGCAGTGCGGTGACCTTCCTGGCATCCTTCCTTCTCCTCCAGCAATTCCCAACACAGCAGCTTTATCCTAAGTACCCACTGCCTGCCCACGTCACTGGGAACTTGGCAGAGCTCTGCGACAGCCACCTCTTAGCCTCAAGGGCGGGGGGAGGGGGGGGTGGTGGGGGAAGCTTAAGGCTGCCCCTCCTCCTCGCTGAGTATCTGTGAGACGGCACTGGCATGAGGCTCCGGGGAGAGAATGGCTGGAGAGGGTTCGGCACAGAATAAGTGCTCCGTAACCGTTAGCCAATAATACACAGAGGGGTTATCATTAACCAACATAGGAGCAGCTGTGCGCAGGACTGAACCCACCCCCCCACCCCCACCCCCTGCCACGAGCCGTGAACATGGTGCTCTGCTCGGTGGGCATCCAGCCCTCGGTCCAGAGAACAGGGAATTACAGGAAACACACATTAGAAAGATCCCTAGAAGTTATTTATTCCAACCTTGCACCCATTACTCGGGCCTCAGCCTTCCAAGATACACAACACGCAGGGCAGTGTGACCTACAAGGTGCACCAGCTCCTCTTGAGCTCCTGGTGGTTTGGACGCCCCTGGTCCTGTCAGCGGTGCCCGGGACATCAGCGGATTAACCTGTAGGTTTCACGGCCGGGTGTCTAGCTGCTTCCTAGCTGGAGAGTCTTGGGCAGGTTACTTGACCTCTTTGAGACTCAGTTTCTTTACCTGAAATGGGGCCACTGGATGCTGTGAGAATTAAATGACACTGGCAGGAGTTAATGAATTTCCAGGCACAAGATGGTCACTCACTAAATGGCAGCTGCTGTGGTCATTTTGGTAAGAGTCAAAATTCTCCACTCCTGGATGCTTGCCCACCCGACGCATTTCTTCCTACGCTTCTCCTTACATACGCCCTGCTCCACACGGTTTCCTGAGTGAGGCCTGATGACTCATGCCTCCATCCTTCTGCCAGACGTGCCTTTCTGTCCACATGGCTGACTGTGATGCACCCTCACGGTCTCTCTGCCTCCACAACCTATGCCCTTTGGCCTGGTGTCCCTAGCAATGGAGGATGGGGTCAAGGAAAGAAGTTGCGGGTCTAGTCCCCAAGACCCTGCTCACAGAGCCGTTTTCAGGAAGCTGCTCTCGGGCACTGCTCCTGCTGCTCTGAGTCGGGAGTGTTCAGCCCAAGGGCGGTAGCAGATACTCACGTGAGCAACCAGCCAAAAGTGGACGTTAGGGAGACCAGGTTTAGATTTGGCCTTGGTAGTGAGCGGATTATCCACTGTGTCTTTTCAAGGGATCTCTCAAGTCACCAATATGGACCCGCCTAGAAAAATCCCTGAAGGCTGTTACGATTGCGGAGATGGCTTCTATGACCCGGTCACAAGGATAATCAAAGACTATAGGAACCGCTTTTTGAGAAATGCAGGTATGTTCGTTCTGACACCCTGCGGCACATGTTTTCTCTCCTCTCATTTACCCATAGGTTTGTGCATATGTGTGCGCACACCTGTGTGCATTTGGTGAGAAAGAAACTTTTACTGATAAAAGCCAAAAATTATTATCTGTTGCACAATTGGGAGTTCTTACGGCTGACAAGTCTGTACGATACAGTCATAGAATGAGGCAAAGGACACTTGTGGTTAACTGTGACTGCAGAGAAGGATAGCACGAAAAGGATTAAAGTACATATTTTTGCGTGCTTCCCTTTGACTCGTATTTAATGAGCACTTACTAAACGCTAGACACTACAGGCACCAAAGCTGGACCCCAACCCCCTTCCTCATGGAGCGTATGTTTTGACAGGTAAGAGACAAGCACCAGAAAGGGTTGATCGCATCATGGAATAAGCCCAGTAAAAGGGGAAAACGTGGCCCCAGATTGGGGCAGGGGGAGAGGTGAAGGCGGGGAGTCCAAGGGAGGTGGGAGGGATGCTGTGGGAGCACAGAGAAGGGATACCTCGTCCAGAATTGGAAATTCAGAGGGTCTCAAGAAGGAAGTGACAGCTAAAATGAGACCTAACGAGTAACTGGGAGTTGGCCACAGGGCATGGGGAGAGGTTTTCCAGAGAGGAAATAGCACAGGTAAATGTCGAGAAGGTGAATGATACCATGTGGTACCAGAATGCTGGCTGGCGCCCTCAGCCATGGGAGTACCTTGGAGGATCCAGGACCTCAGCTGGTGAGCGGACACAAGCTGATCAGGCTTATGGTGACCAAACTCAGAGGAGGCCAGTGTACAAGTAAGGACACTTTCCTTTAACATGGTGATTCGGAACCTTTCACTTTCCTAGAGACACAGTCCCACTAGGAATAACAAGAACAATGGGCCCTCTTCCTAGAAAAATGTGTGTGCACACACATAAACATGCATATGCACACGCACGCACGCGCGCGCGCACATTTTGCATATAGTCTTAAGGACTACTTCTTAAGACCCGGGTCAAGGAACCCTGCTCTAAAATCAGAACGAAACTTCCAGGGAGACCAGGAGGCCTGGGCTGGCTGATGAGAGCCTCCTCTCCCTACAGGGGCATTTACTCAGGGAGTCAGTGGTCATCAGAAAGTTGCCTTGTGGTGCTGAAGTAAGAGTAAAGGGAATGGTCAGCTGGTCTTCTGGCTGAATCCTGGAGCGGAAATAGCGCTACCCCACCGGGGGCTACTGCGGGGAGGGTGGCAAATGTTCACATTCCACGTCTCCTGGCAGTTTGCTTTAATGACTTCCCATTTGCCATTGACAGGGTAGATTCTGCAGAACACTAATTCTCCTGGATGTTAATAGGCTCTCTATGAAGTTTCTTGATTGAGTAAGCTAAAGAGATACTGAGTGAAACAATGCTCAACAATTTCATTTATTGAAGGGCTTCTCAGGGCCATTAATATGCTAATATACTTTGTACTTTTCCTTCCCAGCACTTATTTCAACTGTAATTAAAGCCTCATTTGTGTGATTAATTGCTTGAACGTCTGTCTGTTCCACTAGACTGTAAGATCCATGTGAGCAGGAACTCTGTCTCTGTATCAGGCAGGGTCCAGACAGGAGGACAGAGTGAACTTCGTATCAGGAAATTAGTTAAAGAGATATTGGAGTACTGAAAAAGCATCGAGGTGACAGAATAAATAAATAACTGCAGGGAGCGACTACTACCTCAAGAACTGGGGGAGGAGCCGGAGACTGGGCTATTAGAACCTAGAGGGTCAAGAGAGGGCCCCCCAGAAGCAGCAACTCAGACCTGTGGGGAGGGGCCGCTGCCCAGCGGGGCTTCTGGAGAGAGAGCCATAAAGCGGATGGTAGGATCCCGGGGAGAACTGTAAACTGGAAGTGAGTTGGGCCGCATTGCTGACATTGACACTGACGCGAGCAACCAGCAACACAGAAAAGAGCGTGTTCCCCTCTGCCTCCACGTGCCTTGCAGTATCTAACTGGGGGCCGGCCGGCAGAGCAAAGACGTGTCCCACAGCTCGGTCCCGACTGCAAAGTGAGAATAGAATGGTAGGTTTGGAGCTGAGAGTCAGCAGCTCGGTCACTGGCACAGTCCCGCCACCCTTTGGTTGTTGTTTGGCGTCCATACTTACTCTTCTGTCCTACAGACGGAACACGTTCGTTCGTGCCCTTCTGTGTGACTCGTTTGGAGGAGCCTTCATACAAATGCAAAGATGCTCTCGCCTTTCTTCCTAAGGGGGGAGTTCCTCCCCCCTCCCTCTGGGGCAAGTCCTGGGGATGAAGGGCGATTGAGCAGGGGTGAGGGGGACTGACCACCTGGCTGGGATACAGGGTGTCAGTCAGGAAAAAGGTATCATAAGTGATAGGTCTTAAAGAATGAGCAGGGATTTTGTTAGCAAGGATGTTGGGGAAGAGCATTCCATGTAGAGGGAACAGCATATGCAAAGACACAGAGGCATAAAAAAAAAGGCATGGCATGACTAGGGAATCAGAAATTGTGGTTCCCAGAATCCTACCAAGCCATGCTTGGTAATAAAATTGAAAATGCATCATGGCACAAACAGATAGAGCACTGAGGATTTTTAGGGCAATGAAGTTACTCTGTATGACACGACAGGGATGGCTCCATGTTGTTATACGTTTTTCCGGCCCCGTTGAACGTACGCACCAGAGTGAACCCGAATGTAAACTTTGGACTATGAGGTGTCAGTGTAGCATCCCCAGAGGCACCCACTCTAGTGGAGAATGCTGACAATGGGAAGGCCACGCATATGTGGGGGCAGGAGGTATACACAAAATTTCTGTGCCTTCCTCTCAATTTTGTTGTGCATCTAAAACTGCTCTGGAAAAAAAAATAGCCTTTAAAAATGCATCATGAGAAGGGAAGGCCATTCTTAGGAGTTTTGGAGAAGGGTGGACACCGACGACTGGTCCACAAACACTTAGTGGTTAGTTGCCGTGGCTCTGACTCTGGGTTAGGCAGCATCATAGAGTCTTCTCTCAGGGAGCAGGAGAAACCGACAGTAAATCAGGGTTGCCACAAGAGAACCTAGTAGGTCCCTGGAGGTCAGGGTCAGTGGGCCAGCAAGGTTTCCCGGAAAGAGCAAGATCTAACGGGAAGCCTAAACAAGAGCAGACACGTGCAGCAGGGTTGGGAAGAGTGTTTGAGGCAGAGGGAACAGCACGCGCTAAGGATAAGATGTGGGAGATCGCTCCTATTTAGGGGCTACAAGTGGTTTGGGAGCATGAGACAACAGTATGTCGAGGGAAGAAATGTAAGAGAGGAAGCCCCAGGGGTGGGAAGGGGAAGAGCAGTAGGGGGGACAAGGGAGGGTAGTGTAGTAACTGATTCATCATTTGGAGAGATTTCTCTGGTTGCATATAGGGAAGGGGCCAAAGGGGGTAAAACTAGATCGGAAAGATGGCGAGATGGCGAGAGAGGAGCACCTGAAGGGATTCGGGCCCCAGTGCTCTGTGCCAGAGGCCCGGGTTCCGAGTCCGGGCCCAGCTCTCGGGCTGCCTGCTGGCTGACCCTGGGCCAGTGCCTTCCCTCTCTGGGCCCCTGGCTCTTCATCTGTAAAATGAGGGGGTCAGGCTGGATAATTCCTAGGGTCCTTCCAACCTTAAGAGTCCGCGATGGAGGAGAAAGGTAGCCAGGGGGTATTTTGGTCCTGATATTATAGGACAGATCGAGCTTGGAGCGTCCTGAAAACCACTAAAAGGAGTCTCCGTGTATGGCCACCTAGTCATTACCTTTGACTCACCTCACCCTGCCAGGGACTGATCCGGACTTCTGTCCATCTCCTGTTTTCTCCGGGGCCCTTTCTCCCCTGCATTCTGGTCTGCCCCCATAAACAGTGCTTCCTGTTGGCCTCCTGAAGGTACAGGGCTGCCGGCCGTGCGGGCCTAAGGTGGTGCCTGAGGCCATCCCAGAATAAACAGAGTGGCCCGAGCCACTGCTATTACGAAGTGCATGCCACCTTGGCTGGGTCAGGGCCGGGGATGCTCTTTTTATAGGAGGTCACAGGCTAGGGCACCAGCAGGAGGGTCGCCTTTGGTTCACCCTCGGGCCTCTCTGGAAGGCTCCGGCTCCTTCCCTGCCTCGCACTGGCTTCACCCCCCAGACCTGATGGGAAAGCCCTAGCCCACTGAACTACGAACTGCTGAATGGCAAGCATGCCTGACAACCCCGGGTTTGCTAGACTTGGGTTTTGAGAATGCCTTTCTTACCTGGGGAGGATGTACCTGCTCGCTGGAATCGGATGAGAATTTAAATCTATCCTTCCACTCACCAAAAGGCCTTTGAGTGTCCACCGTGTGCCGGGCTTTGGGGATCTGAGCAGGCAAGAGTTCTCTCAGACTGTGGCTCTCAAACCTTTGGACCCAGGCCCACAGTAAGCAGCAACGTACATCACAACCCAGTACACACAAACACACACACATTTGTATGTATTCTTTGTACACATGATGTACTAGGATATTTTCTGTTTTAATCTTTTAAGTTTATTTATTTATTTGGAGAGAGACAGAGGGCAGGAGAGGGGCAGACAGGGAGACAGAGACTCCCAAGGAAGCTCTGCACAGTCAGCGCAGAGCCTGATGAGGGGCTCGAAGTCACGAACCATGAGATCATGACCTGAGCAGAAATCGAGAGTCAGACGCTTGACGGACTGAGCCACCTAGGTGTCCCTATTTAATTTTAAAAATCCTGGTTGCTAGGCACTGAATGGATTTCACAACCCTCGTGAAGTTTGGGACCAACCATTGATAGATCATTGTCCTAAGCAGCCTTCCCTGACCAACCTCCTCCCGTCCCCTCTGTCTCCTGCTCCATTGGGTTAGGTGTCTCTCCTCCATGCCCCACCAGCCTCCCTAACAGCACTTAGCCCATAACTGCGGAAGCATCTTTATTTGACTAGCTCCCCCGCTAGACCAGCAGCTTCTTGAGGACAAGGACCAGGTGACTATGTCTGATTTATCACCGGGTCCCCCAGCACCTCACACAGGTCCCCAGACTTGGAGCTGATTAAATGTTTATGGAAGAAAAGCAGGTGGGCAGGCAGAGGACCTACCTACAAGCCCCTCAGATTCTTCAACAAATTATACAATATTCAGTCCCCGGCACGTAACAGACAACTTATTATTGTGAATAGTAAAAACAATCCATTGTATTTCTCCACACCTCTCAAGTTTTCAAAGCTGCTTAAGCATTGAAAAGCTTAAAAGCTTACGCATCAAAGGTCTCAAAACAGCAACCCTCTGGCCCAATCTGGTCTGCATGGTCTGTGCTTGGCTGGCCTGTGTACCTACTTGGGGCATGTACCGCCCAGGTCCCCACCACTCCCTGCTGTCAGAGCCCCAGTGGCGTCAGTCATTTCTGGTGCCCACCTTAAAGCTTTTGGGCTCAGGAGCACTGCATCTCAGGTGGACCTCCCACGCATCCAGTGAGCTGGGAACGCATGTGGCCTGGCGTTAGGGAACTAGGTCTCCAGTAGTGAATGGCAGATGACAGACTGCTGGAGGTGAGGCTGGATGCAAACCCGCTCCCATCTCACTGCAGGTCCGGTGGTCTTCCTCCTGCACTTTGAGGCTGCCTTTGGGACCATAGAACCATGAGAGGTAGCAACTCAATGCAGGCAGTATTTCCAATCAATACAGCAGACACGAAGCAAAATAGAGACAGAGCTAGGACTTGCCTCCCATGGGAAACTGGGAGAGATCAGAGAGAGAGCCTGGTGTGGTGGTTAAAAGCCCAGGATCTGGAATCCACACCTCTGGCCGCCCTCTGGTCCTGGATCCACCACTGGCTAGCTTATTCCTTGTCTCCTTTTGGAGGCTCCGTTTCCTCATCTGTAAAATGGGCCTTCTAGTAGTACTTAATCTGGAGGTTAGGGAAAATGAGATTAAGTGTGTAAGACACCTGGCCCAGTGCTCGTGGCCTGTGGTTGGCGGTTGTGACTGGTATCATGGTGATTACTGACTCAGGCTGGAGGAGAGGGAGGCCCTGGGATTTGCTGAGGTTTCTCTGGGTGCTGGAGAGACAAGGAGGCTGCCAGGAGAAACGAGCCTGGATGTGCCACATCTGTCTGCCTCCTTGGGGGTTTTGCTTGGGAAATGAAATACTGCCGAAACACTGGGCCCTGCAGGCCCTTGATTGTGGCTTTTAGAGCCTCCCGGCTCATCTTTCACCGTCCTGTCTCTTCCACCCCATGTTCCAGCTCAGCCAGACGAGCTGCTTCCACCGATAAACACACCTGTGTTCTTACCTCATGTCCTCCCCCAGCCCAGGATGCCCTTCCCCCTCCTCTCCACCTGCCACGGTCCTCCACACCTCTCTGTGGTTGGCACGTGACAGGAGGCCACGGAAGAATGGCATGGGACGCTCCCGGAACATCCACGGCTCAGGGAATGGAGGGGACCCTTGCCAGCCCCTTGCTAAGCACCATACCTGCTTATCTCCTCTGCTCTTTCCTGCCATCCCAAGTGGGTCATTCTTAGGAGCCTCGGTTTGCAATGAGGACACCTGGTCTTAGATAGGTTGATACGTTGCCCCCGGTCAGACAGGCAGCCGGTGACAGAGTCGGAGACGAACCCAACTCTTGCCCACATTCTGTTCTTCTTGGCTTTGTGTCCTGGTTTATTCTTTATACGGTCATCTCCCTTCCTTGACGGAGCCATGGCTCATTCATAGTTGTTCCTGCAGGAAGCCCAGGCCCTGCCCCCCGCTGGAGCTCTGCAATGTTCCTAAATGAACGAAAAGGTCCATTGTAGAGTCTTAAGACAAAAACACCACCGTCCCCAAAGTGAGATGCTACGTTATTTGATAAAGGGCCCTTTACACACTGTGGGCCAATAAGGAAGCATTCAAAGATACTGGGGATAATTACCCTTAATATGGTGGGAAATTGGGAGATTAACCCCTACCCTCCTCCCCGTCCCTGTCATTCTGCTCAGGAAGGATAAGCCAGGCCCACGTTAGCGGTTTGTACGTGTGTCTCTTCGTGTGGCTGTGGCTTGCCTCCACGTTACTGGTAGGAATCATTTGCAAAATAACTGCACCACTAATCCTTACTCCCTCCCCGCAATTAATGACACCCCATGCGAGTGTCTCAGATGAAAGGCACATTATTAATATTCAAAGGAAAAAACCCTCGTAACCATTTTAACATATACAACTAACAATGAACTAAATTTGCTTTGTGGAAGACAGAGAGTGAGCATCCCAAATTAGTTTATGTAAAAGCTGAAATTCTTCCCCGAAAGGTCTCAGTACCATCCTCAAAGAATATCCTGATCATCAGAAATGCCGTCAAGATTCCCGCCAACATTATCCCCTTTGTTGTCTGAAATGTCGAATCAAGCACATCTGGCAAATGTCCTAGAGCTCACAAATCTTTCAAACAGCGTATAATTCCCAATGGTTAAAGAGATAACGCCACCGCTTAATCGTTCTGCTCTTCAAAATAGCACCAACTTTCCTTCAATCAGAAACAATGGCCTTGGCTTCTTAAAAATATCACATACCAGTGATTATTTGCAGAGAGGGCCCCTTTGCGTTTGAACCTGTGGGTTCCAGACAGAATTCAAAATCAGGATCACAAGCCTCATTTGAATGTGTGCTCAGTTAAATGGACAACAGGGGGAGGAGTATGAATTGGGGTCCAAAAAAGAGACCTGGTCTGTGTGATCTGGAGTCTTGGGGAGGTGACGGCTGGCTTCCCCCTCACGCTATGGTGATGCGGTGAGCTGTGACATTGACTGAGCATTTACCGTGCCCCAGACACCCAGCTAAGAGAGCGGGGAGTGTTGCCGTGATCCCTGCTTGACAAGTGCGGAAACGGAGGCTCGGAACTGAGGCTAGAGAATTTCCCCCAGGAAATGGCAGGAACCAGGATTCACATTCGGGCTCATCTGCCTCCAGAGGTTTTCCTCTTCTCCCCACTTTACCAGGCCAGCTCCCAGGTCATCTGTCCAAAGAGGCATCGGCGAAGAGCTCCCAAACATTGTTTATCTACTTCCCACCCACCTTCAGAAGGGTTGCAGAGCGAACACTTGGTCTTCCAACATTCCTCTGGCATTATTTTTTTTAACTTTTACTTATTTTTGAGAGACAGAGAGAGACGGAGCATGAATGAGGGAGGAGCAGAGAGAGGGGGAGGCAGGAATCCAAAGCAGGCTCTGAGCTGTCAGCACAGAGCCCGACGTGGGCCTTAAACCTACAAACTGTGAGATCATGACCTGAGCCGAAGTCAGACGCTTAACCAACTGAGCCACCCAGGTGCTCCTCCTCTGGCGTTATTAAACAGTTGAAAATCGGAAGCATCCCAGATGTCTAAGAGGAGGGAACTGAGTAAATAACACAAGGTGTATTCTTATAATATACACAGTGCAGTCACTAAAATGGCAGTCAAGTAATGGATCTGCTGAGATACAAAGGTACCTTATTTTATTTCTGGAGGAAAAGCAGGACAATAAAAACAACCAGCATTTCCTGAGTGCTTCCTATGTTCCAGGCACCGGTTTGAGCATGTCGCGCCATTTATTTTATTTTGTTTCATCTAATCCCCACGGTAACCCTGTGAAATGGTCGTCTCCATGACTCCCACTTTGCGGATGGAGAAGGCGAGGTGAAATGCTTTGCCTGAAGTTACACAGGCCTGGAACTTGACCCCAGGTCTAGCTGACTCAAAGCTAAAGATGGCAACTGGGCGGGTTCTGGAGTTTCTTAGTGAAAGAAAGAAGAAAGAAAAGAAAAGAAAAGAAAAGAAAAGAAAGAAAGAAAGAAAGAAAGAAAGAAAGAAAGAAAGAAAGAAAGAAGAAAGGAAGAGGAAGAAAGAAAGAAAGAAAGAAAGAGAGAGAGAAAGAAAGAAAGAAAGAAAGAGAGAGAAAGAAAGAAAGAGAGAGAGAGAGAGAAAGAAAGAAAGAAAGAAGGAAGAAAGGAAGAGGAAGAAAGAAAGAAAGAAAGAAAGAGAGAGAGAAAGAAAGAGAGAGAAAGAAAGAAAGAAAGAAAGAAGGAAGAAAGGAAGAGGAAGAAAGAAAGAAAGAAAGAAAGAAAGAAAGAAAGAAAGAAAAGAAAGAAAGGAAGGAAGGAAGAGAGAGAAATAAAGAGAAAGAAAGAAAGAGAAAGAAAGAAAGAAAGAAAGGGAAGAAAGAAAGAAAGAAAGAAAGAGAGAGAGAAAGAAAGAAAGGAAGGAAGAAAGAAGAAAGGAAGAGGAAGAGAGAAAGAAAGAGAAAGAAAGAAAGGAAGGAAGGAAGGAAGGAAGGAAGGAAGAAAAGAAAGGAAGGAAGGAAAGAAGGAAGGAAGGAAGAGAGAGAAATAAAGAGAAAGAAAGAAACAGAAAGAAAGAAAGAAAGAAAGGGAAGAAAGAAAGAAAAACGAAAGAAAGAAAGAAAGAAAGAAAGAAAGAAAGAAAAGAAAGAAAGGAAGGAAGAGAGAGAAATAAAGAGAAAGAAAGAAACAGAAAGAAAGAAAGAAAGAAAGAAAGAAAGAAAGAAAGAAAGGGAAGGAAGGAAGGAAGGAAGGAAGGAAGGAAGAAAGAAAGAAAGAAAGAAAGAAAGAAAGAAAGAAAGAAAGAAAGAAAAAGAAAGAAAGAACCGGGAACCTTCCTTGTGACATGGCAGTGGTGGTCTTTTCCCCCTAAGATCGTTCTCCGCCCACTTCTTTGCTCCAAAACTGGCCAAAGAGCAAGACTTTCAGGGCCACGGACAAACCAAGACTAATTTCGAGGCCACTGTCTTCACCTGACAGGTGAGAAACCTAGGACCTGCGGAGGGTAAGTCACCTGCCGGGCCTGCTCAGCCCACGCGTGGTAGTGTCCTGCCGGGGCCCCGCTCCCACCGGCAGCCAGGCCTCCTTCCACAGCAGACCGCGGCTGCCTGTCCACAATGCTTCTCCTGTGGTCTCGGCAAAATGGCCCAGTGAGTCTCCAGCACAGGCCCTCCCGCCGTCATCTCTCCACGACACAAAAGGCAATTTGCCCAAATGTTATAATCACCTGGAGGCTGGCACGCAGGGGCATCCCTGCCTTATCTGTGGTATTGTTAGCAGCGCCATAATGACAGCTTTGTGGGGGGATAATATCACACTTGTAACTGCCAAATAAAATGCCTGCACAGATCACACATCCCTGCCAGCAGACTCGGGCATCTGCTTTAAGCAGAAAGGGGAGGAAGGGAAGTGATGAGCATTGAAAGCCTCTCCTGGACCAGGGACTTGCCACATCCTGATCCTTTGAGGAATATATCATCACCTCTATTTGGCAGCTGGGGAAACTGAGGCTCACTGACAGATGCAGCTAGTAAAGGAAGGACTCAGAATTTGAACCCAGGCCTCTCTGACACCAGAGGCCATACTCTGGACTAGGATAGGCTGTGGCCTTTTCTGAATCTTGAACCCGTCTGAGAGCCAGTCAAAGCTATAGAACTCCCCGGAGACATACACGTGAACCCACCCACAGAATTTTGCCTACAGAGGGCAGAGTTAGCTCCGGGGAGGTCTCGGCTCCAGGACTAATAGCCTGCTCGGATTACTGCCTCTCCTTGAGCTGCGAGAATTGCCCATTGCCCCCTCTGTCCCCACCCCAATTCCAAGGGCCCTGGAAATTCCCCTCCCAGCCCTCGTGCCCATCAGATTCTGGTAACAATAAGTCCCCCACCCCCACGGCAACCTCCTGGAGGCATCCAAAGGACACAGCTTCCCCTTCCGTGGCTGGAGTCATCCCCAGGGTTGGCGAGCGTAATGGTTTGTTTTGTCTCCTTTAATAGAAGTGAGAGCAAGGCCAGAGCCCAGGGGGCAGGACCTTCGTGTACCTTCCTCAGCCCAAGCTCTGCAACTTGAGGCAGTTGGCTGAAAATCCTGCTTTACCTCCTGGAAAAAGATGCAGGTTTCCAAGCAGGGCTTTAGAATTGGACCGTCAGACCCCTGCTCTGCCATCTGTGTGATCTAGAGCTCGTCTCTTCTCTGAACACTGGTTTCCTCCTCTGAAAAGTCTGGGGAGAATAGGACCTTCCTTACAGGGTTGTGGTGAGCATTACTGAGATGACACGGGGGACACAGCAAAAGCTGTGCCTGGCCCATGAGGAGCTTAAATTACTGCAGGGTGATTACTCACACCCTGGCGGGGTGGGGGGGGGAATGTTGACGGGGGCGGGGGGGGGGGTCCTAACTCCACGCCCAAAGGGAGGAGCTGGCATCTCAGAGGCTAACTGTCCTCTGGCCTCCTCCCACCTGCTTTTGATGTAGATTTCAAGACTGGGCTGGAGGCCTGCAGGTCCCAGGATCTCTCTATCCAGCCCTTGGCATCATTCCTCATCCTCATCATTTCTTATCCACCTGGAGCCCAACACTTCTACGATTCCCCCCAGGCACGGGTCTTCACCGACCCTCTGCTGATACCAGGGTCTCACTGGGGGGCCAGACTCTGCGTCTGCCCCTCCGAACCAGCATGGGGTGGGGGAGGAAGCCGAGGCATGCACAGTCACAAGATCTGGATGGGTGCTGTCTGGACAGAAGCCCAGGGCCTTAAAGGAGTCTAAGTGTACAAGAGACTGTAGCAGACCTCCTACCCCTCAAAATATAGTTCAGAAATCAGAATCACATAAACCATAAAATAAGTGTCTGGAAAGAAGTCCAGCAAAATTCTGTATTCCTATGGGGTTTATGTTCATGTTTAATTCGAAACGTCACATACGAGGTTCTTTCTCCCAAACACTGGGAGCGCCCCTGTTTCACTGCTTCCAGGAGCCAGAAGCAGTGTGCATGAGGAGCTGAGCACCAGCGTGCCCCAAGTGTAGTTGAGATGCTGTCCTGAAAAAGGGGGTGTTTGGCTAGGCCTTAAAGGATGGGAGATGGATTTTGCTGATGGAAGGGAAGGAACAAAGCACAGAGATGCAGGGACACCGGGTGCTCCAGACGGAGCACCTGAGACTGGCTCTTGCGTTGGGCGACAGAGGAGGAGTCAAGGGAGGACTCCCTCAAGTGGTGATGGACAGACTGGGCTTTGACAGGTATGTAGGAATACATCCTTGCTGGGCATTCAAGGCACGGGGACCCAGTGCAAGGTGGAGAGAGCCTTGAATGCCATCCTTCAGACGGTGAGGGCTAAAGGCATGGCAGTTACACAGACGCTTGTCAGGGAAGTGTGTAGTGGCTGAGGGCTGCAGGTCTGGTGATAAGACTTGGGTATGCCCCTGTGCCCACCCAGTGGCTGAGGGAGCTTGGGCAGATGACATCACCTCTCTGAGCCTCAGATCCTCACCCGTCAAACAGGGATAACAGTGACTTTGCAAGATACCTGTGAGGATTGAGCTGTAGTCTGCTACTGAGTCCTGCAGATAACCTTGACACCCTGCTGGCTGCCCCCACTGGCAAAGCCTTAATTCAGCCCTTAGTATCTGCCAGCTGGAGGACAGAAGTCCCAACCGCCAGGCCTGTCCCCTGCACACAGCTGGAGAGCAGGAGTCAAAGACTACGGGCCCCAGGCTGAGTGACCTTGGCCTTGGCACATTGTTTCCCTGAGCGGCCTGTGTACAGTGGCTGGGTGTCATGAACACAAATCACAAATTTGATTACGAGTGCTTGAAAAGTGGGGCAGCAAGAGGAATGGAAATACAAGCTGTGGTGGTGGCTCGGCACCCTCCCTCCACTCGCTCACTGGGGATGTGGGGAGGCGTAAATCTGCCCCACATCCCCAGCCCCGTGAGGCCCCGTGTGCCTCCTGCCGCCGTGTGATCACCTTGCCACACACAGGATGATTCTAGTATTCAGGGATATGTATTTTTTAACCAGCTGTCTGTGCTTTTGGGCCTCGACAGCAGAAAGGACTAGGACTCTCTCTTCCAACAGTGTCAGAATGCTAACTTCTCGGTGCTTACTGCGATGTCCTTCCCCAGCACGGGGCCTATCTAAGGGATTCCCAAGGGTCGTTATAGCTCAGGGCACTTTTCCCTTCAGCAACTGAATGGAGCACCTAAAACTCCTACCTGAGACAGCACCAGCTGTGCCTACAACAGATGTTTACGAGGACTGCGTGCGATCAGGCACGCGAGGTGCAGGACTCAGCATGTAGCTAGCATGTGGAAATGCTCCCTAACTCCAGGTGGCCGTACTCCTGGGACTCCCCTCTCCCAGGCACAGCCCTAATCCAGCCCTAAGCCTGACTTTGGAGGCCTCACCCCCCTCATTTGAACATATTAAGACAAAATGTAGCCACATCCCCACATTGAATATGTATTTTTTGCTGTTAAAACTTTGAAAGGACTTTTAAAACTTTGCTTGGCAAATTATTGGACTATTAGCCTGGCTGTGACTTCTAGAGAGCCGTGTGCATACTGGAGAATTCTTGCAAAATGAGGACAGCAAGCCTACAAACTGATTTCAAGTGTAATAAAATTGTTTTGATTTCTAAATTTAATAATTAAGCCTGAATGCATTAATCATAACATTAATTTCAGTTTTGCATCTTCTCTTTATTTTAGAGTCAGTTGTTCTCTCCAAACCTCTCACATTTGAATAGGCCTTGAAAAGCTGTGGGTGCTGGGCCCTGTGTCTCTAGTTCCCCAGGGGGTGAAGCAGGCTGGTTTAATCCACCCCCCACCCTTGACCCCTCCACCCACCCAGCCCAGAATATGCTCTTTTGCAGAGAAAACCAAGAGCGGCCCCAAGGTCTCCCCTCCTGCCCCTTGGCGGGCTCTGCCTGGGCAATGACCCCTTAGTCAATATTGGCCATACCATGGCCTTGGCCTCTGGCCACCAGCCCTGCCAAGCAAAGTTCAAAGCCTCTTTCTTGTCAGGAGTTGTGCCGAGGAGGAGGTGCGGGCGTTGCCGCCCTCACTGCGGGCCCTGGCTTTGCTCAGGGCCTTGGCCCTGCCCCACAGGCTCTCACAGCCCTGCATTTGCACAGAGGGTGGGGCCGAGCTTTGAGGGCGGCACTGCCCACTGGCTGGGGCGCCAGGGTTACCAGGCACCTCCCACCCCCGCCTGGAACCACAGTTCACCCAGGGGCCAAGTGAGAGTGGGTGATGACCCCAGGAAAAGAGGGTAACCCTCATGACAGAGCCCGACACTGTGGACGAGCACTGGGCTGTCACCGAGGGATGGATGTGCCCCCTCCCTTAGCACCTGATCAAGCACACGCTGACTTCAGGTAGTCACACGCTGTCACTCACCCAGCCAGACACCGAGCGCCTCAGGCACAGCCACGTGCACACTCACAGCGCACACCTATTCACGCTTGCACATGCCCATTTGTGGCCGTGCACACACAGCCCGAGTGTGGCTTTTGCACCAGTACAGTGAACCCTTCCCCTCTGCCCTGGCAGATGAAGTGGGGCGATTTATTTCCCCCTTGAGTCTCAGTTTCTTGTCTTCAATGGGGACGCCCTGTGTCACTCACTGTGGAGAGGACAGACATGACCCTCTTCCCACAGAACCAGGCACCTCCTAGGTGCTCTGCCAGTGTGAGCCTCCTCCCCTCTCCTGAGGCTAAGGTGCCTGGTTTCATCTTGGTCCCCTCCCTTTCCCAGCGGGAGGGAGCTGCATAGCCACTGGCCGCAGGCGTGCTAAACCCAAAGGCATGCCAAGAGGTAGCAGAATCCGGCTTGTGGGCGCCCGATAGCCCGCATCCACCCATTTGCCCTCCCTGGGCTCACCTGCCTCAGCCTGCCCGCCTCACTTTGAACAAAAATCATTAGCTGAGCTGTGCTTCTTGATCCTTATGATGCTGATCCTTGTGTAAAGACCTCCTCCGCCTCTCCCCCCAGGTCCTCCCTTCATCCCCGCTGGGAATCAGAAATCCCAGGGTGTTCTGAGAGAGTCACTTAAGAACACTCTCTTGAAGGCATGCAGTTAGGGAATGAAGGCCCATCAAATGGTGATCATGGCTCCTTTTCCCTGGGTGCCAACCTGCTGCCTTTCATCCTGGCTCTGCAGGAGGTCTGATTAAACCCCCTGTACAGACAAAGAGCCCAGCTCAGAGAGGGAGAGTGGCTCGTCCAGGTCACCCAGCAAGTTGGCGACAGGGCTCAGCAGTGGACCCAACTCCTTCCGGCCTATGCCGTGCTGTCACGTGCACCCTGAAGTCTCACCTCGCAAAGACAACTCGTGGCTTTCTTTTGGTTTTTGGCATTTCCTGCGTACCAGGCACCATGCTAAGCGCTTTGCAGGAACGAGCCCAAGTAAACCTCACAGGAAGTCTTCCAGCAGGCACTTTGTAGAGAAGGAAATGAGACCCAGAGAGGTGTGAGGCCACCTGCCCGAGGTCACAGGGCTAGTGGCAGCCAAGCTCCAGTGCCCGGGCCCTTAACGGCCATGCTGCCTCCTCCCCGCCAGCCATCTGGGGGCTCCTATTGCCCTCATCTGTTGGGACATCTTCAGGATCTCTTCTCTCCCTGCACCGCGCTGACCAACGGATTGCACTGATGACACCCTCAGTGACCTGGGCCCTGCCTGTGGCCTGTGTGGGCCTGTGCCTCCCTGCCCTCACTGGGAGGCAGGCCCCAGGCCAGCCAGGGCTTTGAGCTTCCTCAGTGTGGTTGGTGCCCCGATATGAGCCCAGGCAACCCATCCTTCCTGTGCGGTGGAGCTGCTCCATCTGTGGCCTCAAGACAAGAAAGGAACCAGCAGCCTTGGCCTTGCACTTTGGCATATCTGCTTTGCCCACTCGGGAGCTCCATTTGCTGAAGGTGGAGAAGAAATTCTTCCCCCTTTGTCCATACTCCGCAGGGTAAGCCTACCGCTTTTATGTCCCCAACTTTACATTTCTTTATTCATTCGTTCACCATATATTTATTAAGTACTTTTAAAGTGCCCGGCCCACCCCGGGCTCTGAGGACCAGGAGTGCCTGGGTCACAACTGCCTCAGGCTGGCATGGGCGACCATGAACCTCAGCCAGGGTCAGGGAAGGTGACATCCAGGCAGGGCCCGGAGGGGTGGACGACAGCCAGGAGGGCGCTCGGCCCAGCCACACACATTCATGAGCGGCCTTAAGTCTGGAGTGTGGTGGCACTGAGAGAAAGCTGTGTTCACCAGGCGACTCCAACTTCACAGCCCCGTCCTGCACACATGGCCTTTAGTGTGCTGAGGCACTTCTTTGAAAGAAATCCTGGAGTCGACATTTATATTGTGTTTGTTTATGTCACAAGCATTAATTTGTTCAATATACATATTTAAACCACGCTGCAATTTTTATTCTCGCATCTAGGCCTTTCTTTTATATACACTAAGGTCCCAAAATGGAGGGAGTGCTTTGAGAGGCCCTGCCCCTGCACCAGGTCCTGTGAGGAAGGGTGTCCCCAGCCCCGAGCAGCAGGTACACCGGCACAGAGGCCCTGCTGTGCACGCACACATGGCCGACTGCAGCACAACAGGTTGGCTGCATTTTGCAGGGTGAGGCAGGCCTGGGAGGGAGGCTGTCTGGAGAGCAGGAAGACCTGGATGGGGGGCCTTGAAGTCCAGGTGAAGGAGTGTGGAGCCTTTCCAGGCAAGGCTTCTCAGCAAGGGCGTTCAGGGTCAGATTTGGGATCTCTCTTGCCAAATGTTCCTTTTGTTCTCTATAAGAAGCCCAGTTCTCCTAAGGATTGGTGAGATTCCTCAGGGGGTGGCAGTAGGTGGGAGGGGGGGTCACAGGTGGCAGTGAGGTCACTTCTAAAGCTTCAGACCAGAATAAAGAAATCTTGCTGCCCCAAAGGCAGACAGACCTGAACCTGAAGAGTGTCTGAGACAAGCCTTTGGACAACACCCCCTGCTGGGTCTCAGTCCCCTGTCCCCCTAGCGCTGGGCACATGGCAGCCACAGGATTGGCTCGTCCATCCATCCATCCATCGAACAGATATGGACTAAGCACCTCCAATACTGCACACTTGTAATCTAAGCACTGGCAATGCCACCAAACAAGGAGAGGAGGCTCCTGGTTTCATGGGAGCCCGCAGTTTGGATGGGGGACACCGACAACATATGAATAAACAACAAAGAGGGGCATTGCTATAAAGAAAAGAAAGTGAAGAGGGGACACAGGCAGTTACACTGAGATCACGGAGGAAGTGACATTCGAGCTGAGACCTGGGTGCCAAGAAATAGAGGCTCAGGGAAAGTTTGCAAGTCAAAGCTACTCTTTCGTTTTTTTTTTTTGCTCTCTTCCTGTACTGTCCTGTAGGGAGGAGGTCACTCTGCAGCCCACACCTGAGGAGTGGGGAATTACGCGCCACCTCCTTGAGGGCAGAGTTTTCACGGAAATTATTTGGAACTCTGCTGAGGAAATGTATCTACTCTTCAATTTTTATGCATTTTTACCAGTATTTTAACGCTTACGCTTGCACTTTGGAGAAATTCAAGAGCTCCACTGGCATTTCTAAGAACCTAGAAATAGTTTATTTCAGTTACCAAAATGTAGGAAATTAGCAAGGCATTAAATTGGACGGTAGGAAAAGAGACTGTTTTTATCTTTTCTATTGTCAATACACATTAAGAAGATTTGAGAAATACCCCTAACAGAAGAGCCTCTCCCATCACCCTGTTCAGAGATGCCTGTTAGTCACATTCAATGTATTATTTTTAATTTGTCTCTTGTGCACAGTTTTTACAGATTATACTGTCTATGTAATTTTGTTTCCTGTTTCTTCCCACCTTTTTTCTTTTGCTTTCTATCATATCAAAAACATTTCTATGTTGCTATACAGACTTCATAACTCTCCTTTTTCAATAGCTGCTAAATCACCATGCCCTCTCCTCCCCCACCCTGCTACCAAACTTAGCATGATACCTGGCCCATAGTTGCGTTTAGAAATTAGTTGTTAAATAAAGAATATACAACAAAATAATCATTCTTTTGTTTTAGAAACATAGGTTATTTCAGTTTTCTTGATTCCAAATAATACTGAGACAAACAGATTATTCCCTTAGGATAGCATCCCGCAGTGGAATTAATGGACCAACAAGGCCAAAACTTTTCAAGATAAATGCACCAAACCAGAAATCTCCCTCCCCTTCCCCACTGAACCACCGGCAATTGTGCCCAGGGTAATAATTTACAATTGATTAAAGAGTTTGCGGGGTGTGTTTTTTTCCCCCATCCTCACCCACCCACCCCACTCCGCCGCCCTCTCCCCCTCCCCTCCTGCCAAAAAGGGGGGAAATTATCTGAGAAGGTGAAGATGTTCTCAGACAATCATATTAACATATTCCAACAATTGCAATTTGCAAAATAGTAATCACAACTCCCGGGATCTGGGAGGCATTAATCAAAGCTGCAGGTTTAATTCCATTTTAAATATTGATGAAATGTGCTTCGGCAGCCTCACCCTGGCGTGGCGGGGCCAGGGGAGCCTCGCGCAGCAAGAAGGAGGTGGAGGGAGGGTTGGTGAGCAGCTGCCTGGAGGGGAGGCATCTGTGATTCAAATTGGTGGCTGTGCCGCCAGGTAGAGAGCGAGAGGGGTAGTGAAGAGGCTGTTAAGTCCATTGCTGTCAATTTGTAACGATCAGGGAGGGGCCTGAGGGCTGGTTTAGCACAATAAACCCAGTTTGTCTGGTTTCAGGGGTTAGCACTGAAGAGCTTGCAGCTGCACTGATTCGAATAGCCCAGAGACTTCAGAACTGTAATTATCAACCAGGCTGCTCGCGGTGTGGCAAAAGTGGGCTTCACCAGCGCTTAACTCCTTGTGTGCCGCCGCTGTCCCCGCCCCCCCCCCGGGTGGGGGTGGGGGGTGTTGACAGCCACACGTGGAGTCCCAGGCAGCCTCCCCAGGGGAAACTGAGGCCCACTGGCTGCTTAGGGAGGGCCTCAAAGGCCAGAGCCTGCCAGTCAGCAAGGCTCTTTCCTTAGGTCACATACAGAGAAATAGTGGGGAGGGGGCAGAGGAGGCTAGCTCTTCGGGGGCAGCCTCGCCTACCCTTATCACATCAGCCCTGGGGTGGGCAGGCTGGCTCTGGAGTCTGATGCACCTTGGTTTGAATTCCACTGGCTGTGGACGTGGGGCAAGGCTCGTCACCTCTGAAAAATGGGGGTAACCTCCCCTATCCTGCCGGGCTATCACAAAGACTCAATGAGATGGGTGTTTGTAAAGGATGGAGCGCACAGTAGGCTGTCAGTAAGCCCCCATTTCCCGGATCCTGGGCCTGGTGCTTTCGCAGAAGAGGAAGGGGGCAGGGGAGGGCAAGGCTTGGGCCGGCCCTCCAGGTTTGAGCTCTCAGGGAGTGCCCTTGTTCCCTGGCTACTGCCATTTGTCACTGAGGAGGATGGGTAGTCCCAGGCTCCCATCCCTTAGGTGGGAGGCAGGTAAGGAGAGGAGACAAGGCTGTTCCAGTGTTATAGCCCTGAGGAGAACTGCTTGAGGGCAGGGTTTTGGGCCAATTCTCTTTGTCCCCAGGACAAGACACCGAGGGGTGAGGGTGGGACAGCAGGCGGGTTGTGCGGTGCTGTGAAAAGACCCCAGGCTTCGCAGGGAGTCTTGGTGAATGAAGTGTGTGCACGGATCCACGACCCACCACCCAGGTCCTAGACATTCTCCCACAATCTGTGAAGGGGCGTGCCCAAGGGCGTTTGTCCCAGAGGCATTTCTGGTAACGGGAGGTGGGGGGGGGGGGGGAACCCTTGGATGTCCACCACCGGAAGGGTGGATAGTAAAACATCACAGAAGCCACCACAGAGTATTAGGCAGCAATAGGAAGCAAAGAGCTAGATGTACATTTAGCAACAAGAATAGATCTTGAAAACGTAGTGTTGAGTGAAAAAAACTAAGACACAATGAAACTCACAGCACAATGCCATTTATGGTGGTAAATTAAAGCCACATTGGTACACAAAACAACAGCACACACTTTACAGAGCGGCATGCGTTTTTAGGGACGTATATCCCAACACTAAAGTGGGTCTCTGTCGTGGTTGGGGGAGGGGTTGGGCATGGGCTTGAGGGATAATGGGGGGAGATCAGTCCCCAAAGGGCCTTCCCCGGGCCAGAGAGAGGGCTGTGGTGTGCTGGGGAATAAAGACTGGACTTCATTCTAAGGTTTAGAAAACAGCACAGCCTTTGCAGTCAGACAAACCAAGGCTCCCATTCTGGGTTCTCCCACGCACCAACCTGTGGCTGCAGACAAGTGACCTGACCTCTCCGAGCCTGCTTATTCACCTGCAGAATGGCAGGGTTACTGCTGTCAGGGGATCACGAGGGTTAAAGTAAGGGACACCAATGAGTGTAGGGCCCACAGGAACATCGGTTCCTCCTCTCTATTGCCCACTGAAAGGACGTGAGTCACCAGAAGTGTCAGGTTTTCCTGGGGAACCACAGGTTCTTAGAAGGGAACCCGGGGTTCCCTTCTCTGGGTTCTGGAAAAGCCAGAAAGGAAACAAAGCTCTGAAGGCTCGGGCAGCTGGCACTACCGGCAAGGCCTGGACTGGATGTTCTGGGGGAGTGCCCTCTGTGGGTGTCAGACTGGTCACATTCCCAAGCAAGCTGCTGTCTGGGTGCCTGTCAGGGTTGCCCAGCTCAGAGTGGCCAGAAGACCTCATGCCTGCCTCTATCAGCACCATCCACCATCTGCAAACCCCTTTGTGTTCAATTTCCCCAAGACCAGGCATTTGTAGGCAACCGGAGGACTGTTTTAATGAAAGATCTGTTCCTTCCTAGCACAGAGCTAAAGAGACTGACCACCAAGGCCACCCACCCCATGCTGGAATGCACTGCAGTCCCGAGACCCTGTCTGCGGGTCTCCCAGGGCAGAGAAGGCCCAGCAGACACCAGGCATGACCAGCTCTTCCTCTTTCCTTGCAGATGATGACGAGCACGAGTGGATCATCAAGACGTGTCGCAAGGGTTGGGACGAAATCGTGGGTCACCGACCCAAGCTGTGAGCTCTGCAGCTGCCCCCACGAGAGGTCTCCTCTACACCGCTGGCAGTGGCTGGCCCTGCGGGCAGCCTGCGGTTGCAGACCCTGACTTTCGACCCAGGAATAAAGCCTTTCTGCACTCAGTGGCCCCAAGCGTACTTTCTCGAGACCGTTTCTTAGAGAGGGGATCCTCATTTTACCAGCACCAAAATCACCTGGGCGGAAGTGCAAATTAGCTATTTCCGGGCTCCACTGTAGACATGCTGGTCAGAGTCTCTGGGAATAGGGTCTAGCGATGTGCACTCCCAGCTGCATTCCCTGATGCGCTCTTATTTCCCAGGTATTCCTCAACATCACCCCGAAGATCACATGTCAGCTGAAAACCAGAAGAGGAAGGGGTGGCACATTCCAGGGCCACACTTGGGCCACAGCATCCTGGATCTTTGCATAACTGTCCCTCCTTAGAGGCTGCTGCATTCAGCAGCCCACCCCACCCCCACTTTGTCCCTGGCTCACCAAGAGCTGCTAGAAGAAGGCAAGCCTGTGAAGGCTCTGACAAGGTCTGCAGGGGCAGGAAACTGACCCTCAAACCGGGGACCCAGAGTTGGCATGCTAGGCAGAGTTAGAAGTCAGAGGGCGGCCTGGGCACACTCAGCTGCACCAGGAGGGGTCCTGGGGGATTACCTCTCCCCTCTGGGGCAACAGTCACCTCTGTAGAATGATAGGGTTGAGCTCCACAGAGGTCTCCGAACTGTGTTTTGAAAACAGAAGGGACATTCATGGAAGGAAGCGCGCGCGCGCGCGCGCACACACACACACACACACACACACACACACACACAACTTTTTTCAAAGAAACACACCTATCTAAATCAACATTTGATAAATGGATTGGAAGAAGGGTGGAGAGGGGCGCCTGGGTGGCTCAGTCGGTCAAGCGTCCGACTTCAGCTCAGGTCATGAACTCGCAGTTTGTGGGTTCGAGCCCCACATCAGGCTCTGTGCTGACAGCTCAGAGCCTGGAGCCTCCTTCGGATTCTGTGTCTCCCTCTATCCCTGCCTCTCCCCTGCTCATGGTCTGTCTCTCTCTGTCTCTCAAAAATAAATAAATGTTAAAAAAAAAAAAACCTGTATCATATTTAAAAAAAAAAAAAAGAAGGGTGGAGAGGGGCAGAGATGGGGTCTGGGATACTGAATGAAACAATAAAGACGGGTCCTGGGGCGCCTGGGTGGCTCAGTCGGTTAAGCGACCAACTCCAGCTCAGGTCATGATCTCACGGTCCATGAGTTCGAGCCCCGTGTCGGGCTCTGTGCTGACAGCTCAGAGCCTGGAGCCTGCTTGGGATTCTGTGTCTCCCTCTCTCTCTGCCCCTCCCCTGCTCCTGCTCTCTCAGTCTCAAAAATAAATAAACATTAAAAAAAATAAAGACAGGTCCTGCAGGGGTGATGACCATGTACATCTTGAGCTGAGGTTTATGAACAACTCTCTGCAGGGCCGGGGGCAGGGGGACTTGGGAAGCCTCTGCACTGGACAGGGCCACTCCACCCCCTTCCTCGAGAGCTTTGGTTTGAACCAACAGTTTGTTGCTAAAAGACAGGTTGGCAACGAGCAGAAAGATGCTCTCTCTCACTCCCCAGATTGTGTGGTGGCTCTAGAAACCAATAGGCCAGTGTGAGACCCAGACTTGTATCGAAGCTAGAGCCTTGTCTCCCTGTCTCCCATCCCCTATTCCCTTCAATTCACCAGACCAAATTCTCCTGCACCTTCCAAATCGGTGCTTCTGCGCTTCTTTCCCTGGCCCCCAACATCTCCTCCTTTGCACCTATTCCGTGAATCTCTCAGCGGATATATCTGGCCCAAACGTCCCCCAACCTGGCCCCCACAGCATGTCAGAGGGATCTGTCTGCTATAGCATTGACCGGACTGACAGCTCCTCTGTGGCTAGTGGGCCAGGCCCTTCCCTGAGCCTGCAGACAGCGGGTGTTCAGGAGTGACACCGAGGACAGCAGCCAGGCTGGCCGCCTACAAAGCTTAGACTGGAGACGAAGCTCACTGTCATGCCTTTGCAATGCACAGGTGGCTGACTGGTTAATAGCACCGATTGTCCAGGAAGGGGGACTGCATTGTCTGACAGCCCAGACACTTGGCTGGGCCCCTGGCAGTGGCTCGAACACGGGCTTCCGGCGGCTGCGGGGCAGTTGCGGGGAGCCCTTAGCCAGACAGCAGGAAAGAAATGGAATCCCATCATGTTCTGGATTTAAGTGCCAGCACTTCTACTTGCATTAACTTTATTTATTACACAAATAGGACATTTACAAAGCACAACATGAAAGGTATGTAACAAAACAGACATTGGTTTTACAAAAAAAGTGCTTACAATTTTTTTTTTTTCCGTGTGTGTGTTTTCTCCCTCTGTTTTGTATTTAAATAAATAGTCTTGGTGGCCTGTGTGTTCCCAGGCTTCCCAGGCTGCTCTAACAGGCTAGTGGAGACCTGTCTGAATGGCAACATGCTACAACCACATGATCCACGCAAGGAACAGACCCTGGGGTGGGGGGAGGCTCAAGGCAGAGTGGGTACTAGGTGACCCACTTGGGCAGGGCTTGGCTGGCCACTTACCACATGGTTGTGCTCAGGGCTTCGACATCAGGAGCAAAAATCAAAGGAAACAGAGCTCCCCAATCACCAGGGATCAGGCCCCAGCTCCTTTTGTTAACATCAGCACCCTGTGCATGGCCAGGTACGAGCTATTCAGTGGATGAGCTCTGAACTGAGCTGCACTGACCGCATTCTGGTGCTACCTTCTCTTGGCCCCGAGTCACCTGGAACGGTCTTCAGAAGGGAAAGGAAGCGGGTTCCCAACTTGGGCTATACCTGGGCCTGGCCCTCCTCCAGGTCCCAGGGCGAGAAAGGCAAATAGGTTTTTGTGTTAAGTGCCAGCTTCAAGCATTTGGATATCGAAACCTCATCCAGACTCAGAGAGACAGAGAGATGCAATCAATTAGCGACGCCTACCACCTCTGACAACAGGGACAGCCGGTACATACGTGCCATGAACTTGCTTTCCCTGTCCTGGGGTCTCCTTCCAAGAGCAGCAGGTCAGGCTAACCAAAGCAGGAGGGAGGATTCGGGCTAGCACATGCCTACCAGCAGCCTCTAGTGGGAAATGCATCAGGACACCAAGTAATTCTGAAATTACAGAAGTCTGGGACAAATGGGCGTCCCCTGAAAACATAAATCATGGTCTTGTGCAGCCGAAGCCCTTTTGTTTGGGGTGGAAGAGTTGCGGCACAGTGGGGTGGATGTGAGCACAGCTGTGTCTGGCCTGCATTCTCGGGAGTGGGTGGGGCTGGCTCTGGGCAGGGGTGGTGGGGAGTGCCCACTGGGATCCTAGGCTTAGCACACTCACCTCCGCAGCAGGTCCCTTCTCTCTACTCAGAGCCGGGTTCAGATTCCGCATTCTGCCATTTCCCAGGGCTCTGTTTCTCCAGCTCCGCCCCGCCTCCACTGAACGGCCCCTCCAAGGAAGACATGACCCAAACGCCCCTATCAGGAGTCAACAAGTAGCCAGTGAGGGCTCCCGATTCTAACCCCGAAACGTTCAGAAATGCCGTCGTGCGTTTCATACACCAGCTCCGCCAGTCTCCTGTGTATATGGCTGGATAACTAGGTAGGAACAGTCTTCCCCCTATACACCCCGAGTTTTCTCTTCCCTCTCCTTAAAAGAGCTCGTGCCTCCCCCAGCCCACTATGCCACATGCTTCTCCAATGGGAGCCTCTGCCGCCCCCTCCCCCCAGTCCCTGCCGATCCCCTGCCTCTTGGTCTGGGCAGGGCTCCATCTCTGCCCTGCTGGGCCTCTCAGGGTTGGTCAGTGTCTCTTCTCTCTCTGAATTAACTTGACATAACCAGACAGATGGAAATGATAAAATTAGAACATAGCTTTCCTTTGGGGACATCCCACAAACACTGTAGAGTTTTCCAGACAAAAGCAACAGAGTGGATAACATTGGGGGGGTTGTCGGCTATTCAGAATTCAGAGATGGTTGCAAGGAAGTAGTAAATAAAGGCCAATATGGGAGGAAAGAAAACCTGTAAATTAGAAGGCTGTTGGCGTTGCACGGTTCAATTTGGCCTTTTGCTATTGTAATCAGCTTAAGTTGAAGATGACTCCTGTCTAAGTGGAAACACAGGCCGTTGTTTTCGCCCTGATTCCAAATTTCAGGGAGCTCTGCCTTGGGAGAGGAGGACTCCGCAGTGCTCTTGGCAGGTTCTGGTTCTCAGCAGGAGAAGGGAAGGCCAGGCCCGGGGGCCCGGCTGGCGGCGGGCGGGACGGTGGGCGAGGGGCGGGTGCGGAGCGGGTGGGCCCCTGGCAGTGGCTCGGGCACGGGCTTCCGGCGGCTGCGGGGCAGTTGTGGGGTGCCCGCGGACGGATGCAGAAGTGCCAACGGCGCTAGTACTGGAAAAGAATGACCTGCGAGAGGAGGGAGGGGGAGGGGGCTGAGCTGGGGGCCTGACACCCCCCGCCCTGGCCTCCTGCAGCCCCGCCCCCCCCCCCCCCCCCGGGGTCCTCTGAAGGCATGGAGAATGAGGATGGCTCGGGGCCCAGATCTGGGTTCCAATCCTAGCTCTGTCACTCGCGGCGAGACCCTGGGCAACTCACTGCCCCTCTCTGAGCCCGTTTCCTCATCTATATAACGGGGATGACAAAACCTCTCTCTCAGAATGGGGAGGGTTCAGTGAGACACAAGGGCAGCAGCACATGTCCACTGGGCACTGCGCCCTGCTCCTGGCGCCGTGTAACGTGCCTTCCTGACGTTATGTAACAGAAGACTCAACCCCATGGGCGCATCCCGCCATTGTCTCCATTTGACGGGGAGGGCACTGAGGGGGGCAAGAGAGGGGCAAGTCAGGAAGCTCACGATCACACAGCTAGGCAGAGGTGGCCCTGGGTCCCGCAACACAGTCCTGGCCCCAGACCAAGCTCTCTTTGTTGTAACGCATCGCTTCTGCGAGGCCATGGGGACAGTAGTCATCGACGCTCACTACACATCAGGCAGCGGGCCAAGCCCTTCACGCACTTCATCATCACCAAGCCAAAAGGCGGCCCGGTGCCTGACACACAGCGGGCGATCAAGAACCGTCTGCCCCTTTCCCTCTCCCTCTTCCACCTAAAGCACCTGGCTGACTTCTCATTGCCACCAACAAGGCCAGTTCCCCTGAAGTTCAGGTCAAGGATTGCCGGCTGGCTAGTCAATGGGAGGTGCCTTTTCATAGTAACGTGCCAGGAGGCGCTTTCAAGGGGTCCAGGGACATCCAGTAGGCATGGCCATATGGCCGCTCCATTTTCTGATCAAGAACGTTCCAGATCAGTCACTATGAGGAGGGGCTGGAGGAAAGCAATGGTGATGATCTCCATAAGCATAATGGAAATAACCAACATCTATGGGGCACTTTCCGTGTACCATGCACTGTGCCAAAGCCTTCACCTACATTATTGCATCTACTCTCAGCAACAACCTTAGGTGGCGGCAACGATAATTCTCCCCATTTTGTGGGTGTGGGAATGGAGGCTGAGAGAAGCTAATTGTGTTCCCAGGTCTCACAGTGAGAGGGCGGCAGAGCTGGGATTCAGAGGCTGGCTAACTCCAGAGCTCACACCGCACTGGCTCACCCCAGTGAGCTTTTCTCTGACCTCTGGGATGCCTGGCTTTGGGCTCTTATTAAGAGAAGCTGTCTCAAGAGGGATAACTCTGGTAAGACCCTACCTTCTGTGGGCCTCAGTCTCTCCGTCTGATCAATGACAGCATGGCTCTGATTTCTAAGAGCTTTCCAAGCTCCGAAATTGTGGAATCGGGGGACATGACCAAGAAGAAGTACGGTTCTGGAAACTCTCAGGAGTGTGTGACCAAATGACGATGTGGCGGAGGCAGGGGATGCGCCAGGCAAATGCTCAGAACACTGTCCTCCTCGCTGGGCCAGCGCTGGTCTTGAGTGGGTTCAGGGGCCTGCCCCAGGGCCTACTGAGTCTCCTCACAGTCAGCCCTGGAGGCATTCGGGAGAAAGTCCATGCAGTCTTGCCCTGATCACACATAACCAGGTCTTGTGGGTTTGGCAAGAGATGGACAGAAAAGGTCCCCAGGAGCTGGCAGGAAGGACTGATAGGGAGAGGGTGGGAGGTCACGAAGGAGGGAGAGACATTTTTTTTCCAGAGCTGCTGGATGTGAAGTTGGGGACGAGGCCCAGCAGGAGAAAACTCTGGCTCAGCAGCCAAACCCAGGGGCCAGAAACCTTGTACAGCAAGAGCTGCCAGACCCGAGGCTGGCTCATCCTTCAGACTGAACCAGACATAACCACAAGCTTAGCTGAGTAACCAGGAGACAAGGGCTTGGCTCCAAGTGCTGAGCCCAACCCTAAACATTTCCAAGGCTCCCCTCTCCGCTCCCCTCTGGGCCTGGTCCAGGCCCTTCATTATGTGACCCCTGTCACCTCCTTGGGCTTCCACCACACGAAACATCCCTCGGTCCCTCAGACCCAGGCTCTTCCATGCCTCTGTACCTTTGCACATGCTCTTTTCTTGACATGGAACACCCTTCTTCCCATTCCCTGCTTCTCCCTTACAGCTCAGCACTTCTTCTGGGTCCTCAAGGGCCATGTTCATCCGTCACCTCAACTGCCCTGTCACCCTGCTCGCCTCCTGCTCTAATCCACATCCTTCTTGAGGACAGGGACTGTGCCAGCTTGCCTCTACAGTCCCTGTGCCAGGGCTGGTGGGACAAGCGCCCTCTCGCAGGAGAGTGGCAGCTTTGAGGCCAGTAGTCCTAGGATCGAGGCCAGCTCTACCCACACTCACTGTGTGATGCTGGTGAGCTCCTGCCCCGAGCCCAGGTTTCTGCAGGCGTGAAACGGAATCAGTCAGAATCATCCCCCCAGCGAGGCTGTGATGGGTGAGGTCAGAGAGAGCACTGTGTAAAGTGCTGCACAAGAGGAAGTGAAGACTGACCTGTTCGGACTTCAGAGTCCAACGGACTCGAGGCATCCCTGCACGCCACCCTTCTGAGCCTCAGTTTCCTTATTTTCACCACAAGGATGGCCATCCCCACACCCACAAAGTGCTTGGAAGGCATCAATCAGACAAGGTCCGTGACGCACCTGCCGTGAATGGAGTTGCTGAAGCAACAGCAGCTCTTGCTGCGAGCAGGACAATCTTGGCGGGTGTTCATGGGGCGCGCTCACTCACCACCAGTTCTGTGGGATTTTGTATTACACGCTACCATTTATTTATAAATCCATCTGGCCAGCTAGGCTGTCTGCACTACAGACCTGCCCCATGGTGCCCAGCACAGCAGAGCCTGGCACACAGCAGGTGCTCAGTCAGGAGGCAGAGTAAGTGGAGGTGTCCTGGAGGAGCGCCCCCCACCCTCCGCCTCCCCAGCAGACTCTCTAGGGGTGTGGCTGGGGAACCTGCTTCTTTATAAGCTTCCCAGCTGATTCTGAGGCACGCCAAGATGGTGCTCTGCTGGCCTGGAAAGTGTCTGGAGATCCTTGCAGCTGGAAGGCACTGGCTCAGTGTTCCTGGTCCACCACGCCTGCTGACTCCTGGGGCTCCCTGCCTCCCTGAGGACTGCTACTACGATGTTTCTAAAAGAGGCCTTCATTCAATAAAACCAGAAAAATAAAATAAAATACAATAGGGGCGCCTGGCTGGCTCAGTCAGTGGAGCATGCAACTCTTGACCTTGGGGTTGTGAGTTCGAGCCCCATGTTGGGTACAGATATTACTTAAAAAAATAAAATCTTGGGGCACCTGGGTGGCTCACTCAGTTAAGCAATGGACTTCAGCTCAGGTCATGATCTCACGGTTCGTGGGTTTGAGCCCCACACCTGTGCTGTCAGCAAAGAGCCTGGAGCCTGCTTTGGATTCTGTGTCTCCCTCTCTCTCTGCCCCTCCCCCCTCAAAAATAAATAAACATTTTTTTTAATTAGAAAAATAAAATCTTTAGGGGCGCCTGAGTGGCTCAGTCAGTTGAGCATCCGACTTGGGCTCAGGTCATGATCTTACGGTTCGTGGGTTCGAGCCCCACATCAGGCTCTGCACTGACAGCACAGAGCCTGCTTTACATTCTCTGTCTCCCTCTCTCTCTGCCCCTTCCCCACTCATGTGCACGTTCTCTCTCTCAAAAATAAGTAAAATAAAATAAACTTAATAAAAATAAAAATAAAATCTTTAAAACTAAATCGATAAAACAAGAGGCCTCCAGGGCCTCCCCCCTGCCCCAGGACAGAGTCCAGACTCCCCCACTGACAGCCCTGAGCTCCCCACCTCTCACTGTCCCTCCCAAGCCTGGGTGCCAGCAATGTTGAACTGCTCAGGGTTCCCCGAGAGCCATGGTGGCTCATGCTTTCTCTGATGAACTCTGATTCAGTCTTCGGGCCTGGGGGCAGATAGTGCCTCCCTCCGGAAAGTCCTCCTTGTGTTTCTCCTGAGCTGTGCCCCTGCTCTCCAGCTCCCTGGCCTCCCCCATCAGTTTGATTACACTGTGTGTGCTTCCCTTCCAGGCTGTGACCACCTCGGAGCAAGAACCATGCTTTTTCCTCATCTCTATGCTCCTGGCAACTGACTCGGGGCTACTGGGCAAAGTCAGTGCACAGCAAATGTCAGCTGAATAAATGAGGAAGTGTATAGGTTCCCATCCGGGCTCTGGGACCTGGAGCAAGCTGGGCCTCAATTTCTCCAGTCCTAAAACGAGGGGTTGTCCTAGGACAGAGGCTTGCAAGGCTCACTGACAGGTGTCTTGCCACTGAGAGGGAGATGGGGTTTCTACCCACTCTGTGGTTTCACCCAGAGCAGCTCTATCCACTTTTATCTGTGTTATAGGTTATGGAAAAAAATTTTTTTTTAAGTGTGAGGTGCTTAAAAACAAAGCTTTCAAACCACTGGCTGGGGGATACCTAAGCACCCTTCTGGATATTCAGTCCTGATGCTTGAGATAACCAGAGATCCCAATTACACAAAGAAGGCCCTGCCAGTTGACCAAGGTCACCCCCGGCCTGCTATTCCAGGCCTCCCCCAAGATAAGGGTAACCACTCCTAACAGACAGGGACAAAAAGGAGGAAGGAGGAAGAACGGGTATCAGGGTGGGATGCAGGGTGGTGTGTGACACAAGCCTTTCCTGAAACCACAAGATTTGAGCCAAGTAACTAAATTCACAAATCTGAAAAAAAGAAGGCCACTTATTGGTGGGGGGCTACGAGGAGGCCTCTGGAGGGGCTGTGCACATAGAATGTGCCGCTCAAGTGACCACCTCGGGGGCCTGGTGGGGGCTGGAGTATGCTAGGCAGAGAGGATCTACCACAGAGCAGCATGGGGCCTACCTGAGACCCATCCCTGGCAGGAAGGCTCTCACCCACCACACCCAACCTGGCTCCATTTACCTTCTCACCCCGGTTGGAGAGCGGCCCATCCATATCGGCTTTGAGGTGGACGGGGGGTGCGGTGTAAGGCAGCCGGCAGTGCACCTGCCCGCACTGTACCTGACCTGTGGACGAAAGGATGCCTTGGAACCCATCCTGCAGCCTCTGTGCAGGATACCCGTGTGCCCCGTGCTCAGCAGGATGGAGTCCTGGGGCCAGTTTCACTTTGGCCACTTACCAGCTGTGTTGGCCCTGGGCAGAACTTCAACAGAGGGTTACGAAAATCCCTATAATCTATAAAGTGCTATGTGATAACTGCCCAGCTCACTGATAAACAAACACTCCTATGTATTTAACATCTATATGCAAGGCTGTACCCCATTATTAAGATCCTCCCTTGGTGCCTTATACCTTCTTACCTGCCAGGTGTCACTCAGGCTTTACCTGCGTCCCTCCCAGAGGACCCTGCACTTGCACATCACCTTCTTAATGATGCTGTCCCTGATCACCCTGTTTATAACTGTACTCACCTCTACCCTCCCTGTCCTCCTTCCCAGCTTTGTTTCTCCTCCTTAGCACTTACCATCACCTGACTTACTGTAGATATCTATTGTTTACTTGGCATTATCTGTCTTTGCCAACTAGAATGCAAGGCCTAATAAGGGCAGGAATTTTTGTCTGACTCGAGAATTTTCCAGACTCTAGATCCTGATAGATTTCCAGTACCTAGAATGAGGCATGACACCTAGTAGGTCCTACACCTAGTAGGTACTCTTTGAATATTTCTGGCATGAATCTCTGTACCTTATTCCAACACCTAAAACTGTGGGGGGAAAGTCCATCCTCAGATCTGACCCGAATCTCTCATGTTTCAGTGCTTTACCACTATAGTGGAGAAGTCCATGGCCTCTCTCTTCCCTACACTTCTTCCTCTTTGGTCATAGGGGGGAAAAGCCCTGTACAGAGACTTAACAATCAATATGTAACTTAGGACAAGTCACCGTGCCTTTCTGAGTCACAGTTCCCTCATCTGTAGAATAAGGCAGTTGTATGAGATTGGGGATTCTTAACCTGGGGTATTCTAGGAGTCCTGCGATCACATGGAAAACGACATGTGTACGTGCATCTTTCTGGGGTCCGATTCCAAAGCTTTTTATCAGATTCCAAGCTCTAAGACCCCAGGAAACTCAGAATTGTGTAACTTTAGTTAACAGCAGAGCAAACTGCTGAGGTTGTCCTTCAGCCATGCAAGAGGGAGCAGGTCCAAACACTCTCAACACTTCCTGCCCCAAGCTGGGTTCCACCTCAAGGGGAAGAGGAAAGGGGACCTCAGCCCTTTCTCTGAGCGTCAAAGACACAAACTAGGCTTTATTGGCAAAATATGTGGGGAGTTCTAGCAGGACTCTGAAGGCCATGGCCCCACTCCCAAGAGGGTCACCTAGGTCCATTACCAACCCCATGGCAAGGGCTAGCTGGTAGCCCAGACTCCTGGTATCTAGAGAGTCATGGGTCCTTGGCACCTTTAACAGATGAACTAGATGTTCAATGGGCTCTGTGCAGCTTGAACATATGTCATTGTTTAGAAAAGAAAGGAAGAAAAGTCCCTCCTACAGAGCAGGTGGCTCAGAAATGGAACAGCGCAAACGGACATGGTTTCCAGCAGGCTGCCTGGTGCGGTAGGCAGGAATCTGCACTTCCAGCTGTGCCAGCCAGAGCCACCACCACCACTACAAGAGCAGTTAATAGTTACCCAGCATCTACTGAATGCTGGCGACTTGAAGTCAGTGATCTCATCTGATGCTCACACACTGCTCTGAGATAAGGATTCTTATTGTCCTCGTTTTTACAGATGAGGACATTGATATTCAGGGAAGCTACCAAGCTTGCCTGATGTCACACAGCTAGTAAGTGGCAAGGATGGCATTAGAAGCCTGACAGTCTCACCCCAAAGCCCACAATCAACCATTAAGGAACACTGCTCCCATTCACTTACGTGGACCCTTGGTTTTCTCGTCTGCACAATGAGACAGTGATGTCTGATGTTTACAAACATGCTTAGTATAGTGTCTGGCACATGGCCGGGGCTCAGTAAACAGCAGGGCTCTCTCTGACCCCTCCTTCCCTTTCCATTTTACTTGGAGCCAGAGAAGGGAGGATTCATGTTTGTGGGTATGTTGTGGCCACTTCTATTTTTCTGGTCACACCCAGCTTTGAGGAAACAAACAAGCTCAACGGGAATGGAAATCTGTAATAAGCACCTGCTCCCTAGCAGATTCACTGAATGTCCATCCCCCAGAAATCCACAAGGCTACTCCCTCTCTCCTCCAGGTCCCTGCTCAAAGGTCACTCCACCTTGGCCCACTCCATCATTCCCATGGCATCCAGTCCCACTGACATGCCAGCCCTCCCTTCTTTATTAGTTGATTGTCTCTCTACCCATGTCCCACTCCAGGACGTGAGCCCCCGGAGCACAGAGTTGGTCTGTTATGTTCTCCACTGTATCCCAGTGCTTAGCATGGAAAAGTATTTACTGAACACATCAATGGATTCTCACAACCCTGTGAGGTAGGCATTGTTAATGTCCCAGCTTACAGATGAGGATTCTGAGGTTCAAGGAGGGTAGGTAGGTGGGGATACTCCCACCACATGGGCCTTCTTCTGCAACCCCAAACACACCCATGCCACAATGCTTTCCCGGCTAAGGCCTGCTTGCATTCATCTCCTCTGCTGCCCTGCACTCCTGCCTCCCCTCTCCTGGTGCCTCACTAATTCCTATCCATCCTTCCACTCTCAGCTTGCTGAGAGGCGTCATCTCCACACATTCCTATATTCCTATATTCCAGCACTTTTCCTATAGCAATCATCACAATTAAAACCATGCCCTCATCTGTCTGGTTATCGTGCCGTGTTATCTCTTCCACGACAGCGCAGGTCCCACCAGAGCAAGCACTTTACCCGTCTTGTTCTCTCCCTAGCCCCTGGGCCCTCGCACACAGTGGGTACTTGGAAGGTGTTTTTTGAATGGCGGACTGGGTTTTCTCTATGAAGGGTCCCGTCTCACTAAGGCGGAGACTGGGAACTTAGCCCCTCTCCCCAAACCCTAGGTCTGAGGGACCACAGAGCCCACGTCTTCACCCACCAGGCTCCGAAAGGCCTTCACCCACCACGCCTCCACCTCCCGCGCGCGCTCCTCTGTGACCCCTCGCCCGCAGGCTAGGCGGTCTAGCTGTGGCGGTCACTTACTCTCAATGTAGCCGTGCAGGGTGACCATGCGCGCCCGCTCGGGGCTGCTGAACGGGGAGTAGTGGATGTCTTCGGACAGGGCGGAAGGGAGGCGGGACGGCGGCGCCCCGGAGGGGGGCACGGGATGCTGCGGTGTGTGCTTTTTATGACGCGCCCGGCAGTTTTGAAACCACACCTGGAACGACAGCCTCAGCAGCCTCAGCCTCGCGGAAAAGGGTCGGACACACCGCCGGGAGACCCCAGGCGGGACTGCCTCGTTGCCTCCTGGGTAAGGGCGGCCACGTGCGCCCGGGCCTGCGGCTCAGCTGGAGACCAGCTACGCGCTGGAGAGCCCGCCCCCGGCCCCCTAGGCCCCGCCCCAGACCCGAAGGCCCCGCCCTCCCTCGGCCCCACCTGGATGACCCTCCTGCTGAGGCCCGTCATGTCCGCAAGCTTCTGCAGCGTCTGTGCGTCGGGGTTGTTGTCCTGCGCGAACTGCGCCTGCATAACCTGACGGGAGCAAAAGGGGCAGTGAGACAGGGACGCGCGGAGGTCTCCCAGACTGCGGCCCAATCAGAGGCTCCGGCCCGGAGGCCACGCCCCAGACAGCTACGGCCCCTCCCCGTCACCCGCGGGTCCGGGCAGAGGGGGCGGAGCCAGAGGTCCTCTAGGCCCCGCCCACGTCTACGCCCCACCCACAGCCCCGGCCACTCGCGGCGGGCCTGGGTACCTGCAACTGCTCGGCGGTGAAGGATGTCCGCGCGCGCTTGGCCGGCTTGGGCTGACTGTCCTGTTCCGAGGGCACTGCCCCCTCCAGCGTGAGGCCGTTCCCTGGGGGTGACAGAAGTGGCTGACCACGCGTCCCCATCTCTTCTAGTGGCATCCTGGAAAGGACGGGGGTGGGGGCAGCTGGTCCCTGGAAGGGTCAGGAGCGGAGTTGGCTGGGAGCGGGGATCCCAGAGTCCTAGTCCCTGAGCTCTGTCTTTAGGTAAGGGGCTTTCATTTCTGAGCGTCTACTCAGTACCAGACACTGCTCCTTCGGTGTGCCTTTTGGGTCTGTCTCACAGCCCCATTTTACAGTAGAGGAAAGAAACTAAAGCTCAAAGAGAAGAAAACCCCTGACCAAGACCTTTCGCCTAGTGGTTGACCCTAGCGCCCCAAGGGGCTCCCTCTTAGCTAAACTGGGGAAACCAAAGGCCAGTGGAGGTTAAGATGCAAGCGGGTTACAGAACTGCGGTTCTAATTTTGTAAAAATGTATGGAAGCAAAAAAGTTGAAAGGATATACGCCAAGGTGCTAGCAGTGGTTACTTCTGAAGAGTGCAATTATGGCTCTAGTTTCAATATTTCTGTAAGTTTTGAGGTTTTAACAACAATCACATGTCACTTTATTTCTCCAAGGTTTAATTTCGTTAACTGGAGCATATGTTAGCCATTCTCTTTCCACTTCTATTACTTTTACAATCACACTAAACATAGTCCCCCATTTTATTTTTAATACCTGATTTTTTCTAGGTAATACATGCTCCTTCTCAAAAACTCAGAAAATTCAGGTAAGCACAAAGAAGAAAATAAAAATCACCAGTAATTCCAGCACTATTCACACAACTAGCTGTAATTTTTTTTAATTAGGAAGAAGACTACGTTGGGGGGAAAAAACAAACAAACATGCCACCATAAATACATGGGGGGAAATCTGGGAAGATATATTCTAAAGATATGAGAGGTGGTGACATTTAGAGTGATCTTTATTTTCTTCTTTTTGCTTAACCATCTTTTCTAAATTTTCTATGATGGACGGGTGTGTTTAAAAGAAAACCAGTAACCAAAACTGAGGGTTGCTCAGTAAAGGAGATCTGAGGCCCCAAGCCTTCATGGTAGGAGTCTGGGGTCAGCCTAGATGTGAGAGTTAGCGTTGTAACTGGCCAGGCTGTGGGTAAGGGTGGCCCTGATAGGTCCAGATGTGGAAGAAGCCTGGGGTCACTGATGGGCCATGGTATGGGGGGAGCCCTGATTCCTGAGATTCCATCCCAGCGCCACTGCTGACTTGCCCACCACTGCGGGTAATTTCATACAACCCCAGCCTCATTTGCTTCCCACCTAGGCCCACTTAGTCCTGACCCTGGCAGGAGAAAGTGATAGCCTTGGTGTGGCCATGGTTTGGAACATTCTGGGGATTCCTGACTAGTCCCCAGGCTAGAAATTGAGGCAGGGTGGTCCACACACCTCCCAAGAGGCCCTGAGGCTGGGACAGACACTTTGTGGTATTAATGTCCCTTAGGAGAACAGGCAGGACAAGGATTGCTGTGCCATCTTTTAGATGGGAAAGTGAAACTTACAGGGGCAGCCACCTCCCAGCAGTCTCCCTTGCTTAATGAGGCCTGATTAAGCGGTCCCTGGAGCTCAGGAATGGGGTAGTATGGGATGGTGGTTAAAAGCCTGGGCTTTAGGGTTAAAACAGACCTTCTAGGATGCAACCTTTGACAAATCACATACTGAAGATAACCTCTGCCTGTTTCCTCATCTGTAAAATGGGGACACATCAGCTACTTCCTAAGGTTTTTTGTAAGGATCACACAAAATAGTCCACATTACAGAGAAGCTAGCAGCTTCCAAAGACCCAGACAGGAAAATCATGGAAAGGGTCCCCGACTCCGCCTTCAGCCCAGCCTCCATCACCCCCCCCCACCCCTTTCTAACCATTTGTGACTTGGTCCTCACAATTCCTGGAAGATGTGAACCCTGTCTGCAGTCCTATGTGTCTTGAGGAAATACAGTATTAGAGCCAGAAGAGATTTAGGGATCTTTCTAGTTGACCCATCTCTCTTGCACAGATGGGGAGACTGAGGCCCAGATAAGAAAGGAAACTTCACATATCAGTACAGCATGCCAGCAGCCAAACTGGTGCTCAGGTCTCCAGACTCAAAGGCCTTTTCCCTCACAGTGTAGGCTGAACCCCGCCCCCCAAACCTCTGGCTTGGAGCTGCTGGCATGGGATTTGGGAGCACAGAGTTGCATCATCTCTCTAGGACTGGCCCATGCCCAGTTCCAGGCAGCCTGAAGGGATTAGCCCTCAGGCCAACCAGAACTGTCTAAAGGTGGAGTAGGCTGCCCCATTGTGAGAATCAGCTCTAGGGTTCATTGGGTGCTTCCTGCCTTTACAACACATGCGCTCATCTATCTTTGAGAAGGTGTCTTATCATTGGCTCCATTTTACAGATGAGGAAACAGTTGCAGAGACAGACTACCACTGCAGGCTCTCAAGCAATGGTGGGCCAAGAGCGCATGCGCCGTGCACGGCCCCACGCCCACTCAGTCTCCAGGCAATAAAGGAAGCGCCTGCTCCCAGAGGAGTGTGGTCAGTTCCTGGGGAGCTGGGCTGAGGTGGGAGAGGGCGGGGCACAGAGGTGTGGCAGGGTGCTGGGTGGGGCGGGTTGGGTACCGTTCTCGGCGGCCCTCTTGAGGTTCTCGATCATGGTGTCGTAGTGGATGCGGCACAGCACCTTCTCTTCGACCAGACCAAACTCCTCGCCCGTGGACAGCTGGCGCTTGCACGAAAAGCAAGCGAAGCAGGCCAGATGGTAGGCGTTGCCGCGTGCCCGCCGCACCCAGTCGCTGGCATAGATCTGTCGGCCGCACCGTGCACACTTGGTCCCAAATCGGCTGCGGGACACCGGGGCAGGAAAGGGGGTGGCGAAGCTCAGACAGGCTACCCCTTCCACCTCCCAGTGGCCCGCTGGCACCCTGTCTCCTGGCCTCCCTCACTCACAAATTTCCCTTTGCCTGGATCTGCCCCCTACCCCACCCCCCTGCAGACACCAGCTTACTCTGAAGGTGAGCTGGTGGGTGGTTTTATTTTCTTCTTAGTGCTTTTCTGAGTTTTCCAAACTTTCTACAATGACTCCTTATATTTATATATAACTAATCTGTTCACTCAAATATATCATGAGTGTTAGGGAAAATGTAATAATATAATAACGGGCAAAATTTTGAGCACTAACCACGTGCCCAGCAAGATTCTAAGTGTTTTATGTTGCGTATCCCAACTAATCTTCATTTTGCTGATGAGGAAACTGGGGACCAGAGAGGTAAAGTAAGTTGCATAAGGTCACACAGCTTGCAAGGCTAGAAACCCACGATGAATAAACCGTACCCGAGCTGTAGAGATGCTCAGGGTTTCTTGGAAGCATAGACAGATATGCACTTACGGGCTTTGTGCCCTTGGGAAAATTATTTAACCCCTCTGAGTGCTCACTTTCCTTGCCCTGAGCTGAACTAGGTGACAACAGCAATGACTACCACTTAGTTCTTAGTACTTTGAGTCTAAGTACTAGTTGAGTCTAAGTCTATTAACTACCCAGCCAGTCCCAGGCTCTGGAGCCCCATGGCATTCTAACAGTAAATGTTAAAAAGACAAAAAAAAAGTGGGGCGGGGAGGGGCAGATCGAATGCTTCCTCCCCCTTAAGCCTTCCTTGTTGGGCCTTTTCCCCATCTTCTCCCACCTCGAGGTGCAGCTATTTGGGTATGACTCCCTTCACCACCAGACTTCGAGCCCCTCCAAGAAGAAGCAGGAGTCTGGTTTATCCTGTCCCAGAAGTCAGCCCAAGGCCTGACCCCTGAGCACCTGGGAAGGTTTGTTCCTTAAGTGGATGACTCATCCTTTGACCCTGTCCCAGCCATTTAGGCCTCGGTTTCCTCTGCTGCACACTCTTTCAGGGGATGATGTTACCAGTCATCCAGCCCCCCAAGCTTAGAAACCTAAATCATTCACTCCTCCCTTTCCTCAACACTACATCTAACGGATCATCAGGCATTGTTGGTTCTTTTTCCTAAGTATCTTTGGGATCCATTTCGTCTCCAGTCCCACAGCTGCCCTCCTAGGCCAGTATCTGCCCTGATCTCCCTGCTTTCAGCACCACCCCTGCCAACCATTCCTCCACACAGTGGCCACAGAGAAGTTTCCAGCACGCGCGGTGCATCCTACCCTGCCCTGCTTAAAATCCTTTGCTGATTCCACTCTACCTCAGGATCTGGTCCAAGAGCCTTGGCATTTACAAAGCCCAGAAGACCATAACCTCTTAGACTCATCTCCTCCCTAACTTTCCCCACCCCACACCCAAACAGGAGTCCCAGGCAGCCACAATGGAAGGTCAGTGCCAGGTCTCTATGGCCCCCTCTGAAGCACTTTCCCGGCCCAGGTCTTTGCACAGACTTTGTGCTCTTCACATACCCCCTCCCTGCAGAGCCCTCCAGTCCCAGCACCGGGCTCTCAACATTGGTCCGGCAGGTTTGTAAATGTCAGATTCTTCGGTTCTCCCTCCCACCCCCTGCAATCCTAGGAGAGAACCAAGAAGATTTGCCCTGTGTCCCCAGGGCCCGCACACTTGCACCCGGAGGAGCATTGGGAAATGCTTGTGACTGTGGGGAGAAAACAGCCCGGCAAATGCACTCTGGTTACAGCCTCGCCTGTCTTGCCGAATGCAAGCAACTGTCAATTGAATAAACGATCTTGGGTTGAACTGAAAGAGGGAGCGCGGAGGTCTCCGCCAGCCCGGCTCCCAGACGTAACTCTAACGCCACTGTCTCTGACCAGGACCGCAGGAGGACCCTGTCCCTGGCAGCGCGGTTTGCTCAGCTAAGGCTGCACTGTGCGCCTTTGCTGGGTCAACCGCCCCCTAAACTGAGGCGTCTCCCGACCTTGGAAACTCGGCTTCCCCAGGGACAGCCTAGTACAGCCCGCGGTTTCTTTCCCAATCCCTCAGTAAAGGGGAGAGGAAACCGCTTAGCCCACCCCTGCCTTCTCTCGCCGCGGGGCGGACTGGGGGTTCCGCTGCCCGACTCGTTGTACACGGATTAGGAGCACTTTCCGGCCCTGGAGAGGAGGGAGAAGCCAGCAGCGTGCAGAGCCATGAAAGCGATTCAGGGACCCAGGGCGCAAGGTCTTCGTTGCACACCCTCGACTTGGTGCAACCGCGTGAGGTGGAGACTCTAGCACCCGCTTTGCACACGTGGAATGGGAGGTTCAGAGCGGACAAGTGACTTGCCCAAGACCACAAAGAGCGTGGGGCAAGGGTCGAGGTCCGCTCTGAGGTGCAAAAGGAACCTAGACCGTGCTGAAGCAGCAGGGCGGGAGATGGTAGGGACTAGATCCCAGTTGTATTAATTGGAAAGGGACCTGGTCTTACCCCCGTCGCGTCCCTACTCCCAGCCACCGGTCCCAGAAAGTCCCGCGCGTAGGGCCTGAGGCCCAGCGGGCTCGGGAAGGCAGAGTGCGTTCCCAGGGAGAGGGGAGAGCCGGGGAAGGGAAGGTCCCCGGCCTTCAGACTCCAGGTGAGAGCGGTTGCGTTTCCAGCCTGTGGTTTCCGTGCGCCCCCGCCCCGTGAGCTGCGCCAGAGTCTCCGACCCCGGGTCCCCGCGCTAGGCTGTACGGGATTCCTCGTCCTCCGCCAGAGATGAGTCCACGACACCCCGCACACCCCAAGTCCTCAACGCCCGGGCGCGGTCAGCGCCTACACTGTGCACTGCTTACTCCGAGGAGGACGCCGCGAGTGATCTCTCAGCAACTTTCTCACCCTCCACATGTCACCCCAAACGACAAGAGCTGTCCCCAGCCCTAGGATCTGCCCGCGCTCGCCGTGGCTCCGCCCAGTCAACGAAATCACCTTTGCGAAGGATCCTTGGGTGGGGGTGGGGTCATTATGCAGTTTTGGGTGCGTTGCGGGCCGCTCCTGAAACGTATCCTCCACCCAGGGCAGGGGTCAGTGGCACAAACAAGGGGGCACGAGGAGGCTTACGGATCGAGGCTCTGACAAACCGATTGACTCCTTCCCAGGCGGGCAGCGAGGCCCGAGCCGCGGGATTCCGGAAGCAGCGAAATTGGCGGCGAGACAACGAAACTTCAAGAATGGGGTGCTCGGGAGCTGCGAAGGGAGCGCCAAAGGGATTAGGGGGCGCGGCTACCGCCCCTCCACCCCCAGCCTTGTGCGCGCGCCTCCCTGGGTCCCGGCGCGCACCGCGGGGTAAAGGCTCCAAGGACTGAGGCGCTCGGGGCATGGACGCTTCGCATCCTGGCAACTGCCGAAAGGAGTGGGGTGGGCATCGCCCGTCTCCTTGCCCTCTCTCCCCTGAGGAGGGACCAGAGACGTCTGGGTACTCGCGGTTGTGCAGAGGGAGCTGTGCGCCCTTGGCCAGGGCAAACTCGCTCTTCTGGCCTACTTTCTCTGGATACCGAGAGGTGCTCAGTCATTATTTGCTGGGTGAATGAGCCTCAAACGAAAGAGCCTTTCCCCCGTACTAAGCTACCCGAAGCTGAACCGAAGCTCGAGTGGGAAGGCCAATGTTAGTTATAAAGCTGGTGAGCCGGTGGGGAAACTCAAACCAGAATTCAATTATTTTACGTTCAGGACACTCACTTGCTGGCCGTGGGGAGAATCTAAGAGGCAAACAAGGTGGATTGGAGGTGGAGCCCTTCCTATCCCCTCTGCTCCTTCCCTTCTAGGCAAACTCTTAGGAGAAGAAGCTCAGAAAAAACAGAACCAGCAATTACGAGGTTAAAACGCCCCGCGCCTCGGAGGTCCCGGCCCTAGGCCCCTCCCCAGAACTCCTCTCTCCGCTCCCCCAACATCTGTCCCCCAACAGCTGGCGGCCGCTGGGCCGCTCTCTGCCGCGGTGGGGGGCCGCTTCCCAGCTATAAGCCTCCCTGGGGACCCTTGCTCTGGGGGAGGGGGTGGGTTTCTCCCGCAGGAGCCCGCGGTTGGAGCTTGGGCTCTAGGAGGAAGGCCAGAGAAAGCTGAGGGCTTGCCCTAAGTCACATGGGCCAAGCCAGGGACAGGAACTTCAGCCGGCTGCCCGCGCCCAGCCCAGGACACTCTCTGAACCCCACCCGTATCAACGCCAAGAGCAGTAGTTAACCCTTTATTCCCCACTCAAATGGGCAGGAGGCAAGGGGGCCAGGAACCATGGTGACCTGATCCTGACAAAATTGATCTAGTCACAGCCCCTGAGGAAGTCACTCCTGTCCTAGTCCTCCCAGGGCCCATCCAGGGAGAGTCACACACCAGAGCTGGTGCTCCCTGTGGAAGCCAACGGAACTGGGCTTAGGGCTTAGGGCCAGGAGAGAGGGGTCTTTGCCACTCCACCGGCCACATGTTGTAGGGAGAGCTACTGCTGACATATCTCCCCTATAAAAGACCAGTACAGAATGTTTAGACACAGGGATGGTGGTGTCCACAGCCATGGGGCTTACCCAGGCTCTGCCACTTACTAGCTGCATGGCCTCACCTCTCAGACCCTCAGTTTCCCCTCCTCTAAGGTGGGGATGATGAGAGTATGGTAATTACTGGGTGGATTTGAGGATTCACTGGGATAAAGCATGCAATGAGTTAACAATTCCTGGCCTGGAGCAGAGTTCTATACATTCTGGTGAGCAGTAGCCTCACCCCTGCCCAGCCCCTCTTACCCCCTCTCACTGTGTGACCCTGGGCTCCACTTTCCTCTCTCCCCAGGACATCAGTCTCCCCAGCCATGCAATGGGCATGATGCTTCAGGAAGCTGAAGGGGGAGGCACTGTAGATCAGTCCATGCCCTGTTCGGCAGGCAGCAGCGGCAGGTGTGTGTGTAGGGGGTGGGGGTGGGGGTCGGAGGTAGAGACAGCTGTCTGAGATTGTGGTTGCTGAGGGCAGTGGAGATACGAATGGCCCAGGAAGGAATGCTATTTTTCCCTCAGGCCTTTTCTTCACTTCTTGGAAGGAAATATAAAGAAAACGGTCTTAACCAAAAAAGTGAAGAAATTAAAAGCAATGTCATATTTCCCTGGTGGTAATTTCTTTTTTTCTGCTAGGGCTCAGGGAGCGAGGGTTACTGGGAATCTGATTGAGGCCACAAGGGCTGCTGAGGTCCCTCTTTAGAGAGAGAGTTGGAGAAACTGAGGCAGGAGGGCTAGCAGTCTTGCTAAGGGCATCCTCTGTGCTCTGCAGTCTCCTTCCCCGGTGAGTTTGGAGAGCTTTCCTAACTTCTGACTTCCTGAGCCACCAACACCAGGCTCTGCCAAGGGAGACTATTGGGGGGGGGGGTGAAAAGAAGGGGCAAGATGAGGGATAGAAAAGCAGAGAAACCTTCCCCTAAGGGATAAGACCAGAGATTAGAGGACCGTGGAAGCCCCCTTGTGCCCCCTCCATGAGGTCTTGGCCACTTCTTCCCTCCCTCTGTCCCATTGAGAGATCTGGTCTCTCTTTGGGCAGAATGCTCCAGACCCTATCCCACCAGACCCTTGACCTTGGGTTTCAGGAGGCAGAGGGCTAGGGAAACTCAGTGCATGGCCTCTCCCTGAGCCCCAGCTCTTGAGGAAGAGGTCTGCCTCCCACGCCACCCCAGGAAAAACTCCCTTGCAGCAGCCACCCTGAGCCTGGGCTGCTGCTGAGAGCAGACAATAGTCCATGCCTGGCGCTCCACGGCTTTTTCTTTCCTTTTTTGTGGGCTTTGTTATTTTTGTTACAGGTGGCACTGTCGGGGATGGGTTACGCCTGCCGGGAGACTTGGCTGGGATAGAAATGATCAGGAGAGCCCCAATTCTTCCCGCATCCCAAGGAATGTGAGCTTTTATCCCGTCCATTCTCTTACCTCAAAATCTGTTTTAGTTTTGCTTTGGGGGGCTCTTGTCACTGGAAAAGGATTAACGCTCAGAACCTGCAACCTAGAAAAGGCCTGGCCCCATCCTTCCAGACAAGCCCTGCTCCCCCAACCACCAGAGGAAATGCTATCAGGGGACTGTGCCCAGCACCCACTCTGCCAGTGGTGCCAATGGTGACAATCCAGGCATCCGTAGCACCTGTCATTTAGGGAGGCGCTACGGAGCCTTTCTCCCTGCACTGGCCTCCTTGGCAGTTCAGACAGACAATCCTGGAAGTTGGACACTGAGGGCAGAGAGATGTAGTTACTTGACCAAGGTCACACAGTGATTGTTGACCTGGCAGACCCCACTTACTGCCCGTACTCGCAATAGCTACACATCCCACCACTGCAGTGGGAAGGGGGACTCCGGAGCCAGTGGAGGCTCTGAACAGCAGGGTCAGGACCTGAATTTTGACTCTTCCTTGAAGGCCTAGTAAAGCACAGTGTCCCAGAAGACTCAGTCCATCCTGGGCACGAGCTGAGGCTGGAGAAACAGCGAAGAAACAAGTGGACAAGTGGTTCATGAAGCTGCCAGGTCCACCATCACCGGGAGGGCCCGGAGAGGAACCTAGCCCTGCCTTACTCGGCAGGAGGAGGCTGAGATACCATCCTGCTGGGTGCCCCGGGTGGGAGCCCTGTCCCTGGCCAGCTGAGGAGCCCCATGAGCCCTAAAACAGCAACTGGCTTGGCTTTTGGTTTCTTACTTGTTTTTGGGGTTGTTGTTGTTTTTTTTTTTTTTTTTTGGCTTTGTTTTTAAGCAAACGGAGTCAGGCACAGAGCAGGGATGTGGCAAGACAGGGACTCTAACCTTCATTTCCTGCCCAGACAGCCAGCAGTCAGATGGGACAGTGCAGAAAGACACCATGCTCCTGTTACATTACCACGCAAGGATAACCCCCTCTGACGCACACGTGTGGCGGTCCACATCCACACACCCACGTTCACATCACACCCTTGGCTCCTCAATGCCAGGGTTAAGGCCTTAAGCAGGAATGCTCCCTCAGAGAAGGGGAAGGGGGGGCAGGAATGATGAGATTTCGGAATTCTTGCCTTGTCACCTGTGCGTCCCTATACAGATGTAATCGTGTCTTGACTACCTGGCGCGCGCGTGCACACACACACACACACACACACACACACCACGCGAAGTCCCAACATTCACACAGAGACACACACTCCTGACACACATTTAAACTAAAAGACAAAAATGGTCATAAAGCAGTACACACATTGTCCTCATACCCCTGACCTTGCCCAGTGATGCATTCCTCCTGTGGCACTGCACAGATCCGGACAACAGAGAGACACAATATGCTCCTTGCATGCTGAGTCCCAGGCCACCGGGGTGAGCTCCCCTCTCCCAACGCACACCTCAGCTGCAACGATCTTTCACAAAAGGAAGAGTCCGCTTCTGAAATCATGCTTCCTATGCTTTTCCCAGAGTACTCCAGCCCCAAACGCTGCAAACTTCACCCTAGACTCAAGATCTCTTTCCAGGTGCCAAGGAGACTCAGAACCAGAGGCAAGGAGGCAAGAATTACCCCCCCCCCCCACCACCACTTTCCTTGACTCTCAGGGCCAGGGGTCTTTCTAGGAAGACTGAAGCCATGACCTCCGCAGAGACAAGGACGGGAGGGATGTCTGCGGGTTAGGTAGCGGTTATAGGGGAACAGCTTTCACCACTTCCTGACAAAGCCCTTGGGGACAGGCATCCCTCCCAGGAAACAGTCCCATTCCACTCTCCCCACTCCATAGGCCTAGTGGCCCCGCCTCAGGTTAGGTTCACGCTTCCCGGAGGGATCACACCGGAGGCAGAGGCGGCTGTGCCCCTGACCTCGCTGTGACCTCGACCCCATGACCAGGTCAGGCCTGAGCGCGGGGTTAGGAGCCGGGGCTGAGATGAGGCGGAGAGCCGCCCAATCGCGTCCAGGGTAATCCCACTCGCGGCCCTGACTGCTGTGCCCGACAACCCTGACCTTCCCGGCGGCCAGTGTCAGAGCCCAGACCCGCAGAGGCTGAAGCCCCGACCGAAACGACGACGGAGCTGAGACTGAAACAGGCGCCTGGGACCCGGGCAGGATCCCAGACTGGAAATGCGACACTCGAAGGACGCCAGGGTCTGAGTTGAGGCGGAGCCGGAGACAGAGGTTGGGGCTTAGGAAGAGGCGCTTGGATAGGAGAGCCGCGAGGCTAGTGCTTGGGGCCCCCGACCAAGACCCAGACCCACAGCGAAGCCAAGGGCAAAGCCGGAGCGGGAGTCGGGAGCCCGGCTCAGGGTCCGGCCCCGGAGAGATGCCGGCGCGGCTGGAGTCGGAGCGGGAGTTGGAACCCAGAGCCGAAGCGCACTGTAGGGGCAGCCAGATCGCGTCTGGGATCGGAGCGGGTCGGAGCCAGAGACCAGGACGTCAGAGCTGGACCGCGGCGCTTGAGGTCGGAACCGGAGCCAGACACTCTGCAAGACCCGAGACGGAGCCAGAGACGCGACCCAAAGCGAGTGGGCCGCAGGAACCGGAGGCGGGTCGCGGGCCCGGACCTGTGCCTGCACCGGCGCGCGGCCTGGAGCTCCTCTTTTGGGGCGCTGAGAGCGGGCTGGCTGAGCCCCCGCGGCGCGCAGGGCGTGCACTCGGGATCGGGGCTCCGGAGCCAGAGACCAAGCGCTGCCAAAGGGTCCTCCGTGCGCGCCAGGGGCCTGCCTCCGGCGACACTGCTGGCCCAGCGGCGGCAGCCTACCTGAAGTAGTCCATCTTGCAGAAGATTTCCTTGTTCTTGATGTAGCAGCTGTTCTGCTGCCTCAGAGACGTGCGACAAACGGAGCACTCGAGGCACCGCACGTGCCAGATGAGGTTGTTGACCTGGGGAGGGGGCGGAGGTGGGGGCCGGCTCAGCGCGGGCCTCTTTTCACGCCCGGCCCCAGCCTCCCCGGCCCCGTTTGCTGAGATGGTCGCTGAAGGTCTGAAGGTGCGGAGGCTGCCCTACTTTCCTTCTGTAACAAGGAAGCTTAGGAAGGTAGACATACACTCTTCCCATTTTTCAGACGGAAACCCGAGGGGGCAGAGAGACTCTAAGATTTGCCCAAAGCCGCACAGTCAGGCAGCGGCTGAACCAGGATTAGGAATTTAGTGGACCTGGCACCGGCGCCGCTTCCGTGCAGTCCTCGGGGCTGCAACCCACACCCCGCCAACACACACGCAACACCCCGCCCCTGGCTCACCTTGAGCAGATACCGGTCCAGGATCTCGAGGCCGCAGCTGGAGCAGATGTTCTTGCCGGCGGACGGCACGGAGGAAGCGGCAGAAGGCGGTGAGCAGACAGATGGCGTGCTAGGTGTACAAGGGGAGGCCCGACCCTCGTCCTTGTCTAGAGCGCCTGCCAAGGCCTCGGCGTCCGACTGAGCCTGCAGTCGGGGAGAGAGGGAGAACCGCACGCTGAGCTGAGCGCCCAGCCGAGTGAGTGCCCGAGGCTGCCGCCGCCTCGGAGACAAATCTGGGGCCCCAGCGCATCAGTCGACAACGAAATTCTCCCGAGTCGCCGCGCTATGGGCTACAGGATAGGAATGGAAGGGCCTATTGGAGAGGAAGGGACGGCCCCAACTTTCAACCCGCTCGTCCTGGGTGCTGGGGACGGTCAAAGTCAACACTTCCGGCCGGAAAACCGAGGCTCGGAGAGGGGCGGCGCCCTCCCGCAGTCCCCCGGCGCTTGGGCAGCGGCTTCGGGGCCGGAAAGCCGGTCAAGGTCCCCAGGGCGGGACAGCCAGGGGACCGGGGATCGAAGGCAGGGCCGAGCGAACTCACCATGGCTGGCGGCGCGGTCCCTTCAAGGCAGCGGGTGGTCGCTTTGCAGCCGGACCCTGGCTGGGCCATCACCTGGGGGAGGGGGAGGGAACTCAGGCGGCGGCGGCTGCACAACTGGCTCCGCGCAGCCTGAGCCCAGCGCCTCCCCGCGCCTGTTATATAAACCGGCGCGGAACAATGAGTCTTAACTTTGTAGTGGGCATTTAAAGCCCTTCCCCACAAAAGCGGTGTCTCTCTAATGAAGCAATTTGAATTTGGATTGGATTTTTTCCCTCTCTCTCCCCCTCTCCCTGCACTTAACCCGTGGCTCTTGAAGTAATCGCTTAGTTCCCTTGCAATCCAAGCCTCTGAGGGGGAAAAAAAACACGCGCACACACACAAACTACCTGCAATTAGAAATTGTCGTGAATGCCCAAGATAAGAGGTAGCCAGAGTGTCAATTCCAACTGTCAATCAGTGAGATCCATCAGGCCGCCCAAAGAATTGCAAATTTGATTTTTTAATGGTAGTAATTAAAAATCGAATTTTTTCTCTCTCCACCCACCCCCCTTTCCTCGCTCCCTTCTCCTCCTCTCGACACAAAATGCAAAAAGGAGAAAAGAGAGAAAGAAAGAAAATAAAAAGGAGATGTGGCGGGGGGGGGGGGGGGGAGGCGTTTGAGGAAAATAAAACCCGGAGCGCTGGGAGCATCAGCCCTCCAGCCCAGCGCACGCTTCGAAATTGATGCGGCGATAGTGACACGAATTCAGGCGCCTTTGGAGGGCCAGTCGGAGGGAAACCCGGAGCAAAACGGGGGCGAGATTCGCGGGGGGGGGGGTGGGGTGGGGGGGAATGGAACCAAAAAGAGAAAACAGAGGCGTCCAAGAAGAGGAAAAAGCACCCTCCAGCCCCTCGGCGCGCCCGGGACCGGCCCCGCGTCGGGATTCTCAGCGTTGCGCCAGCACAACCCCCGGCGCATCGGCGCTATCAGCGCCTATTCAGACGGACAATACCCGCCTCGCCTCCTCTTGATTCGCCTGTGTCTTTGCTAAATCGCTTTTTGAGAAATTCCTCCAACATTTGCATAATGTGTTCCCGCTTTCCGCGACCCCCCCCCCCTCCGCGCTCGCGCGCGCTCACACACTCACAGACACACACTCACAGGCGCACCCCCGAACCCCTCCTCCCCGCGGCCGCCCGTCGCCCGGCCCCTGCCTGACCGTGGCCCGGGCCGCTCACCCACTCGCTCGCTCGCTCACCTGGTCGGTGGCGGGGCCGCCCTCGGCCGGCAGCCGGCAGCCCTCGGGCAGCGCCGGGGCGGCGTTCTCATGCTTCCAGTACATGGGCCGGGGAGCGGCGGGCTCGGCGGCCACGCAGCGCGGAGGGCCGCGCGGAGAGGGGCCACGGCAGCAGCGGGAGCAGAGGCTGAAGCAGGAGCTGGAGGAGAGCGGAGGCGCCGGCCCCGCCGCCCCGGGCCCGGCCCCGGCCCCCGCCCCCGCCCCCGGCCCGCGCGCAGCCCCGGCCTCCCCGGCTGCCGCCGCCGCTGCCTCGGAAGAAGGTCCCGACAAACTTGGAGAGGCCCCCGCCCCCTCCTCCTCCTCCTCCTCCTCCTCCTCCTCCTCCTCCTCCTCCCTCTCCTGGTCGTCCTCCTCCTCCTCCTCTCCCTCCTCCTCGTCCTCCTCCCCCTCCAGCTGCGGCGGCGGCCGCCCTGCCGCTGGAGCCCCGCTCGGTTCAAGATGAGTCATGCGTGACCAATCCCCTCCCCGCCAAGGCAGAGCGAGACACACACAGCGAGGCAGCGACCCAGAGACACACACACACAGACATATAGACACACAGAGCCTCAGAACTGCTGACAGAGACTCAGACAGCTGACATACAAAGGCATCAGAACCCCCACTTCCACTCAGCTCTCACTGCCGCCCCTCCCGCAGGGGGCACCCACAGCCCTCAGGCACAGCCCCACTCACAGGTACCAAAAGGACCCATGGTCACACCTTGGACTGTAGATGGATTCCATCTACAGTCGCACGTTAGACTCTGTTCACGCAGCCACCCTCCTGTACGTTTGTGGACATACTGATGGAAATGATTACCTGTTCACATCATTTACGGGAGCACAAGGCATCCACACATACACACACACCTGCACAAATGCCTCGCTCCGTAACAACCAGAGTGTACTGGTTCCTAAGGACTGAATGGGATTGGGCTGGGTGGGGGCTGGTGGGGGGTTGATTCCCTGAATTCTCCTGGGAGGGATCGCCTGGGATATCCCCTTGCCCTTCGGGATTTGTTGAGCCATCCGGTCTAATGCTCACCTCACCTTCTGTAGGGTTCTAGGGAGAGTCAGAGAGATGGGGAAGGCAGGGGCGGGGGGGCAGGCACGTGGCTAGGAGACAGAGCCCCTAAACACACACATACACAAACCCTCAGACTCCAGGACAGAGCCTTACACACACTAACACTCTACAATATACACATACAAGTGGACACTCACAGCCTCCAGCCCCCTTCTCTACACAAGCTTAGCCTAGAGAGACACATGTAAATATGCATCATTCTTGGAAAGAAAATGCACACTCAGACTTAGATCCGACCCTATAGACAGTGCAACACCCCACCTCCAAGCCATCACGCGTTCCATCACACCCCTAATTGCCCTCATTTACAAATGTGCACCCCACACAACTGTTTTTACACCTACATAGCTCCAAACCTGTGTAAAACCTCCTGTCCTTTACTCAGACACCCACAGATACACACATCCCTACAGCTGGTGAGATAACCATTTATAGGCAGAAACAGCGTATATAACTCTGCAGACACAGGATTCCCGATAGTTTCAGCCTCAGTCATGCACACACATAGGCACAAATGGCAGGCAATGTCATAGTAAAGACCCACACCTGTATCCCTGAAAGACACAAATACGGTTTCTTTACAGACACCAAGATACACAGAATCAGCCCCAGCCCCAGCCAATGGCACCTCCCACCCTCTCCTAGTCATTTATTACTCTCAGGCACAGAAATTCAGAGTGAAAAGTTTCCCTCTGAACCCTCCTCTTTTATACAAAGAGCACCATGGCAATGTGCAAGCCAGTGAGGTTTGTCATATCCACACATGTGTACACGCATACACGTGTAACCTCAGGCATCCACATAATGTCAGATGAACAACTTCCTCTCTCTCAGTTACCTTTTGGTTTATTATCTTTTTGAGTAATAAACTCAGCTACTATATTATTCTCTTCAGCCCTTGCAGCAACCCCACAAGGAGATTGTTATTATACTTTTTTAAAAAATATTTTTTAACGTTTATTTTATTTTTGAGACAGGGAGAGACGGCATGAACGGGGGAGGGTCAGAGAGAGAGGGGAGACACAGAATCTGAAACAGGCTCCAGGCTCTGAGCTGTCAGCACAGAGCCCGACGCGGGGCTCGAACTCACGGACCGCGAGATCATGACCTGAGCTGAAGTCGGATGTTTAACCGACTGAGCCACCCAGGCGCCCCATACGTTTTTTTTTTTTCAAATGTTTATTTATTTTTGAGAGAGAGAGAGAGAGAGAGAGAAAGTGCCAGTGGGGGAGGGGCAGAGAGAGAGGGAGAGAGAGAATCCCAAGCAGGTTCCGTGCTGTCAGTGCAGAGCCCCTTGCGGGGCTCTATCCCACGAACTTCGAGATCCTGACCTGAGCCGAAATCAAGAGTCAGACACTCAACTAACTGAGCCACCTAGGCGCCCCTGTACTTATCTTTTTAAAGTACCATCCATGCCTAACATGGAGCTCGAACTCACCACCCTGAGATCAAGAGTCACGTGCTCTTCGGACTGAGCCAGCCAGGTGCCCCTGTTATACTTACTTTATAGCTGAGGAAACAAGCTTACAGGAGCCCCACCTCGAGCTCTAGCGCTCAGACTCCAGAATTCTTCTCAATTCTTCTGCTCCTGAATTGAGATTAGGTGCTCAGAAAATCACTACCGGAATAAGAGGCGTTAACCTCAATAGTGAGAAACAGAGACTCTGGAGCCAGACTGCTGTGATGCCAGCCTTAGCATTGCCCCTTAATACCGGGTGACTCTGGACCAGGCATTCAGTCCCTGGTTCAGCCTCAACTTCCTCATCTGCAAAGTGGGGATGACAACAGAGTCCACTTCTTATGCGTGTGAAAATTGAGCAAATGATCCATGTGAAAGGGTTCCTGTCGTTACCGGACGGGCTACATCTTCCAGTCATCATTCTACCAGATGCCATATCAGTTTTTCTTTTTTATGGAGGATGGCAGGGCATACATCAACCAAATAATCGAATATTCTTCTGAATAACTTACCTAAGGGAGCTTCAGAGCCAATATTCCAACCCAAGTCAAGGCTTGCCGGACGTCAAAAAGGAACACAAGTGAACTTACTTTGGAAAAGAAATCTCTCTTCTAACAACTCCCGACTCCAGCAGGGAAAAGAGTCCATATAGGAGTGACCTCGGCAAAATTAGGATTAGCAAATTCAGTGGATTCCATCGGGATACTGGATTTCTTCCTACAGGAGACTGTGGGCAAGTCACTTGGCTTCTCCGAGCCTCAGTTTCCTTACTTGCAAAATAGAGATACCAACACTTATCTCTCAGGATCGTAGTGACAATTAACCATCTATTAAAAACTAATATTTTAAAAGTGTTGCCTCGGTTTCTGGCACTGTATAAATGCCTTACGGTATAAGGTCATGGGGAGTCTGTATATACGATGTCATCGGCATCATGCATGCACGTCGTCAGAAGTATTCTGCAGGTACAATGTCATCTAGTCTTCACCTCATTCTTTCTCCTGCTCACTAAACAGGATCTAATCATCTCATCCTCCGAGGTGAATTTTTCCATCCTTCTCCACCTGATCCAAGGTTTGTGTTTAAAAAGAGGCTTCAATAATAACTGGGGAATTCATGGGAGGGCCCCCCCCCCGCCACCCCCAGCAGCGGTTCCGCCCCACTGGGGTGTAATTTTAGGAAGGTAATGTGAGCCAGGGGGAGGTGGGGGGGAAGCTAGAGACCCAGCTTCACATTTATTTACTCTGACAGCTAAATTGGTGAGCAAGGGAGGAAGTTAGATGAAAGCCATTGCAGAGTAAATACTAAATACGAGATTTAAACATTCGGGTTTGACACATGGGAAATGAGCAATGGGAAGAGACACAGGCAGTACACCCTTTCCCAGCTCAGGACCCTGTCCTCACCTTGTCACCTTCCTGGGCATTTCCTGCTTGAGTAGAGGAAAGACCACAGAACGGGCTATGGACTGCTTGACCTGGGCAAGCGATTTGCCACCCCCGGCCTCAGTGTCCTCATTAGTAAATGTGTGTGTCATTTGAATCAGCTCATTGGGGAAGTGATGGAAGGAGCACTAGCCCTGGAGTCGGATAGACCCAAGGTCAGTCTCAGTCTGGCCACTTCCTGGCTGGGCGAACTTGGAAAAGTCATTTAACTGAACCTCAGTTTTCTCACCTACGGGGATAATATCAATCTCAGAGAAGTAAAGGAAATAATCGCATTTTAGACGTCAAGTGTACAAGTATGAGCAACCAAAGTCACCTGAAGTCCCCTCCCGGTTCTGACATTCACGGCGTGAATTCAGGTCAGCAGGTGATAATAACGCACTTACTCCTTGCCAGGCCAAGTACTGGAGACACAGAATGAACCATTCTGGTCCCTGCCCACAAGGAACCCAGTCTATCAGGAGAGAAAACAGCTGGCATCTGCAGTGTAACAGGGCAGGCAATACACAGTGGGTGGCACAGAAGGAGGGGCATTTCACCCGGCTTACAGGGTAGACATGCCAGGAAAGGTGTCCTGGAGGAGGTGACCTTTGAGCGAAGTCCTAAAAGGTGAGGGATTGTGATGCAGGCACGATCCCCAGCTCTGAGGGGAGCTGGGTCAGGATGGAGAAGGGGTGCCCAGCTAACGGTTTGCTAGATGAAGCTGTGGGGGTACAAGGAGCCAGACCGTGGAGGGCTCGGTGCTGGGTGAGGACTTTGGGTTCATCTGGAAAGCGCAGCTCCCGCCAGCCAAACCATGCAGAAAACAGCATCCTGTCTCTGCAGATGCAGTGAGGCACGGTGGTTAGGGACGCTGGGTTTGGAGTCAGGTAGCCTGACTTGATACCTGACTCTAATATACACTGGTTGCGGGACCCAAGGCAAGTGACAAACTCTATGAGCCTCAGTTGCCTCGCCCATAAACTAGGCATTGATGGAGAACCCAGATGAGCTGTGACGAGCCCACAAGACCAAGATACATCTACAAGTTAAAAGCTTGGCACTGGCCTGGCATCCAGCAAGCACCCGGTCACCCAGTGCCATCATCATCGCTAAAACAGTGTCATGAGGGCACAGAAAGTGCTAGTTAGGTGGGGAGTCCTCAAGGGGCTAGATGTTCCCTTCTCCCGGAATTTTGCCCTGGCCACGCTATTTGGAAGTAAATCTCTCCTGTTAAACTTTTTCCAGCAGAGGGTGAATAGGGCTTAAGAACAAGCTAGACGGGGATAAGCCTTGTGCAGCATTTAAAGGACCTCAACTTTAAGATATAAACCGTGAGGGGCCATCAAAGGCTTTTAAGCGTGGGGGCGCCTGGGTGGCTCAGTTGATTAAGCACCTGACTTCAGCTCAGGTCATAATCTCACGGTTCATGGGTTTGAGCCCCGCATCATCGGGCTCCGTGCCAATGGTGTGGAGCCTGCTTGGGATGCTCTGTTTTCCTCTCTCTCTGCCTCTTCCGTGTGCTCTCTCTCAAGATAAATAAACTTAAAAAAAGAAAAGGCTTTTAAGTATGAAGATGACATGGCTAAATTGGGGGTTTGGAGAGATGACTGAAGCAGGGGCTTGAGGATAGATTTGAAGGGACTGAGTCCTCCACAGAGTCCTTAAGATACTACAGTAACCTAAGGGAGGGCTGAGGAGGGAGCTGCAAAGATAAGAAAGAAAAAAAAAAATATATATATAATGAAAAGATAATTGTTTCATATCACTTTAGTATGTTATATATGATCATATGTTATATACATTTATAACTATATATAACACATCCAGTCTCCTAATATTTATATAGCAAAGCTATATATGATGCTATATAGAAGCATGTTATATATAATACATAATGATACACATACCATTGTATATATGATACATATATATGTACATATGCTACACATATGCAATGAGTCTATATAATGCCATCTATAATATGTAAAGTTGATCATCTAGGAGATAGGATGGGGGGGTGGGGAAGTGGAAAATGTCAAAGATAACTCACGATTTCCTAATTTTTTATTTATTATGTTGTTCCCAAAGGCATGGGACACAGGAGTGACCGGAGAGGGGCAAGGGAGAATAACGAACTCAGTCTGGGTTCAATGTGCCAGGGGACCGTGCAGGTTGAAGTGCCCAGGGGTGACCTGGATGTTAGGTCTGTGGTTTAGAAGACGGGCTGGAGCTGCAGAAAGGAACTTCGGAGACGTCAGTGCAGGGATGTCTCTGAAGCCAGGGGAGCTGAGATTTCTACAGCATCGAGGATTAACTCCACATACAGAAGAGAGTCGATTTGTTTCCTTTTCATGTTCAGGGGAAAGCAACTTGTCCCTGAGGCTAACTTATCTTCAGTGAGAATGATTTTTGAATCATGAAAAAATTCAAAAAAAAATTAAAATTATAGAATTACATACATTTTATTATTATTTATGTTTCTGTAAAACATATGGGTGACACAAGCTAAAACAGAATCAGGCATTGAGAAACAGAAAGACAGTTAACTGGCTAGAGGGCAGCGAGGATGGGTAGGGGTAGGTAGGCTTGACAAATGGGGTGGAGGTGTGCAGATGGGACTTCCCAAGTAGAAAGTGCATCTTGAACAAGGACATGGAAGGTCTGACAGATTGCATGACATTTGGGGTGTCCAAGCATTTGGGTCTGGTTAGGGGGAGAACGTGTTTGGGAACAGACTGTGGACGGCCTCATACACCTGGCTCATCCTGTGGGCATAGGTGTTCGGAAGTGTCTTAACTCCCCTCATGATTAGCTCTCACTTCAATGGGCTTTGTTCCTCTTCCTCCAGCATTTTGCTTAGACCTTCTGCCTGGCTTGTGTTTAAACATCCTGCAGCACTCAGGTCAGGTGTCGCTTCCTCCGGGAAGTCGCCTGTGCCCTCACCTCCGTTTCCAGCTTGGTCAGGTGCTCGTTTTCTGCACTCTCCCAGCCCCCAGATCTTGCCTCTATCATCGCACGTAATAGTGCCCAGGGGCCGTGCCTGACCATCATTATACCCGCCACGCCTGGAGCATGGCAGAGGTCAGTGCATGTCTGAAGAATGAATAACTTGCCTTTTGATGAGGTCACCCACCAGAAAGCTTCTCAATGGGGAGAGATCTGTTTTCAGAAGAGGAAAACTTAATTTGTTTTATTTTCTACAACGAAATTTTATATTCTATTTCTAGCTTACAAAGGTCGCAGGACATATTAAAAATAAAATGCCATTGTACGTAATTTGTAATCCTAGCCAAGTACGACCAAACACAGAAGGAAGGTACAGTCCCACATCCTGGGATAAATTCGGACAGATCTGTTTTTCATACCTGGGATTCAAGTCTCTCTCTAGAGACCACTACAGAGAGCCTGCCTGAGAATAAACCAACCCAGACGAAAACACAATCAAGAGATAGATTCCTGACATTATCATTTGAACACCTGGACTTTTCAGTTACGTGAGCCAATTAAATTTCTTACCGTAAGGTAGTCTGAGTATTGTCTGTCACTTGAAACGTCCGGACTAACCTGCCCACACAGCAGGAGCTACAAGTCTAACTCAGGGCATACCTGATGCCAAAGCTCTTTGGGCCTTAGTATCCTCATGTGTACAATGAAGGGATTCAGGGGTGCCTGATTGGCGCAGTTGGTTAAGTGTCTGACTCTTGATCTCGGCTCAGGTCATGATCTCACAGTTCGTGAGTTTGAGCCCCACATCCGGCTCTGTGCTAATGGTGTGGAGCCTGTTTGGGATCCTGCCTCTCCTCTCTGCCCCTCCTTCACTGTGCTTCCTCTCTCTAAGTAAATAAACTTAAAAAAAAAAAAAGATACAAAGAAAACAAAAACAATGAAGGGATTTAGCCTGCACCCACACGATTTTTTTCAGCGGTGATGGTGCTAGGCACGGATGGCTAGTTCTCTATCCCAAAAGATGTGATGAGTAACTGACAATATTCATGGCACAGCAACCGATCGCTGTAGTGGGAAAACAGCCAGACAATACGTATGTGGGAGGACATGGCTATGTTCCAATAAAAGTTTTATTTTTGCAGGCATTGAAATTCAAAATTCATATAATATTCATGTGTCACAAACAGTCTTCTTCTTCTTCCTCAATATTTTAATGTAGAAGCCATTCTTAGCTTTGTGGGCTGTACAAAAAAGAAGGGATATGTCAGTTTGCCAGCATAACAAACACCACAGTAGGTGTTTGCAGGCCTGGGTTCTACTTAATGCTTTCCCGATAACCTTGTGATCCTAGCCAAGTCCCTTTGTGTCTCTGGGGTTACTCTTTTTTCCATCTGGACAAGGAAGGGGCCATATAGATGAGCCTCTCAAGCCCCTTTGGCTCTCAAGTACCACACATTTGATTTTTCATCAACAGATATTTATTGAGCATGTATTATATATACCAGGCATTGTTTTAAATGTTGGGCAAATAGCAGTAAATAAAAGTTCCTGCTCACATGGAACTTACATTCTAATGAAAAAAAAAAAAAAGCTAAAATAAACTTATATATTAAACTGGGTAGTGATAAGTACTGTTAAGAAAATGAAGAAGGGGAAGGATTGGGAAATGATGGGGCTGTGATTTTAGAAAGAAGTCAGGTGGCCTTTTGATCACTGACGTTTGAACAGACACAGGGAACAAATGAAGGAGTGGGCTCTATGGAACAGCCAATGTAAAGGCCTTGGGGTAGGAACTGCCTTGTATTCAAGAAATAGCAAGGAGACCAGTGTGGCTGGAACACAGTGAACAAAAAAGATAACAGGTCATAAAGACAGACAGGCAGTCAGGGGTTTTATTCTAGGTGTGATGCAAAGCTCAGATTTTAAAAAGGATTGCTTTGGCTGTGTGGAGAGCGGACTCTAAGGAGGCACTAGCAGAGGCGGGGAGATCATCAGGAAGGCACTGCGAGAGTCCAGGCAAGAATGACAGTGGTTTGAACAAAAATGGTAGTGTTGGGGGTCGGGGGGAAGTGGCTGGATTCAAGATGGGAGTTTGAAGGTAGAGTTGACAGGATTTGTTGAAGGACTGGACGGGAAGAGGGGAAAAGAAGAGAAATCAAGGATAAATATGATGGGACCAAATCGTACTTTAGGAACACAGTGATTCCATGTAAGAAATATTTAACATTCAATTTATAAGGCAATAATAAACCCTGTTCCTTTTACACATAGTATAATACAATTACCAATCTATTTGCTGATTCAGAAATTAACTGTATCTACCTTAATAAACAAGGGACAGGGCTCTAGAATATTTGGTTTTAAAAAACTTTTGCTGTTGATTTTTGACATGCTTTGAAAAACTTGCCCCTGTGTAATCCTCTTTCCCAACACTGAGATACCAATTACAGAAAATCAACTGGCTAGAGTTATGTTTTGCATTTGACAAAATAGGAGCTGAGATTAAGGATATAGCTCACACCTCTTTCCTGAATATTTCCCTCAATTCTTCACTCTTGTAATTTCAAACGCGTCGACCAAGTTAACACCTGTATTTTACAAACCTTTCACCAGACTGCTTTCAGCATATTTAGGACACAGTTATTCTCTGAAACCTCTACTCTGAAGGAAGGACCAAACACAGTGTGATACTTTCAGGGACTTCCACTTGTGGCTGCTTTTCACATGGGTATGTTTGCTGTGAGAACCACTCTCCTCATCTCTAACAACAGAAGTAAGGGAGGCATACGGGTGGAGAGAATGGTCTTTGAGGTTCACCTCTAGCCAGAACCTTCTGCTGGAGAGAAGGCACTTAGAAAACACACCCTACCTGGACACCCTGGCCCAAGGCTCGCAGGGAAACGAGCCTACCAGAAAACTGTAGTCTTTATGCTAGAAAATAAACAAGAGACACAGCCACACAGACACTGTCTTGCATTTATTCACACAGAGGAATTAAGAATCCGTACAAATAATGAACATTGCTTTAAATACAAATAAATAGCTCTGGTTTCTAAAGGAAACAACTCTAGATAATTGAAAGTTATGTATTTTCTAAGTTCCTATTAAAAATAGACTATTTTGCATTAAGTAAGTCCTACTCCACCATAACCCTTTGAGGACGTTAAGGATAAAATGGTGAATTCTGTAATCTAAGAAGTCACCAGAAAAATGGGAGATGATGGTCCCACCTCTCTGAACTATCCCCCAAATGGAAGGAGAGTTACTTGCATCGCAGACAGAGCTAATAAATGCAGAAAGTATTTAATATCTAAAGATATCTAAAAAGATTGACCTTGGGGAAGGGGATGAGAGTTTTCTCTGAACCAGTTCTATGAACTTTGAAACCTCACTATGCTCAAGATTTGGTTCAAGTGTCATAAACTCACCTATGCTCACAGGAAGACTTGAATTCCTAGAACGAAAGCTTCCTCTTGCTAGGGCCGAGGATGGTAATGCATCTGTCATCACTAGGGATTAAGACCATTTACCTGGTAAAGATGCAAAGGTGCCGCCCAATGCAACAGTCCCATCAACCCGGCACCAAGAGGACCAAAACCGCTGACAGAAACACACTCCCAGATCCATTCGTTTATTTTTCTCTCTCCGTTGTTGCATTTAAAATACTCAAACTGGGAAAACCTACCCGAGCCAGAGAGTATGTTTTACAAAGGAAGAATCATTTTAAAGTCATGCGGTCTTTCCAGCCTTTAAGAACGACACAAATCATGAGCTCATTGCAATCTTGGTGCCAGAGCAGGGCCTGCTCTGCGGACTTCCTGCGTCCACCGCGTGTCCCCTCCTCACCCGGCACAAGACAGTTCAATTTCTCCTACTCAGACCCCTACATAATTATTAATAAATAGTATCCTTGACAGAGATCGATATAGCAATGTTTAGATTTTCAGAGAAAGTTTGCTTTCCTATTTAGACTGACCATGATACAATTCCAAATAGAACATACTCATGCTATAAAAAACAATCTCATGCAATATGCGCAATTGTAAAAGTCCCACGTTAATAACAACATTTGGCATGTAGAAGGCAGAATTATTTAGATTTTTAAAAAATGATCACTCAAGAGTCAAAGCTGGGTTTCCGAACAGAACTTCGTTGTGGTATCAAATGCTGGATCTGATTCTACGGTTTTGTTGACGCGAACAACTTAAAGATGTACACTGTGTTTTCCTAACAAGATTTTGAAACAAGAACCATAATTCTTAAACAGATGAACACAACTTTTGTTCAAAGAATCGGCTCCCTTTTGCCAAGAACTTTTTCTTTTTTAGTCTAGTTGGAGGGATGGATTTCCATAATAAATTCTGGAACAACGGTTCTCAACATGATTCAAAGTTTCTCACTTCCCTCCCTCTCTCTTACTTTTTCTTTATCTTGTAAGGACGTTTGAGCATAGAAAAATGCTCCACTTCTTTTTTTTTCCTTCAAAAAGATGGATGTTAATAGATTTAGTTTCCGGATTTAAATGGTATTTTTTATGTCTGCCTTTCTCTCTGGCATACTATATAATGTTTCTGGAGTTACAAATCCAAACACACCAGCCAACTAGAGCATCCCAATGTTCCAATCACAATTTTGGATACAATCCTATTTATTCTGGATGACGCTCAATTCCACGCATACTTCAGGGAAGAAACATCCATGAGAAATCCAAAAATGTTACGCTACCAAACATTAACAGTGATTGTGCTCTGTTGGGTAGTACCATTCACATCTACAAAGTACAAAGGCAGAGGATTTCAGGTGTGAAGACCAATTGGCTTTTGCTGCTACAATAATTCATAACCATCATCTTCGAGACTTCCAAGCTGTTCTAGAATAAGGAGTAGTCCTTTTTTTATCTGGAGGCTTAAAGTAGGAATAAACAGGTGCTGCTGGATACTCTGCGTCAGGATTTTCTGCCATCATTTTCAGCTTGGCTTCAATGGCTTTTATCTTAGCAGTGACACTGGAAAAAGGACAGCAGAGGATCAGAGCGGGCCTGAGCGCATTCTGAAAATACTCGCGTACTTTATCTTCCTTGTGTCTTTTTTGGCGGATCAGAGAAGCAACAAGATACTCAAATATGAATATGCGAATATTTCACATAAAACACACACACAATAACATTTTAAGAAAAAGATCAGGGCTGCCTCGGTGGCTTAGTCAGTTGAGTGTCCAATGATTTTGGCTCAAGTCACGCGTGATCTCGTGGTTTGTGAGTTCAAGCTGTGGGATGGGGCTCTACGCTGACAGTGTGGAGCCTGCTTGGGATTCTCTCCCCAATCCCCACCCCTCCTTCCCTCGCACGCACTCTCTCTCAAAATAAAGAAATAAACGTTAAAAAACAAAAACAGAAACAGAAACGATCAAACCTGAACCATCTATTAAATTTTTACCAAAAACCCAGACACTGTTAGGAGTACATCACATATGGCTACATTTAATCTTCAGACACACACACTGTTTGACACTGTAGGGCCTGGCAGATAGTAGGCGCTCAAATAATTCATAGAGAAATTGAAAGCAGGGTCTTGTATGAATGAATAAACAAAATGTGGTATTAGATCACATTTTGGAATATTATTCAGCTTTTAAAAGGAAGGGAATTCTGACATAATGCCACAACATGGATGAACCACGAGGACATTATGCTAAGTGAAATAAGCTTGTCACAAAAAGACAAATATGGGATGATTACACTTGTATAAGGTACTTAGACTAATCAAAATCAGAGGCAGAAAGTGGCACGGTGGTTTCCAGGAGCTTGGGGGAGGTGGGAATGGGAAGTTATTACTTGATGGATATAGGGTTTCAGTTCTACAAGATGAAAAGAATTATGGGGAATGATGGTGGTAATGGTTGTACAACATTACAAATGTATTTAGAATCACTGAATTGTACACTTCAAATGGTTTAGATGGTGGGGTGCCTGGGTGGTGCAGTCGGTTAAGTGTCTGACCCTTGGTTTCAGCTCAGGTTATGATCTCATGGTTTGTGAGTTCGAGCCCTGCAGCTCCGGCCTGGGATTCTCTTTCTCCCTTTCTCCCTCTCTCTCTGTCCCTCCTCTGCTGTCTCTCAAAATAAATAAACTTAAAAAAAAAAAAAAAAAGTAGACCAAGACTAGGTCAAATAGAGTTTAAAAAAAAAATGGTTAAGATGGTAAATGCTATTTTATATGCCTTTCACCATGGTTAAAAAAAAAAAATTGGAAAAAAAATTCGTGTAAGATCGAAAACATTATAAGGTGGGTTATACTCATTTTGCAGATGAAAAAACTGAGGCACAGAAAGGTTAACTTGCCCAATATTATTTAGCTAGTAAGCAGTGGAGATTTGAACATAATTGGATTCAAGAGCCCATGCTATTAACTACTACATTGTACCATTTTTTGAATCACTGAGTAATAATGGAAGAAACACCTTGGAAATCCTACAAAATCTCTTTTTACTAATAAATGTGTGTTTATAAATTCAATCATTTATGGAGTTACAATGAGCCAGGCACTGTGCCCAGAGTTTTACTGATATTGTTTCTAATCCTTGTGATAACATCCATGTTTTATAGATAAAGAAATGCAGGGAGGTAGTAACTTGCCCAGGGGTCACACAGCTAACAGACTGCACGGCCAGGATTCGAACCCAGTTTGTTATCACCCAAACCCCTGCTCCTTCCTCTCCATCAGGTTGGGAGCTGCACAGCCCTGTATCAGAGAGAACGGGTGAGGAGACACTGCCCACGTTGGGAGGAATTCTCTTTGATGGAGGTCATTGCCATCCCTGGACCAGAATGCAAAGCACTCAGGCAGTGGATATTCTATGACCCCTGGTTTCCTTTCCATTTGCAAAGCGGTCAGTGATCTATAGTCAGGGAGACAGAAACCTGGAAGGGGATGTATACAATGGTCTTTCAGAAATCCTCAAAAAGTGTACATCTGTTCCTATATACTCATAACTTTACATGGTCAATGTAAAATTAAAACCCTAGGTTACAATAAAAAAGAACACCAAGGTATTACCAGGATGCATTCCAGCACCTTCTCCTCTCCATTAGTGGGATAACCAGCTGTTTGTTCAGTAGGAGTCACCAAAAAGCAACCTTCTCTAATTAGGTATAGATGTTAATAGAAAGATGTAAGCTGAGGTTCTCTGGATAACAAAATAAATGGAAAACACTAGGCTGTTTAGTACAGACGCAAACACTGAAAATAAAATTAAAGACATGTTCATTGTAACAGAGGACAGCAGACATTAATGCAGTGGTCTCCTCCCAACAGGAGTTAGATTTATAAAAACCTCCATGAAAACTGAGTTGTGATCATGGAGATTCAAACTTTATGGGGAAAACGGCATAGTGGATAGGGTTCCCAGTGAACCTACAAGAGTCATCATACTTTTTCTTTTTTTTTTTTTAATTTCTGGGAGCACAAAATAGTAAAAGAGGACAAAATTAAGAAATATCAATTATATTAACTATTATATTTAATATTTGTCATCGACATATTAAATATATTATATTAAATGTTATAATATAAAAAATATAATTTACCAAATATTAAGTATTAAATATTTTAAGTGTAGTAATATTGTAAATATATAAAGCAATGACATTAAATTAGTAACTATAAAATTAATTTACTGAATTTTGAAGTCCAGTAGACCTAGCTTTGACTCTGGAATCTGTTATTTGCTACCTGTGCCATCTTGACCAAGATATTTTACCTTGCTGAGTGTCAGTTTCCTCTGAAATAAAATGAGTGTTACAGTATTTTTACCGGCGTTTTTATAATTAAGTGACATATGGCATGTGAAGTGTTCAGCACAGTGCCTGCTTTATAGTAAACTCAATAAATCCTGGCTATTGTTATTGTTAAAATTTCTCCCCAGGCTATAATGCAGGGGAAAAAAAAAACAACAGAAAAAACCCAAACAACAAAAACCCTCTACTTCTGCTCAACCATCCACTTAACTTCCCCTTTCTCCACCCAACTCTCTTCATTCCTTCTGTTTTGAATTAACTCCAAAGAAGTAACTGACAGTTTGTGCACACTAGAACCAACACAGCTACAGTCGCTGAAGTGGCCCAGAGAATGAACGAGCTGCACACTAACACTCTGCAGAAAGGAATTCACGGCTGGGGAGGAATTAGCATACGTATAATGACAAAGCCAGCAAGACTCAAGCCCTCATTAAAAGGCTTGTTTTCAGCTTAAGGACTGTCTGACCGTGCCTGCGTATTCCTGCGCCAAGCACAATGACTGGTACGCGGCAGGTATAGGCAGCTGTTTTTGAGTGAATGAATTCTGTAAGTCCGTGATCTTGGGGGTATGGGGGGAGAGGCTATTACGCGTTCTAGAGATTAACTGAACACATCTCTCCAAATGTCAGAAGTTGACAGGTTCTATTACAAACTAAGAGTCTAAGGGTCCACTGAAGTACGAATGAAGGCTTGGAACGAAGCAGGGGCTCACGCTCTCGAATTCTCGTTTGTGACCTTCTACTGCACCCCATCTTACCTCAGGTTAGACTGAGTGGGCTCAGTGCTGGAGGACGGCTCAAGACTGATAGGAAGGATCTTATCATTCTTGTTATGATCATATCTCTGAAAGAAAAAGGGAAATCACTTCACTTGAACAAAAACCAGCCCTTTACTCTAGTGCATAAGTTCAAAAACTCCAACCCCATCAGTGTACCGTTGGCATATTTCTAGACAATCTTCGGACTGCTTTACATTTAGAACCTATGCAAAACCCCACACAGGTTTGGCCTAAAAGCTACAAATTTAGAAAAAGAAGTTCAAAAGAAGCTTCCTATCTAGCCACTAGTCTGCCTCATTTGGTAGGGAAAGAACTTCAACTTTCAAATTCACAGATGGTACAAATACACAATAGGAGTCCCCTCTTACGTCCTCTTACAGTATTTATTTTGCTTTATTCAAAACACTTTAAAATTTTGCTAGATTTCTGCCAAGTACCAAGCATAACATTCCACTCTCAACAGGTCTGAGTGGAGAAGAAAAGTAGCAATAAAAGCTTCCAGCCACGGATACAGAAAACATCCTATAGCAAAAGAACAGTTTAATTTGATGTCAGATAATTATACACCCTTGTAAAAAGTAAATTAAATATTAAAGAGCAATCAGGCCCTCTGGTCAAAGACTTAGAGGAGAAGAGAACTGCAAGGCACAGAGATTCTTAAACGAAAGATGGGAACAGAGGATGATTTCTCTTGCGTGTCTTTTCAATGAGACACAGAATGAGAAAATGACAGCCAGTCTGGCAAATGAGACTTGATTTTCTTTTGAGTAAAAAAGCATTTGGTAATTCTCCCCGTTGTTTCTATGTTTAAGGCAATGTGTCCTAGAAATTGAGAAGGCTCTGTGATTACCTGAGATACTCAGAAGGATACAAAGTGTTGGAGCTCTGTTCTTCAGTCTGGACAGCCAGCTCCAAAGTTTAATTTCTGTGACTCTTTACTGGGAAGCTTGATGGGTAGGGGGCCTCTGATCAAAAGCCGTGCTCCTATAGCTAAAGACCGGAGCTCTAATTTTAACCGCTACGGATCTTGTTGCAGGCAGGTCTGTCAACACCCCACCACGAAGGAAGCGACTTAACTCTTGGGATTGCTCTGGTCCACATCCTTCTCTACCTTTGTGGCAGGTAACACAGAATGCCATTCTTTTTTTTTCTTCTTCTTTTTTTTTAATGGTAATTATCTTTTCCAGTGCATTTTTCCAAGAGACCAACTATAAAGATGAACAAGGCCATTTGCCACTTCTAGGGCCTTGGAGACAATTCAGACCCTGCAAAGTCCCACAAATAACTCTCAAACTCTCTGGAGTGATGAGATGCCAGGAATTTAAGCACTCATACAAACTACCCATTTCTCAAGCGTTTAGAATAAACATATTCAAACTCTCCACAGAATGGAGAGGCTGGGAACAGTCTAATAATGCCTAAAGCAACTAATTTTAAAAATAAATGCATTTTTTCCTCCAAAGAACAACCCCCACCAAAAACATGATAGAGGTCTGAGTATACACATCAGCCACATGGAAAAATCAATCAAAAACAGAATCTGTGGGTATGTGGAGAGAAACAATGAAGGAACTTAATCCCTCCTGAGATGTTTCTCAAAAGAAAAATCTGGCAACACACATGGTAAGTACAAGTAGGAGACCAAAGTATGCCTGCTCCAGATGTGAAGAGGCTGGGATGCAAACGGGTAAGTGGACAACGGTCTTTTGGAAAACTCCTTAGGGTGAGCTTGGTGTGGTCTTTCTAGCCCAGCAGGCTTACCTTGACTTGAGCATGTGCCCATCGCACCACCAGCTTCTTAGACAGAGCCAGCTTGCCATTGAGACACTGGATGGCTTGTTCCGCTTCCTGTGCAGGAAAGGGACAGATGTTAGTCAAAAATTCATGTGCCTCATAGGGCCTCACCAGCTTTGAAGGCTGTGATTCCAACCGGACTGCTTCTGATAAACAACTGGCAAAGGATTTACAATTTAAATAAATTAAAAAAAAAAAAAAAGGCACGATAGCAGAAAGGGTGTGAGTTTTATAAAGTTGGTCAAACAGAAACGCCAATCCTGGCTCTGCCAATTACTGGCAGTGGGATAGCTGGCAGGTCCCTCCCTTAAGCTCTGTGAATATTAGGTTCTTCATCTCTACAACATGGACACTACTACGTGTTCCTCACTGGTTGGAGGGAGGAGGAAGAGTGCATGTAAAGAAAGCATGGAGCACGTGGTAAGCACTCAACCACTGTCAGCGCGTTGTTCTTATCAGGGGATACCTTTCTATACACTTCTGTCTGCGAGGACCCACTGTGCTAGGAAATCTACCGGAACTATACCCCAGACAAGGGCTTACACTCCCTGGATCCAAAGTGAGAAACAGTAATGGCTTCAAAGGATACGGGAGTGAAGGAAACTAGGCCGGAAAAAGCAGGAGTGAGTCAAAGAGCCTGTGAGCAAGGTATTTGTGTGAGCCAATCTATGCACCTGGTTTTGGGAGCCAAAAGTTCCCTGACCCTTTCCCCATCAGATACAGGAGGAACAAGGTTAAAAGGAATTCCTGAAGCTGGATTAAGAGTCACTCTAGGACATTCCCAGGAAGCCTGGTCGTACTTTTCCATCCTGCCAGACCTTCTCTGCCCCATTTGTATCCCTGAGGCATTCAGCCAAGTGTAACCCACATCTACCAGGGGGTGAAGAAGCTCTTAAGGAACCGGAGCAGGAACAAGAGTGGATCTGACACTGCAGTGTAATACCACCAGGCATTCCAGTCTGGTTTTACTGATGATCCTCTTGTTCCTCCAGAGCTCACCAGCATGACAGTCAACAAACACCTGAGTGTTCACTATGTGTCAGCCATTGGACAGTCACTGACATCCTCACTTACCAGTTAGAGAGACAGATAAGAGACATTTTATTCTCCTTTTTAGTTTCATCTAGGGAATTAGAATTCACATGGCATTCTCTATTAATTCTGCAGCATTGGCAGTAGTAAGGAGATAAATGTTTTAAAAATGCCAGCAAGGAGATAAATGTTTTAAAAAATTTTTCCTATCTTTGTATGTCATTTCAAAGTTTGTGTATTCAACGATATTAAATGCCAACTGTATTTTCCTATGTACCCTCATCTATTCTCTCGACTTCCTGTAAGCAAAGAAGGGTATTTTTAATCCCCATTTTTAAATGAAAACTGAGCCAAAAGAGGTCAAGAGACTTGCCCAAAGTTCATAAATAAAAGAGCCAGCAATAGAAGCTAGGCTTTGTAATTTGTAGTCCAGTGTTTTAAAACCACCATCTATCCCCACCATGACCACTGATTTTAATTGTCTGTAAGAATGCTCATCACACTCTATCATTAAGGAAGAATAAAGTATTTAAAAATGCTAACCATACGCAGCATTTTTTTCACTTCCCTCATTTAGAATAGCAATGTATCTCTTAGTGCCTGTCTCATTTGCAAAAGTTAGAGGAGATGGAAAGCACCCCCAGCACCGATAAGGACAAATGACACTCTCATATAGTCTCAGAGCGTACGGATACATCATTGCTTGAAGGCAACTGGCAGTCGTATCAAGAAAAAATATGCGTGGCCTTTGTTGATAGCATTCAGTTTCCATGTATACAGTAAATGTGAAAATAACTATAGGTATAAAGATATTCACTAGCATACTGTTTACACTTGTGAATCACTGGGGACAACCTAAACAGCTAATAACTGGGGATTAGTCAAATAACTTACCATACACTCCTACGATGAGATACTGTGTGGTCATCAAAAATGATGTTGAGTTACATACAACAAAATATATAAACATTAAAGATCTACATCAGTGAATTTTTTTTTAAATTTTTTTTTAACGTTTATTTATTTTTGAGACAGAGAGAGACAGAGCATGAACGGGGGAGGGTCACAGAGAGAGGGAGACACAGAATCTGAAACAGGCTCCAGGCTCTGAGTTGTCAGCACAGAGTCCGACGCGGGGCTCGAACCCACAGACCGTGAGATCATGACCTGAGCCGAAGTCGGACGCTTAACCGACCGAGCCACCCAGGCACCCCTACATCAGTGAATTTTTACATATAAACAGCCACACTGGTGAAACCACAGTATCATGATACAGAATGTTTTCTGGATGTGTAGTAGAGGACAGAAAATTTTTAATAGACTTTGAGTGGTAAACAGGACGATATGACCTTATTTGAGTGCTCTAAGCTCTATACATGTGTACGCATGTGTGAATGTAATGAAAGAAGAGACTAGAAAGATCTAAATAGTAACAAGAAAACTAAATATTAACCAGACTAAATATTAACAAGAATTATTTCTGGGTACTGGGCTGATAAGGGAAGTCACGTCATCTATATTTTCATCTGTAATTAATATGTACTACTTTTATAACAAGAAAAACATCCAAATACAGTATTATTGAAACAATAACCAGGCAATGTCCTTCCATATGGCTACTAAAGTTATAAAGAATACTAACCAGTATCTCTATATTTAATAACGTTCAAATTCTATTTCTTTATCAAGCCATGTCCACTTAAAGGATACAATTTTACTGCAAGAAGATACATGTGTATATCATGGTTGAAGCTGAATGCTCTCTTCCTCCATATACATTCAAATCTGTACGCATTTGTTCTGAGACACTGAGAAGAAGGGTACATTTTTAAGAAATCAAAATAAAAGAGTTTGTGGGTGGCTCACCACACAGAGGGAGGGCTTCTGCACCACGGGGCAAAACTATTGAAAGAAAAGGAGGCTTTGTTGGCCTGCCACTAAAGGAACAAACAAACCAGAACAGGGAGGAGGATGTCCATGTGCTTAATGTGGGCACCCCAAAGCATCTGGTCAGAAAAGTAGGTCAGCCGCCTCAGACCGCGAGCCTGGGGAGGGTCGATTTTGAAAGCTGTTCACCCGTTCGTTTACCAAGGGTCTCCTTTAGGACTCAGGGCGAGGCACAGAGGGGTGAGTCCAACACGGCTCTTGCCCACAAGGCACCGTGACTTGTGCTCGGGGAGAGAGGACTAAGTAAGGAAGAGAGTATGGGAAGCACTGTGAAAGGGGAGAGGTTTCATTACCTGCTTAGTTTCGAAGTTGACAAAACAGTACCCTCGAGGCTGTCCCTCCAAAGCACCAGACTTGTGAAAGAGGAAGTCAAACTGCTTCACTGTGCCAAACTTCTGGAGGAGCTTGAGGAGGTGGTATCTGTAGAGAAAGGACAGCCCATGAGTACACTGGGAACTTGGATGGCCACTCCGGCCGAAGTGGGAGATAAAAGCAGATGATTTACCCCAGGATAAAATCTTGCCCCCCCCCCCCGCCCCCCTGCCTTCTCCCAAACTGCTGCGTTAGTTTATTTGGCAAACAGACTTGTTTGCCTCTATTTGGAATGGGAACTAGAATTGTCATGGCTAAGCGTCTGTCCAGCACAAAAATACCAAACAAAAAACCACACCTAACAAACAGCTGTCTGGCCCAGAAGCACCATTTGTTTTTCTTTTGGAGAAAAGCTCAAAAATAGTGTCGATCTATTTATTTTTAATCTCTTGGCAATGAACTAGCATTTGTGAATAACTACAACTCCATCAGGAACACATACCCACACTCCAAAAGCCAAAGCCTACCTTATCTCAAAAATAAATAAAGTAACACACATTCACACAAACAAAAAAACAACTTTGGAAGACTTCTGTAATAGATTCCATAATTAATCATTAGCCCTGAATTGCACTCGTGAGAAACTCTGCCAAAAACCAAACCACAGCTAGCGGCACTTCCATACGTGCCTGTGAGTTTCAATCCCTGACGTGACTGAATGTTAGGGACAATGTGGAACCACAGTGTGAGTGTGACTGAGGCTGGTCTCATACAGGGCAGGAGAACCTGGCCAGTTCTATAAATCACCCAGCTGTGGATAACTAATCAACCTCAGTTGTTTTCACACAGTTTATACCTTGGAGCACGGCCGATTAAAGAGTATTGATGGCCCAGGAAGACATTTTTTCCTGGTAGGAGATTCACCCCAAGCTCTTGCTTGCCATTGTGCCCCTTATCCTCTTCTTGGATTCCTTTCTCTAACACTTATTTGGTTTCTATAGAGCTTTTAAGTTATTCAAACAGATGTGGCCTTAACAGGTTGCTGTGGCCAATCTCAATTCCGACTTCCTGTCATCTGATGTAAGGGTGAGACAAACCAACAGCTCTCCCGTTTCCTTTTCCTTTGGCCTTCCTCCTGGCATCCTCCACACTATTCAAATGGAGTCAAGGCTTTCTCTAAACAATGCTGTCCCTGTGATACTAAAAAGGTATCAGCCCACATGCTAAATCTGTTATTACTGGGAATTCTACCCCACAGGGAGTCAGTAGAGCTGTCGTTATAGCCACATTTATATTCACATTGTTTTCTAGGAGAAACTCATCAAGATTTTACTCTTGAGTAACAATCTCCTTTGGGAGGCAGAAAGATACGAAGGGGATCATAAGCTCTACATACTAAATTTGATACTAATGTACATCAACAAGCAAGCCCATTATCCTGGATCAGGTGCCTGACACAATGGAGCAAGAAAGACATAATACAGGTCTTGCACTGGGGCAGGATGCAAGGATCCCAAGGCATACTGTGAACATTAATCTGGTCTTTAGACCTGTTTTGAAAGGGAAAGCAACTGTAACTCCCTAGTTTCCAAATTCTCAGCTCCCATCAGGAGACCTCAACTGCTAGGGAGGATGTAGGCGTGGATTCTCCAGAGGAAAAGGGAGACACCTCAAGTACAGATTTCTGGCTTTACTTGATTTTTGAGTAGGGGTACAACAAGGGTGAGCCTCTCAAATGTGCAGGCAGATATGGACTGGAAGAGTCTCCCCTGGGTCTTTTTTTTTTTTTTTTTAACTTAGTTTTTATTTTTTTAAGTAATCTCTATGCCCAGTGTAGGGCTCAGACTCGCAACCCCAAGATCAAGAGTCTCATGCTCCACCGACTGAGCCAGCCAAGCACCCTTCCCCTGAGTCTTTAACTCACAGCTGCATCTTCCACTTAATATACTCATTCAAACCTCAATACTGTGCCAGTTGCCATGAATGGTGGGTCAAACCCGTTTTTCTAAAAAACAATCTAAGGGCTGCTGTGGGGCGGTCATCTTTTCATCAGCTCCATTCTGCTTAAAAGCAGGAAGGTAAGGCGATCGGCATTTCCTAGGAAATGAATTTTAATTTACTCAGAAAAAAAAAAAAAAAGCCAACAGATTACTCTTTGAAAAGCTAACAAATACGTTCTGCCCGAGAAGTGCGACCTTAAGATTCCAGGAACATCTGCTTAGGTCTGTGTCTTTCAACTTCTCCAGGATTTCTTTCCTTGTTTGATAATTTCTTGAAATTATCGGAACACCGAAACAAAAGGAATGAAATGTTTACTATTTTGCTTCCTGGAGATGGGGACTGTGAGCTCTGATAGTGAAAAAAAGCCTGAAGAGTCTTGCTTTCACATCTGCAAGCACTTTCACGTGCTGCTGAAGTATGGGAGGGCTCACGACTCATCAGAGCCTTGCTTCACTTCATGAAATGTGGGGCCCTGCAACTTTCAGGAGCTGGTACACCAGTCCCAACATATTTCTGCAACTTAGTGTTTTCTGTAATGGTCTTGAAAATGGCCTTCCTGCCTAGTGGCACAGAAGTAATTAGTCTACACAAATGTTAAAATAGACACCTAGACACCTACTACTTGTCAAAGACCGTAGTAGGCACTTGAACCATCCAGATGAATACAACCAGGTCCTGGCCTTCAAGGACCTCACATTCTGGTTAGAAGATAGAGATATGCAATCAAAAAACTGCAAAATGCTATGATACTTGCACATAGACGTATGTACATGAGCACACAAAGAGGCCCAACTGTGCAGGAACATGGTGGTTACTGAATATTATGTGCAAAGAAATAAAGGTGAAAGGGAATCTGCTTCATTGGAAGAGAGTAGGAGTAGGGCAGTTAAGAGATGAGCTGAAAGGCAGGCAGGGGACAGACTGTGAAGGATGTTGGTGTTCTTAGTGAGGGAATTTTAATTTGATGCTGTAGGCAATGGGAAGCCAATGAAATGATATTTAAGACTGTTTTAAATGCATAATTTGTTTTAGAGAAAATTTTCTTTAAAACTTATAGAAATTACTATTTGCTGGGTCTTCATGTTCTATGCTATTAAATAGTATCACTGTGTTTCAAATTTAAGTAGCAAACAGTAAAGGCTGATTCGTGCAAACCAAGGCATTAAAAGAAAAGCATGAATCATGAAGGAAAAACAAGAATTAGCTGAGAAACACAGGTTTCTTTAGGGTTAAACACACATTCATGCGTGTACTCCCCTCTCGCATTCCAGTTCACCTCTGAAAGTTGGCCTCAGAAGGACACTTCCACCTGGATGGCTCTCCGCTGCTTTTAAGTTTACTTAGTATAACCCAGAATGACCTCCCCTCCAAACCTGATACCCTTTCCAGCTATTCCACCAGTCAGTGTGGACATGATTCTCCATTTCTTAGGCAAGAAACATCAGGGTCATCTTCAACTCCTGTTCCCCTTCCATCCATCACGTTCTTCATCTCTCAGACTCACCTAGTGGCTTCCAAGTTCACGGTCTCTACCTGGGTGACAGATTGGCCTAGTTTCTGGCAGTCTTTCCTAGCTAATCTTCGGCATCAGTCTTTGCTCCTCCAACCCACTCTGCATACTGATGTCTCATTTCTCCACTAAAACATCACTTTCATGTTGTCAGCATCCTGCTTAACACCCCCAATAAGTCTCTTCCACAACAAATTCAAACTTCTTGTCTGAGTCAATTTTAAAGACCCTGTATGCATCTGATAGAACTCCATCTATCCCACTGCTGCTTTCACCCTCATTTAGTATTCAACCTTCCTTTAGTCAAAAAGGTCCTCCTGATAGTCTGCTCACACATTCTTTCTTATTTCCACTTACACCTTCCATTTAGAATGCTCCTTCTTGTACAATTTTTGCTGGCTTTGTTTCTTCTCGTATTTCTCCTCATGAATTACGTAGTGGCTATTGATTTGACTTTCTATGCAAAACATTTAATATTTGAAAAAGAAAGCCTGGATTAATCCTTTCAGAGGAAACCACAGTGTGGAAAATAGATAATGTCTAAGGACATTAACTTTTTTGGCTTCTCTGTTGCAGGCACTAGCAACGATATTTGGAAGTACTGTTTTTACCCTATGGTTAGACTGGGTCCCAAGACAATTTAAAAGAAGTCCTTATATTTTAAAATTTAGAATAGGACACTTTAGGCTATGCTTGTTCAGTTAAATGGACTATTAGAATATCTGAGCAAGGAGCACTAAATTAGGTGATGGGAAATTAGTCCATGGCTAACTATTTCAGTATACTGAGTCACCTCACTTAACTCTTCCTGTCCTATAAAACAGGGGAAATATTATCTATTATCTTTCTCCTTGCCTCACAAGGTTGTCATGAGCTTAAATAAGAGGAACTAATACAATATTAGAGCCAGAAAAAATGTTCACCCCGTTAGTTGAACATTCTCACTTTGTAGGTGAGAAATATGAGGTGTAATGAAGTTGGGAGGAATCAGAATAATGGAACCTGCTACCTCCACAAATCATACGTCATCATTCCCTTAAATCTAAATTCTACGACCTATTTAGTCATACAAATATTCTTGGCAGCTAGCATAGCCAAGAATGCTATGGGGAGTACTGCAACCACAAAGTACTGAACACAAACCAATGTGAAGCAGGATATCAGAGTGCTAGACAGTCAGTTAGCAGTACACATTCCTCTGAGAGGAGACTGATGGGCGTCCCATGTAACTTGATCAGGACTCAGATTAGTAATAAGCACATACACATAAGATGACTCGAATTAATTATCAAAAAAACTGAAAAATTGAGTGGAAAAGTCTTTTTTTTTTTTTTTAAACTGTCTCTGTTACCATTCATCACAGTAAATATACACTATAAATTGTCTTCTAACAAGAGGTGAGAGGCCATCTGTATAAGAGGGGCATTCAAATCAGTTTATAAGAGATCAGGAAGAGGGATGGTAAAGAGCAGGGGTATGTACAGGAAAGAGATAAGAGTGTGTTGAAAGGGGAAACAGCAGGAACTAGCAGCAATTTGTGGGTGGGGTTTAATTATGAAAACTGGAGGATGCTCTGCAAACTTCTCTCAAGAATCATTAGTTTATTTTTTTTCCTTGTTTAATTTTTTATTAAAGTTTAGTTATTTTGAGAGAGGAGAGAGTGAGCGAGCACATGTGCAAGTTGTGGGGTTTAGGGGGGGCAGGGAGAGAGAGAATCCTAAGCAGGCTCCCACTGTCAGCGCAGAGCCTGGCGTGGGGCTAAATCCCACTAACTGTGAGATCATGATCTGAGCCAAGATGGAGTTGGGACGCTCAGCTGACTGAGCCACCCAGTTGCCCCATGAGTCATTAGAAGTTTAAAGATCTAGATTCAAATCCCTTCTGAGACTGAACTATAAGCCAGGCACCCATATTCACGTAAGATACAACATGAATCCTACAATGCCTGGAAATGACTGTATTTTAATAATTCATGTAGACCCATCATTACCCACCTTGAGAGGAACAGGATCTAGAAGTTTATGTAACTCAAAAACTTGGAAGGAAATCACACATTTCCATAAGACCTACCTTACTAACATGCTAGGTTTCTTTGCTATAATTAAGTAAATTAAATAACACTCAGCGTTTCATGCTAACCACAGCTACGGCTGTCATATCTTTAAAAAGAAATATATTATTATTTAATCAGTGTGTTTGGCAGAGAAAATGTTTTGAGATAAGGAATCCATAGAAGAAAAACAATAGCAGGTGACACAGAAGTGGGGAAGCCACAGGTAGGCCCCGCAAAGCCCTGATCTGCAGCTCAGTCCATGATGTCCACCTTTGGCCTGACATAAAAGGGGCAGAGATACCAGTGGGAAAGTTTTGATTCAATGTTTCTGTTAATGCTCTAACAGAAGAAAACATGGATATACTCTTAACTTCTGACATAAACTGAGGTGGTAGATGCCCATTTGAACTTTCCTATCAAGCAGCAGGACACAATCAGAACAAGAGTCTCATTACGGTGAGTTGCAGCCAAAACAACGAACAGTGTTTCCATGTTCCGATTTCCATTCAGAGAAGCAGAGGTGGGAATGGAAACCACTCTGGGGAGCAACCCCTCACAGCCTGGCCTTTAGATGATGGAAACAGCTTCTCTGATCAACACTCATAATTGAGAGGCTGGGCTGATTCACACATTCATTCATCCTCAAAGCCATAAGCCATAAAGGGAACCAAAATAAATGCACAGTCCACAGTCCAGGGCCCCAGTGACCAAAGTAACATAATATGGGGACAACATATGTTAAAGGGCATAATTCCTAGAGGAACCTAAAGTTAATTTCATTTAGCTGATCTGAACTTCAGCAGAATTAAGAACTAAACTTTCTGTTACCATCCTGACCCATTAGTTCACATCCCTTTCCTCTCTCCCAGTCCCAATCCTATATACACCTCCTCTTATCCTAGACTCAAGTAAGCAGGTTCTCTTGTCTCCTCTCACCTTGCCTTTAACACTATTCCACAGGGACTGCCTTTTAGGACTGATGACATATTCCACGCCTGCTTTAAGCACTGATCCCACACAGCTGGATCTATTCACTCCTTACCATCCTGCCACCAACTACAGCCCTATACCTACTGAACAACTGGGGGAAGGAAACACCTCTTAATTCTCTCCTGCTAAGAAAGTACTTTCCACTATAATGGCCACAATGGAAAGAGTGGGGAGTCAGGACAATTTAATTAGTTGTGTTACCCCGGGCAAGGCACTTCTGTGTTTTGGATCTCAGTTTCCTGTACTGTAGGATAAGAGACCTGGGTCCTATCAGAGGTTTTCAAGTGTGCTCCATGGAGTCCTGTAACATGGAGTCCTCTAACTGACTGCCAAAGAAAGGGTGGCAGTTGCCAAAAGGCTTTGGGGGGACCTCTTCCCCACTTTAATCAGCACAGCTCTGAGCTTGTATTTTATAAACAGGTTCTGATTACTTTAAGACAAGGTTCCTCAGATTTAAAAAGTCTGAAAACTGCTTAGTGTGGTACTTGGCACAAATAGGCACTTGGCACACATTAGGCACCATACCATTTAGTGAATGAATGAAAACCAAAGAGGCTGACGTGATTTCTAAGATGCCTTCCAGCTCTGACCTTCTATGGTTCCATGGCTGCTTAACATGAATTACAGCCAAGCGGTACCCTCTGCCTGTTGGTGAAGGTACTGAGACGTCTGCTGGTTCCCTCATTTTGAGAAATAGAAGTATGCTGTGGCTTGATTCTAGAAAATAATGTCCTGTAGTCACTGGGTACGAGGATTCAAAATGGTGAAAAAAAAAAGAACATCTTCGGCAAGTAAGAAAAATGAAGTATATGTTTTAAAGAATACCCACGTCTGTGTTCTTGCAGAACAGTCCAAATATAAGAAAAATGTCAACATAACAGGTTAATAACAAAAGCATGTACCCTTCAAAGGTAATTAAAACATAAATAAAAGGGCGAAAATATATCCTACATCTCTTGAAAATTCTTCTGAACACCACCACTACAAACATCCCAGTTTTGTAGGCAACAAATTAAGATGACTTAGACTCACTCTGTGATCTTGGGGTCCAGGTTGCCAATCCATAACCGGTGCCCTTCCTGTAGGGAACCCTCTGAAAGGATGGATGCGTTCTCCAGGGGAAGAGTTTTGGTTTCTGCTTCCATCAATCTCTATGAAATACTAAAGAAAATGTGAACATTCAGGCAGGAGAGGAGCAGCAGTGTGTGAACAGGAGACTTCAAATTCAATTCAACAAACATTTATTCAAGGAGGGCAAGCCCTGGGCAGTTCTTCAAAGGCCTCAGTTATTCCACAACCAGGGCCCCAGCACCAATTCCCTTGGGACAGCTCCTCTGGCAGCCAGAGTGCAAGAGCTTCCATTTAAGGTGAAAGGGGTGTGGTTCTGCGTGCAGACACTAAAGTTTTCCTCTTTTGAAGCCAGAGGCTGACTGGGCGGGAGGCCAAAGTCTTTATTACTACATGATACTCCAGTTCAAAAACTGTCACCCAAAATAAGTCTTGGAAGCCACCAGAAAGAGAGTCTTAATGGCACTGAGGGAGATGGGTGGGAAAGTGCAGTTATACGTCTCTTCCTCATGGATGAGGCAATACAGGAAATTTAAAGCTATAGATTTAGGAATCAGAACTGGGTTTGAAAGCAGGCTGTGTGACTTGGTGAATTGCCAGAACATTCTAGGCCTCTGTTCCCTCATATACACTATGAATGGAAATAACAGTTTTTATCTTACAGGGCTGTTGGGAAGACTAAAGATAATGCATGAAAAATCATTAAACACTGCATCTAACAACAGTAAGCAATCAATCAATGTTTGCTAGTATCATGTTTAATAGTTTGGAAGAGACTCAGAGAAGAGACTAACTTCCTCCTAAGTCATTCCAGTTGCACCGTTTACTAGCTGCGTAACCTTGTGCAAGTTACTTAGCTACTTGTGCCTCAGTTTCCTCATCTGAAAAGAGAATGACCCCTCACAAAAGTGCAGATTCACTGAGTTAACACACTCAAAGCATTAAGAACAATGTATGGCACCTGAGGAGTTTTCAATGAATGTTAGCTTAAATTATCACTAGTCTTCGATCTGGAAAGGACTCATCTCACAACCAAAAAAGGAGGCTGAGGGTTATGATGGAGACAGTAGTGGCAAGAGAAAAAACGCTGGTGTCAGAAGACCTGGTTTCCAATTTTGGCATTTCCATTGGAAGTCACTTCTTTCTAAGCTTGTTTCCTCATCTCTACATATGAAACCTTGCCCTGCTTGTAACTTAAGGGTGCTGAGAAGGCCAAAAATGAGATGACAGATGTAAAGCAAAGCTTTAACAAATATATCATGTGGTAGAGAAAGAAAAAAAGGGCTGGGAAGATGGCAGGCTGTGCCAGACTTTACAACTCCTTGCTCTAGGAAAAAGATACTATGTAACCCGAAGTGCCTCAGAGGGTAGTGCTTGTAGGAACGGTCTTAAAAACAGCAGATGACATACACTGGTCACTGCCATTACCTCTTATTCATCTCAGCATAGCCCATGAAGTCTGGTACACAGTGGGCGCTAAGTTATTGTTAATAACATGTTTATCCAGCCCCTCACGTGAGGGTATTATTCTACCTTTCCCACTCACGTCTTCAATCTGTTCAACAAAGTGTGACAAGCAACTGCTAACTGCTAAGCCCATGGCTATGTGCTGAAAAAAGAGAAATGAATAAGCTTGTAGTTCTTGCTCTTACCTCCTGAGAGAAAGGTGAAACACACAGAAACAGAATCCTAGGAGTGGAAACAGACCAGGAGAAGCATTCTGTATTCTCTGTGCTTTCCTATCCTCCTATTTTCCTACAGATCATTCATTCATTCCAAAAAGAAAAACTGAGCTTCTATTTCTAGGCATTGTCTAGGACAAAGCAGTGAACAAATAAGCTCTCTGTGCTTGGAATGCTCATGGTTTGGAGGAGGGGCGGGACAACACAAACACAAGATAAATAAACAAGGTATAATTAGTGACAGAGCTGCAAACACAATTTAGCAAGGTGATCTGACATGGAGACTGGGGTTGGACTACTTCAGCATCAGTGGAGAGGGAAGGCCTCTCTAAAAGAGACAACATTTGCGATGACACTTCAATCATAGGACCTTCTCGGATTTTCTCATGTCTGAAAACAGGAATACCCACTACTACTTGACAAAAGGGTAGCATGTTTTAGTGGCAAGAGTGCGGGATATGGGGCCGAAAGATTTGTATTCAAATCCTGGCTTTGGCACCCAGTTATTGTGTGACTTTAGCTAAGTATCTTTCCAGAAAAGCTTTTCCTAAGAGTAGAGCCATAGCCACCATTTCTTTCTGTATACTGCTTGTTCAACGTTATTTACTATTCTATTTTCTGTTTCCCTCACCAGAATGTAAGCTCCTGGAGGACCTTCCTATCCTGGACATAGTTCCATTCACAGCATTTAGTACACTGCCTGGTGCTCAATATTAACTGAATGAATGAACGGGGCTCCACTTGGAACCTCATTTTCTTCTTCCTTTCTAGAATGGGCACGATTATCCCTAACTCATGGGTCGTTGAGGGGTTTGAATAAGAGTATCTGTGACAGTTTAGCACTGGGCCTTTTGTAAAAGCGTAATAAGATCAAGATGTCATGCGACCATTAAAATCTTTTAGGTTTGCAATGGCGACAATCCCCTAGATTAACAGAGTTCACAAAAAACGCTTGTTACATCTATCCTCGCAAACTGCAGCCGCCTGGAAGGCAAGAATAATCCTACAGGGAATAAAGTCCAGCGAAGCAAAGCCACTTGTCCCTAAAGCTAAGGGTAATCGCAGGGTCAAGCCTGGAACCCCGGCTTCCCGATTCCTGGCCGCGAATTCCCAGATGCAATGGGTCATTTCTCGGATTGTTATTTCCGGGCTAGCGGCGGGACAATCCGGGGCGGGGCCTGAGAAGCCGTCTTGCTAGGGCAGCCTCCTCTACGAGCCCCTCGCGGGGCCGGCGCTCAGGTGCAGGGGCGCCTCGCGGCGGGACTCACCTCGTGGCCTCGGCGTCGTCCCCTCGGCTCATGCCCCAGAAACAGGTCCCGACCCCGCAGCCCGACGGCCCTCCAGGCGCGTCCACCTCAACGTCGCCCGCTGCCAGGCCGTCGGTGACGCGCTACGCCTGCGCCGCCGCGCCGCCCCGTGACGTCATGGCGCCCGCGCCGCCGCCGTCTCCGCGGTCGCGTGTGTCTTTTCCTAGTAGCCTGGGCGATAGCTGGTGAGTGGCCTCTGCACGGCCTCGAGGCGCGCGCTGGATCCGGGTGCCAGAGACCTCTACTCAAGCATCTCTGGGGAACCTGAGGGAGTCTGATCACCGTACCCTGACCGGTTCCATTCGAATCCGGCTTGACCTTTAAGACTGGGGGCGGGACCTGTCGCTTCCGCGAGATTTTCGTGGGGTGGGGGCGGGGCTCGTCCCCTCAGCTGCGAACTTCGAGGATGCGGAGGGGAGGGTGCTTATTCAATAGCATCCCCTCCTTTGTAGCCCACTATCTGGCAGGAACATTTAGTGTTCAGAACTATCCCACGGGGGTAGGTATTATTACCCTCCCCCCCCCCCCCCGCCCCAAGATGAAGAAATGGAAGCTCAGAGAAATAACTTTGTCAGGGTCATGCGGCTGGTGAGGGATGGAGCTTAAATTACAAAGCCTTAACTTTTAACCATTACTCTGTGCCTTCCCTCAGCAAACAGTTGCCATTTCAGTAGCCGTGTCTAGTTACAAAGTGTTTCTGCAGCCCTTACCTCATTCGATCGTCCTGGTAACTTTGACAAATAGTACTGTCATCTACATTTTACCTAGGAGATTGAGGTCCAGGGAGTGTGATCTATCTGAGGTCACATATCTAGGAAGTGCTAGAACCAGGACTCTTTCCCAGGTCTTCTCTAAGTTTGGTGCCTTTTTTCCTTTCACCGCACTCTACTGCATTTTCCAGAATCTTGGAGAGCTTTATAGTTTGAAAGAATGAAAACCTGAACTGACCCTTCATTTTGCAGTTGGCGAAACACAATCTAGGTAGGAGAAGTGGTTTGGTACAAGTCACATGTCACTGGAGAGCTGCCACAAATGCTTTTTGTAATACAGGTGGTTATGAATCTAAAGAGGATTGCTGGCAGGGAGTGATGAGATAGGAATATTGGGATCTGTACCTTCTAGGTCTTAGGCAAAAGTTCTTTCTCTACCTGTTAAAGTGTGTCATCCTCCTTTGGTTACATCAGGGACATGATTCTATACTATAGTCATGATGCTGTGAATAGTCAGATACTATGTAGTCAGTTGCTGCAAATACCTGTGTGTGGCACTGAATTTAGAGAGCATACCCTACTATCTCTATGTGAAAAATCTGGGAGACTAAGAGATGATCGAAGCGCTATTGGGAAGTAGAACCCAGGACCTTCAATCTGAGGCTTAGAGTCCAGATCTTGCACCGGACTTTCATTCATGTATGTATTCATCACTCATATTCAGTGTCTTCTGTATTCAGGGACTGTGCTATGCTGGAGGTACAGCAGTGAACAAGAGAACCAGAGATCAGTCTTTGTGGTGGTTATAGTCTCAGGGAGGGATGTAGGCAGTGATCAAATAACTACACAGATATTAGCTGATACTGTTTAAGTGCTATGAAAAAAGTATAGGGTGTTGATGAAAGTGGGCTACAGGACATTTGACCAAGTTGGACTGGAGGAGACAGCCAAGAAAGGCATCCTCTGAGAAAGTGATGCTTAAGCTGAAATATGAAAGAAAAATGAGAGGTAGTTCATTAAAGAAGTGGGGGAAGATCATTCCAAGCAGATTCAACTTCAGCATTATGTTTGAAGACCCAGGAGCAGGAGGAATATTCAAGGAAATGAAAAATCATTTTGCTTATTTGTAAAATGTGTGTGGTAATTATGAATTTGGTTATCAGATAATATATGTGAAAGTACTTTATGTACAATGAGGACCCACATCCGTGTTTATAAAAATGTACATATTATAAGCTAATATACAGCTGGATTGTGAGAAGTTGCTGGGACAATAGATAAGCTAGGGCTTTGTGTCCCTCGTCTAGTTCTTTACAAAATTAAAATGCACCTTCTATAGAAAACACAAAGTCAAGTTTTGAGAACCTTAACATTGGAAAAATAATATGTGCCTCAAATAGATTTAAAATATACTCCCAACAATTTCAATAATAACGTCAATAATTGCTGAGCGTTTCATATATGTAATAGTATACAGTACACTGGATAAGAGCACAGACTCGAGCTAGATTGCCTGAAATCTAATCTTGGGCAAGTTATCTGTGCCTTTGTTTCTTCATCCATAGAATGGGTATACTAATAGTCCTTTTTTCATAGTGATATCATGAGGCTCAAATGAGTTAATGTATGCAATACAGCGTTTGGAATAGTTTCTGGCACATAGTTGTAACTCTGTAAATGTTAGCAATTGTTTCATTATTATTGTTACAATTATCTTTTTGAAGGCTCAGTAATATCACGGCAGTAAAAATGGGGTGGAAACTGTAGCTCAGAGAGGCTAAATGATCTATGCAAGGTCACACAGCTCCTAAGTGTGGGATTCCATTTCAAGACTGTGTCCAAAGCCCAAATACTTTCTCACATTTTTTTCTGAGTTTAGGTTAATTTTGTTGGATAATACCTGGGCTCCTGTGACAGTTCCTTTCCTTGACTAACTCTTCTGTGCTGAATTGTTAATATGCATGTCCTTAAGGTAAAGGGCCCAAGGGACTGCCTTTATTGAACCTCTACTTTGAAATTTCCTGACTTCTGTGCAATTAAAATCTACGCCTAAAACATTTCAGCAATGTGGTTTATTTATAGAGTTGTCTTCCGGTTCACATGTACTGGGTCTGCTTTTGGGTGCTGCGCTTTCTGTCAAAGGTTGTTTATTTCTAACCCATTTTGATTTCCTGTTGCTTTGTGGATTGGTATTATGACCTGCAACAGGAACACCAGGAAACCTGTCTTAAATGGAGCAGCCAGATTGAAACCCTGTAGATTAAAAACAACAACAACAACAAAACACATTATTATACAGCCATATTTGGATATAAGTGTGGGTAAGGCATTGGCTATATTAGAAAAACCTAGATATAGAAACCTCACTTAGAGCCAAATTTTTGAACAGTTTTGGCAAAATAGGGCAGAGCTAATAGTTCCGTGCCCTTGGACAGCGATGGTCTCTTTGAGCATCAGTTTCTACATCTGTAAAATGGAGATTATTATACTTTCTCTGTGGCATTATTGGGAGGATTAGACATGGTAAAGCAAGCAGCCCAGGCCTGACTTCAATTAATAGTAGCTATTGAAAATAATTAAAGAAGAGGAAAGATACTTTTTAAAATCTAGATTTGCTTTTACTGATTTCATGCAATCACTGACATCTAGCATCCCTTGCTATTAAAAATTCCAACAGGAGAGAAAAAAAAAAACAACTCCATCAGGAGAAATTATTTGCCTTTGATTTACTCGCTTTTCCTTTAAGAAATAATAATAATGGTAGCTAGCATTTATGAAGTAGGTACTATATCCCGGGCACTGTGCTAGGTGTTTTACATGCATTTGCTATCGCATTTTAAGATCAGGATTATTTTTCTCATTTTGCAGATGAAGAAAGTGATGCCCAGATAGGTGCAGTGAATTGCCCAAAGTTGGAATTTACATCCAGATCTGACTGACTAGACTATCTTATACATTGGTAAAGACACATGGGATTCTTTATTGTGTCTGACCGTTGTGTAGAAGTCTTTTTGAAAGGAAAGGTGATAGCTGTCAACAGATACTCTTTTGGGGGGGGGGGGCTCCTGCTATTAGCTGGGCACTGTGCCAATTATCTTACCTGCGTAAACTCATTTATTCTTCCCGAGCCTAAGAAATAACTATAATTATCCCCATTTCACAGCTGAGGAAATGAAGGTGCAGAGATGTTCAGGGGCATTTAGTCAGTGGTGGAGCTGGGATTAGATTCCCAGTCTTCCTGGCTGCAAAGTGCATGCTTTTATTCAGTTCTGTTGCATTAACATTTAAGGATCGGATTTTTTTTTTTTTTTTTCCTAATGAGGTATAGGACTGATTTTCAAAGATAGTAACTTCCAGGTATTTGATGCTAATTGCTCTTGGTTTTAACTGAGTGATAGCCAGATTCCTGGCAGAAGCTGGCTGTAGAATCCCGCATCTTTTCATGGTCAGAGACCTTAGAAGTATAATGTATAACTTGTGTTAACACAGAGGAGGGTGGCATTTTCCAGAGCTTTAGTTCTGTAACATGGAAGACCTCAAACCTCAACCGTGCTTCAGACTCACATTAAAGTAAAGTGCATTCTAATTGGTAATCAGCGCATAAGGAACCAAAGAAAATTTTAATTAAATGCTGTCGTGTGAATTTTCCAGTCATTTTATGCCTGTTGAAATGAGTTTTTTAAATTTAGTTTAAAGTCCTCTTCCAGTGCTCTGCCCTCCCTTTTTAGAGTATAACTTTATCAAGATTTTTTTTGCCTTTTCTCATGTAAGGGTTTAATTAGCATCATTAAAGATTTCAGCTGCTGCACATTTACTTAACTCTGTGTTTCCTGCGTACTATAAGGGGCATTTGGTACAGTGGAAAGAGCCTGGCGATTTGGAGTCCTACAGACTGTGGGCAAGTTACTTAAATCTCTGTGAGCTTCAGTATCTTTCTGTAATATGGGGCTAATCATATTTCCTTGTATGGCTGTTGGGAGGAGGAGGTAATATATTTAAATTGCCTAGCACATAGCTTAGTTTGCAGTTGTTGCTTGATAATTGGTACAAATTATTTTCTGAAGTTGTAATACTATCTGTTTTCCTTTTTTTTTTTTTTTTTTTTGGTCTTAGTCTTTATAGTGAATGTTCACAAGGATTGTCTTCCGTCATGGCCTTGGGATTAAGATGCTTCCGCTTGGTCCCCCCTGTCTTTTGTAACTCCTTTGCAGCCTTGACCAGACCTGTTTCAGAAGTGACGCTGAAGACAGTGAGTGGCAGACAAAGTGACCATGGACAATACATGGCCTCACCAGCTGTACCAATCCGTTATTTCGCTACCAAGAAAGCCAAAGGTAGAGCTATATGACCTCTTCGCCCTTTTCTTGCATTTAGCCCTTGAACTATTGTAGCTAGAAGGGATCTCAGAGATGTACTGAATTTCTCCCCTTGAGGAAGAACCTGGAGATGGTGTCTCAGATAGTTCAGTTGATCAGCTTAAATACCACGGTGACAGAGACAGTGTTAGAACCAAGGGTCTCTTTGCTCACTACCGTGTGGCCTCCTATGTTACCATTGCTCAGAATATACCTCATTTCCTTCTTTTAGTTTTAGTTTTGGAATTAGAGATGTAAGTGCCAAGCCAACCAGAATATTTGTGTCAGAGATCAACATTATTTTCTCCTTATAACAAGCAAGACCTCTGTTGGAAGTGAAATTAAAACCAGAAGTTTGTTGGGTGAGGAGGTATTAGAGCCATGGATTTAGATGGATGATCTTAATGGTTTGTGTCATCCAAGAATGAGACTTTGATATGCCGCAGGTCTCAGCTTAAATGTCGCTTCCTCAGGGAAGTCCTCTCTGACCCCTTAGACTGGGTCAGGTCCCTTGTTACGTGCACTCTTGTGCACTGCTATTTTACCTTTGACGTCCTTAGCACAGCACCCGTTAATTAAGCAATTAATTGTGAGATTAATTATTGTTTGTTCTGTGTCTTCTATGCTGGACCCTATGAGAATAGGGTCCGTGCCTTATTTAGTACCTAACAGGTCCTGACACATAGTATGTATCAAAAAATGTTGTTGAATGAATAAGGAGTGCAGAAAGCACTCCTCAGCACACCTCAGAGCACACGTGCTATTTGCAGGGGTGGGTCAGGGAGTCCATTCCCAAGGATGGTGTTGGAAACGTGCTGCTGAATATTTTTTCCCCTGACTTTCCTTTTATGGTTTCATATGAACCCTCCCTTTGCTATTAATAGGAAAATTAACAAATTGCTGAAAGAGCATTAATAGTTAGAAGATTTATATTGTTACTAGTGATAATGGTAACGACTTTTCATCTGTATGTTGCACTGATTTTTTTTTAAATTTCACAAATTCACGTATTTAATAATTTGACCTTTATAATTATCTACTGAAAGAATTATTATTATCTAGTGAAGACATTTTTATAATTATCTGGTGAAGCCCAAATCTCACCATTTGCAAACGAGGAAACCGAGGTACCTATGTATGTAAGATGTTTGTCCATGATCACATCTAGATAATGGCAGAACTGGGAATGGGGGGGTGGGGGGGCTCCTGATGCACACATTAGCTATAGCGTGTAAGCAGCTTTTCATATTTACTTGGCTGCTCAGTTTTTAGCTCTTCTGATTGCCTCTTTAAAAAGTCGGTTGTTTCACTTTTTCTTTGAAATTTGTTGGATTCCTTCTGTATTAGGAATGAGAGTCGTTTGTTGATTGTGCTATAGCTGTCTGCTTTGCCTTTTACTTAATGGTATCTTTTGTTGACCATAAGTTTTAATGTGGTCCTATTTTTTTCGTCCTTTCCTTTATCATTTGTACTTTTTGTGTCTTCTGTAACAAATCCTTACCTACCCAGAGTCATATTCTTCTATATTTTCTTCTAAATATTTTAAAGTTTTTTACTTTTCGTGGGTTTTGAGTCCATATGGAATTTATTTTTGAAGGTGTTGTGAGGCTGGGAATCTAGTTTTAAGTTTCTTTTTTGAAATGGGTCATATGTTGTGTCAACATCACTTATTGATTAGCCCCTTCTTTACTCCCAGATTTGTAATGCCTCCTCTGTCGCATGTCAAGTTTTTTGTTGATTTTAGTTGATTTTGTTGAATTACTTATCTCTTCCTGTTCTAAATTTCTTGCTACCTGAATCACTGTCATAAAGCCTTGAACCTAGTGGTAAAAATCTTTCCCCTTACTACACATACACACTTTTCTGGCCTTTCACTCCTGTATGTGAAATTTATAATCATATTGTTAGTTTTTCTCCATAAAGATTTTATACATTTCTTTGATCAGCTTTATTTCTGGGTATTGTCGTTTTGGTCACATACATATTTTTTATTAAATACATTTTGGGGTTATAACATATATGCAGAATAGTACATACATTCATTGTAAGTGGTTACAGTTCAGAGAATTCTCACAAAGTGAACACAGCCTTGTAACCGTCACCCACGTCAAGATATAGAACATCACTCGTACTCTGGAAGCTTCTTGCCCATCCCTTTCGGTTGTCACCCTTTAAAAGATAACCCATTTTGGGACTTTAGCACTATAGATTAGGTTTTCCCTTTTTGAGCTCACTGTAGCTTCTTTTGTGCCTGGCTTCCTCCGGTAACAATCTGTTTGTGAGATTTGTCTATGTTGTTGCATGTAGTAGTTGTCTGTGCGTTTTTATTTTTGGTATCCTAGTGAATGCTTATGCCACAACTTGTGTATGCTTGTCCAGTTGATGGGCATTTGGGCTGCTTCCAGTTTTGAACTGGAAGTAAATAATGCTACTGTGAATGTGCATGTACATGGATTTTGGTGCCCATACATATATACCTTCCTGTTGGTGTACGTATACCGAGAGGTGGGATGGTCGAGTCTTCCGAGGATGTGTATGTTCCCTTTCAATACATACGGTTTTCCAGAATGGTTGTGCCAGTTTACACTCCTACCAAAAAGGGTTTAGCTTTCTCTTTGTTCCACGTACTCACGAGTGCTCAGTACACAGTCTTTTTATTTCTAGCCATTCTGATGGGTGTGTGGTTTTATCTCATTGTGGTTTTAACTTGTCATTTCTTGATGGGTGATGATGGCGAGCACCTTTACATTTGTTTTTTGGCTCTTTGTATATCCTCTTTCCAGTCTTTTGCCCGTTAAAAAAAAGTCAATTGGTAGGAGTTTCAGTATATTCTAAAGATAAGACTTATGTCATATGTACGTATTGCTGATGTGCTTTCCATTTCAGTCTTTTAGTGGTGTTTTGTTTCAAGTTTTTATTTAAATTCGAGTTAGTTAACATAGTGTAATGTTGGTGTCAGGAGTAGAATTCAGTGATTCATCACTTACATTTAATTGTGTCTTTTGATGAATAGAAGTTCTTAATTTTCAGGTAGTCAATTTATTAATCTTTTCCTTTATGGATAATGCTTTTTTTTTTTTTTTTTTTTTTTTCAGTTTAAGAAAAATGACCCTACTTTAAGGTCATGAGTGGATCTATTGTGTTATTTTATGGAAGATTTGTTTTTTTAAATTCATATCTTTTTTAAAGATCATTCGTGCTGTTTGGTTGCTGGTGAATAGGAACACTTTTGGTTATTATACACTCATGTGATATCTTGCAACTTTGAACTCTTTTATTAGATCTATTATTTGTATATTCTTTTGAATTTTCAGGTAATTGTGATACCCATAAATGATGGTAGCTCTGTTTTTCCCTTTCTAATCCATATACCTTTTCTTCCTCCCCTCTCTTCCTTTCTTCCTCCCTCCCTTCTCTCTTTCTAACTGCATTGGCTAGGAACTCTAATATAATTTGAATAAACGTGACTGATGATAGTAGGCATCCTTGTTATATTTCTGACTTGTTAAGGAACACTTCTCATGTGTTAACATCAAGAATTATGTTTGCTTTATTTTTCAGTAGTTTCTCGTTTAAGCAAATATCTTCTGTCCCTATTTTGTTAAGAATTTTTGTTTTGAATGGGTGTTTTTATCAAATGCTCTTAGTGCATTTATTGAGACGATCATCTTTTTTTTTTTTTTTTTTTTTTTTTACTTTTTTAATCTATGAATGGGGTGACTCAACATCAGTAGCTTTTTCTGATGTTAAACCACTTTTGCATTTTTGGTATGAGCCCTGCTTGCTCCTTTTGATATATAATTTGTATGTACACTGCTTGATACATAATTTGTATGTATGTTGTTGGATTTGGTTTGCTAATATTAATTTAGGATTTTTGAGTCTATACCTTTATGTGAGGTTAGCCTTAATGTAAGTCTCTGATATTGATGGGTATAACTTTCTAGCATTTCCTTGTCCGGTTTTGGTATCAAGACTATATTAGTCTCATGATGTGAGCTGGGAGTTCATCTTTGTCTGTCTTTCTCTCTCTCAGTGGGATGGTCTGTGTAAGACCAGGATTAATCAGTTCCTTACATGATTCTTAGAACATGCCTATGAAATCACCTGAACCTGGTATTGTGTGTGGGCAGGCTTTAAATGATAGATTCAGTTTCTTTAATGATTATGATGCTATTTAGATGTTCTCTTTTTTCTTCAGTTAATTTTAGTAAATTATGTATTTTTAGGAAATTTTTTATTATTTCTATGTTTTGAAAGTTGTTGGCATAAAGTCCATAATAGTCTGTCAAAATTATTAAAATCTCTGTCTTCTCTGTCTTCTCCTTTTCTTTCTTGATATTAATTGATTTGTCTACTTCCTTTTTTTCCTCAGTTATTCTTGAAAGAAGTTTTTTGGTTTCATAAGCCTTTTAAGAAAGAGATTTTAATTTTGTTGATTTGTCATTTTTGGTTTTATTGATTTCTGCCCTTTATTGTTTATTTTCTCCCCTGTCTTTCTTTTGCTATCCTTTGAACTGGAGAGTTCATTAATTTTCAACCTTTGTTCTTTTCCTATAAGTGTATAAAGCTATAAAACTTCTATGTAAATATGTCAGGTACCTCAAAGAAGTTTTAGATATACAGTATTATTATTATTTTAAAACACTTAAAATTTTCATTATGTGTTTTCCATTAGTTCATGACTTATTTTGAAGTGTTTAAAAATTTTCAAACATGTTTTTTGGAGAGTTAGCTTGATCCCACTGTGATCAGAGACTATGTCCTATATGATGAAGATTCTTTGATATTTATTGAGATTTGTTTTGAGGGATAGAACAAGATCATTTTGTATACAAGTCCAAATATGCTTGAGAAGAATGTGTATTCTCTTACTGCTGGATGCAAGATTGTGTATATGACCATTAGATTGAGTTGGCTAATTGTATTGATCAAATTTTCTGTTTTTTTTTTTATTTGCTCAATTTATCAGTTATGAAGGAAGGTATTTTGAATGTCTTTGTATGATTGTAGATTCATCAGTTTCTCCTTTTAATTCCATTGATCTTGATGCTACATTATGTGGTGTATTTAAGCTCAGAAGGGGAGTATCTTTCTGGTGAATTGTTTCTATTGTCATTATGAAGTGGCCTTCATTTTTTCTAAAAATGCATTTTGTCTTAAAATCTATTTTTAGATGTTGATATAACTATCAGCCTTCTTTAGTTTAATATTTTCCAGGGTTATTTTTCCATTCATGTACATTAAACTTTCTGTAATCTTATGTTTTTGTAAAACCTCTTATGTGTTGTATATGACTAGATTTAAAAATATCTTACTGAGAATCTGTAACTTTTGTTTTTGAAATAGATGGAGTTTTGTAATGTTTATCTATTTTCGAGAGAGAGAGAGAGAGAGAAAGCACGTGCAAGGTGGGGAGGAGCAGAGAGAGAAGAGGGAGAGAGAGAATCCCAAGCAGGCTCCACAGTCAGTGAGAAGCCTGACATGGGAGCTCGATCTCATGACTGTGAGATCGTGACTTGAGCTGAAATCAGGACTTGGTTGCTTAACTGACTGAGCCACTCAGGCATCCTGAGAGTCTCAAACTTTTAAGTCAAATTCTTGGTCTGTGTATATTTATTGTGATTACTGAGTATTTGTATATCTACCATTTTATTTTTTACTTTATCATAGTTTTCTTTGTTTTTCTCCTCCTTTCTATTGAATTAGCCAAATTTTTTTTATTTCTGTTTTCTCATCTCTGCTAATTTGGAAGTTATACATTTTATTTCTTATTGTTTTGGTAGTTACCCTTTATTTCTTTTTTTTAACTTTTTATAGAAATTAAAAGGCACCTATAGAAAAGTGCAGTTATCATAAGAAACAGCTTGGTCATTTTCACAAACTGAAAACACTTGTGTAATCAGCACCTAGATCAAAAACCAGAAATTCCCAGCATGTCAGAAGTCCCCTTTATGCTCCCTTCTAGTAATTTACCTCCTCCTAATCCTTGTAGGTAACTATATCCTGACTTTTTTTTTTAATTTTTTTTAATGTTTATTTTTGAGACAGAGACAGAGTGTGAGTGGGGGAGAAGCAGAGAGAGAGGGAGACACAGAATCCAAAGCAGGCTCCAGGCTCCGAGCTGTCAGCACAGAGCCCGACGTGGGGCTCGAACACACAGACTGCCAGATCATGACCTGAGCTGAAATTGGACGCTTACCGACTGAGCGCCCCTGTATTCTGACTTCTAATGGCAGGATTACGTTTGTCTCTATATTCTTGTATCTGGCTTTTGTGCTGCACACTCTGTATTCTAGTGTCTAGCCTCTTTGCTCAACGTTATGATTGTGAGATTTATTCTGTGTAGTTGTAGATCTTTCTCATGACTGTATACTATTTCATTCATATTATCTATCCTCATATTGATGGGCATAACTTAATTTTTTTCTTTTTGTTTTGAGAGCGAGAGAGTGTGAGCAGGGGAAGGGCAGAGAGAGAGAGAGGAAGACACAGAATCCGAAGGAGGCTCCAGGCTCTGAGCTGTCAGCACAGAGCCTGACTCGGGGCTCAAACTTAGGAACTATGAGATCATGCCCTGAGCCAAAATCAGATGCTTAACAGACTGAGCCACCCAGGCTCCCACTTAAAAATTTTAACATACATTCTTAGTTTAGAAAAACTAAAATTGAAGATACTGTTTCCATCATTTCTAGCTCCTGTTGTTGCTCTTGGAAAGTATGCTGTTACTGTAAATTTTGATCCTTTTTAGATAATTTTTCTTTTATCTTGGGCTCTTTTCAAGATCTCTTTGTCCTTAATTTTCTGCATTCACAGGATGTCTAGGTATGAATTTACTTTCAGTATCCTGTTTGGAACTTGTGTTTCTGAATCTGAAGATTGTCATCTTTCATTAGTTCCAAAAATACTAAGACATTATTCTGTTAACTTAAGGGCAATAAGGTTTCAAGAACGGTGGTGACACAAGCCAGTAAATATTTTTTTAAAAATCACTCTGCTGCTTACTGGTTGGTACTTTGGGGAACACATTTAAATGACTTGTGCTATAGATTTCTCATCTCATCTCATCTCCCTCTACAATGGGAACAGTAATAATATCTGTTCTTCCTACTTCCAAGAGCTGCTTTGATTATCTAATAGAAGAATGTACTTTAAATTGCATTGCAAATTATAATATGCTATACAAATACCACAGGAGTTAGCTCTCTGTAGATGTTTAATAAAATTTGTTGTGAATGAATCTCAATAAATACTTGAATTGTTAGCAAATAAGTGGATAGTAGTAGTACTTAATATTTTTTTTTTCCCTTGACCCACCTCCCACGAAGAAATGCAGGAATATTTGTATACTTGTGGGGGTGATTTATATACATAGAATGTAAATGAAAAATAACCATGGTGGCTTAGGCATAAAATAGAATTTTATTCAGCTCCCATTGCTGTTGATTTTTCTGAAATATGAGTCATTATTATCACCACTGGTGGTATTTAATGTCTGTAACTACTGTTGTTCCTTTTGTCTCTACCAGCTATCAGATACTTTGCATATCCTTGTCTTAGCATTCGTTTTAAAATGAATTAATGTATTTCCTGTGTCTCCAATTAGATTGTATAGAGACAATCTAATGGAAAGTTTGTAGGTTAAAATTAGGCAGATCTGAGACCAAATCTTGGCTATACTATTTCATGATCTGGTGACATTAGGCAAGTCACTTTACCTTTCTCATCTTCTGTTTATTTTTCTAAAAAATAAGGAATTAATTTATTTATGGAGTGCATGCTATGTGGATAGTGCTGTTATAGGTGTTTGAATTACTTAATTTGTATCATAGCAACCTGGCAATATAGATATTATCCCTGTTTTATAGGGAAGGAACCTGATACTCAGAAGAGCAGAGTAATTGCTCAAAGTCATAAAACTCGTATGCGTGATAGCCAGGATTTTCACCTGGGGTGTTTCATTATAAAGCCTGTACCTTCACTAGTACCTCAGAAAATGATTAGCATTTTCTGGGAATCCAGTGGGTAATAAATGTAGGCTATTTTGTAGGACACTGATGATGTACAGTTTTTTTAGCACTTGGCATTTTTCCCTGCATTTCGTAGGCACTTCTTCCCTAATTGTTTATTGTCTCTGTTTCTGCTGCTGTTCTTGTATTCACTGATTGTTGACTTCTTAGCCAAAGGGAAAGGACAGTTCCAAACCAGAGTGAATCTTAATGCTGCCTTGGTTGAGGATATAATCAGCTTGGAAGAGGTGGATGAAGAAATGAAGTCTGTGACAGAAGCGCTCAAAGATAATTTCAATAAGACTGTCAATATAAGGACCTCACCAGGTTAGTGACTGAACCAATGTTTTGGAGAAGGGCATAGTGGAAAGATCATGGCTTTGGCAGGGCTGGGTTTCAGTCCTAGCTTTGTTACTTACTAACTGGTGACCATGGGCAGTTAACTTTACTTTTCTGGTCCTCAGTTTCCTTGTCTGATTCCCACCTTATAGCTTTGGGGTGAGTATTAAAGTCAGTGAGGTAACTCATGTAATGGTTTGAGCACAGTGCCTGGCTCGTAGTTAATACTACGTTTATTTGTCCATTCAACGATGAACTAAGTATTGTGCTGGTCCACAAGTGGTGAACAAAAGTAGGCATGGCCTTTGCTCTCATGGAATTGCACTCTCAAAAAATGGGATTTTTATTATGATTATACTATATAAGCACTTCTAGGTATTTGGTCTTACAGTAACTGACATCTTTGGTCTGATTTTTCCAATTTGTCCTATTTGGCCATTCTTATCCCTTACTGGGAACCAAGTGGCTGCAGACCTATCCATCTGAGGCATTTCTGTACCTCTGAGCTTGACCAGGAAGATTCCGTTTGGGTTAATAACTTCCTGAAAGTGGCTTTTCTAAGTGGGAAATGTCAGAACTGTCTAAGAGAACTGTTTGCAGATGTGATGGAAGAAGTGAGTTGTCAGCTAATGGTGCAGGCAGGCAGGAAAAATCCAATTGCTGTTAAATTGGCCTTTTGGAAATTGTCATCATCCTAGAGTCAAGCCTGGGACCCCCTCTGAAGGTATCTCTAGGAGCTTGGGCTGCTCCCACTCACATCTTGGCTGGGATAGTTCCTAAGGAAACTAGGAAATACTTCATGAACTTGTTCTTAAGAAAACCAAATGAAAAATATACAGCTCCATTTATAAACACCAGCAGAAACATACTGAGTTTAGAGACGAGATCCTGTGTGAAATCAGAAGACCATTCCGTCATTTGTCAACCTTTGGACTGGGGCATTTCTGCCTTTGCTGACAGTAGAGCGTGCCATTCAATCTCTCCCAACTGTTTATTTTAAACTTGCTTATTATTTTAGGTATGAAACTGATAAAGTGCTTTGTCTCCCCTGTGCTTTCTGGCCTGTTAACATTCTGCAGCCGAAACCAGAGAGCAGTTTGAGAGGAGCTCAGGGAGAAATGTGATACTTAAAATTAGCCAGCAAGCTCCACTCTTGTTGAACTTAAAAAGATGATGGGCCTGGAAAGGGGTTGGGAGTGTAATTTGTTAAATGTTAACCTCTGCGAAAATGAGGGGCAGGAATGAGGCTGAGGGAGATTCTCGCTGGGGACAGATTGAGGGAAAAGGATTTGATGCATTATGTCGATATGGATTTAGGGAATGGGAACCACCACAATTGCATACTGAAAAGCCCGTGTTGCGACTTCTGTGGCAAAGGATCTTATGGCAAATCAGGAAGGCTGAGTTAAGATCCATTTTCAAAAGGCCTCCGGTTGGTATTTCCTCTTTGCCTCCTTCTCTTCAGGGTTATGTTTGTGTAGCGTTCTCTCTAGAACTTGGGCCCGTGAAGAGACTGGGTGAAACTGAACTTAGCCAGTCTTTTCTGTGCCGTATTCTTCCATATCCTCTTTCGCTGCTATCTGAGCCAGCAGGCACTTTTCCTTTCACACCTCTGTCTGTCTACCAGTAATTTCTATCTCCAAGGTAGTTGATTGCTTTTTTTTTAAATTATTTTTTTAATATGAAATTTATTGTCAGATTGGTTTCCATACAACACCCAGTGCTCATCCCAACAGGTGCCCTCCTCAATACCCATCACCCACCCCCCCCTCCCACCCACCCCCCACCAACCCTCAGTTTGTTCTCAGTTTTTAAGAGTTTCTTATGGTTTGGCTCCCTCCCTCTCTTAATTTTTTTTTCCTTCCCCTCCCCCATGGTCTTCTGTTGATTGCTTTTAATAGTTGTCTAAGATACAAATTTATCCATGTATTTGTTCTTGCCCTCTTCCATTCATCCATCCATCTGTACACTGATGTATTCACCAGAACATTATTGAGCACTTATTCCGTGCTGATGAGTAGGTGCTGTAGATACAGAGAGAAAAGACGTTGTTCCCAGCTTCCAAGAGCCCAGAGCCTAATGTGAAGAGATCAACAAGTAAACCAACATGGATAAAACCAGATAGCAAAGCAGAGTGGTGAAGAACATGGCTGTAGAGTTGTCCAGACTTGGGTTTGAATTTAGGCTCCATTATTAAGAACTGTTGTGACCTTGGGCAAGTTACTGTCTGGTCCTCCATTTCCTCATCTGTAAAATAGTGGAACTATCTCATAGAGTTGTGATAATGAAAGCAAAAGAAATTATAGAGAGCATTTAGTATGGTGTCTTGCGCATAGGAAACGTTCAGCAAATACTGGTTATCATCATTATAGAAGGGGTCCATGGGGTCCTAGGGAGCTCATAAGGGGGTTTGTTATCCAGCCTAGAAGGTCAGATAAGATTCCTGAGATTGGATGCTATTATAGCTGAGTGTTAAAGAATGAGCTGGAGTTATCTGAGCACAGAAGGACATTCTCAATAGAAAGAACAATATATGCTCAGAATCCTGAGGCAAGAAGGAGCAGACTGTATTAGAGAAATTGTAAGTAGTTTAGCTTAGTTAAAATACAGGAGAAAGTCAAGAAGTAGTAATAGTTAACATTTACTGGGCACTCGTATATGCCAGTTACAAGTGCTTTCCAGAGACTTTCATAACAACCCGATGAGGTAGGTACAATTTGTATGCCTCATTTACAGAGATCAGGAAACAGGTGTCTAAAGGTTTAGGGGATCTGCCTAGGGTCACATAATCAGGAGGGGCAGAGTTGGTATTTGAACCCAGGTCATTGGTCTTCAGAATTGTGGAGATTTTTACCATTATACCTCCTGGACTTTTCCAGATTGAAGCCAGTGTTGTCAACAACCTCCTCTCCTGTGATGACATTGAATCTGGTTGAATACTTCACATCAGATCTTGGGGTCTTAATAAAGTACCGCACTGCATTATTCTTACAACGGTATGCTGGGACAATTCCCAGTTTGCCTAAGAGGACCCCTCCCCCACTTTTTCTGATTGGCCACCCTGGTTGACGGTAGGGAAGTCCTAGTTCTGACAACACTTCAGAGCCCTTTCCGGCATGTGACACTGCTGCTCCTGTGACAGCCCCTTGAACAGTCTTGCCACATTGATAAGGGATCACTGAATATTAGTTGAATCTGAATTAGGTAGGGACTTAGATGTGGGGCTGTTAAGGTCTTTCTGAGTTCTAAGACTCTGTGACTTTTCTTTTAGGATCCCTTGATCATATCACTGTGGTAACTGCTGATGGGAAGCTTGCTTTAAACCAGATTGGCCAGATCTCCATGAAGTCTCCACAGCTGATTTTGGTGAATATGGCCAGCTTCCCAGAGGTAAGGTGGCTTTTGCCAAAGGGACCTCTTCGTAATCTCTTTTGGAATGGAGGAGGCTGGGTCAAGTCAGGAAGAAGTAGTCCCTCCAGCTTGGGATGGAACAAGAGAGAAGGCCCAATAAAGGGAACTTAATGATAAGGAAAAACTCTCTTCTTGTTTCAAAATTCCTTTTTTGTTAAACTCAAGCACTAAAAGGCCAGGCAAGTAATTTGAATACTGAAACTGGCTCCATCTAAGGAACGTAATAATGGCGATACAGTGATTGGCGCTTAGCCAAATGGAAGGGGCTGGGGTAAGCGGGAGAGCCTGCACCCTGTCTGAAGGGAGCAGCCTCTGCCCAGCCCCTGCTGATCATTGCCAGGCAGAAGTTAAACCTGGTAATCAGTGTTATCAGACGCTAAGGTTTTTATTTCTAGAATAAGCCAGTAACTCACATTTTTATATAAGATCTTTCCTAAATGTTGGTAACAAATTCACTTTTTTTTTTTTTTTTTTAAAGACTGTGAGACAAAGTGTATTAATGGGCCAGATTTGGGCTATGGGCCCCCAGTTTGTGACCTTTGCATTAGTATTGGGAGCAGACCTTCAGGAATTCATATTCCTTTCAAACTGGTCCATTGCAGAATTGGACAGAGCACAGAGCCTCCAGGGCTGGAAGGTGGATTGCGTTAGATCATTGCAACCTTGAGGCTATGATTTTAAGTCTAGTTGAGGAAGACAAATGGGCTTTTCCTTATTGTTCCAGTGGATTGGGAATTGACCTGGACTGGGAGTCCTGGAGAACCTGGGACCCGGTCCCATCTCTACTGTTTGACCTCCATTTTATCATCTGTTAACATGGGTTGGAGGAATCTGAAGTCTCTTCCTGTTTCGATGGTCTCTATCAATACTTCTCTCCCAAAGACCAAAGTGGAACCTGTTGGATTTGACAAACTGGGTTAGAGACATGAGGAGGGAAATCCCTTGCTGTGAACAAACTGTTTCAAATCAGAAGGCTGCTGTAGCTAATGTGCCAGGCACACTTGTGTGGGGCTGTTCTGTTTTCCATACTGCAGCCAGAGTGGACTTTTAAAAATATATATTGGATTATATCATTCCCATGCTTTAAATTTATCAGTGGCTCCATAGTCTTTTGGAAAAAAGTTATTTTGGCCTAGAAGGCTTTGCCTTATGGGGGCACCTGGGTGGCTCGGTCGGTTAAGTGTCCAACTTCAGCTCAGGTCATGATCTCACAGTCCGTGAGTTCAAGCCCCATGTCGGGCTCTGGGCTGACAGCTCAGAGCCTGGAACATGCTTCGGATTCTGTGTCTTCCTCTCTCTCTGCCCCGACCCCGCTCGTGCTCTGTCTCTCTTTCTCTCTCAAAAATAAATAACATTAAAAAAAAAAAAAGGCTTTGCCTTCTGATATGGCCCTGGTCTGCCTCTAATCTCTGCAGTCTAATGCCACTGTCATCCCTGTACACCGGTCTAGGCACACTGGCCTTTCAGTTCCTCAAATGCACCATACCTTTGCATCCCCAGGAGTTACGCATATGCTATTGCCTTTGCTTGGAACACTCTTGCATGTCTAATTGTTACTCCTACTTTGGATCATAGCCTAGATGTCACTTTTTCAGGGACAGCTTCCCTAATCTGCTCAATCTCAATTATTCATCCACACTGGCCTCTCTTGCATAGCACGTTCTTTTTCTTCATCACACTTATCATTAACAGTTACACATTTATTTCCATCTTTATTTTCCATCTCCTTTCCATTAGATTGTAAGCTTGGAAGGTAGGAATCGTATCTAACTTGTTCCTTGCGTCCAGCACCCCTCACGCTGCCTGGCACACGGAAGCACTCAGTAGATTTTCCTCAAGTGGATGAATACTTGTCGTTAGATTGATGGAAGGAAGGCACTCTTTCCTGGTGTCACTGAGAAGCAGAGAAATGGATGAAAAGAGAATTGTCAACTCTTTCCCATGCTGGCTCCCTCTAAATGGCTGAGGCCTTCTGCCTTGTTCATCTGATCCCATAGGCACCGTGGGCCAATTTAGGGAATAGCCTCCTAATTACACAGCTTGAAGACCTCATCAGGCAGATTGCTTTTCAGAGCCAGCCACTTCTGTTATTAAATAGCAAATGGCATTCACAGAAGAAGCACCTGATTGGCCACCAGAGCATCTTATGAGGCAGGAGGAGGTATTAACAGCTTAATTTTTTCTTAGGAAGTTGGAGTATATCTTCATTTTTTAACCAGAGTATCTTTGCCATCTTCCTAAGTTGAAATTCTGTGAGTTTTGAAAAGAAAAATCTTCATAATCATCTCAGTAGAGAGTTCTTTGCAAGGACAGAGTGAGGAAGTGTGACTTACATTGTCTTTTGAATTCCTTTATCTCATCTGGTGCATATATTAAACAAATAGCTCTAACTAAACATTTCCTTCCTCTAGTTTAGAAACTGTCCATAGACTACCCAGGTTCATAGCTTCAAAATGCTGAGCTAATCCCCTCTGTGTTTATGTAATTCCTTTATGTCTCACATGCGGTTGGTTTTCTTTCCAAACCTGAGCATTTCTGTGTCGTGGCGTAGTGACACGATGCAGATTTACATGCATAATCTTTTCAAACGCATTGCAGACAGAACACTGTGTTGCATTTGTTTAACACGTGTCCTGCTTGATGAATGATACACACAGTTGCTGCCTTCCATAAACTTGCCTGCAGCTAGAGTTAATGATGGGAAAGAAAAGAAGGGAGTAAAAAACCACAGCTTGATTTGAACAAGGCAAATGAAAAAAAAAAAAAAAATTCCACAGCCTCCACGATTGCTGTTGTGGAAGGAAGAAAGCTAATGTGTACTGAGTGTCTGCTGTGTTGCCAGGCTTTGCTTTCTCATATTTTGTTTAGTGATCAACACAGGTACTTTCTAAAATGAAGCAGTATTTATTCCATTTTATAGATGAGGCTCAGAGAAGTAAAGTATCTTCCCCAGGTTCACACTGTTAGGATAGAGTCAAGATTTGAGCACAGGTCTGACACTAAAGCCCGTGCTTTTGCCATCCCTGCATTAATTCAACAAATCAGGAAACAAAAATAAAACCCCCCACAAATATTTATTGAGTTTCTGTGAGTTATTAGGTTCTCTTTGAGGTGTTGGGAATTTGTCGATGATTAAGACAGACAGGGTTCCTGCCTTCATAGACCTTACATTCTAGGGACTCATTGGGATATAAAGAAAATGCAGGGCCACTAATTAAAATGGCCCCAGCAAAGTTGACTTGAACCCAGATTGTCAAAGTGCTTGTTCACCTGTCCAAGAGAATTTTGTCATTTTTATCCTTTAACATAGATTAGCTTGAGAATCACAATAGCAGACATTGCTAATTGGTTATGGCACTCTTTCTTGCCTGACCCTAGATGGAGTCTATGAGCTTTCTTGACACAGTACTCCAAGCAGCTCCAACTAGTTGGTCAGTGTTGCTGTTTGAGAATAGCCTATTTGTCCTGAGGTGCTGATTAGCATCCCTTCAGTAAGGGGATACAGCCTGAGATGGAAATGCAATAGAAATATGTGCCTTTTTGTCTGAACAATGACTTTCAGAAGTCGTTTTGGGAAAATAACTGTAATTCCCTGAGTTTCTGTATCCTACCATATCAAATGAAAATATACATGTTTAGAATATTTTAGAAGAACTGACCTAGAAGCCAGTTCATTAATCCACTCATTCAACATGCATTTACTGAGCACTTTCCATGTACCCACACTGTAATTCTACTGTAAGGATATACATATTGAGGGATAGTTCTGCCCAGCTTGGAAGCCGCAGTGGGTGTTCCCATGCCTCTGGGGGAAAGTTGTCTGGAAAGACTGGGGCAGACGGTGAAGGGAGTTGGTGGCAGTGAGATGCTACAGTTGAGTTCTCTGTCATTCAGAAGCTTCAGGAGAGGAGGATTTAGAGACTTGAGATCAGGCCACTTCTTCAAAGTAGAGGTTCTCCCTTTATTGCTAACTTTAGAAATGATTCATTTTATTAAGGAAAATGGCAGCCCTCTTGGCGGAGGAAAATTTCATTTCTTTATCCATCTCTTTTACTTACCTTCACCATTCCCTTTATATACCAGACCAATTCCACATTATTTTTGTCTATTTAAAAAAAATTAAATTCCACATGCTATGATTACTGAATACATTGGAAGGAAATACAAGGTAACGTCATTGGATGGAGGGTTGAGGCACCTGAGATCTCCTCCCGACTCTGCCGGTAACCAGAAGTATGGTGGGCAAGATCCTCATTCCACCGCCCTTGGCTCTCAGGGAAGACCGGATATGTGTGTAGGGTCCCTGTGTACATAGGAAGGGACTGAACTACATTGTGTCAGAGATCCCCGCTAGCTCCAACAGTCTGTGGTGGTCAGGAGTACCGTTTGAAGAATTTACTGTTTGAAGCAATGGTCACACTGTGTTCCATTCTGTGACAGCCTCCCAAAGGGATGATTCTTCTGCATGTGGACTTGCAGTTTGTCTTTTTTGACCTTATGCAGTACCTTAGGTCCTTGTAGAATTAAGGTCATGTCAAGATGAAATGGATAAGCTTTTTGGGCACCCCCTCAAAAACCAAAACAAAACAGGAGTGCAACAAACCCCATTCATTAAACCACAAAGTCTAGGGAGGAACTCAGGGCCAAGAATTGTCCCTGTGAATCCAAGTGAAGTACACCAGCTGTGGCCAAACCTAAACGTCTTTGAAAATGTCGGAGGCCTTCTTTTCTTGAATTCCACATTGCCATGCCAATGAAAGTGTCTTCCTTCCACACTGCTTTATCTTGTCCTTTAGGATTTCATAGCAGGCATAGTTACATTGCTTGAGGTGAAGTGAAGCACGTTGGGAAATCCATATACCTTGTGCTGCCTGGCACAGTAGAGAGCAAGGCCGTATCAGAGAAGACCCCGAAGGATGTCACGCGGGACAACAGTGCGTCAGCTGACTGATGACATCAGCTCAGCCTTGTTTGCAGGATTTGCGCATTCTTACCTTTATAGAATAAGTTTAGATGATAACGCCCCTTGCCTGGGTGTTACTGTGTGCCAGGCACAGAACAAGATGCATCGTTTGTGTTACCTCATTTAATCCTCTGGGAGATACAGGTACCGTGTGCTCTCAGATTACAACATGGAGACCTCAGGTCGAGATTGTTACCCAGGGTCACATGGTTAGCAGAGCAAGGATTTGGGCTGAGGTCTTTCTGACTCCAAAGCCCAGGCTTTTGACTGGTGTACCATACTGCCTTTCCTGGAGCACAGACCAGCAGAGACTCACTGCTCAAGCCAAAACACGAGTGAGGTCGGTGTGAGTGTAGATGCGAAGGAGTTAAATGTATTTACTCATTCTACATCGGCACTGGTATATTTTGAGTGTAAAATGTCAACTGGAATTTTTAATGTATAAAATCTTTCATCTGTCCTTACACCAATCTTTGTACAGACCAGCCCCCCTCCCTTGAGGATTTATTGTGGTTTTGATCTGTGTTGCCTCAAACCGTTGAAATCTTTTCAAAGAAGCAGAGCTGTTTTCTTTTTATTTTTTCCTCCTCTTTGCTTTTCTTCCCTCCCGCAGTACACTGGTACCAGGAGTGGACGTAGTTTGCTATTCAGCTTGATCAAAGCACTCTACACCAATGTAACTTCCTGATCTTACTGGTAACAGAACTAAATGTTTCCATGTTCTGCCAAGATGGGTTGCCAGTTATCGACAGAGGGCTTGCATCTGGTAATAATTATTTACTAATTCTGTTTACCTTTTGATCTGGTTTTCAGTGTACAGCTGCAGCTATCAAGGCTATAAGAGAAAGTGGAATGAATCTGAACCCAGAAGTGGAAGGGACGCTAATTCGGGTGCCCATTCCCAAGTAAGTTTGGTTAAAATTCACATCTTCTGATGCAGTGGGGCAGTTGTCCTCGGAAGGAAACCAACAGGCCAAGACACTGTTAGGCCCGCAGCGTATTTTACCTGTACTCTTACCCTGGCAAACTCCAGCATCCTTTGGGATCCAGTTTACCGATTCAGAAATATTTACTGCATGCCTACTACATGCTAGGGGCCGAAGATGCAGCAGTGAACCTGGCAAAGTCCTTGTCTCCGTTCCAGGCTGGGAACATTCCAGGCTGGGAAGGTGGGACACGTAAATAGTAAAGTCATCCCAGATAGTGAAATGCTGTGGGGAAAGTAATGGCGGTGGGACCCAAAGAGCGACTTGATGAAGGTGATGGTAGAGGGACAACTTAGCCTGGGAGAGCTCCTTAAGGAGGTAACGTTTTTGCTGAACCGAATGGGGAGGAAGAGCCAGGCTGGGGGAGGGGCTTTCCAGGCAGACTGAGCAGCCAGCACAAAAGACCTCGACACTCGTGTCCATTGAAGAGTTATTTTTTACATTAGTCCTTGCTTGTTGAAAAATTTAGGCATTAGAACAGAATATTGTTAATTATATAAATAGAACTTAGAGTTTTGAATGAACAAAAATGTATGTTTATTTTTAAATTAAAAAAGAAATCACAAGACTTTGGCATGTTTGAGAGGCAGAAAGCCAGTGTGCCTGAAAGTCAAGGAGGGAGAGAGAGGGAATGGAAGGTAGGCTTTTCAGGCCATGGTAAGGAGTTTGGGCTTTACTCTAATTGGAATGGAAAGCCACTAGAGGGGCTTAAGCAGAGAAATCTGATCCAATGTTGACTTTTTGGGGGTCTTTTTGGCTGCTGATTAACAAATGGAATATAGGGGGGCAGAGTAGACACAAAGAATAGTCAGGAGGCAACTGTGAGGGTCCAGGTGAGTTCGAAATCTTTGCAGATTCCAGGGCAGGCATGGTAGTTTCTCCTATAATCTCATTTCTTACTTATCTGTAAGTCCTTCTTCCTACGTGATGCCTCTTGGACAGCAGGTCCCAAGGGAGTGTTGAATTAATTCATTTAGTCATTCAACAGATATTTATTAAACACTAACTGCATGTCAGGCACTTTCCTGGTGGTTGAGATACAGCAGTAAACAAAATAAACAAGAAAAAGCCGCTGTCTTCCTGGGCTTACCTTATAGTCGAGTAGGTACAGTAGACAGAAAGGCTGACAAACCTATGATGTAATATCAAGTGAGGATGAGGACTATGAAAAAGAATAGCAGGGTAAGGGGATAGAGGATTGAGGTTTTTATTGTAGATAGGAAGGTTCAGAAGGAAGTGACGTTTGAGCAGAGACCTAGGTGAAGTGAATGAATGAAGCCTCCAAGTAACTAGAAGGGAAATAGAGTCTTTTTGTGCCACACATCACGTTGTATTTCTTCACATATATTGCCTCACTTCTCACACAGTCCTGTGAAGTACGTTTATTCCTGGTATGGAAATTTAGGCTCAGAGAGGTAAAGTAATATGTCTGAGATCACTCAGCTTATGCTAAAGCTGGGACCCAAGCCTAGCCTTAATTGATTCTAAAGCCTCATGATGTGCGCACACTAGCAATAAGAACCAATCCCGACACTGAGAGTCCAGGAACTTTCCCCACTGAACTTTTTTTCTGCTTTAGGACCAGAAAATGGCTGTTTTATTTCATTGTGTTCTCGTATTCTGTAAGTCAGAATTAACACTGTGCTTTGAAATCATGTGAATCGGGAGCAATATAACCTAGTGTTTAAGAACCAAGTAGACCTGGGTTCAAGTCCAGAACCTGTTTGCTTGGTTAGTTCATTAATTTTGCTCAGCCAGTTTTTACAAATGTAAAGGCTCTGTGCTGGAGGCTAGGGATGTACAAACCTGATGTTTGTCTTCATGGAGCTCACAGGCTGTGGCCAGGCCCCTTCTTTATATCATCTGCAGCTTATCCATGGAATATACTATTACCCACAGTTTATGGATGAAAAATTGAAATTCAAAGAAATTAAGGGACTCGCCAAGATCATATGGTCAGTAAGTGGCAGTTAGGATTCGAATCCTATTTCTCTGTTACTAGAGTACGTGCTCTTTATCCTGCACTGTCTTTATAGGTGGGTTATTCTGGAAAGTGCTATGTGTACTCATGGACAGCAGATGTAAGTAAGACTTGCAAGTGGAATAGATAATAGTCAGCAGGTTTATTTTTTAGTTCTTTAAAAAAATTTTTTTTTAATGTTTGTTTATTTTTGAGACCAAAAAAGAGACAGAGTGCAAGCAGGGGAGGGGCAGAGAGAGAGGGCGACACAGAATCTAAGGCTCCAGGGTCTGGGCTCTGGGCACAGAGCCCCACATGGGGCTTGAACCCAGAAACCACGAGATCATGACCTGAGCTGAAGTCGGACGCTTAACCGACTGAGCCACCCAGGTGCCTCTATTTTTTAGTTCTTGTTCTTTTGTCTGCAAAATCTTGGAAAAGTCACTTAACCTCCATAAGCCTCAGTTTCCTCATATACCAGATGAAGAGATTGTTCTCAGTGGCCTGCCAGGTCCCTCTGAACTTTAAAGTTCTGTGATACTGTGAATTTCTGCTGCTGAATGCTCATTGCTCACTTAGATTCTCCTTAGAGTGGCCTGGTTGTGTATCATATTCTTCTTTCAAAGACGTAGTTTACATAATGTGCACCTCTGCAGCCCCTCAGGAGTTAACGGTTGCCCTTGTGCATTGTATGTAAGTTTGAAGGATCAGTGAGTTTTGCTTAAATTTCCAAAGACTTGGGGATCTGTTACATTATATTTTACATTATTTTATGTTGGTTAATGGGAGTAATCTAAGAGAAAGTTGACGGACCAAAACCGTCTGCTCCTGCAAACCTCATTTTTTATACACTTACTTCCCTTTGACAAGGTGGTAAGGTCATGAGGCCCCTTACTGAATTATACGTTTGGTAGTTTTCCAGATAAAAAATGAATGATCTGTTCTTCATTATGGAGCCTGTGTCACATGAGAGGATAAAGGTTGATTTAGACGTAAAGAGGACCAAGGTTTTTATTTGGTTTTGGCAGTGACTTCCACATGACTGTGGCCACGTCACCCTAGCAGCTTGCTGTCTGCTAGTTCCTTACTTGGAAAATAAGTGAAATAATACATAACGATAGGTAGAGATTTGGTGGGATTAGTAGAGAAAATAGATTAGGTCGTATGATCTCCTTAGGGGAAAGAAATTATGTAAATATAAGATACTGATATTATTTCAGTAAACTTAATTTTCTAGATATATATAATTCTAGTTGAGAAGGGAAGAAATGAGGAAGGGAACTAATATATTGAGTACCTACTATGTCCCAGGGCCTGTTAGGTGCTTGACATAGCTGGAGAAAGTGGGAGAGTATAGGGTTAAAGTCTGCCTTGGTATCACAGAAGCATGCAGTTGAGTTCATCCACTTTTGTAGCTGTGTGACAATGGCACCTGTCCCCACCTCTCTGAATCTCTGGGAGATTACTTGTAAAGTATTTACAGGGCTTGCGTGTGGTTATTGGGAGATTACAGTGAGTTAACGTACACAAAGATTTTGCTGTTTGGCCGGCACCCAGTGAATGAATGCTAGCAAATGTTCCTCTACTCCCTTTCATAGATAGGTCAGAACATAATTCCCTTTTAAGGACGAGGAAACAGATTCAGAGAAGTGAGGCATCGGTTCCGGGTCAGATAGCTGGTAATTGGCAAAGCTGTGGGGAGGAAAATAGTACACTAAGCTTACATGAGGTGATTGGGAGGTGAGATTGAACCAGAGGCATACATCCCTAGGATCAGTTTCTGATTACAAAATTTCAAGTTTGGTTCTAGGAAAATGTGCCCTTCCTGATGATCTTGACTCTTCCTCTGCCTAATGATCCGTCTGCAAGTTTTCTGGTCTTAACTCTGGCTGCCCACCGCTAAGTTTTATTTGCAGTTGCAGCAGATCTCAGCTGGTACCTCGCCTTCATTATATTTCTCTGATTCTTTTATTCTTATTTAAATGAGTCTACTGAGTATGTTGACTCTTAACTGGAATCTGCCTCTGATCCTTTTGGGAATTAGGGGGAAGATAAATCCTAAATCGACAACAGGTCAGACCTGGAGCCGTCTTTCACAGCCTCTGGGAACCCAGCCTCGTGTGGTTGCGTGCGGTTCTTCTCAGTTCAGTACCGCGGAGCCTGAGGCTGGGCTGTGTCTGCCCCCACTGGCAGTGCGTATAGTTTTTGTTTTCTTCTCTGGCCAGCATTCTTTGATTTAGAGAAGTCAGCCTACTGGATAGATTCTTTGACCATTCCTGTTAATCAGGTGGACTGAAATCATTTCTTCTACTTTCCTTTCCTATCTATGTAGTCAAATTTTGGGTGCTGTTTATCAGTCACCTGCTCTGCAGGTGCAGCACCTGAGGGTGCCGTGCTGAATGGCTTTGTAGTTTCGTCTTGTTCTCATTACACTCCCATGAGGCCAGGAGATTATTCTTAACGCCCATTTGACTGGGAAGACAACGGAAGCTCATGGAAGGTGAACATCTGCCGTCATAAAGCTAAGTGGCAGAAGCATGGTTAGAACTCGGGCCTCACTATTTTAACTGCCTGTTGCCTGTTCTCGTCTCCTGGTGGCACATCTCTCTGGAATATCACTCTTTCACTTCTTAATCAGGGACTCTGAAAAGTTTTGAGCAGGAGATCTTTTTGCATCAGGCCAGATTTCTGCCCCTACCCCATTCATATCTTTACTATGCCCCCACACAAACAAGCAAACAAACACACACTCCCTTGCTCATTGTGCTATCAAATCTCAGGGAGAAAACCACACACAGTAGAATGAAGCTGCTTGGTGGAGAGTACTGACTGACTGCATGTCTGCCTTGAAAGAAACCTGTAAGGAATCATGAACTCACTGAAGAGATAAAAGCACGTGTGATTGACTCACTCCCTGCTGAGGCTGCGTTCTTCCTTGATTGTCCTCCTCTTTTGTTATTTTTCATCAATGTCCGCATCGATTTAATTTTAAGTAGAATTAAAGAAAAAATTAAAATACCTCCATCCTGTTCTCCATGGGGAACCACTCTTAGCACCTTGATTTTCTAGATTTTTTTTTTTCCTGTGCAGATTCAAACACATGCCTATATCTCCTCCTTTTTCTTGTAATGGTAAGGGATTAAATTATACATACTGTTCTGCCCTTGTTTTTTTAACTTAACAATGTGTCATTACTCTCTGATGAGTAAGAGTGAGAATTCTTCCTCACTCTTTTTAAAGGATGCATAGTGGTTACATTTTACATACAGCATTAACTAGTTCCCAGTTGTTGAATGTCTTTGTTGTTGAAAGTTTTTCTCTTTGACTAACAGTGTCCTAATGATCTTCAAGGTGTACTTCCTGTTCTACTGGGAGTGGGAAGGGAGGGGCGCTGGAATTGGGAAACAAGTGAACAGAACGTGGGGAGCCTTAGTGTTGCTACTGCTGCTTGATTGCCTGAGTGCTTGTTTGCAACAGTGTGCTGCATATTGCTGAGCTTCTTAGAGACGGGGACATTTCAGGGCCAGACAGCAGTCTGCAGCTCCCCCAAGTGACCCCTCCAGGGGTCCTCAGACCCAAACTGCTTTCCTCAGTCTATTGATTTAAATGTTAAACTCATCCCAAAACACCCTTGTAGAAACATCCAGAATAATGTGTGACCAAATATCTGGGCGGCCTGTGGCCTAGTTAAATTGACACATAAAATTAACCATTGTAATTTTATAGATCATTTCAAGGATTTTAGCTTTTGCTTGGAAGGGAACGGGAAGTCGGTCAATGGAGGGTTTTGAACTAGGAGTGACATGATCTGAATTAGGTTTTCAAAGGATCGTAATGGTGGCTGTTTTGAGAATTCTGCTGTAGGAAGGCAAGGGTGAAGGCAGGGTTCATTTAGGGGCTATTGCAGTAATCCAGGCATGATGATGGCCTGGACTAGCTTAGTAATGTGGACTTGGTAAGAAGTGGTCTGCCTCTGGATTACATTGTAAAGAAAAAGCTGCCAGGATTTGCTAACAGATTAGTTGTGGATTTAGAAAGAAAGGACTAAATATAAACATGCCTCCAAGAATTTTGGCCTGAGTACCTGGAAGGATGGGATTACTCCTCACTGACAGGGCAGACTGTGGGAGGGCAAATTGGGTGCGGGGGAAGAGCAGGTTTTGTCTGTGTTTATCTTGGGATACTATTAGATACCTACGTGGGGAGGTCAAGTAGGCTGTTTGATCTGTAAGTTTAGAGCTCAGAGGACAGGTGTGGACCAGGGAGAGAAATCTGGGAAGTATGACCCTGTAGAGGAGGCCGTGAAATTAGGTGACTTTTTTTTTTTTTTAGGTTATTTATTTTGAGAAAGACAGAGAGTACACCCAAGCACGGGAGGGGCACAGAGAGAAAGAGAGAGAGAGAAAGAGAGAATCCCAAGCAGGCTCTGTGCTATCAGAGCCTGATGCGGAGCTTGATCCACGAACCGTGCCATTATGACCTGAGCTGAAATCAAGATTTGGACACTTAACTGACTGAGCTACCCAGGTGCCCTGAGGTGGGATTATTTTAGACAGGAACGTAGATCATGAAGAGAAGGGGTTTGGTGGCTATGGCCTTGATGCTTGACTTTCAAGATTTATGGGTCAAGCCAGTGAGGAGAAACCAGCAAAGGAGACTGAGACTAAGTGGCCAGACAACCAGGAGGGCGTGGAGTCCAGGAAACCGAGCAAAGTGTTTAAAAAAATTTTTTTTTAATGCTTACTTATTTTTGAGACAGAGAGAGAGACAGAGTGTGAACTGGGGAGGGGCAGAGAGAGAGGGAGACGCAGAATCTGAAGCAGGCTCCAGGCTCTGAGCCGTTAGCACAGAGCCTGACGTGGGACTAGGACTCACGAACCAAGAGATCATGACCTGAGCTGAAGTCAGATGCTTAACCAACTGAGCACCCAGGCGCCCCAACAGAGCAAAGTATTTTATTATTTAAAAAAAAAAAATTTTTTTTTTTCAACGTTTATTTATTTTGGGACAGAGAGAGACAGAGCATGAATGGGGGAGGGGCAGAGAGAGAGGGAGACACAGAATCGGAAACAGGCTCCAGGCTCTGAGCCATCAGCCCAGAGCCTGATGCGGGGCTCGAACTCACGGACCGCGAGATCATGACCTGGCTGAAGTCGGATGCTTAACCGACTGCGCCACCCAGGCGCCCCGTGAGCAAAGTATTTTAAAGAGGAGGGAGTCATCGGCTATGCTGAACATGGCTGGTAAGTCCAGGGAGAGAAGGTCTGAGAATATTCACTGCATTTAACGACCTGATTTATCCATCACTTAATGTCTTCGTAGAAAAGAAAGCACAAGGGCTTTGGGGTTCAAATCCCTGTTGCGTCACTCTAGCTTTGTCAGCTTGGGTCCTCTGAGAAGCAGATGGATGCCAGGACAGAATCAGATGTGCAAGAGGTTTATGGGAGGAAATGCCTGCGAGAGAGACTGAGCACAGGTCTACTGCCAGTGAAGAAAGGAAGAGAGGGGGATTGGGTGGGAGAAGACTCACACAGCACCCCTGAGAAAGTCACCTAGGCTGAAGGGGCATTCCTGAGCAGGTTGCCTATTAAAGGAGTCCCTCTGTCACGTGGTCATTGCCTAGCAGCAGTCTGGAGAATGTGCGCATTGCTCAATTGTTGGAAGCTTCAGCCTCCTTATCTGTAAAATGGGAATGATTTTTATGGTTGTGAGGAGTAATGGGATATTATATGGGTTGCTCTTAGTGTGGGGCTTGGCATGTCATAGGTACTTAATCAGTTTTAATTGCTGTATCTTACACTTTTTGACTTTATCTAATTCTCTTGGTTAAGAGTTCTTGGAAGCCGTCTTTTTCTGATTATTTGGAAGTAAAACCAGTGATACTTGACTTCTGTTTACTGACTGCTCTTTTAGTCCTTAACTCTCACCCTCTTCCTCACCAACTTCTACCCCCAATGCCATGTTCATTTTTTTCTATCCTCCATTTTTAGGGATGGGAGGAGTGGAGTCATTATGTTGTAATTATCTTGGAATTTCAGTTACTCGGGAACACTGTAGTTTGATTGTTAACGAGCATTCAGTTTGTTCTTTGAATGTGAATTGTGGCGAATACAACCTCCTAGGACGTCTATCCCAAATAAGAAAGTCTGATGACCAGTCCTGCCTATGGTGTGGGATATGCTTTGTGTTTCTGGTGAGCAGAGGGACCTTGGCTCTTGTCACCCTCAGCCCACTGAGCTGCTCCACAGGGCCTCCCAACAGCCAGACAGTTGCCATTGTTGGCTTCCGCTTTTCCTTCGGGCATCGTCAGGGGCGATAGACCTTATGCCCAGGCTAGGCCCCTTCCCCCAGATTTGTTCTGAGGTGACAGCACGGAGGAGAAGTCTACTCAGGATCAGACCTGGCTATTTTACCAGATACCAGTAAAAAGCCCTGAGTTACAGTTCTCCTAGCCTGAATTTCCTTTCCCAGGTAGTTTTCCCCACCATATCCTAACATATGGTTTCTCATGAACGATGGCCAGGTTTTTCCAGGGAAAGCAAGCCAGGTAAGGCAGGGTGGTCCCCAGGCTGAGTTAACCACGGGCGGGGAGCCGTAGTGCAGCCTGGGAGAGCCAGCATTGAAAGCTGGGGGAACCAAGCTTATAGTCAGAAGAACTGTGAAAAGAAAACCAATAAAAAGAGTTCTGTGAGCTTACGCTAGTTATTTCAGTTCCCTGAGTCTCAGTGTCCTCATCTGTAGAATAGGATAATAGCCGTATTTACTTTTATGAAGATTTATTGGGAGAAAGTGCTGAGATGGATAAAGGGGAGGGGGAGCAGCACTAGAGGGGAGAGCCTTTGGACCATGGATGCAGGCCTGACACCCGTGAAGAGAGGAAAGAAAGTCAGCGAGGGTGAATGTTAGTTTTTAAGTTGTCGCTATCAAGGTAGCTGCTGTTAAGGAACCTTCCGTGTTACCTGTTACGGGGAGCCCTATCATCACTGCCATTCCCCAGGTGAAGAAACATGTGCCACCGTCATTACGTTTTCCATCCAGGAGACAAGCCCTGTTCAGTGACAAGAACCAAGTAGGCACGTGACCTTGCTTAACTGCTTTATTGAGATATAATTCACCCATTTAAAGTGTACAATTCAGTGGTTTTTGGTATATTCAGAGAGTTGTACAACATTCACCACAATCAATTTTAGGACATTTTACATCAAAAAGAGACTTTGTACCCACTAGCAGTCACTCCCAGCTTTACCCAATCCCCTCGCCCCACTTGGGATTGCTGTAGGCAACCATTAATCTGCTTTCTGTCTATAGATTTCCCTGTTCTGAGCATTTCATAAAAATGGAATTACACATTATGTGGTGTTTGGTGACTGGCTCTTTTCACTTAGCGTAATGTTTTCAGGGTCCATCCATGTTCTAGCATGTATAAGTACTTCATTCTTTTTAGTGCCAAATAATATTCCATTGTATGGACATTTTATTTATCCATTCGTAAGTTGATGAACTTTTGAGCTGTTATGAATAATGTGCTGCCGTGAGCATCATTGCACAAACTTTTGTATAAACATACTTTCAGTTCCCTTGAGTGTATACGTAAGAGTGGAGTTGCTGGGTCATATGACAGCTCTGTTTAACTTTTTGAGGATCTGCCAAACTTCTCCACAGGGGCTGCACATGTTACATTCCCACCAGTAATGTGTGAGGGCTCCGGTTTCTCCATCTTCTTGCCAACACTTGTTGTTTCAGTTCATTTTTATTATTATTACCACCATCCCGATGGGTATGAAGTGGTATCTCATTGTAGTTTTGATTTGTATTTCCGTAATGACTGCTGGTGTTGAGTGTCTTTTCATGTGCTTGTTTGGCATTTCTGTATCTTTAGAAAAATGTCTGCTGAAGTTCTCTACCTGTCTTTAAGTTGAGTGGTTTGTCCTTTTATTGGGTTGTAAGAGTTCTTTATATATTCTGGATACTAGACTTTTAGGTGTATGATTTTCATCTCCCTTTGTTTCTTTTTTTTTTTAGAAAGAGAGTGAGCGTGAGTGGGGGAAAGGGTGAGAGGGAGAGAGAGAGAGTCATAAGCAGGCTCTACACTCAGCGTGGAGCCCAATGCGGGGCTCGATCCCACGATCCTGGCATCATGGCTTGAGCTGATGTCAAGAGTTGGATGTTCAACCGACTGAGCCACCCAGGCACCCCTCATCTCTCTTAATCGCAAAAATGGTACCCATTTATTGTAAAAACTCAAATCCTACAGAAAAATAAAACATTCTCTTGTGGTCCCCCAAATGTTCTTCCATAAAGTAACTATTGGTAAGTTTAATGTATATCCTTCCAAATTATAAAAGAGGTGTATACCCACCTACACACACACACACACACACACACACACACACACACACACACGTATTTAAGTTAACATAAATGAAATTGAGTATTTGCTTTTTTCACGGTGATCTCACTGTTGCAGACAAATACCCTTTTGAGATGGGTGTGATACAGATGTAATCCTGGGGCATCAGAAAGTTTAATTCGTTCGGGATCACAGATTAGTAAGTGGAGGAGTCATTATTCAGATGGAATCTGTCTGCTTCCAAAGCCCATGTTCTCGCCACACTGTCGTCTTGCTTGTCAGGCTGCCAGCGTGGAACCTGTCTTCCTGCTCTGTGGCCTCCTTGTCTAGCTGCCGTATCGCCTAGTGGCTCTTGTACCGGAGAAGTGTGTATGATGGGTACATTCCAGGAAATACCCTTTTCTTACACAACCCACACACGTACGGACCTTTAGCAGTCTTGAAAGGGAAAAAAAGGTGAGAGAAGAATGCCTAATGACCTCATTTGGGCTGGGGCGGCCACAGACTGCGTTTGAGCAACTACAGCTGCTTTTCCTTCCCCTTTCTTCCCACCGCCTGCTTGCCATCGCTGCTTTCTCAGGGCCACTCATTGTGCTGGATGAGGTCCATCCGGCACATTGTTTCTCTGTGCCTTCCAGTCCTGCAGGGGCCTCTGTGCGGTGTTAGGGTGCCCGCCTTCTCCTCTGTGGTGTTGCTTCCTACCCGGCCTGCAGCTTGTTAGGCTCGCCTCCTGCTATTTCGGGATCCACGTGTGTGAAACGGGCCTCGCTCCCAGCACATAAGTTCTGGTTGAAACACATAAGAAAGTGCAATCCGGAATTGAGTGGAGCATGGACTGAGGAGAAAGTGCCACCAACACCTGTGTAAAAGCTGCACCCCAAAGGACAGGCTCCTCTTCTCCCTGCCCCTCCTCTGTCCTCTCCCCTTCATGTCCTGCCCCTGTTATAGAACATGGCAATTGACTGCTGAGGTCCGATCACTTTTCCATTGCAGTCCTCTCTGGATTCCCTTTCTCCTTTCTTCCCGCTGCACTTGGACTTATAGGGGAGCTGGAGCAATAGTAATGAACTGTATATCTAAGCAGGCCTTAATGTAAGAGCAGTGCTGTTCCGATCACTTCCACCAGTGAGAATAGCTGCTTTGATTTTTCTGGCACCAACAAAGAATGCAAGGACCATCTGCACTGGGCTCGGATCCCAGGTCTACCAGGAACTTGCTGAGTGGCCTTGGGCAGGTTACTTGATCTGGCTGAGCCTCCCTTTTCTTATCTGTGAAATCCAGGTAGTAGTGCCAGTGTGTCATAAGAGCGTTGTGAGGATTTATGGAGCTAATGCATGGAGAGTGTATCAGCTCAGAGGCTGGCACAGGGGAAGAGCTCTGCAAATGTTAGTTATCATTATTTTTGCTGAAGGGAAGCAGGTACCATCCGAGTCATGTCTAGGCGAACGCAAGTGTGATAATAATAAGGTTCTTCCTTATCTCACTATCGTGCTTTATTATCGTTATAGCTCTTCTGTTTCATTTTATGGATTTATTATTTCTCTCTCTCCTTCACTAGAATGTGGACAGGAAGAGCTCTATCAGCTGTATCCCTAGCCCCGAAACAGGGCTTAGTGCGTAGTAAGTATGCAAAAATGCCATCAGTGTTTATGGAATAATGGGATTAAATGAATATGAGCACTTGCTGTATGCCCACTGCTATTCCAGATGCTACTCGTATCAGCTAATATATTCCTAACAGTCTTTTGAGGTAGGTATATTATTATGCCTCTTTTACAGATGAAGAACCTGAGTCATAGGGGAATGGAGCTCTTTGGGCCCAGTGTCACACAGTAAGTGGAAAAGCAGGCAGTCTTTCTCTGAGCCAGGGCTTGACCCCCTGTGCTGTGCACTCGCTCAGTAGGAGACATCACCATTATTTTTATCACTGATATTATCAATAGCTTTTAAGTAGTTAATACCTACACGGTCAACATTCTTTAACCATCCTCTCTCATTTGCTCCTAACACTCACTGTGGAAGAAAGGTAACATTTTTATTACTCCCCCTTCATGTGACAGTTGAGGAAATAAGAACAGATAGTGTTTATTGAGCACATCGCCGTGTGCCAGCATGTTTATGAGCTCTTCTAATCCTCACAACAATCTCATTAAGTTAATGGTATTATACGCATTTGACAGATGGGAAAACTGAGGCAAAGAGGTAGAATGACTTGCCCAGGGCCGTGCAGCTAAGATGTGATGGATCTGAGCCTCAAACCCCAGCAGTCGGGCTTTAGGGACTGCTCTCCTGTGTGCCCACTGGGCATCTTCTCAATTCAGAGAGGACAAGTTATGTGTACACAGTTACCCAGCTTGTAAGTGGCGGGGCTGGGATTGGAAATCAAGTCTGCCTTTACCACCAGACCCGTGTTCTTTCTCTACCTGTGTGTAACTTGGGTTTCCATCCTGCTGGGGTGACAGGAAGAAGTCAGCGGACTTAATCACGGTCACTCTGCTGAGAATGTGGAGATGTGGCCCCCGACCTCACCTCCTTTCTCTTTCCATCCTGCTGGGCTGTATTTCAGCACAGTATGTCTGGGTCAGCCAGGCCTTTAAGAGGCTCGGGACGGTCGTCAGAAGGCAGGTGGCCAGTTTTGGTCCCCAGAGAGAACTGAAGTTACCGCTGGTGGTAGAAGTCCCTCCAAAGTGCGCGTACGATTTTCTTTGGGCTAAAAGGACACCTGATGTCCTTAGGAGACACCAGTGTATATGAAACAGGCTGGTGAGCTGGCAGTGGCGGGGGTGAGGCAAGAGGGGATGGGGAAGTTGTATACCTAGAAGCATAGGAAGTCTGGCTGGGCTACACAAACAAAAACATTTCCTTCAGGGCCAGTGGCCCCAAGGCATCGGGCAGCGCCCACCGCCAAACAATAAAGTCGGGCGTGTGTCCGCAGCTGATTGCGGGCTGATGCCCCTACTGGGGGGGAGGGGGCTCCCAGAAGCCGGTGAGGCGGTGGTGAGGTTTCTCTCGGTGGAGCTGTCAGAGATGTGTTTTGATGGGCTGTTCCTTGGATGTGCAGCTTCCTTCCCCCTCAGCCCGACCCCCACAGCTGCTGGAGCCCAACTCACACCTCCCACCGCCTGCTCTCCTCTGTTCCCATTCTTTCCCTCTCCGCTTAAGCTGCTAAATCCTTTTGACGGTTTTCTCCCTCACGATTCATGTCCTGTTAGTATCCCCAAGCCCTGGAGAGCCTGTGGTAAGAGTAAGAATGCAGCCACCCCGCAGTGAGTGCCTATGGTGCACCCGCTGGCCGTGTGCCAGGCCCTTGCCACCACCATTTCATTTAATCCTTGCTTCTGCCCCCATAGTAACATTCTTCCTCCCGCTTCACACGCGGAGAGCCAGTTTGGAGATGTTGAACAGCATGCTGACAGTTCTGAGGCTGACAAGCAGCAGAGTGAGGATTCCAATTCGAGGTCTTCTTGGCTTTAAAGCATGTTTTCCCCACCTTTTAAAGACCCCTGTAAGTAACCAGTGATCCTTGTGAAGTCTAGTGTCTGACATATCATAACTGGGTTTTACTGTAACTGCCCACGCTGAGCACAGCTTCCTCTAATACACACCTGGTGGATAGCTTTGTACATGTGTCCAGTTCTCGCTGAAACAATAGGAAGTATCATTTCAATCCGGGTGATTCTCTGCTGTGTGAGTTACCATCAGGGCATGCCCTGTGCTTATTGTTCATGCTCAAGGAATTTTGCAGGAAGGCCCCCATCCAGGATGTTACTGGAAGACCTGCCTGGTGGAGTATGTACAAACAAAGTGTGACCCTGCCAGCTCAGCCAAAACCCCTGCCTTATGTGGGGAGGCTCTCTGACCCTAGCGGAAAAGGCTGCTGTCTTCATCATCCAGCCAAGAAGCTGTTCCAGGGTGGGTCCACTGCTTTCCATCTGCCTGCCTACAGACTCCTGGGTAGACTTCTGCCATGTGCTTAGATCTTGTTTGTACATCACTATCTACACAAAATACAAATCTGGTCACGTTTCCTGGGCCTCACTCAGGCTCCTGGAACTCCACATTGTTCTTAGAATAATCTGCTAGGACTCTTTTAGACTTGTTTATTGTGGTAAGATATACATCCAAATTTACCATTACTGGGGCGCCTGGGTAGCTCACTAGTCAAGTGTCCGACTTCGGCTCAGGCTGTGATCTCACCATTCGTGAGTTTGAGCCCCGCGTCAGGCTCTGTGCTGACAGCTCAGAGCCTGGAGCCTACTTCAGATTCTGTGTCTCCCTCCCTCTGCCCCTCCCCCTCTCACACTCTGTCTCTCTGTCTCTGTCTCTCTCTCTCAAAAATAAACATTAAAAAAATTATTTTTAATTTACCATTATTTAAAAATGTATAGTTCAGTGGTATTAAGTACATTTACATTGTTGTACAGTCTCCAGAACTCTTTATTGTTTGGCAAAACTAAAAGTCTATACCCATTAAACAGTAACTTCCCATTTCCCGATCCCCCGGTTAGCCCCCGGTAACGGCTCTTCTCCTTTGTGTTTCTATAAATTTGACAATCTCGGTACCTCGTATTAAGTGGAATCATGCAGTATTTGTCCTTCTGAGTCTGGGTTATCTCACTCAGGGTAATGTTTTCAGGGTTTATGCACGCTATCCCATGTGTCAGAATTTCCTTTTTGAGGCTGAATGCAATTGCACCGTGTGCATGTACCATTTGTGTGTCTCTTTACTTGTTGGTGGACCTACCGGGCTTCCATGTGACATTGAAGGGCCTGCATGCATACCCTTGGGCTTGCCAGGCTTGCCAGCCTCCTTTGGAACAGTCTTCTCTTCTTTCTGTTCTCAGCCTCACGGCTGTTTTCAGCCCCTCAGAGAGCAGTACCCACCTTCCTACCTGGAAAGCTGCCTTAACTTTACACCGACCATTCCCTCTGGTGGGAATGATCTCCCCCAACCCCTCCACTCTTGCACCTCGTAATTTAAATGTCACTCCTCTTGAATGTCCCCACATTTTGCCCCTGGAATCCCACAAGAGACCTCGGTCAGACTCCCTTCCCCCACTAATTATTTTCATAGAACTCTACATGTCTTTATTGTGCTTATTACAACTGTAACATATTGATTAATTGTGTGTGTATGTGTGTGTAATGACTGCCTTCCTTGCCAGACGGTAAACTCATGTGTTTAATGCTGTATCCCTCGGGGCTGGCATTGGGGCTGGCACACAATACGTGCCCAGTAAATAGCTGTAGAATGAAACCATAAACTAAATGAATTAGTACTGAAAAGAGAAAAGTTCAGGGCTACATGCTGGGAGCATGTGGATTTTAAAATGTATGTGAGACGTTAAATTACTAATAGAATCTCAAAAAGCCATCTTGCTGAAGCATAGATTGTTTGCCCTGTCATTTCTCCGTTGATAAAAACTTACAAGAACAAACGCATCATTATTCGAAGATGCCTCAGTGAATGCCAACACATAAACCACAGCAGCAAAGGCAGCTGACATTCTCTGAGTGTTTATTCTCTACCAGGCTTTGTACTGTGTGCTTTCCACGTATTCTCTCATAGAATCCTCACAAGAACCCTGAAAGGTAGATGCTTGGGTTTTTTGTTTGCTTGATTTTAATTGCTGTTTCCAAATGAGAAGACCAAGGTCCAGAGAGTTTAAATAACTTGCATGAGGTCCCTCAGCCAGTTAGTGGCAGGCCCAAAGTGGAGGGGAGGCAGGGCGGACTCAGTCCTGGGCCTGGCACAGAGCGCCACCCCTCCCCGACGGCCCTTCCCCTCATTAACTGGAATAGCTCTCTTGTTATCTGTTTTATAAATTTATAAGTGGAGCCTCTGCCTTGGTTTTCTCTGAAGCCAGAGTTTTGTGGCTAAAGAGGAATGTGAAAACTCTAGGCCTGCAGGACAGATTTGACCTTTGCAGCCTCCTGCCTTCCTGCCATTAGACTCCCACCATGCTTCTGCCTGAAATGCAGTGGACCGAAATGCTTCTAAGGCATTTTCCAAGTCTCGAGGCAGAGTTGTACTTTTTTGCCTGGTGCTCCTGCGGAAGGTCCACCCCTCTGTCCTAGTGCCACTCACGCCCTTTCTAAGTAGTGGCTGACGAGTTTGTCTCCGCCACTGGACTGAGCCTCTGGGGAAGTTGGACCAGGCCTGCCTTCTCTCTGGAGCTCCTCGGCCTGGCCCGGGATCTGGCACAGGACTCAGGGGCCTCAGCCAGTGCTTGATGAATGAATGCACGCCAAGTGCAGAGCGGGTGCTCAGAACCAACCGGCTGAGTGCAGAAGCCTGGAGGACAAACCAGCGTGTGCCGGGAGAACCCCCTGAATGCGAGATGGAGATGATCAGATGTATTAATCACTGGTTTGGAAAGGAGTTAAAATATTTCCATAATATGGTGTGTTTCTTTTCTAAAACAGATGTGCCCTCGTTGTTTCATGAGGAAGTAATTAAGTGTATTTGATTAAAACATTCATAAACGCTATCATTTATTCAAAGCTACTATGTGCTGCTGTCTTTATTGGTACTTTATATATGTATTATGTCTGGTTCTTCCCATCACCCTGTAAGGTGTTTTTATTATCTTCATTTTACAGGTGAGGAATCTGAGGCTCTGAGAGATTAAGTAGCTTGCCCAAGGATACTTAGCTTCTGAGTGATAGGCATGGGAATGAAACACGTCTGGCTGGCTTCAAAACCAGTGGGTTTCCATCACCCCAGCTGCTTCTGAACTTGTATTTGAGATACCTTTCGAGCCAACACCCCGAACCAGCATGCATATTCCCTTCTTCCTCTCCACCCTCCCTGTGCCCGCCACCACCCCCACTTCTTAACCCTCTCACAGCACCCCCTCTCCATTTCTTTAGATTATTGCCTCTGTGCTTGCATCCTGAAACTGAAACATTTTTGTCATTGTCAGTAATTGGGTACTATTATGTATGGAAACTGTCTGCTGTTAACAGTCTACTGTGGTCACATTTACATTAATACAAAATAATATGTTTGTATTAAGGCCAAATTACACTTACTACAATTTTGTTTTCTTTATATAGCCTTTTACTCCTAAGACATCTTTGAGTCCCAATTTATATTTTTTAAAAATACATATGGTTTTTTTCTTCACGTAAAATGTAAATGTAACAATGTGGTGAAAAGAAGTTGGTTAGATAAAAAATTTTTTATTAAAGATTGCCTAAGCAGTGGGATACTTATTTCAAATTATATATGAAATAGAAGATTGAAATACCTCTGCTCAGAGAAGTTTAAGAGGTTTCTTACAGACTCAGATTCATTTATTTTCTGCCCCTCCTAGTATTTCAGCGGGATTAAGTTTTTTGAATCACTGGATCAAGTTTTAATTTTCCTTTTCCTTCCTTATACTGACATATGCTTTGGCAGAACAAAAAAGAGACCTAAACATGTCAGCATGATTTTTGTTCAATGAATTAAAAACCATAAAAGTAACAAGATCTGATCCAAATCCCTAAACTCCTGACATGGTGGTTTTGTCCTTTTCAGTCCCAAGATTCATATTACTGACTTTGAAAAGCTTTCTGCCTGGAAGCAGAAGTGATGGCAGCAATGCATAATTTATCTGAAATAGATTACAAGGGGTAGGCAGCACGGAGTAGTGGAAAGCACACAGGGCAGAGAGATCTGGATTTGAATCCCAGTCCCGTCACTCAGGCTTGTGGGTAAGTCACTCCACACCTGTGCGCCTCAATTTCCTCATTGGAAGATGGGGGGAGTCTAGCTGGAAGAGTTGTTGCGAGGGTCTTTGAGGTAATGTACTTAAAGTACTCACCTGGCATAGATGGGCTTAATAATGGCAGTAATCAGGATCATTTCTACTTTGAGAATACCTTCAAATAGCTGAATCCGGAAGAATTGATTTATAATGCATCTGTCCGCTTTGTCTTCAGAGCTCATCTTTTCTCAAAATTCTTTAATTTTTTTTTTTCCCTCATCCTGTCAGGGAAAAAAAAAAAAATAGCAGGTAGATGCCACTAAATCTTTAACACCTGCTTGTCAGTGTTTCACGTGGAACATAGACCCAGAACTTGGGATCGTCCTCACCAAGCAAGAACCACACTGATGGGAGGGTCAGGAACCGTAGGCCAGTGATGTCCATTTCAGGACCCAGGGGGGCAGAGGAATTTTGTCATATTGAGACTATTGGCTTTTGAGACAGGTCAGCCTGGGTTTGGCCCAAACTTCTTGGGCTTCCTTCTCTTCATCTGTAAAGTGGTGCTCATGATCTTTCAAGACCCTCCATGGTATGGGTTTCCAGCCTCTTGTCACTCTCTTGTTGTCTGTGTCCAGTAATTCCTCAAATGAAACCTGGTCTCTGCAGCTGAAAGCCTTTGTATGTGCTCTTTTCTTCCTCCTGGAAATCCATCCCTTGCCACGCCAGCACGGACAACCGGCACTCATTCTTCAGAACCTAGTTGTGTATTAGTCAGGACAGGACGGGCTATGCTGTAGTAACAGACCATCTCCAAATCTCCATGGCTTATCACAGAAATCTGTTTCTTGCTCATGCTGCCTGGTGGGTGCTGTTTATCATAGTCACTCTGGGACCCAAGCTGATGGAAGCTCCGTCTCCACTTGTATTGCAGCCAACAGACACAAATATGGTGGAGGACACACTGGCTCTTAAAGCTTCTGCCCTGAGGTGCGTCATTTCTGCTCATGTTTCATTGACCAGAGCAGTTGTGGAGCCGCACCAGACTTTAGAGATACAGGAAAAATGCTTTCCTACCGGAAGGAATAAGAAGCAGAACACTAGTGAGCAGACCCAAAGACTGCCGCATTTAGGTATTATTTCTTCAGGAGAGTCTTCCCTTGCTTGCTGCCTGCCCCAACTTGGACGGTTCCTGGCGAGTTAGCTGAGCTGCTTTTGTGCTCCTGTGGCACCTTGTACTTCTCCGCTTCCCTTACCACAGCACTTCCCACACTCCCATGGTAAATGTCTGGCCGAGGTCCCTACTAACAGAACAAAGGTCTGTTAGTGTTGACCACAAGTCTGTTACTGTTCACATGCCCGGCACTGCTTTTGTAGGTAAGTAGGCACTCAACTGTATACGTGACCAAGAAACAAAGGCAGAGCAAACGTGTTGGGTTACTTTGCTGGGTTGTTGTGATGAGTCCATGTAACGTAAGAATAATAATAAGTGCCTCATATAGTTGTAAGGTTCAGCCTTTCCCAGGGGTTTGTAGTAGGCCTTCAATGTGCTCATTGGCGTTGTTAGGAGGAGGAAGGGAATAGTGAAAATAAGTGGCATTGAGCACTTATTTACGTGTGTCAGACACTCTCATGACGTCTCTGTGGAAGTTTCCTGGTGTGGTGGTTGGGACTCGTGTTCTGTCTTGGTCAGTTTTGAAGTGACGCACAAGTAATTTGCTAAAATAATAAGATTCTGAAGATTGCTACTTGTTTCGGGTGATTTAGAGATTTGACGATGGCACGTTTCTATAGCATCATCACTCATTTGTGTTGCATCTTTAGTGGGTGAGAAAGGGGTAGAGGTAGAGCTAATAGTGACGTCCTTCAAATGGGCCAGGGCCAGTGCTAAACAGTTTATGTGCACCATCTCATATAATCTTCACAGCATCCCCATTATACAGGTGGGAACTCTGAGGAGAGGAAGTCAGTTATGCATGGTCAGGTGGCATGGTTAGGACACCCTGGCTTGAGCTTTTAAGCAGTACTCTTCATAGCTCTCCTCACCTGACTCACCAGGAACTTTACTTGACCCTGAGCACACCCCTGGGCACGTTTCAGGAACGTAAAGGTCATCACCAAAGGAGAGCAAAGCTACAAACCGTGGAGCTAGTGGACAGAGTAATGTTAAATTCTTGGCTAACAGATACTGTAGAGGATGATCTTGCTGAAATGTTCTTCTTTTTTTTTTTAATCAGAGTGACCAGGGAGCACAGGGAAATGCTGGTGAAACTGGCGAAACAGAACACCAACAAGGCCAAGGATTCTTTACGGAAAGTTCGTACCAACGCAATGAATAAGCTAAAGAAATCAAAAGACAAGGTCTCCGAGGACACCATTAGGCTCATAGAGAAACAGGTAACTACCACCAACAGATGTAGTAGTTACGTCTCTGACGCAGGGAACCACTTGTTTGTGTCTGAAGAGAGAAAAACTAAAACAATACCCCCGGTTCTTCCATTGACGTGATCAGGACTGATGGAGTCTCTGTTCTGGGCTTAGCCCTGGGGATATGGAGGAAGGGAGGGTGCTGTTGATGCTTTGCTAGGTCCCAGGCTCCACGCCGAACCCTTCATTTCTCCCCGTTGCTACAGAGCTGTGAAGTGGGTCGTGGGGAAACTGAGGTTCGGAGAAGGTAAATAACTCACTCAAAGCTACACTGCTGGTAAGTGGTCCCAGTGGATCCCAACACAGGCAGACTAACTTCAGAGCCTGTTTGCTAATACTGTCGTGTGGTTGGTTGGGTGCTGACACAGAAGGACTTAACGGTGTTCTTCCTATGCTGAGTAGCGGCACTTGAACAGCTGCAGTAAAACATTGAGAGACTGGAGGAAGGTAGAATAACAACGCAAAGGTATGCTGTGTAAAAGAACATTGTGCGGGTGGGTGTCTGGTGTGAACAGTGGCTGGGACTTCGGAATGGGAAGAAAGGACACAGTGGCCAGTTCATGGAAGGGCTTGGAGGCCACGCTGAGCAGGTTGAACTTTAGCATGTCCAGACACTCCCACACGGGCTGTGCCACTCTATCAGTTGTCTGATAAATGCTGCCTAACAGACCACCTCAAAACTCGGCGATTTACAATATCGGGCATTATTTCTTAGTCTCGTATCTGCTCAGCTGGGGGGTCGTGGTTCCAGGCTGGGCTTAGTGGGCTTGGCTCCAGATGTTGGATTGGGTTCAACTCTGCTTTATGTGTCTCTCAGTCTTCTGGAGTCAACAGTCTTCTCAGGGCATCTTTGCAACAGCAGATGCCAAGAGCGTAAGCCTAACCACTCAAGTACATTTTAAGCACCTGTTCTTGGTCCATCCCATTGGCCAAGTGAATCACATGGGCTAAGCCCAGTATCACTGAGACAGGAAAATATATATATTCATGGAACTGCAGGGGAGGGAGTGAATATTTATAGAATAGTAGTCTAATCCACCACAGCATCACAACCACTTGAGGAGCTTATAAAAATACAGGTTTCTGGGGCCCTGCTCTCAGAGATTGAGTCAGTGAGTCTGGGGTGGGGCCTAGGGATCTGCATTAAAAAAATTTTTTTTAATGTTTATTTTTGAGACAGAGTGAGTGGGGGAGGGGCAGAGAGAGAGGGAGACACAGAATCCGAAGCAGCCTCCAGGCTCTGACCTGTCAGCACAGAGCCCGACGCAGGGCTCAAACTCACAGACTGTGAGATCATGACTTGAGCCGGAGTCAGATGCTTAACTGACTGAGCCACCCAGACACCCCATGGGATCTGCATTTTTAAATGCTCCTCCCGTGATTCTGATATAGTAACTCCCTGGCAAGATTTTTTCTTTTTTGCAGACCGTGGGGAGGTCATATCTGTGCTTATGAAAGATGACTATGGTGGCTGTGTAGAAGACAGATTGTAGGGGGCACGACTGGAGGCAGGGAGGCCAGGGGGGCTGTTACAGAAATCCAGCCAGGAAATGGTGGTCTGAACCTGAACCGGAACCGGTGGAATTAAGATAGGAAGATGAATTTACTAGTATTTAGGAGATAGAATAATGTTTAGCATAGTATAACAGGCTAGCTTAAAGCCTCTGCATCCACCATAGAATCATTATTTTAGGAAGATTGAATGTGAGTGTGGGCAGGATGGGGAGTAAGGAGAGAAGAGGTTGGAAGCAAGGAATGCTGTTAAGGGGCATCTGGAGGAGGCCATAAATTAACCAATTGCTCTCCTCCTGGACCAGCAGTTAGAATGCCAGTTGTAGGCCGGCCTTAACCACCACCAAAGAAAAAGCTGGGCCTGGGCTCTGCTCCTGCATTTTCTGATATTCAGTATGTTTACCTAGGAATGTATATTTTTAAAAAGCTGCCCAGATAATTCTGCAAAAGCAGACACAGAAGGTAATTAATGACCTAGAAGCCTTACGGTGTACCCCTGTGATGATACCAGAGTTAGATCAAGGGAGTTCTGCACTTGATGTCCTGTGACCCTGGGGACATTTCTTGACTCCTTGTAGTCCGTTTGTTCTGTAAAAAGGGATTTGTAATTCCTGCCTTAAAGGGTTGCCCTGGAGATGTTAGAAGCACCTTTAGAATATCCAACTCCTGGACTCTCAGAGCTCCCTTCTCACCTTCTTTGTGCCTTCTTCTTCTCTTTTTTCCCTGTACCAGCTAAAAGAGGCTCCTGGGTTAGGCTGGAGTTCAGAAGACTGTTTTAAAACATGGGGGAAAAATCCACACCATAAACCCACATTGCAGAGACAACTGCTCTTAACATTTTGGAGTATTTCTGCTTTCCCCTCTTTTTTTTTTTTTTTTTTTTTAACTACACAGTTTTTAACACGGCTGAGAATGTAGTATTCATACAGTTTTGTACTCAGCTTTTTATATTTTCTGTTTAGCATTAAAACCATTAGCATTTTCTCGTGTCTTAAACAGCCATTTCTGATGGTTACGAAATAGTCTGTCTTGTGGTTTATACCATAATTCACTTTCATAAGCCTCTTGTTGGACATTTAGTTTGTTTAAACTTTTTTGTTATAAATAAGGTTGCAGTGAATATTTTTATACATAAATCTTTGTAAAGATGATTTCCCTAGGATAGAGTCCCAAGTGTGGAATTACTGCACAACGGGAATGCATATTTTTAAGATTCTTACTGCCTAAATCACTCGCAAGGTTTTTAGAATATGTATATTTTTAAAAATTTGTTGCCTTTTCTAATGCCTAACATCTGAACCCAGAATTTTTAGTGTGAGCTTGAAATGCTGCTTATCTTGGAAGTATTGCTTTTGTTTCTACACTCCACAGAAAAGATTAAGTTATTCTTTGTATAAATCTATACAACCTTTCTAAAATAATATAGCAATATATACCAAAATCCATACATTTCTGATTCAGTGGCTTAGGAATTTATCCAAAATAAAATTGTTGAGAATCTTACCTACAGAGGTATCTGTTGGAAATTGGAAACTGTCTAAATTTCTTTTTTTTTTTTTTTTTTAATTTTTTTTTTTCAACGTTTATTTATTTTTGGGACAGAGAGAGACAGAGCATGAACGGGGGAGGGGCAGAGAGAGAGGGAGACACAGTATCGGAAACAGGCTCCAGGCTCTGAGCCATCAGCCCAGAGCCCGACGCGGGGCTCGAACTCACGGACCGCGAGATCGTGACCTGGCTGAAGTCGGACGCTTAACCGACTGCGCCACCCAGGCGCCCCGGAAACTGTCTAAATTTCTGACAATGGGAAAATAAATTGTGTTACATCCACTTACTGGAATCTCTGTATAGAGACAGTTATAAAAAATATTTTGCAGATATGGTAAGTTTCTTTTGGAATTTATTTATTTAATGTTTATTTTTGAGAGAGAGAAAGAGAGAGAGTGTGTCAGGGTGCGAGCAGGGAGGGACAGAGAGAGAGGGAGACACAGAATCCGAAGCAGGCTCCAGGCTCTGAGCTGTCAGCCCAGAACCCGACACGGGGCTCGAACTCACAAACTGCGAGATCATGACCTGAGCCAAAGTCGGGCGCTTAACCAATTGAGTCACCCAGGAGCCCTGGAATTTATTCTTTTAAGGTAGGTTACATAACAATATTATAATATGACTCCATTTTTATAACAGAACCTTTTATGTACATAAAAGGATTGGCAGCTTAGGGGTGCCCAGCTGGTTCAGTCGGTAGAGCATGTGGCTCTTGATCTTGGGCTTGTGAGTTTGAGCCCCACATTGGGTGTAGAGATCACTTAAAAATAAAATCTTAAAAAAAAGGGTGGCATCTTATCCACTAGAGAATGTTGTTCATCTTTCAGGCAATGGGATTATGAGCAATTTCAATATTATTCTTTGTGGGACATTTTTTTGTATGTTCCAAAATTCTTTTGAGGTCAGATTTTTAAAAACTATGTTATAAAACTCTTCCTTCTTTGGTGTATAAAAATGGAAGGATTTGGTTGTGGGTTCTATCCCTAGAGTCCCTTCTGACCCCCACCCCCACCCCCACCCTCCCAGTCCTCAGCCCAGGCCAGCTCTGCTGAAGAAGGACAGGGGCCTGCCCTCCCAGGACTCTGACATCCGCCAGCCTGCTCTCTCACCTTTGCGTCAGTAAATGGGCCTGCCGAGCATGAAAGCACTTGGCAGAAACCACCAGTACATCTGGCCAAGATCTTTTTCTGAGGAGCTTGCTGCTCTGAGTGAGGCTGGGTGCTGGTGGCTGAAGGAGGGCAGGGCTCCTAGCGGACAGGACAGGCACGCAGGCAGGGGGCTGGACCAGGTGAGGCCCTGGGTGTTCCGACAGGCCTCGGGAAGGCTGACTTTACTCAGCCCGCCCCGGTGCGCCTTGTGCTCCCGCCATCCCCTTTCCTGTCTCTGCCTTCCCTTCTCCTGCACTGGAAGGGAGCAGATGTGGTGGCGGTAGGGTGATGGTGATGTGATCTCTATGAGGCAGTGTATTAAAACGGAAAGGACTCTTGCTCTGCCGGCAGTCAGGCCTGACTGACTCCCATCCCAGCTCTTTTACTTCTCAGCTGCTCAGGTTAGCGAACGGCTTCGCCTTTCTGAGCTTCTGTAAAGTGGGAGTAGTGGGTCTTATCTCCCAGGACTGGCGAGAAGACCAAAGGACATATATTAAACGCGGCTGGTGGGGTTGCTGGTCCTCGCTAAGCGTCCGCTATATTTGCCCGTCCCTTTCCTTTCCCCACCCTTTGAATGTAGAACTGGCATCGGCTGTTGGAGTGACCCTCACCCAGTTCCACTGGTGCCGGAGGGGTGGGGGGACTCCCCAGGGGAGTCGCGGCACCAAACTGGCAGTTGGGGTGGGTGAGTTCCTCACTCAGTCTCACCACTGACTTTCTGATGTGACCTTGGGCAGGAGAGTTAACATTTTGTGCCTTGGTTTACTCCTCTGTACAGTGGGGATAATACCTGACCCACCTGCCTTACAGAGGTTATGTGTGGTTGTTGGATTTGAATGAAATAGCAGAGGACAAAACCCCTTTGCATACTAAAGAACTGCTGTGCAACCGGCAGGTGAACTAATGAAATATTCACAATGTTTTAAAGGCAGATAGTAACAGCATTTCATATGTTTTGAGGATCATGTGAAATAGTGTACAGGAAGTTTTTAGCCCAGTGTCTGACATGTAGTGATACTCAGTAGGGGGGAGCTGCTGGTGGCAGTGGGGTCATTGTTGGTGATCATTATCTTAAGAAGTCTGACGAAGACAGACAAGATGAACTTGCAGCCTGACTGTCCCCAGGGGCACTTTGTGCCTACAATTTGGTAGAAAGTTAGTAAATATTTCCATGAATCGATTAACTTGAAGTCAGGAAATGATAAACTCAGAGTAACACAAGCCGATTTGCATAGCAAATAAGCCGTTTACGCTGTGCCTGCATATCGATGAACGCACTTAGCCCTTCACAACCACTCTGAGGAAGGGCCCAGCGTCCCCATTTGAGAGATGAGGAAAGCGAGGCTCAGTGACTTGCACATTGTTATCCCACCGAGAATGCAATCCAGCACCCACATTATCGCACTGTTACCCTAGGTATTCTTCCTCCCCCGGTCCCCACTCTTGAACCCAAACTGCCCTCCACGCCATTTTCCCAGAGGAGCGTTGCGGTGCTGGCTCCTGCCGTCCCAGGCTGCTGGCCTCCAGGCGCTGGAGTGGGTGCTGCGGGCACCATGCCACGCGCCGTGCAAGGTGGCCGCCCCGGGGGCGGGGGGGCGGGCAGAGCATCTAAAGAGTACGTGGCTGAGTGAGGAGGGCCCAAGCGGCCGTTTGGAGCCCAGCCGCGTGCCCAGCAGCCCCTGAAGCGGTGCTTTCCCAGCTACAAACAAGCAGCTGTTGCTATGGTGAGAGCCTGGTTGTCTCCCTGCCCAGGGCCAGTTGCTCCAAATCCTTTTTAGTTTCTTCCCTTTCCACAGTGCATTTAGTTCCCAGTTCCTGGCCAAGGCCTGTGGTCTGCAAATGAAGATGTCAAACAGCTGCTGTGCCACTGAGCACACAGATCCTGGGCCCCGTGCTGCCCCCTTCAAGGCTTCCTGCCTCGGGTCCCTTTTAGACGTGGGAGGGAAGCTGCCGCACTCACTAAGTTGTTTTGTGTTTCTCGTACTTATACCCTCACCGCGAGAAGTAGACCGTCTTTGCCATTTTTTTTTATTTTTTTATTTTTATTTATTTATTTTTTAACATTTATTTATTTTTGAGACAGAGAGAGACAGAGCATGAACGGGGGGAGGGCCAGAGAGAGAGGGAGACACAGAATCTGAAGCAGGCTCCAGGCTCTGAGCTGTCAGCACAGAGCCTGATGCGGGGCTCGAACTCACGGACCGTGAGATCGTGACCTGAGCGAAGTCGGACGCTCAACCGAGCCACCCAGGCGCCCCAGTCTTTGCCATTTTTAATGGCTGTATGTACTCATATGCTTCCCTGTTCTATCACTTTAGATTTTCTGACTTTTCGTTATTAAAAATAAAGCCTATATATATATATATATGTATGTATATATAATATGTATTTGCATATAGAACGTTAGAAATTTTTTTCAGATTCCATTCATGTGGTAATTTCCCAGTGGAGAGATTTGGGGGGTGAAAAAATGTTACGGACATTTGCATCCACTTGAATTCTTTTCACTGATGTACGAGCTTATCCATTTTACCATAGCTTTCTGGAGTCGAATATTGTAATTAAAAATGACAACATCAGATTTTGTTAACTACGATAACTGAATTATATCTTGTTTCCATTTGCATTTCTTCCGTGTCTGATGAATTTCCAGGTTTGTTAACCAGATTTACTTCATCTTTTCTCAGGACTTCTTTTTTCTGCTTAAACTATTGGGATCTTAATATTCTTATCAATTAGTATGGGATTTAGATAGCAGAGTGTCTGAGGTGTAGGAAATTCTAGAGGGTCATTAAGTGACAGAGAAAGCTGGCTTCTCTGTATTCTATAATAATATTTAAGAATTTTGGGCTGTGAAATCAGACTACTCAGGATTCAATTTTGTCATTGCTACCTGAGCTGTGTATCCTGAACAAGTGATTCACTGCCCCAGTTTCCTCATCTGTGAAATGGGGATAATAATTGTATCTATTTCATGGGGCTGCTGTTAGGAATCAGCATGGTGCCTGAATAGTGTGAGGCTTTTGTCACCGTTACCGTTTCCCAGATCACTTCGTCATAGCTTTGGAATGTCTGTCCCCCTCTCCTTCGCCAGCCTCAGTTATCGGGCTGTCTCATTTTGTGTCCCTGCAGATCAGCCAAATGGCCGATGATACGGCAGCAGAGCTGGACAGGCATCTGGCAGCGAAGACCAAAGAACTCCTCGGATGAAAGCCCACCAGGGGCAGCAGTACTCCAGAGCCTGGTTTCTGGTGGAGCCCGTGGGTGGCACATTGGCACCCCTCTTCCCCGTCTACACCGAAGGCTGCCGTCTTGCAGTTGTCAGTGTTTGTGAGACTCAGCCTTCCAGGCCTTCTGGTGGGGCACCCAGACTTGTTCCTTCTCTTCTTCCTGCTCCCTGTCCACCCCATTCTGCCCTGGCCCTCTGCCATGGGTGGCCCTCAGAGAGTATCTGTTGCTGACAGATGGCCTCTACTTCAGCCATTTGCCCTGATCGTGACATTGCCAAGCAACTAGGACTATTGACAGGCTTAGCCCGTCTGTTTCTCATCTTGGGAGCCTCCTTTTCAATTAGTCAGGCCCTGTCCCCAACTTTGGATTCTGGGCTGGTGTGGGCCTTCACCTGTGACTGGATCCCTTCGCCAGAGGCCCATTCTTACGTAACAATAAAATCAAAATAAATTGTAAAGAATAACAACCACAAAGGAACGGGTAGAGTCAATACGGATTAATGTTCCCTAAGGACCTTTACGGAAAGCCACCAGAACAATACTTTTGCCTCTGAGTCATCTTCACACATGATTTTTTCTCTGCCTCGACCGTTCCTCCGCTGCTGACCTACCTGGCCAGTCCTGTTCATCCTTCACGTCCCTGCTTGGGTACCACTTGCTCCGGGAAGTCCTCCTCATTCCCCCAACCTAGGGCTCCTATTATTGGCTCTCAGGACTGTCTACTGCTTTGAATTAAACCTTTTTGATACTTAGTCTCTAGATCTTCATTTTCCTCAGATCTTGGCGTAATGTCTGGAACATAGTAGGCATCGAGATGTGTTGTGAATGAATTTCACAGAGTAGCCGCTCAACAAATACTGGCTTCTTTTCCCGTCCTTCCAATCATAACACCATCATTCTGTCATTTTCCACTCTTGCCTTGCCTTTGTCCTCAGCATTTACTTGGAGATGAGATACCTTTCCCCCAGGGCCTGCCTGTTGTTGACAGACAAGTGGTTTGTTGTGGCTCATCTTTGGGTGCTGGGTTGTTAGGTTTTTTCTCCAGTAAACAATCGATTGATTCTCCATAATAATCTTCCTTCCTTCCTTCTTTTTCCCTTTCCCTTCCCTTCCTTTCCTTTCTTGCTTTCCTTTCTCTCATTCATAATATAGCCATCATGAGCTAGATGCAGTTCTAGGTAATATCTTTAATCTTCATGGTACACTTGCGAGATGTGTATTCTCTCCACTTTACAAATAGAAAAACTGAGAATGGGGACTTGAGAGTATTGGGTAACTTGCCCAAAGTAACAAGCCTAGCAAGTGATAGAAGGTTCCATTCTTCACTGTCAGTCTCATTTTACCAAGAGGGAGGAGCTCAAAAGAGGTCAAGTTTCTTGCCAGGGGTTGTTACATAGCTAGCAAGTGGCAGAGCTGGGGTTCAAACTGAGGCCTGATCTAAAGCTTGTGCTCTGCCCACGCATCCTGCAGCCTTCATAAACATTTATGGAGCACACTGTGTGTCAGGTGCTGTGCTACATGCTGGGAATGCAAAAATGGGTAAGGTGTGACCTCTGTCTTTGAGGGGTGCACGGCACACTGGACTGTCTCAGGTGGAAGGTAGGAAGTCCATTCCAGTTTTGTCTGCCTTTCGAGTGGCCCCCCTTGGGCAGCAGCCAGGCCTGGCCGCACTCCTTCGAAGCAGCACCCAGCTTCCCTTTGCTGTCTGACTCCTCTCATATTCTATCCCTTGCGGGAAGTCTGCTCTTCTCCCGCTGCTTGTACTAGTGGCGCACACAGTGCACAGCCAGTGGGGGTTCAAGGTCAGAATCAGGTCAAAAATGAAAGAAGCTAACACAGTCTCCTGCCCCGCTTACCTGTCCTCGGTCCAACCCCTCTCGCCAGCCCTGAGTGGCCATCACACGATCGGAAGTCAGCTGAGGGAAGAACAGGGATGGAAATAGCAATCGAGGAGCCTTATTTGGGGTAAGCCACATGGCGGGGGCATTGCAGCAGCCTTTCGTGAGTGGCCGAAAGCCCCCACTCCTAGCAAATGTGCTTCTCAAAGATGCAGGATTTTTTAATAAACAGAGGAAATGATAAATTATGTTGTAACTCCACTCCAAAGGCATTTGGTTCTTAACAGCCAAATCCTCTGTAGTCTTTAAATAAACAAAAACTTATTTGGTGAACAGACAGGGTTGGGGGGGGGGGGAGGTTGGAAAATGAAAGATTTTCTGTACTTGGGTCCCACATGTCAACAATTTCTCTCCTGTGTGTATGTTGGCCAAAGCTGTATATCATGATAAATGAATAAAGGAAAACCTCCAGCCCAGGGCAGTCAGACGGCTCAGCAAATGGCTTTCAGCTGATTGCTCTATTTTAGCTGACATTTATCAAAGAGTTTCTCTGTTCCTCTGTGTCAGGGCTGCAATGGTGGCAGGGACGAGAACGGGACTACCTGTTTGGATCCGCCGAGTAATGAGTAATGCTGGAGCAGTGCTTTCTCCCTCTCCCCTTCCTTGAGCCTCTTTCTCTCAAAAGGAAAAGCTGGGTATGGAAATCCCTTCCCTTGCCAGAAGAATTAACCACCTCCTCTGTTCAGTTAAACTGCTTCCCAAGCCCATGAAAATGACAGGCCAAAGAGAAATTGAGAATTTTTGTCCTATTTATTTATTTTTTTCTTTTTTACGTGTGTGTGTGTGTGTGTGTGTGTGTGTGTGTGTGTGTGTGTTGGAAATTACAAAAGAAACTGGGATGTAAAAAGTTAAAAGAGAAACTTCTTGTAAGTTCCTAATCTCACTCCCCTTTGACAATTAGATGTATATCCTTCTGGATCTTTTTCTATACGTACATAATTTTTTAACTTATTTTGAGAGAGAGAGTGCATGCACAAGCTGTGGAGGGGCAAAGAGAGAGAGAGAGAGAGAGAGAGAGAGCATCCTAAGCAGGCTCTGTGCTGTCAGCACAGCGTCCAACACAGGGCTCAATCCCATGAACCGTGAGACCATGACCTGAGCTGAAATGAAGAGTTGGACGCTTAAACAACTGAGCCACCCAGGCACCCCCATACATAATTTTTAAAAACCAGGAAAGGGAACTATTCTGTTCAGACTCTGAAGCTTGCCTTTTTTTTTTTTTTTAGACCCAACAACACATCCTGGCCATCTTTTCATAGGTGAACATAGAGTTCACTCCTTTTTCATTGCAATGCAGTATTCCATAATACAGGTATACCTGAACTGACTTCACTGTTACCCCCATGATATTTTAAAAAATCATTTCAAATGCATTGGAGGGTGTTTCTATTTAAAGGTGATTTGGGTGGGGTGGGGAGCGCCTGGGTGGCTCAGTCGGTAAAGCATCCAACTGCAGCTCAGCTCATGATCTCGCAGTCTGAGTTCGAGCCCCGCGTTGGGCTCTGTGCTGATAGCTCAGAGCCTGGGGCCTGTTTCAGATTCTGTGTCTCCCTCTCGCTCTGACCCTCCCCCGTTCATGCTCTGTCTCTCTCTGTCTCAAAAATAAATAAACGTTAAAAAAAATTTAAGATGATTTTTATTTGTTTTTTGAGGAAAAACAACCCCCATTCTAAGTTTATCTGTTTTGGTGAGTTTTACCTACCCTTCCTCAACCTCAGACTAACATTTATTGAATGCCTATTGTAGACGAGGTACCATGCTGGACACTTTACATGTGTTACTACATTTAAACTTCTGAACAATGCTAGCTGGTATATTATCTCTGTTTACGTAGGTGAAAACTAAGGTTCAGAATGGGCATTTAATTTGTCCAAGGTCACACAGCTCGCAAGTGCCAGAGTGAAGTCTGAAACTCAGATCTGACTTTGAAGTAGGTCCTTAATCCGTGCACTTCAGTTCATAAGTCTTCACCAAACACTTATTCGAAATTCACTCAGCACTGCTCTAGGCCCCAGAGGTGATAGAAGAGAAGCAGAAAACTCATGAAAACAATTAGCTATTTCTAAGGCCCACGTTTAAAGCTGCACGGGACGTGGCACGTGGTAAACACTGAAGGTTGGTAGCTCTAGGGGCGACAGTAAAGATTTATATTTACATAATTCTACCTCACCTGTTTGGCAGAGTCCTCTAGAACTTGGAAGAGAAGCAGTGAATGAGCGGAAAGACCACCAGCCGTGAATAATGGTAATAATGATGGTCATAGTATTGGTGGCACCAGTAACTGATACTGGCTGATACTTTTAGTTCTCTCTCTTTTTTTTTTTTTAATTAAATTTTTTTTTAGGGGCGCCTGGGTGGCGCAGTCGGTTAAGCGTCCGACTTCAGCCAGGTCACGATCTCGCGGTCCGGGAGTTCGAGCCCCGCGTCGGGCTCTGGGCTGATGGCTCAGAGCCTGGAGCCTGTTTCCGATTCTGTGTCTCCCTCTCTGTCTGCCCCTCCCCCGTTCATGCTCTGTCTCTCTCTGTCCCAAAAATAAATTAAAAACGTTGAAAAAAATTTTTTTTACATTTATTTATTTTAAAGAAACAGAGTGAGACAAAGCATGAGCAGGGGAGGGGCAGAGAGAGAAGGAGACACAGAATCCAAAGCAGGCTCCAGGCTCTGAGCAAGTGGTCAGCACAGAGCCTGATGCGGGGCTCAAACCCACGAACTGTGAGACTGTGACCTGAGCCGAAGTCGGACGTTCAACTGACTGAGCCACCCAGGCGCCCCGATACTTTTAGTTTTCAAAGTGCTTCTATATCCTTTAATCCCACTGAAACCACTGAGTGAAGCTTTGCAGTTTCTTTTGCTCTAATATGTGGTCAGTTTCCGCGATGTGCATTAAAAGGAAGTGTCTCTGTTTGGGGGGTACAAAGTTTGATACGGACACAAGAAATGCAGTTCATAGATTATACTGTTTAGGTTTTCTGTATTATTTTTTTGGCCTTTTGATGCGTCTGGGACTGAAAGTCGTGTGTTTCAGTCTCCCGTTATTAGCATTTGTATTTCTTCTCGCAGTTCCCATAATTTCTGTGCTGTCTGAATGCCCAGATGGCCTGGCTCTTCTGTCATCTTCATATATCATTCATTCATTGCTTGGGAGTCTGAGTTCTATCTTGTCCTCTATCAAGATCATAGCCCCTGCTTGCTTTTCGTTTATGTTTGCTTGCTGTGTCTTTCCTATTCCTTTATTTGTAGTCTTTCCAAATCACTGTTTTAGATTTAGATTTCTTAGGGTTGGGTTTTGTTCTATGAAGCATTCTGAAACTGCTTTTAAAAATTATCCTCATTTTTAATTGATAAGATACCCATAACATAAAATTTGCCACCTTAACCATTTTTGAGTATACAGTTCAGTAGTAGCATGTACATTCACATCGTTGTGCGGTATGGACATCTCCAGAACCCTCTTCAACTTGCAGGACTGAAGCTCTCTACCCATTAAACAACTCGCTCTCCAGCCCCTGACAACCACTGTTCTACTTTCTGTCTCTATGGATTTGACTACTCTGAGTACCTGATAAAGTGAAATCCTACAGTATTTGACCTTTTGTGTCTGGCTTATTTCACTCAGCACAATGCCCTCAAGGTTCGTCCACATTGTAGCAGCTGTCAGAATTTCCTTTCTTTTTCAGGCTGAATAGTGTTCCATTGTATCTATAGTAAAAACCTGGGATTGTGAGCAACCTGTTCTGTGAGTGTTCCACAGGACGAGCAAACATTTCTAATAAATTTTAACTTGATAAACGAGCGATGTCTTGTAATACGAGTAGTACGCGATGCTGAATGTCACGTGATCACAGCTGAGCCAAGGTTCTTGAAGTTCACTTTTCTCTACAAGTGCTTTGGAATACAAGCATGTTTCTGGAACAAATTATGCTTGCAGACCGAGGTTTTATATACAGTAAGCCCTTGATCTACAAGCATAAAAGAAACTCCTTTTCTTTCAGTAGGGGACCTTAACTCATTCACACTTACTGATAATACTGAAATGTTCAGTAGAACCCTACGCTTAACCTTTGTTTGCATGCAGTATTAACACTGGGTGATTTGGTGTCTAAACCCTTGGCAGATTAGGGTCTGGGTGTTAGGTTGGGGAGAAGGGTTGCTTCTGCAGAGAGGAGGCTCACCGCTTGTCGAATGAACAAATAAATGACGATCCCTGTCTCCTATATTCCTTTGTTCTGGTCTTTGTTTTAATTCATCACGTGCTGTTGGGTTAACTCACCCTGAGACGTAGCCTTCATTACACCACACCTCTGCTCCACACCCGTCAACGGCGCCCTGTTGCCTGCTGAATTGTGTACAGACTTCACCTGGGCAAGCAGTAACTTCTGCCGTCTAAACCTCTGTATCTCTGCAGTGGTGATGCACCTCTCACAGCCACCCTAAGGCAACTCGTGCTTAAGCTCAGTGGAATTACTACCTTTTCTTAATTTTTGTGCCGCTTTCTTCCTCCGCCATGTCTTGTCTTAGGCTGTTTGCCTGCTATGCGCACCCTTAGGTCACTGCCCCACCCAACAGGCACATTTTGTCCAGCCTTCACAGCTCTTGGTCCCACATCCTTGCACCAACTCATTCATTTCTCTATCTTGATGTTTCTCCTGATCCCTAAATGTGTGTATGCCTGTTGACCTGCGTATGCCTCAAGCACCACAGGCTCAACCGGCCCCATCTGGAATACGTGTCCCCGCCAGACCCACTCACTGTCCTGTGTTGTCTCTCGGAAATGCCTTCGCTATCCCCCCAGGTGCCAAGCCAAGACATTGGGAGCCACCTGTGCCTCCCTCTCCCTCACACTCTCATCCAAGAAGTCACCAAGTCCCATCAGTTCTGTCTTCAAATTGCACATCGCCGAGTGGTGCGTACCGGGAACAGAAGTGTCAAATGTTTCAGGCTGGCCTCGCCTGTGTCTCTGGCCTTCCTCAGAGGCAGAACACCACCAGCCCTAGATAAGCCTTGTGTGAATCCCTGGGAAGAAAGTTCCTTGCTCTTTTAACTCTTTGCATTCCCTGACTAGCACAGAGCTTGGCTCAGAGCAGCTGTTAAGGAGATGTTTGTCCAATTGTAATGGGCCTGCCTGGCCTTGAATACAAATGAAGTCAATTTCCATCAATAACCCAAAGTTTCTCTAATTACTCTCACCTGCTTGCTCAGACCTCCAACCTCATCTGCTGAGTCGGCCTCCAGAGTTTCTGGGCATCTAGAGGCTACCTCCCATGGTGTCCATGGTCACTGGTGTCTACCCTGTGCCTCTCCTGCCCAGGCTCCCCCTCGCCAGCCTCTGCAGCCATCAAAGCCACTTGGAGCTTCGCCTTTGCTCCTGTTGGCAGTGTGGGTGTCTGGGACCAGAGTGCCGGTTCCTGGGCTTGGGGTGCCCGAGCCAGCTAGGTGGGGTCCTCTTCAGAGGCAGGGGAAGGTCTTCCCAGTCCCAGCCCCCCGTGGCCCCTGCAAAGCAGCCTTGCTGGGGTTTAAAGCCCTCAGGCCTCCCACCGCTGTGGCTCCTTCTCAGGCCGGTAGAACCCCTGATGTGTGGCTCACAGCTGGTGGCTGGGTGCACGGGCCTTCTCTCCCTAACAGGCTCTAGCCTCAGCCCATGTTGCCCCCTCTTTGCAATAAGAATAATAGTGGCTAACAAGTCCTGGGCCTCTGCTATGTGTGAGGCGACCCTAGAAGGCTAGTTATTATTTTGCCCATTTTACAAATGAGGAAAGCGAAGCACAGAGGAGGTGAAATTGTTCAGAGGCCCCCAAGACCAAAGGAAGGCATGAAATGCAGGGGGCCTGGTGTCTGACCCCCAGCCGGGCAGCTTCAGTAACTTATTTCAGGGAAGAGACCAGAGGGGCTAGAGTGGCCAACGAGTCCTGTCCCAGCTTTCCCCTTTGTGCCCGCGGTAAGGGTGTCTCCACTTCCCCAGGGGGCGCAAGGAGGGGCTTGCTCAAGCAAGATCCGTGGTTTCCAATGGGGCTGGGCCCCCAAAATATCTTCACCCATTTGAGGCAGAATAAGTAAAATAAAGGCAATGTTGGGGCGCCTGGGTGGCGCAGTCGGTTAAGCGTCCGACTTCAGCTTAGGTCATGATCTCGCAGTCCGTGAGTTCAAGCCCCGCGTCGGGCTCTGGGCTGATGGTTCAGAGCCTGGAGCCTGCTTCCGATTCTGTGTCTCCCTCTCTGTCTGCCCCTCCCCCGTTCATGCTCTGTCTCTCTCTGTCCCAAAATAAATAAAAAACGTTGAAAAAAAAATTAAAAAAAAAATAAAGGCAATGTTGCAAATGTTTACGTAAAATTAATTCCTTTGGACTATTCCATATTGTTAGATCTTGCTCTTCCTACTTCTGCTTTCGGTGTTAAAATGCTCTATTATGGAAGGATAAGAAGTTGGTGAGTCTTTAAAAAAAATTCCCATTTAGAAAGAATAACAGTCACCTTCTGCTGATCCCCTCCATTTTATTATTTTTAACTTTACAGATGCATGAATCCCAAAGTCTGGTAGCTGTGGGACCTCACGCCTACTGCCGCCACTGACCTTCTGAGGCTGTCATCCAAGGGAAGCTGGAGCTGTAACCAGGGAGCGAGGCAACAGAGGGAAGCGGTTTGACCTGTGTGGGTGTCAGGGACCCAGTGGGTGAGCAAGCGATGGGGCAGGGGTTAGAAACAGGACAATAGTCAATCAGGAGGGTTCAGAGACCCACAAGGAGGAGGGACAGATAGGGAGAGGTGAGTCAGAGAGAGGAGAGGGAGACAGAGACAGAGGCAATGAAGACACAGAGACACGACATGAAGGCCAGAGGGAGGGAGAAAGAGGCAGAATCAGAGAGACAAAGACACACACACACGCACGCGCGCACACACGTGCACATACACATACAGGCACAGAGTCCGCAGGTAGTGACAGAGAGATGGAGATAGTCAGAAAGAAACAGAAAGAGATGGAGATAGTCAGAGTGAGACTGTCATCCCAAAGAAATATTCTGAGACACCTAGAAGGAGAGACACTGAGATAGAGACAGAGACACAGAGGGAGATAAATACACGCGAAGAGAGAACACGACAGAAATCCAGGGGGAGAAACACAGAGGCAGTTAAGACAGGAAGAAAGGAAGGAAAGAGAGAAAAGAAAGAGAAAGAACAGAACAGAAAACCAGGAGGAGACACATGTAGCCAGAGCTGGAGACTGAGTGAGGCAGAGGGAGGCGTTGGGGGAGAGCGAGCTATTGAGCTGGTGGCCGCACAGCCCCCCAGACGGCCGGCCAGCCCCGTGTGTGCAGGGTGTGGGTGGAGGAAGAGACTGCACCAGCCCGGGCCAGGGCTGCAGGGACCAGATAAGGACGCCTGCCAAAGGAAAGCGGAGGAAGGAAAGACGTTTACAAATCCCCCCGGGGGGAGAAAGCCAGGGAGGCTGCCCCAGGCCTAGAGAACAATGGGTACTTGACTTCAGTGGGTCATTAATGAGACAATTAATGGAAAGAGTAACAGAGGCCTCCCCAGGGAGGACTCAGAGGGTGGATGAGTGGAATTATTGTGGAGGGCGGTTCTAAGGTGGGGGGGGGGGGGTCTGTCCCCACACTCCCAGATGTCCAGCATGCCAGCGGTAGATTCCTGGTCTGGGGCTTGGGGCCTCCCTCAGCTCTCCACGCATGCCCTGTGCTCCCTCCACCCTGGACCCTTGCCAGCCCCCCTTTCCTATTCCCGTGCCTTTGCTGCTGCCGCTTCCTCTACCTGGAATGTCATCCCTTGATTATCTCCATCTATGGAAACCCTGCCCACTCCAGGGGTAAATAAGCGTGGCACATCCATAGATGCCCTGCTGAGGCAGAGACACATGTTTGAATAAGAAGAGAGCCCCAGAAACATAATGAGCCGTGGAAAAAGCAGGCAGAGTCAGAGATACGGTGCGACGCCCCTTACGTAAACTAGGAGGACACAAAATAATTTTTAAAAATTATTCCCGATTCCATTTTGCATTATACATTCACTCTTTTAAGGGAGGGTTGTGAAGAGATTCTTAACCAAATTCATAATGGTGATTGCCACTGGGGACTGGGGGAAAAGCTTAAAGGTACCCGAAAGACATCTCATATATGTGGATAGAAATGAAAACTTGGGGCGCCTGGGTGGCGCAGTCGGTTAAGCGTCCGACTTCAGCCAGGTCACGATCTCGCGGTCCGTGAGTTCGAGCCCCGCGTCAGGCTCTGGGCTGATGGCTCAGAGCCTGGAGCCTGTTTCCGATTCTGTGTCTCCCTCTCTGTCTGCCCCTCCCCCGTTCATGCTCTGTCTCTCTCTGTCCCAAAAATAAATAAACGTTGAAAAAAAAAATTTAAAAAAAAAATGAAAACTTGACCAAGTGTTAAAATTTGGGGTTGTGAAAATAGGAGTGGTTGTTCCTTTGTTCTCTGGTTTTGTTTTAAATTTTTTTTCCAGAGAGAGACATCTTAGCTCTCCCCTAGACCCAGCTGAAGGCTATTCCTGCAGGAAGCCTTCCAGGAATCCGTCCACCAATCAGATGTGGTCTCCCTTTTCCCTGGCATCAGTCTCTGAAGGCTCAAAGCGCTTTCCTTCTTGTGTTTCCCTTTGTGATGTTCATAGACTGTCTTCCCCACTGGACAGGAGCCCCTGGAGGACAGGGACTTCCAGCACCAGGCCGGCACAGAGCCAGTGCCCAGGGGTGTCTGTGAGACTGAACCTAGCTCTCCCATCCACCACCGTGGGAGGCAAACCACCAAGGCTCTGATGACATCTTAGATCCAATACCCACAAATCAATTTTGGGGAGAGAGGGGTGGGCTCCTGAAATTCAAAGCATTCCTTCTAGAATGGGGATCTGGGGAGGGGCAGCTGCTACCCAGAAATGTTTAGGAGGTCTTGTTTGCTGTGACCAGAAAATAACCTGGTCCTAGTTAACTAGTGTCTGTAGCACCATGGCTAAGAAAACCCAACGTAGTCCCAGCTAGTTCCCCCTCCCTAGTGAGGTAGAGAGGCCTTTAGCTCCTCCCACTCAAATCTACCTGTTAAAAGAATCCCTATTCCACTGGCCCCCAGTGAATGCCAGTTGCTGGTAAAATGGAGCCGTTGTAGAGGTGGAAGGAGGGAGAAGGACCAAGTGCTTGCCCACCCATCCAGGCAGGCGTGGCCCGATGCTAACAGCAGAGCCCATCTCCTGAGCACTTCAGACTCCAGGCTCTGCCCTGAGATACAGTATCTAATCTGATTCTCACAGAGCGCCTGCTCTACCAAGTTGGACTCAGAAAGTCTAAAGGACTTTCTCGATGGCCCTTAAATGGTGAAACTGGGACTCTAGTCTGACCTGGTTGGTAGGTGGAGGGGATGTCTCTGGTGTGGGCAGTGGGGCTGCATAGCTCTCCTTACTTCGAGGCCACTCCCCCCCTCCCCGCCCTTTCTGTTTGTTTTTGAAGGTAGTTTCCTGGAATCTGTTGTACAGGGGTCTAGGGCGGCCAGAAGCCCTGGAGGACACTAGTGTGCCAGTGCCCTTACCCCCACAGGAAGGAGTCAATAGCTGGGAGGAGACTGAGGCACAGAGAGGGAAAAATGCATCTCTTAATCGCAGAACACATGAGTGGTAGCGCTGGGACTTGAACTCAGATTTCCTGACTGCCTCTGGCTCCCCTGGCTGTCCGTGTAGCAGGGCAGACCTCTCCACAGGATTTTCAGTCTGCTGGGCTTTGTGGCATCATAATGTCGTCGTGGGACATAAGACTACAGAGTTTGGGGAACAGGGAGAGAACTTAGAGATTGTCTCCTTCGGCTCCCTGTTTGCAGTGATGGGGAATTTAAGCCCCAAAGAAGGCAAATGACTCACAAGGCCTTTTTGATGTCAGGAAGTCCAGGCCAAAAAAAGCAGCCTCATGATCCACAGAATCCCTTGGATTCTCAGAAGCTATTGACTCCAACTTTAGAACGCATTTTAATAATAGGTGACTTGGGGGGCGCCTGGGTGGCTCAGTCAGTTAAGCGTCCAACTTCAGCTCAGGTCGTGATCTCACGGTTCATGTGTTCAAGCCCTGCATCAGGCTCTGTACTGACAGCTCGAAGCCTGGAGCCTGCTTCGGATTCTGTGTCTCCCTCTCTCTCTGCCTCTCCCCTGCTCATGCGCTGTCTCTCTCTCTCAAAAATAAATAAACGTTAAAAAAAAAATAAAAGGAAATAGGTAACTTGGTAGGCAAACCCAGAGCCGATTGGAAATTATAAATTAGAATGTGGGGAAAGGCAGCTTACACTCAGATGTCTGCTGAATGCTGAATGCATGCCTGCCTGCATGGATGAATGAAGGAATGAATGAATGAATGGCTGCCCTCACCTGGTTTCCCTTCCTCTGCTCCATCTCTTGCTGTCAGATGAATCATCTTAAAATAGCCTTTGTCATGACTTGGCCTTGCTCAAAAGCCCCTGAGATCTCTTCATTCCCTCCCTGAAGAGCATCCCAACCGGTCTCTATTCCTCCATAACGGCCCCTCTGACCCGTCCTCTATATGGTGACAAAATGCAAATCAGGCTGCTCCTCTTCAGAGGCTCCAGGTCACCTCCAGGAAAAAGCCCCACATTCTTACCACAAGGTCTTAACTGCAAGGTTTGACTTGGACCGTCCTTTCAACGGCATCTCACTCAAGGCTGTCCCTTGCTCTGGTTCCAGGAGGCTCTGGCTCTTTCTCAGGTCCCCATAGATGCGGTCATTTCAGGGACTGTACGTGCCATTCCCTCCTCCTGGGGCACTCCAGACCACCCCCCCCCCCCCCCCCCCCCCGCCTGGCTGGCTTCTATCCACCCTTTAGCTCTCGACCTAATCTCACTGCTTTTTGGCAGCGTTCCCTGACCTCCCCAGCTTGGGTCCATACCCTCCACCTGCTGTTCCTGCAGTCACTGGACTGAATGGGATACCACAGTATCCCATTTGGTTATATGTAAACGTCTTCAGTGTCTGCCTCCTGCCCAGACTGTGAGCTCCGAGGGGGCAGGGGCTGTGTTGTTCATCAAGGTACTGTGCACCCAACAAGTATTTGCTGAATGATTGAGTCAATATGTTTGGCTGCCCACGGAAATTGATTTATTCATGCCACATTTATTGAGCATCTACTAAGTGTCAAGCCTAGTTCTCCACACTCCACAGTGGTAAACAAACTACCGTAGAGTCCCTGCCCTCATGGAGCTTACAGTCTGCTTGGAAGAGGCAGACATTAAAACGATGAAGAAATAACACAATGCCAGGCATAGCTAACTGCTATGAAGGAAAACAAAGCAGGGGTAAGGGTGGAGCACTGTGTGTGTGTGTGTGTGTGTGTTTGGTGGGAGTTGCCAGTGTAGACGGAGCAGTCAGGGAATGCCTCTTGGAGGAGGTGGCATTTCAGAGATGAACCAGGGCTCCTGAGAAATACAGCCTCTCTCCCCTACTTGGGCTGGCTGGACCCCAGGTGTGTCCAGGTGTGACAGTCCCAGATATGCAAACCCTCCGTGCCTCCCAGGGCAGGAGCCAGGAACCCAGATGGGGCCTTTGGTGAGGCTTCTGAAGCGGGTGTGAAAGCCCAAAGCTGCTCTCCACAACAGCCGTGATTGGGCTCTTTCTGCGTGGCGATTGCTTTGTGCACGGAGGACTCGGCTGATTGTGGCCGGTCGATTGGCACCCACAGACCACGGCCGCCAGGGTTTACCTCGCACCCCCAGCGCCGCGGCGGGCCGTGTGCAGCGCGCCAGCCCAATCTCGCCTCCTATATTCAGAGTTGATTAGACGCTATTTCTGCCTGGATTTTCAGAAGGCTCAAGAGCTTTTTTAATCACTACAGTGGCTCATTACGGTTTTGCAGTGACACTCATGTCCTTCAGTTCTCTTCTCAGATTAGATTCTATAGTCAGATGAATATTGGATGATTTCATTACATACAAATGCAATCAACAGTTTTGCATAAATTTCTTCTCTTTTCTTGAGTTTCAATTGACCCCAGCACCCGTGGTGGCAGGCACGATCCACATGCAAATGAGCTGGGTTTGCAGCCGGAGAGGGGCCGGGAGGAGGCGGGCACTTGCACCAGCCCGGGGAGGGAGCAGGCCTTGATTGCTCAGGCTTTGGGAGAGGGGCCCTGGCAGAGGGGAGTGCCGCCCAGGGGGCAGCTTCTATGGCTGAGGCAGGGCATCTCCGTTCAGGATGGTGTTCCTGCAGGTGAACTAGACGCAGGGATGCTCAGGGTCAGGCAGGCTCTCTGGGCAGGGAATGGAATGTGGAGTGACAACCCCCGCAGCTAGGCCCAGAGCAGTGTCTTGGGACCGTGGCTCCTTAACAACTGGTGTGGATGTATTTCAAGATTTTAACAGCTGGTAGGGCCTTAGCGGAGCATTTGTGCTGAATGTTAGCTCTGACCCAGGAAATGCTATTGTTTTATTGTTATTGTTATTATTATTATTATTATTGCCCTCATGGTCATCATCGTGGGCTTGAACTATGTATGGCCAGCAGGACTCAAAAGCCAGCCAAGGCAGGTAGGAAAGTTTGGAGGCTGGGCAGCTGCCCTTCAGCATTTTCTCGATTTCTTGCCTTCTTTTTTGGGTGGAGAGGCGGTATGTTCTCAGAATTGGGCCTCAGAAAGCTCCTGATCCTTCCTTTATATGGTGACAGAATCCTTTCTACCACATTCCTGTGAACAGGTATAGAAGCTCTTGCTTGTTCTCCCCTGGGGATGAGGAGCTCCCTCCCTGAAGAGAGCCTCTTCCTGCTTTCTCCGCTCCTTGCTGACCAGGTGCTGTCCATGAGCATGAACCTTCCCATCCCAGACCCTGTGCTCTGGGTCCAGAGCCCACCTCTGCTCCCTTGTGTCACTCCCTGAGGCCAGCATTTGGGACCGTGCTATGCTGAGTCACCTTTCCTAGGGCTGGTCTTCTCAACTCCTAGAGCTTTTCCCAGGAGGTAGCCTCCAGCCTCACATCTGGGTCTGTCTTCAATACCAGGCACGAGGCTGGAGGGTATGGGGGAAGTAAGCTGTGTGTGGTCAGGGGACCCAGGGCTGACAGCTATGCACCTCACGGTGGGGGGCGGTGTGGGGGGGGGTGGAAAGGATCCCGATGGAGACATTAGACCTGAGGGGCTGTAGGACAGGGGTCTGTGCAGCCCAAACCTCGTTTCCTTCAAGCGGTTCTTTACTAAAGCTCCCCATGTAAACAGAGAGTGGAGATCAGGGACCCAGAGAGAGACACATGGATGCACAAGTAGTCAGGGACCCATCGGGGATGTGACCCAAACTCCAGTCATCATCATGGACACAGCCGAAGCCCGAGGTGAACAGAGCCACAGCCATGGGTATGAAGAGACACAGCTGTGCTGCCGCCACCCCAGGCTCAGGCCCTGCCCATCACTGACCTCAGCTCCCTAGACTGGGGTCATAGACGTCCAGGAATCTGAACTGAAGCAGGGGTACCTGGTATTGCTCCCATGCTGCTGGTGGGACCACTGAGGTCCAGAGAGGGAAAGGTGGGACTGAGAGCCATGCAGCATGGATGCTGGGGCCTCCTGGTGCAGGCCCTGAGGACCATTCTGCTTTCTGCCTCCTCGCAGGCTCCCCAGGCTCCTCTCCCTGCTTACATCTCTGTGCTTTTCTGTCCCCCCGTCTCTCCCGCCTCTATCCCTGAGTCTGTCTGTCTCTGTCCCTTCCTCTCCTTTCTCTCTCTCTCTCTCTGCACCTTGCTCTCCCCCTTCCCTCTCCCCATCTCTCCGTGACTGGCTGCCAGTTCTCTCTGCCAGCTCACTTTTACCCCCAGCTGCCTGAGGTACCAGAGCTGGCCTCTGTCTGGGATTGGTAGATCTGAGACCACAGGGCTGCCTCACTTAGAGCTGTGGCCCCTGGAAGGAGGAGCTGGGGCTGGGGGTGGGCTTCTGAACTTTCTGGAGTCTTCCTGCCGTGGCCATTCCTTTTCCTGTTCTGGTCAAGGAGAGCAGGAAAGCAGCCACCACAGACCTATTCTCACACTGGCCTGGAAAAGCGGGGCTGGGAGGTGGGCGGGGTGGAAGAGGATTCCCACTGACTCCTCATGCGGACTGGGATGATCCCCACAAGATCTGGTCGTGGAGCTGGGTCCAGACCTGCTGCCCTGTGTGGCAGGCTCCCCACACGGAAGCTCCCCTCCTGCTCATCTCCCTGTAGAAGCTGTTCCCTGAAACCCAGTCAAAATCTGGTCCCCACCCCCTTCCCACCTCCTTTCCTTTCCCTACTCAGCTCTCACTCACCCCAGCACATGCAGGCCAGAGAGGAAAGAGCTGGGCTTCAGAGGCTGGCAGGTCTTTGCCACATGCTAGCTGGGTCATCTCAGGAAAGTGACAGAACCTCTCTGAGCCCAGTTTCCTCCTCTGCAAAATGCAGCTAACACTCCTTCCCTTGCAAGGCTGGCATGGGCACCGAGTAAGTTACCTGAAAGTACCCGGTGCAGACTGGGCATGAAATAGACATCCAGTAAAGCATTTGTTGTGAATGAATGAATGCGTGAATAGCGAATGAACAGTAGAATTTAGACATGCACCAGTGGGGCACGGAGAAGGATCGCCTGGTGTCAGGAATGGCACAAGCAAGGGCATGGAGAGGAAAGAGGGAGCCATGAGTGCTTAGTACAAACACGAGATCCAGAATCCCAAAAGGGAAGTCTTAGCAGATGAGGTGAGAGAGCCTGGCAGGCTCAGGGCTGGGTATTTTGTTGTTGTTGTTGTTGTTGTTGTTTTGTTTTAATTGAATATCCCTTGTAGCAGGGAAAGTAGTGATCAAAGGACAGGAACTTACTGAGTGTCAACCATGCACAGGCAGCTAAGGAGTAGTTGTAGCAGCAGGTCCCAGGAGGAGAGGCCCCGGACTGAAGCATTTACAAGCATGATCTCATTTCAACTTACAACGACCCTGTAAGAGAGGTGCCATTATTATTATTATTCCCACATTGCAGATGAGAAAGTGGAGATCTGGAGAAGTGAAATGAGTGTCCGAAGTCAGATTCAGCCAAGACTTGAGCCCTGGTCTAGTCTGGCTCCAAAGCTGATTGTCAGTCCTCTTCCCAAGGGAGGACCCGTCCCCGCTCCCCCCATCTCTGGGCAGGTGAGTCCCTGTGAATGAATAACTTAAAATACTTGGTTAGTGAAGGAGAGTAGAGAGGGCACGGTCGGAAGGCCCAAATATCAAGAATATAGAAGCTTTGCTCAGATGGATCAGGGAAGGCTTCCTGGAGGGGGCTGGACACAGAGGCAGAGAGCAGGCAGAGGAGGCAGAAGTGAGCCCTGCGGGGGATGGTGGTGGGGTGGGGGCTGTCACCCAGAATGACACTGGGGCACCATGGCTTTGCTGCCAGACAGCCTGGGCTAGGGCTCTTGACCTGGATCAGCTTTTTATTGGGGTCCCTCTCCTCGGTCCTACCTGGTCCACCTGTGCTTCCTTCTTGCCTTCTAAGAGTGGGAAGGACAGGTTTCTGGTGACTGCAGACTTGAGCCCCATTCCCACCTGTTATTCTTTTGCTGCGGGACTTTGGCCAAGATGATTTCCTCTTCCCATCCTTACCTTCCCCACCTGCAAAATGGGACTGATAACGCTCACAAGCTGGCTGAGCGGAAAGTCAGAGGCCAGCAGAACTAGCACAGGGTGACGGTCAGAGCAAGTGCTGAGCAGTGTTGGCTCCCTCTCCCTTCCCGGGACCCCTTTATCTCTCAAGACAGGCTCAGACCCCTGTTTCAGAGCACAAACAACCGACAAACAGGATGTTCGCTGCTGCGGTCAGACTGCAAAACCAGGCTGCCTGACTCCATCTTGCTGTGTGATCTCGAGCAAATCATTTAGCCTAACTCTACGGTTTTCTCACCTGCAAAATGAGGATTCAGAGTCCCTTATCTAAAAGCTGTGAAGTCAGATGGTTTCAGAGCTTGTCTGAGTTTAAAGTCTAATAGAGAATGTGGGGTCTGGGGCATGTCTTATAATCAGACTCGTTCATTTTTTTTTTTTTCCAACAAAACATGAATGTTCACGCCAGGCAGTGAAATGAAGAACAAAAATAGCTTCTGCTTGGTTCAAGTCACTTTTGGCACAAACCTACATGACACCTTCTGGCCATTGAAGCTTTGAGGATTCCAGTATTGTGGAGACGGGATGGTAGGCCTGGGGTATCTACCTCATCATGGGACTGCCATGTGGATAAAATGGGTTCCTACACACGGGTCACTCAGAACCACACAGCGAGTACTTAAAGCGTTCACATGTGCTATTCGAGAGGTCCCTCTGAAGCCCTCCCACGGCTCCCACGGCTCCGGGGTGAAGCACCAGCAATTCCAAGCAAGACCCTTTATGACTGGAGCCCCGGTGACCTGCATCCTCGGTCTTACCTCTGCCCTGCACACCCGAAACTTGAACTTCATTGTCTTTTTCCAGTTTCTGAGACACGCCAGGTGCTCTCTCTGCAGGCTCTTACACTTGCTGTGCTTTCTGCTTGAAATGCCTCCATCCCTAACTACCTCCCTCCTTTTCTTTAAAGTTTATTTGTTTAAGTAATCTCTACACCCAACGTGGGGCATGAACCCATGACCCTCAGATCGAGAGACTCGTGCTCTTTTGACTGAGCCAGCCAGCTCCCCCTAAACTTTTATTTAAGTTTTATTTATTTATCTTTTAGTAAATCTCTACACCCAACATGGGGCTCGAACTCATGACCCCAAGGTCGAGAGTCTCATGCTCCTCGCCCCAGCCCAACCCCCTTTCTTAACTCCCGTTTCCTCCTGTAGGTCTCCAGCCCTCTTCTGAGCATAAACCAAGCACTAGGAAAACTGCTGGGCTTCCCCTCTAGACTGTGATGTCTGGGAAAGCCGTGGCCACATGCACATTCTTTTCTGGCGTACTGTCATTATTGGAATGAATGAACATGCTCACCCGTCAATGGCTTTGCCATTAGCTCAGGGATTGAACACGTTTGTTGAATGAATAAATGAAACAAGGAAGATCACTCTCCCATTTGCACCCCAGGAAAAGATTCTTAGACTGCCCTCCCCTCCCTCTTTCTTCAAATTCCTTAAGTGAGTTTTTGAAAAGGGACCTAGTCCAGGCAGGGAGCCAGTAGGGGGACTTCTGGGATTGGGATAGCAGGGCCTGGGGGAGGTGGCTTCAGTCTATTAGGCAGAAACTACTTGTCCTGGGTTGGTAGAGGCCTCTGGAGTCTGGGGAACAGAGGGTGGAGCGAAGGAGGCCTCCAGCACTCCGGAGCAATTGCTATAAAATAAACTCCATAATCAGGTAAATGCATTCGTGCGGGGGGATGGTTCCCGTGCAGCTGCAGACGTCCAGGCCGGAGGGGACCTGTCTAATCTCAAAGTAATGAAAACGTGGGTCCAATTACGATGGAGGGCCGAGGCTTGGGCCATGGCCGGAGTTTGGGAGCTGGGCCTCTGGCAGCGGAATTAGAACATTTAAGCTGTCAGGCTGAATCCGGGAGAGGCCTGATTACCTGGTCCGCGAAGGGGCCGCTTTGGTTTGGTGTCGACTATAATTTCCTGGCCGCCAGCCGTGAAGCCACGGGCCACCTTCTCTCCCCTGCTATGGGGGTCCAGGCCTTGTCTTTCTGACCTCCACCCACCCCCAGACTGGCCCAGAGGGGTTGACCTGGGCCTCCCAAGCTGCGCACGTGGGGCAGAAAGGGAAACAGGTACCTGAGTGACACAGTCTGGTTATGTGTAACACGGGTTAAGGAAAGTGTGTACAGCGGCCGTATGCGAATGACACATACATAGGTACACGTGGTACGGATATACTGAGTGTCTGTAGATGATGTAAGACATGTCTACGTGGATTGTATGCAGCTGGTTTAGCGATGAGGTGTGCGAGTAAGTCGTGTACTTGGGCTGTATGTACAGGAGATGGGCATGTGAGCGTGTACACAGGTTGTATGCGGTGTGTGTTCACAGTTGTGCGTGCCGGTCTGTAAGTGCCATGAGAGCAGGGAGCACGTCTGTCATGCTAACTGCTATACCCCCAGCACCTAGATGGGTGCCTGGCTTGGTGGGTAGATATTGATTATATGAATGTTGAATCAAGTCATATCTATACAGTGGATGCATGTATTAAAGGAAGGAGCATGTGGAGTCTGCATGGATATGTTGTGCGTGTGTGCGTGTGTGCGTGCGTGTGTGTGTGTGTTACCTGTCTCTCTTGTATGACATGGAAGCATGAGCAGTGGAATTGCGTCAACGGCCTGAACTGTGTGGTCACACAGACCTGTGCTCGAGTCTTGCCTCCTCCGCTTGTAGATTGTGTGACCTCGGGCAAGTCACTTAACTTCTCTCAGCCTGACTGTACTCATCTATAAGATGGATAATAGTAGTCACAGGTAACATTTGTTGAGCACTTACTATGTGCCTGGTATTGTGCTCTATATGCTTCTCAACAATTATTATCTTACTGACTTTTCACAGTAACCCTTGAAGTAAGGACGACTATTGCCTGCCCCCATTTTCAGATGGGGAAACTGAAGCTCACAGAGGTTAGACAGTGGGGAAGCCAGGACGCAACCCAGGCATTCTGATCGCAGTGTGAGCTTTTAACTGCTAGGCTAAACGGATAGTACCTGTTGCAGAGAGTTGCCTGAAGGATCGAATAAGATAATCCGAGCACCTATGCCTATGTCTGGCACATAGTAAGTACTCTGTAAATGTTGGTTGTTATTATTTGCACATGGTACATGTAGATGGGATGTATCAAGTAGGTACAAGGGAATATGCAGGAGGTGTGCACGTAGTATAGCTGTACGAGAGAGGCATGTGTAGGTGTGTTTGTGGGTGTGTAGAGTGTAGGAACACATCTACTCAAGATTTATGTTACATATACTTGGGTATATGCACATAATGAACACAATACATGTAAATAAATGTATTATGATGCATGATATTGACAAGTGTTTTATGAAATTAGAAAAAACATATACTCGAGGTATGTGATATGTATGACCCGACATAGGGTATGACCCTATGTATGACCCTATGTATGTGATATGTATGACCCTACATATGTATGACCCTATGTATGACACTACATAGGGCTCTTCACATTGGGGTGCTCTGTGAATTGAAAAATATATGTAAATGAGGGTGATGACAGGTATCCGAGGTGCAGGCCTGGCCATACATGGGCACATGTGCACACAGCATAGCACATTCGTGTCTGTATAGATGTGGTACATATACTAGATATAGATATACATGCAGTGGATATATATACGGTACATACACAACACATTGCATGTGGTCTGGCAGGTGCACATGTATGTGAAGGGCTTATGCATGGGGTGTATACAGGCACATTGATGTAAACAGTGTATATGTTTGTGTAATGCATATATTTGTGTAATGCATATACATCCTTTTGAGATATATATGTTTGTGATTTATGTCCTGTGTGTCTTTGCTCAAATGTCACTTCAGTTAAAATATCCATAACCACTTTATTTGAATTTTTATTTAAATTCTAGTTAACATACAGCGCAATATTGGTTTCAAGAGTAGAATTCAGTGGTTCATCACTTACATACAAACCCCCAGCGCTTATCATCACTAGGGCCCTCCTTAATACCTGTCACCTTTCTAGCCCATCCCCACCCACCTCCCTCCATCAACCCTCAGTTTGTTCTCTATTGTTAAGAGTCTCTTAAGGCTTGTTTCCCTCCCTCTCTTCTCCCCCTCCTGTATGTTCATCTGTTTTGTTTCTTAAATTCCACAGGTGAGTGGAATCATACGGTGTTTGTCTTTCTCTGACTTCTCGCTTAGCGTAATACACTCTAGCTCCATCCACGTCATTGCAAATGGCCAGATTTCATTCTTTTTGATGGCTGAGTAATATTCCATTCCATATTCCATTCCATCTTTATTCATAATTCATTATTCATTTATTGTTTGATGGACATTTGGGCTCTTTCCACAGTTTGGCTGTTGTTGATAATGCTGCTGTAAACATTGGGGCACATATACCCCTTTGAATCTGTATTTTTGTATCCTTTGGGTAAATACCTAGTAGTGCAATTGCTACATCTAGGGTAGTTCTTCTATTTTTAACTTTCTGAGGAATCTCCATACTGTTTTCCAGAGTGGCTGCACCAGTTTGCATTCCCACCAACAGTGCAGGACGGTTGCCCTTTCTCAGCATCCTCCCCAACGCAGTTGTTTCCTGTGTTGTTAATTTTAGCCATTCTGGCAGGTGTGAGGTGGTATCTCATCGTCATAACCGCCTTATTTAAAATAGACCTAATTTCCCATACCAGTCAGTACCTTCTTTATTTTGTCTAAAAAAGTATCACTTTTAAATATAGTGTGTGATTCGGGAATTCATGGTGTTTTCTCCCTCACTAGACCATAAAGCGTCAGGAGACCAAGGGCTTTTTTTTTCAGTTCTGTTGACTGCTGAATCCCCAGTGCCTCGCGCAGGGCGCGGCAGGTTGGAGATGTCCAACCACGAATGAATCAACAAGTGGACGTCTGCGCGCCTGCAGTGCGGCCGGGTGGGAGCCGGTGGGGCCGTGCGCGGGGTGGAGCTGAGACCTAGGCGCAGAGCACAGCCTGGCGACCGCGACCTAGGGGAGGGCCACCAACCTCAGGCCTGCGTGCGCACGCACACGCCGGCTGAAGCTGTGCGCTCGCGCTCGGTGCACGTGGTGCACGTGTAATTGACGGACGCACACCAGCTGCCGCTGGGCCAGCGCCCGCTCACCTCCGGCCCTGCCCGTGGCTCTGCCCGTCCCCTGCCGTCTCCTGGGGCGCGACCCCGTGTACCGGCGCGGTGGGCCCAGGCTCCGGCCCATTTCCCGGCGGCCGCAGGGCGGGGAGCGGGAGCTGGGCTGCGGCGGGGCCGGGCGGCAGGAAGCGGCGCATTGTTCGCGGGCCGCAGCCCCGAGCAGGGAGTTCCCGGCCCCGCACGGACATAAAAGGAGAGAGCAGCGCCCGCGGAACGGCCGGCCGGCCAGCGGCCCCGCGCTCCGCTGACCCCGGCATCCGCTCCGGGCCCTCAGCCCGGGAGAGAGGAACGCGCCCCGCCCTTGCGGCTGGCCAGCCCGGGTTCGAATCCCGGCTCGCCGCCTCCCGAGCCTGCCTTTCCTCCGGGTACATTAAACGGAGCCGCTGGAAGCCCACCTCCGTCCCCGCCTCATTCAGTTTGCTTGCCCCGCTAAAAACCCAACCTTGTGCCGCAGTCCCTCGAGAAGAAAAGGTACATTAGTGAAACCCAGGTTGCCGGGGGGAATGCTTTACCTAATAAAGGAAACTTGCCGGTGTAGCTTGGGCGACACCCCTTTGTGCACATGGCTTGGAGCCCCAAGGAGGCCCTCTTCCGGGTGGAACTTTGCAGGCACCAGTGTGGGTGGGGGAAACTGAGGGAAGAGGGAAGCCGTGCTCAGGGTCATCAACCACCAAAACCGTATCAAGCAGACTTTACAAATCCAGATCTTTCTCTCTGTGCTTAGAAGTATGGCCATTTTTGTGGTTGTTCACTATAAAAGTGATCCAGTGAACACCGCTCGTGGGTGTATCTTTTTGAACCGGCTTTATGCTTGTTATTCGTTTGACCCTCACATCCCCTCTGAAGGGGGGGCATGAGTTAACTGAGGCCCAGAGGTACAAGTACCTTGCCCAAGCAAGTTGGGGAAGGTTGGAGATGGGGGTGGGGTGCCCCTGGTCTGTTTTATCTGTTAATCCCAGCAACTCTGGCACCATAATTTTGGGTGGGGATGTATTTGCAGGAGGGTTAAGATCTAATCAGGGCAGGAAAAAGTAAGGGATTAGCAACCCCACCCCATTCCAGCCCACCCCAGCCCAGCCCACAGCCCTGAGCTTTGCCCTCCAGACTTGGACTGTGCTCTTGCCTCATTGGGAAGGAAAAGGTGGAATTGTCACCATTTCCATAGGAGCCCAGAGAGGTTAAGTGACTTGCACCAGGTCACACAGCAAATGGCTAGGAAGCCGAGGCCGTCCACCACAGCCAGACCTCTCCTTCCAGGGAGAACCCCCTCCCTGAATCCTGACATTTTGGGGACCTGTCTTGGGGTGCACCACTGGGCCAGGAGATTCTGATTACTGAGAAACGGCCTTCCCTCCACCCCTGCCCCCGCCCGGCCCTGGAACCCTACACCAGGGGTAATTGACATCAGATGCGGCTGTGACCCAAGGAATGCTCCCTAGGAACCTGGAAGCATTTATTGTCTGGAAGAGAATCCAGGGCCCTCTCTAGGCTGCCCTCCCTCCCTGGCTGTCTCCTCCCCAGGCGGCCAAAGGTGGATAGGGGCCCTGAGGAGCCTCTGGTGCTGCCCCGGGGTGAGTGCAGCCGGCCTTGATGAATACAACTGCTGAAAGCACCTTCCTGGCTTTCTCCTTCCTGGGGATACAGTTACAGGGGGCCAGACTTCCTGCCCAGCCCGCCCAGCTTCACCACGCGGATCTGCAGGCTCTCCGGGCAGGCAGCTCCGCCCCCCACCCCCAGCTGGGATGCTGGCGGGCCCCCTCTCATTCAGAGTGCAGCTCAAATGTCACCTCCTCAGGGAGGCCCTCCCTGACCACCCTATATGAGCCAGCCCACCTACTGGCAGATTCTCCCTCCCACTCTGTTTAATTTTCTTTGTATCATTTAATCTCTAGCTGGTTGCTTCATCTGTTTTCTTATAATAATGATTATGTCCTGCACACAGACCCCTGCCTCCCAGAATGTGAACTGTGTGAGGGCAGGGACTTTGTCTTGTCCACTGCTGTATCCCAGGGCCTGGAACCATGCTCGGCACATAGTAAATGTTCAGTAAATACCTACTGAATGAACAAAGCAAGAATAAACCCCTGCCTTAAGCCTCTGAATTTATAACTTGACTTTGAATCTCTGCTCTGAGCTGAGATTTATCATCCCTGATCTCCACCCTCTGGTTTGTCTGGGATTCTCCACACTGATTCCACTCTGGTATAAAACTCCAGTTTCTGGGGCACCTGGGTGGCTCAGTTAAGCGTCTGACTCTTGACTTCAGCTCAGGTCATGATCTCGCTGTTCGTGAGTTCAAGACCTGCATTGGGCTCTGCACTGACAGTGTGGAGCCTGCTTGGGATTCTCTCTTTCCCTCTCTCTCTGGCCCTGCCCTGGGCTTTCTCTCTCTCTCTCAAGATAAATAAACTTAAAACATTTTTTTTTAACTCCAATTTCTGATGCTCACTCTCCTGTCTGGATTTTATTGTTTCGGGCTCTCATCTGGGAGCTCAGGACTGACCTCTGAGCTCACTTCTTTGATCTTCTCCCCTGGCTCTGTGATGTGACTTTGGGCAGGTCTCTTGCCCTTCCTGAGCCAGCAAACGTCTTTAAACCGAAGCTTATATGGGAAGCCCAGTATATGAGACCGAGAAAAAGTTCACAAGGTAGGAAGGGGGCCTGAGCCCTGAGTACCTTGTCTTTCCATGTCCCCAACACACCTTTGCAGATCCCTAGAGCTTTGGAGAACATGGTCTGAAAACCCCAGATTCGATGATTTCTCAGTCTCTCTTGGGTCTGTAATTCTACAGTGCAATTATTTACATGTCTAGTCTTAAGCGCTCGCTGGGTCATTCATGTACTGGTCCATCAAACATTCATGGGCCACAGTTGTGTGCTAACCTGCCCTAATCCCTGTTCTCCAATGTCTTGTGTCCAGTTTCTGGTCTCCTTTCCTCATTCAGTAAGCAGTCCGGGAGCACAGCTCACGTGCCAGGGTCGGGAAATCTCAGAGAACTTGGGCAGGGCTGCCGCTGACTGGTATTACACTGTTGTGTGACTGAAGGAAAAGGCACCCCCTTTTGGGCAGATGCGGCCTTACTGGACGCAAGTTGACCAGCAGACAGTGCCCTTGAATGCAGAAAAAGGTGACTATGTTTCTGGCAGACGGAACCCCACATTTGGGTGCAGGCTGATTAGGTCCCAGGCCCCTTGCGTAGTGCATAAACTTCACTGGTGGCTCCACGGGTGTGCGATCTGTGTTTGGTTTAATGATCTAGTAACATCGTCTTTAAATTTTAAGTAATTTTTGAACGGGGTGGGGGCTGCACATTCTCATTTTGCAGCGGACCCCGCAAATTACGCAGCTAGTCCCGACTCGATACAAAGTCCTGGTTAGATAATAGCAGCCCCCATTACACCAGGGGGAAAGCAAAGCCCCAGTAAAGAGGAACTGCCTGCCAGTGTGGCCTGGTGGAGCTTGGCAGGGCTTGGGTGCCCAGAGGCTAGTCTGCCTGCTCCCAGCCGGGTGAGGCTGGACATACTCTGCAGTGGGGAAACCGGGCATGGTCCCCACCCAGAGGTGGTCAGGAGCAGGGGGAGAGATGTGCGTGAGCGTACTTAGAGCACGAGATCTTCAGAGCAAGAGGAAGTGCTCTTGGCTTGTTGGAAGTGCCTCGCCACAGCAAGGGCTTGGCGACTGAGGTGTGGGCAGTGTAGAAGATGGAGTGACTTTTTCCAGCGGGGGCTTTGGAGAAGCCTTCTCAGAGGAGGTGACAAGGGACCTGACAGTGAGGGATAAGAGGGCTTGAATTAGGAGGGGAGGGGAGGGGCATTCCCAAGGGCAAGTCCAGCCTGGGCTGAAAGAGTGGAAGGGTGTGGTCTGGGTGGGAGAAGACACAGGAGAGGTAGGGGGTGAAAGGCCTTGAACATCAGGGTGAGGGGTCTGGACTGCATCCTCTGTGTGGGCTTGGGAGGGTCCTGCACCCCAACTAGAGCAGATCGGTATGAATCTGTTCTCTATGTCATACATGGGCACTTGGGATTTTGTAAAAAAAAAAAATTAACAAAGATGTCGCCTGTAAGAATATGTTTGAAAGTCATAGTAATGGGGGGTGGAAAGCCAGAGAAGCAGTTCAAAGTCCCTCTGCCAGCTTCTGGCTCCCATGCAGGGCTGTACTCTTTGCAGGAGAGAAGCTGAGAGGGGCAGTGCTGGCTCTGGATCACAGGCAGTATGTAGAACCCAGGACTCCTGCCTCCTAGACTGGGGGTCTTTGGATGCTGCACCTGCAAGAACTCACATTTACAGGCCCCTGGGTGAAGCCGTTGGTCCACTTTCCCAGGTCTCCCCTCTGTCTGCAGCTCCAGCACAGAGATGCTCCTTTTTCTTCCTCCTTCAGGGACTTTTCTCGGAAAAGGAGGCCTATGCTGCCACCTGGTGGCAACTGTGAGGTAGGTGAGGTGCAGCTTCCCTGCTCTGAAGCTTGTGGACCGTCCTGGTCTAGACAAAGGGCCCTGTGCCCTGGGGTGGGGCAGCCCTGGCTTTCAGGACCCTGGGACCATTAATGGTGGTATAGCCCACCCCATATCTGTTCTTTGTCTGTCTCACCCCATCTCAACGACTTGGCACCCTAACTGATCTTGAAGCCTGGGTGTTACCCTTGGCTCCGCCCACTCACTTATTCCCTAAATCCAGTCTGTCTCCAAGTCCTGTCAAATCTGCCTTTGAGGGCACCTGGGTGGCTCAGTTGGGTTAAGCATCTGACTTCGACTTAGGTCATGATCTCGCTATTTGTGAGTTTGAGCCCTGGCTCGGGCTCTCTGCTGTCAGCATGGAGCCTGCTTCAGATCCTCTGTTCCCCTCTTTCTCTGTCCCTCCCCTGCTCATGTGTGCTCTCTCTCTCTCTCTCTCTCAAAAATAAATAAACATTACCAAAAGTCTGCCTTTTAGGTAGACCTGGAACGTGTCCATTGCTCTCTGTCCCTAAGACCATGGCTCGGGTCCAGCCACCATTGTCCCTCCGCCCCACCCCACCCGGTCTGCTGCAGTAGCCACATTTGGTCTCCCCACCTGTTCTCTGTGCTGCATCCAGAGGGACCTTCCCGAAACCCGCAGCCACTCATGTCACTCCCTGCTCAAAACCACCAATCGCTTCCCATTCGTCCCAGTACGAAACTCAGCTTCTCCACCGGGAAACCCATCTGGGAACCCTCCCCTGCAAACACCCCAGCCCCACGTCTCACGGGCACCCTTCAGCTTCTCCTAGTCGGACAGTACGGGACAGTAGTTGCAGGCTTAGACTCCGGTGCCTGACGGCCTGCTTTTGTCATTTGCCCACCGTGCACGCTCAGTCAGGTTACTTGCCTCAGTTTCCCAATCTGTAAACCAGGACTGATGGTAACGGTACCTACTTCAGGGTACTGAATGATCATGGGATCACGTGGGGCCAATGACAAGGTTGGAGAGCACAGTCTGTGCATAAGACTGCCCTCACTTCTGACACTACCTGCGAGTTTAGGGGGCCCCCCAACCCACCCTCAGGTCCAGCCACTTGCTAAAAGGCTCACAGAACCCCCTGAAAGCTCTTATACCTGTTGTGAAACGATACAGATTAGGATCTGCCCAAGGGGGAGATGCGGTAGGGCAGAGTCACGTAGGTCACATGGTCAGTGGTGGTGGCTGAGGCAAGACGACCCCGGAGAGACTTGCACTTGCAGCCATGTTGTCAGGGAATGTGTGCAGCCTGCCCAGCCCTGAGGGGACACCGGGCAGAGGAGGGTCCTGGAGGCAGCAGCAGAGACACCAGGGAGGCAGATTTCAGTTCCACGTGTCCAAGGACCTTCCAAGAATGAAGGCTGCCTGGTGGGGGCAGTGATCTGCTGCGGGGATGGGGACCCAGCCTGTTGGGAGGCCCAGGCGGGGCGGAGGGGGTGGGAAGCAGGGGCAGGTCCCCCTCCCTGCCTACCCCAGCTCTGCAGGGCCCAGATGGCAGTGGGGAGAGAGGGGCCGGGGAAGGAAAGCGGAAGGAAAAGCCAGCCTAGGCGGAGTTCAAGCCTAGGAGGAGTGAAGGAGGGCCCTGCCTTCCAGAAGCCTTTGCAGGGAGCTTGGATTCAAGCCTAGCTGTGTGTTCTGAGGAACAGGGCAGTCCCAGGATTCACATGGGTAGCCAGGGTTCACATGGGGAGCAAACTACTTGAATTTGCTCTCTTGGGCAGATGGGGCACATTCCAGGCCCAAAAAGAACCCCACCCTGAGAGCCTGCTGGGGAAGGTCTAAGGGCCAGGAGCCCTGGATTCTGGCTCCTTCTCCTGCTATCTGTCCTTGGGCAGATCTCCTTCCCTCTCTGGGCCACAGCCTCCTGATCTGTTCAGTGGAGGTTTGGGCCCAAGGATCGGAGTCCCCTTCTACAGAGAGACAGTCATCGGGGGCTTGGAGAGAGTGTGGGAGGGCACTGGAGGTCGGGCCAAGACTAGTCGTAGCGGTATCTGTCCACAGCCTAGGAACCAGTCCTGCCCACCCCCTCCCCAAGTTCTACTCTGCCCACCACACCGACCACAGTGTCCTCTTCTCCTTTTCTATTTTCAGACCTCCTAGGGTTCTGAGGAAGCCTGGCCGGCGCCAGTCCAGGAACTCTGAGCTGCTGAGGGAGGCAGCCCCAGAGCGGTTAGATGTGCAGGGAGTCACAGGCTTAGGAGGAGGTAGTGGGGGCCTCCCTTCTGGTCTGGACAAGGGGCCTTTCTCAGGCTTGGCTCTGGCCTGGACCCCCAGGATGCTCTGGTTCCTGCTGGAGCCTGGACTGTCAGGAGGCTGATGCATGGTGGGGCTGGGCAGAATGCATTCTTTTGGGCCCAGCCCAAAGGCTCACCTTGATCGAGACCCCGACAGTCTTGGGGCTGTGCCTGGCTGGGCAGAGAGCCTGCAGCCAAGGTCTCATGGCTGGAATCTGGCTTCAGTCTGGCTAAAACCCGAGCCCTATCCCTCACTGCAACAGGCTATGTTGTAGGAGAGCCAAACCCCAGCTTCCTTCTTTCCCCAGGACCTTTGAGGGCCTCCCACTAATGCTCTCAGAATTGTCAGGAAGGCTTGGGGTCAGTGATGAATGATCCTCATCAAAAGGGCACCCAGAATGCTTCTTGTATCTTTTCTTCCCTACCCCCTTTCCCCCCAGAGAATACATGTCACTATGAGACAGATAGACAGACAGACAGGAAGGCACTGATCTGAGATGGTGTGGCAAGACAGATAGTTCCTTTGTTTGTGGAGATGGCTTCTGGTCTTATTGTCATTCCATCTACCAGCCAGATGGTCTGGTACCCAGACCTTCCTACTCTGGGTGCAGAGTCTGGAGTCTCTGGCTGATAGGGTGTCTTTCTTGCCCCACTAAGTCTACATGAGCTTTGGCAAGACCCTTGCAGTCTCTGGGGCTCAGTTTCCCCATCCATGAAACAAGAAGATTGACTGGAACTCCCTCCTAGTTCTATGTGTACGATTGCGATTTTCTGACCAGGGAAGCAGTTTTAGCTCCGGGTTCAGCAGCTTCTGCCTGGGATGGCCTGCTGTTGCCTTGCTAGGGAGCAGGTGGAGAGAACAAAGGCATCTGTGCTCAGGAGAAATAGCTTCCCAGCCAAAGCGTGGAACATGAAGCAGATTGTGCCAGAAATAGAGACAGAGATGAAGAGGGACAGAGTCAGCAAGAGGGAGTTAGCAGCAAGAGAGATACTGAAAGAGGAAGAGAGTGTTGGAGACAGAGATGAAGAGATACGACCACCCACAGAGGCAGAGATATCACAGGGGGACAGAGAGAGTGAGAAACAAAGATACACAGATGCAGAGACCAAGACAGAGAGGTACAGGCAGGAACAGGGCAGCCATAAAGGATTGGATGGGCAGGAAAGCCAGTGACAGAGTTTTCTGCTCCTTGAGGGGCGTGTCTAGCCAGATCCTGTTGTTGCCCACACTGTGCCCAGGTCTGGTGGTCACTCTTCTGCCTGTGATATTTCCTCTGGGACTGGAACCCTGTGGCCTCCCAGTTTAAATGTCCTCTAGACATCATGCCCCTGGAGGTAGTGTGTGTAAAGATGAGAGCCCACATGGGCTTAGGATGTCTGATGCTACATGGTCTCAGGGCTTCATTAAAGGGTAGGGACAAATGGCAGAGTATCAGAGATGAATGAAGGTTATTACCTGCAGGAGGATGTGGTTAGGGTTGGGAGAAGAGAGCAGGAAGATGGAAAGTCCAAATAAAAATCTCCCCATCTTTCTTTAAATGAGGCATTAACTTTGTGTCTGACTAGTTAGGAACTGATAGGAAATCTGGTAGGTTGGTGGGGGGGGGGTGGTGGTGAGGGTTGGAATGTAGGTATTAAGGGTTGGAAAGAAGGAGGAGATACAAAAGGAGAAAAACTGAGCTGGGCAGGATGGGTTTAGCTGAGTTGAATCATGTTTAGTTGGGTCAAGCATGGTTGGTTTGGTTTGGGTGGAGCGGAGTTGTGTTATGTCATGTAGGGGTAGGTGAGGTAAACAGAATTCAGTTTGGTTGGATTGAATGGAAGTTGGGTTTGGGTCTGAGTGGAGCAGAGTTGAGATGGTTTGCTTTGAACTGAACTTAGTAGATAGAGTTAAGCTGAGTTGGGTTGTGCTGAGTGGAGTTGAGTTTGACTGAATCGGGATAGGATGGATTTGGTGGGGTAAGTGGAAGTAAGTTGAGTTGGGTTGACTTGAGTTGAATTTAGGAGAATTGTAGTGGGTTGCGTTGAGTTAGGTTGGGTTGGTCTGAATAAAAAAGTTAAAAGACTCCACGTAGTTTGGAGTAAGGAGGATGCAGTGTAATCCAAATCATGTTGCCAGGCAAGGAGGATGAAGTGAAATGCCAAGGAGAGGCCTGGTGAGGGGAGATAAGCCAGGCTGAGATCTAAGCAGATCTGTGAGTTGGAGGTGGTTTGGCATATAAATGATCTCAGTGTCTCTCCATCCTTTACCTCTCTGTACCTCCACTGTGTAGAGAAAGGCTCACTAAGGCTGTGATTTTCATCCTGCCATCAGAAGAAGGGAATATCAAAATCTCATTGAATGTGTGCAGGTGTGTGTGCATGTGTGTGTGTGTGTGTGTGTGTGTGTTGAGAACATTTAAGATCTACTCTGTTAGCAACTTTCAAGTATACAGTACAGTGTTATTAGCCATAGTTACCACAATGTACATTAGATCTTCAGAACTTATTCATCTTATGACTGGAAGTTTCTACACTTTGACCATCACCATTTCCTCCACTTGCCAGCCTCTGGCAACCGCCAATCTACTTTCTGTTTCTGTGAGTTTGGTTTTTTTAGATTCTACATGTAAGTGAGATCAGACAGTATTTGTCTTTCTCTGCCTGACTTTGCTTCACATAGCATAATGTCTTCAAGTTTGTTGTTGCAAATAGTGAGAGTTCCTTCCTTTTTTATGGCTGAATAATATTCCATTGTGTGTATATACCCCAAAGAATATTAACTCCTGCAGAGAAGGAGTTCTTTTTGTGTGAAACCCTGGCAAGATTTTTTTAAAGGAGAATGAAGGGGGAGAGCAAAGGCCAGAAGGTTATCCCTGTTAGTCTCTCTTTTTTTAAATGTTTTTATTTATTTTTGAGAGGGAGAGAGAGAGAGGCAGAGAGAGAGGGAGGCAGAGGATTCAAAGTGGGCTCTGTGCTGATAGCAGGGAGCCCGATGTGGGGCTTGAACTCACGAAATATGAGATCATGACCTGAGCCGAAACCAAGAGTCGGACGTTTAACTGACTGAGCCACCCAGGCATCCCCTTCCCTGTTAGTCTCTTAACCCAGCTCTTGGGTGGCAGCCTTTCAGGAAAAGGAAATGTAGCATTTATTGAACACCTACTATACACTATGTTTGCATCCATCAGCCTTTTAAATCATCACAAAATCCCTCTTTTTCTAGTGGAGAAATTGTGACCCAAGGAATTTAAGCAACATGGTCAATGTTGACCAAGGTCAAGAGCCAGTGTGATGCAGACCCAGGTGGGTGTGTGTCTAAAGTCCACATCTTTTCCTTTCTGCCAAGAGAGCAGGAGGACATCTAAAACGCATCAACAGGCAAAGGAGGTGAGAGGATGTGAGGAGCTAGAGTGGGTGGGGGTATTGGGAGGGTGAGGAGGAGGGAAGCTGAGGGACAGGGTACCCAGAGATGCCCTGTTAATCAGGGCCTGGTCATGGTACCTCAGCTAGGCAGCAGGGCCAGGTGCTGGTTTATGGACCTTAGCATTTGGGAATTGAGATCCTCCTAAGGATCTAGGCACGCGGGCCTTGCAAGGAGATTCTCACGGCTCCTTCCTTACCCTCTGTCTTCTGTTCCTCTGAGGCTCACCCCACCCCCTCCCCGTCTGAGAGCTCCATGAGACCAGGAGGCTCCAGCAGCCCACCCAGAGGTTGGCCCAGATGTCATCTCGTGATTATTTGTAGGATGGGTGGTGTGGAACTGAAAGAAATCACAGAGCAGTGAGGCCACTCCTGTGCTCTGGCTGCGAGATGCCCCGAGGAAAGAGCCCATTCCTGTCCCCAAGGTGGCCTGGGGGAGGGGAGCAGGCCTGGGGACTCTGGGGCGCTCCTCTCTGGCTGTGGGCAGGCAGCTGACCAGTCCTCACTCACCACGCAGTTCTTTCATGTGGTCCTGTGGTCCTGGCCGCGTGGCTGGGCCTCTTCCCTCCCAACCCTTGAGTCACACACACACACACACACACACACCACAGAGCACTGGACAGCCCAGTGAGAGCCTAGGTTGGATGGAAGGGAGATAGGTCCTTCATGGCTGTGGGGTCAGGACAACCGCTCCCTTTCCAGGTGTTCTGAGAGGTTGGAATCCCTGCAGCTCCTTCATTCACTCATTCATTTATTCCTGGCTTAAAAATGGGTATTTGCATGGGATGCAAAATGCAGAGAAGCCAGAGTCTGATATTTCGGAGTTGCAACTGAACAACCAGTAGACCTTAGCCAGGTCATCTCAACGACATGAGCCTGGGCTTCCTCGTCCGTAAAATGTGCATAATGTTCCCTCCAGGGTACTGGAGGCGGTCCAAGGAGGTGACAAACTCATAGTGTTTGTTAACTGTAAACTCCTGATTGCGTGTGTGTGTGTGTGTGTGTGTGTGCGCACGTAAATGATAGTCATTCACTTATTAATTTTTTGGCTCATTTATTTAAGAAACATGGGGTGCCTGGGTGGCTCCGTCGGTTAGGCATCCAACTTCGGTTCAGGTCATGATCTTGTGGTTGGTGAGTTCGAGCCCCACATCGGGCTCTGCGCTGACAGCTAAGAGCCTGGAGCCTGCTTCTAATTCTGTGTCTCCCTCTCTCTCTGCCCCTCCCCTGCTCGTTCTCTCTCTCTCTCTCAAAAATAAACACTAAAAAAAGAGAGAAAGAAACACTGATACACTGCTTAGTAAGCATCAAACAATGTGCCAAGCACTTTATAAGCATTAACTCATTCAATCCTCAACAACCGTATGATGATGGTACTAATATTTTCCCCATTTTGCAGAGGAGGGAATTGAGGCACAGAGGAGTTAAGTAATTTGCTCAATGCCATATAGTTAATAAGTGGTAGAGCTGGGATTCACACATAGTCCTGCTTGACTCCAGACTATTTGACTATTTCATTCATTCATTCATTCGTCAAACATTTATTAAGTGCTTTCTCTGTGTCAGAGAAAGTCTGAGTCCACAGAAAGCAGCCAGACTTGGTCATTGTGGTATTGTGGTTCCCTTGCAGAGCCAGTGATAGCCTCCTAGAGGGGAAAGAGTTGGAAATTCATGGGCAATGTTTGGTTGTTGCCATTACTGGGCTTAATATTAGCCAGCTAAACTTCCTGCCCTGTGTGGGGCAATCCTACACAGAATGTCAATAGTGCCCCGCTAGAAAGCATTCAAGAAAACAGCACAGGTTTTGGATTCATTCCAGACCTGGATTGACTCCCAGCCCCGCCATTCCAATACTTGTGATTTGGACAAGGTTGCCTCACCTCTCTGAGCCTCAGCTTCTGCCTCTGAAAAGTATGATTGGAGAGATGATGTCTGTCAAGTGCCCAGCAATGTCTGGCATGCCTTGAAATTGTTCAGCAAACATGAGCATTCTTTCCTGCTCAAGCAAATACCAGGAAGTACAGAGAAGCAGCAGCTTTGGACACCAGCATCCCTCCATACCCTTCTCCCTCTCTCTTGGGGAGGCGCTGAATCGCGCAGGTAGGAGTACGCTCACCCATCCATGTAGCTCTTTCCTTTTCTCTCCATCCAGGCTCAAGCCAAAGGCAGGAAAGCCTCCCTTCCCACCAGCCCTGAGGCTTCAGGCAAAGGCCACTCACCTCTCTGAGCGCTGGTTTCCTTGTCGGTCAAATGGAGAAATAGAGCGCAGCTCCTTTTGCCCCCTTGCCCTGCACTCCTTCTCTCTTCTTTTGATAACAGCATCCAGTTTTCTTTGGGGGAACATCTCTCTCCCATTCTTCGTTCACATGGGTGCACGGTCTGGGACTCTAGGACTGAGAATCAGGATGTTCCATCTTCCTGGTCAAAACATTTGGTTTAGGGATGGGTGCATGAGCTAAGCTAGAGCAATCAGAAGTGTCCAAAAAAGAAGCATTCTCCTTTCATGTGGGATTGGGGCACTAGGGCAGCGTGAGTCTGGCTGGAGGAGCCTGAGTGCTTGGGGAGCACCTGCCAGACAGTGATGCCAACAAGAGGGGAAAAAAGGATGAGCGAGACAGAGAGACAGAGACAGAGAGAACCTGACACCTGTATGCAGCCATACCTGGCCCCAAATTTTCAGCTTGGGAGCCAACACTTCCCTTCCTTTTGCCAAAAGCAGTTGGAATTGGGTATCTGGCATTTGTAATGAAACTAATCCTGACTTATTCAGGGCTAAAAACGTTTTTTGTCAAGAGACTGCTGTGTGGCTCAAAAGAGATGATGATGTCAGTGAAAATGTTTTCTTACACTGTGTGCGACTCCATGACGGTAAGTTATTAACGAGGTGCTAAAGCAGGAGCCCGCGTTCCCTGCCAGTGATGAGTCAGCCCACTTCTCGCTGAAAGGCTCAGGAAAATGCACTTTTAAGGCTCTTGCCTGAGAACTGAAGGCTTGTTTAGAAGTGCGCCTTCTTGCCCACTAAATGTTCAGTCTCATCAAAGGATGAGATGTCCTTGTGTTGGGGGCACAACTGTTACGAATGTGACTCGTTCCAAGGCTGGTCATTTTACAAGAGGCTATAGGGCACAGAGAAGAGGTACCTGGCCTGTTTGGGGCAAGTCCCTCTTTTGCTCTGGGTCTCTGAGTCTGTCACCTGAGGGGGGTGAGTGGTTTGGACCTTGTCTTAGGCAGCTCCTGGCTCTGACCTTCTGCAGACCTGCAATTCTCAGACCCTAGCCTGGGACAAAAAAGACCTGTTCATTGCTGAATTCTGCAGCATGTACTTGTTAGACTCTCCAGAGAAGCCCACGTCAGAAACCATAGCCCACACCGGAAAGAGACCCTTCAGAGTCTGGCAGACATTGGAGGTTCACAGGACCGACTTCCATTTCCAACACCCAGTCCTTCCTGCCTAGTCAAAAACTCAATTTCCCATTCTCCTTTGCAGCCAAGCGAGGTCATGTGACACAGTTGTGGGGAAAGATTAGTGGAACTCGGCTGGGGCTGCCTTTCCCCTTTCTACCCTCTTTCTGCCTGGAAGGAGGCCTGAGGACACAACCCATTCTGGGATGACACAGCAGAGCTGAAAGATGGGGAGAGCCTGGAGCCTGATGGTGTTACAGAGCGGCCACTGAGGCCTGGGGTCTCACCTCTGGGCTGCTGGTTGTTGAGAAGAATCCCCTCCTCTTCCCCTCCAGCTTCCATGTTTGTCATATTGTGGCCAGACGCACTCCAGGGGCACGAGGCTAGCACTTGACTGCAGCCATTCTCTCTTAAATTCTTTTTGGCGTCTAGAGCAAGTGCCTTCACCTCTGGGGCCACGCCGACCCACTTGGATTGGTTATATAATTATTAATTACAATAATTACCAATAATGATCATTTTCTGAGTGCCTCCTGAGTGCCAGGAATTTTGCTAAGTCGTCCCATCCTCACAGGGGTCTCAGGAAATACATATTATTATTGTTCTTATTTTCAGATGAGGAAGCAGTCTCAGAGCCGAGATACGACAGGCCCCCAGGCATATGGCAAGAGTATCATAGCTGGGCTCCGAATCCAGGTCTGACTGACTTCAAAAGCTCTGCCCCCTCCGCGCCCTCCCTCCCCCCTCTTCAGCACATGTAATTCAGTAGGCTTATTTAACAAGTCGGGAAACTGAGGTCCAAGAAGGTGAGTGAGTCCAAGGTCACATGGTGAGTCCAGGAGGTTGTGTCACTAGAAACCAGGTCTTCTGGGTTTCCCTATCAGGGAAATTGAGTTTTTGATTAGGCAGGAAGGACTGGGTGTTGGAAATGGAGATCTTTCTAGGGCAGCTGCTGCCTGGTGAATGATAAATCTGAAGGCCAGGCTAAGGTCTGGGGCCGTGGGAGCTATTGAGTTTTTTAGGCAGAGTTAGGAGGGTGTTTCACATACCAAAGGAGGACTATGAAAACAGCTCCTTTTCCTTCAACCGGTGGAGGGGGAGAGGTATGCAGAAACCGACACTTTACAGCCCCAGCAACCTCCAGAGTAGCTGCTGTCTCTTTGCAAGACGATGGTTCTTTCCCCAGCTTGGTTCCTCCTGCTCTTCCTCCCCAGGCAGCTGGGCCCCCAGATCTCAGGAGCTGATGTCTGGTGCTGTGCAGATTACGATGTTGGTGGGGGCGGGCTGGGGAGGATGCCCGTGGTGTGACCACTGGGCCATCCTGTGCTGATCCGATGGCGTCAGCTGCCTAATGCTGAGGTCTGTAGGACAGGGGACCCTGCAGTGGAAACTCCCCAGATGAGCTTGGAGACTCTCCATTCACCACCAATCTCCTGCTTGTTTATCTGTCTTCTTGGCCTGCCTCCACCAGGATCTGAGTGTTTGTTTTAAAGATTCAGGGTTCAGGATCCAAGAGAGCCAGGGATGGAGCAGACAGTTATGCTTGCAGACGTCAACATCAAAGAGGCCAGAGCTCCAAGCCCAGCTCTACCACCTACTAGCCTGTGGCCTTTAGCAAGTCATTTTTACTGTTTACAAAAATGGAGAAAACCTGTCTCATGGAGCTGTTCTGAGTTATAGAATCGGTGGTGCACCTGAACCCTCGGCATAATGTCTGCCACACAGCAGGTGTTCCTGCGGGGGTTGTAACCCCTCCCCCCCCTCTTTACTGCAAGATCTAGGGAATTCTTTTTTAAAAAAATTTAATGTTTATTTTATTATTTTTGAGAGAGAGAGAGAGCGCATGAGCAGGGGAGGGGCAGAGAATGAGAAGGAGACACAGAATCCCAAGCAGGCTCCAGGCTCTGAGCTGTCACCACAGAGCCCGACACGGGGCTCGAACTCGGGAACGGTGAGATCATGACCTGAGCCGAAGTCCGACACCCAAACGACTGAGCCACCCAGGTGCCCCAAGATCTAGGGAATTCTTTGAGTCTCAGTTTCCTCTTTTCATAATGGAGCTGTTGTGAGGATTGCAGTGGGAAAGGGGTGTAAACAGCCGACCACCACCCATCGTGCATTTCCACTTTCTCTTCATGAACTCCAAACACCGGCTGGCTCTGCTGGGCCTTAGGTGTGCAGTACCTGGTATCCAGAACAAAGGCACTGGACCTTGAAATCTAACCTTTACTAGTTGTACAACCTTGTGTAAGTCATTTCAGCTCTCCAGGCCCCACTTTCTTTTCTCTGTAAAATGGAGGTGATAATATAAGGCTGTTGAGAAAATCACATGTGATAGTGCCTGCAAAACACATAGCACTCTGCCTGCCATGTAGTAGGTACTCAAGAAATAGCAGCGATTTTTATTATTGTCGCCAATGCCCAATGCTGGCCTGGCACGGGTAACGTAGGTTCAAAGGAGGAAGAGAAGTTTGCAGGAAACCCTCCCGCTCAGGTAAGGAACAGCAGGGAAAGCAAGCATTTACATTGAGCTCCTCCTGGAGGCTGGACAAGCTCACACAGACCATCTTCTTTTGTCTCACGGTAACTCTTGCAAGAGTAGAATTATTAACCCCATTTTACAGATGGGGAAGCTGAGGCCCAAGAGGGGCAGTTGGTTGCCCAAGGTTGAGTTTAGAGCTGATGAGGAGTTTGGGTGAGGGTGGGGGAGATGGGATTTAAGGAGATGCTGGGTTGATTCCAGAGCTTTCCTGCCTGTCTGCAAAGCTGCCTCCAGAGGTGGGGCTGGGTGCGGCCGGGTCCTGTGTGATTCAGGTAAGAGTCAACTCTGGATTTCCAAATAGTGGGTGGGGCCTAACAGAGATGAGACCTCTCCAGGGGCATTAAAATCTAGGCCCCGGTGTGCGTCTCTGGTAGGGTTGCCAGAAGCCAGAGGTAGGGGTGTGTGTGCAGAGAGGGAGAAACCCTGCCGCGGGTTGCCGGTGGGGTACAGGGTAGAGTGGAGTCCTTGCTGCTGCAGCCAGGAGGGGCTCAGGGCCCGGGGTGGACTTGTAAGTGTTGCAGTTGCTGGCCAATGGGCCCAGCTGGGGAAGACAGGGAAACTGAGGTAGGGCACTTACTCTTCTGGTGGTCGTCACAGCAGATGGATGGGTTGGCAGTCACCTGATGAAGCCGGCCTTGGACCCGCACTCACTTGTAGAAGGTCCATATTTTCTCATTCATTCAATCACTCCTACTTTATGCAATGAAACAACATTTGCAGGCATCTTTTATACGCCAGATCTTGTGCTTGGCCCTGGGGATATGACAGTGACCACAATCTTCTGACACAACACAGTCCAGTGTGCTGGGAAGTCCACAGTAAGCAGACAAGGCACAGGAATGTCCTCAGAGAGCAGAAAGAGGAGGAGGTGTGCCAGGGAACATTGGAGTTGGGCTTTGCCCAAGCAGTGGAAACTCACTCTCCTGAGGACTAGGAAAACTCCCTAGATGGGGAGGTCACAGGCTTTGGAGTAGAGGCACAGGGAAAGGTGACACTTGCTGTGGCCTTTCTCAGGGCTGGCGCCAGGGCTAGCCCGGACCTCTCCCCTGTATATCCAGCTGCGGGCTGGAACTTGCTGCCGAAATGGACTAAACACGACGAGTCCAAATTCAAGTGCCATCTCCCCCAGCTTGCCCCCTTCCCTGATTCCTTCCCTGGGTATTCTTGCCAGCATCAAGCCAGAAACCTAGGTGCCCTGCTCGGCACTTGTCTTTCCTTCAAGCCCCAGTGCCAACCGGTCAGCACACCCTGGCACTTCTGACACCATTGCTCTCACCTGCCCCTCCTCCAACTGGCCATCTCAGTGCGATCCTGTCCCCAGAGGACTGTCTACCATCTCACCTCTGTCATCTCCTTCATTGCATCCATCTTGGTATCTCCAGCCCTGGTCACAGAGTCTGGCCACAGTGAGGGCCCTGTCACTCCATGCCAGACCTGTTCTCAGAGACCATCTGATTTGACCTTTATATTGTTCAGATGGGGAACCGGCTGCCCAGAGAGGTGCAGAGATTTGTCTCAGTCAGTCCCCGGGAGAACTGAGACTTGAACTCAGTTCTCCTGACTCCTAGCCTGAGGCTCTTTCTCCCAAGGCCAAGGCCACCCAAGTGTTCATCCCTTTGAGCACGGTGCGTGGCGTCAGAGTAAGGAGTCAGCAGAAGGTCCAGGCGGTAACTTGCTGGGCCCACAGCCTCAAGGGAGGGTGGACCCTGCTAGTAGAAATGGGCCTCATTCAAGCTCTTCTCTGCTTTCTTCATCGCCAGAAAGTCCCCTTTTCTTTGGGTACCTGGACCCCCGGATCTCTATGCTGAGCCCATTCCTTTTACTGATTATCCATGACTTATGGCTCCTCGCCCCTGTCTGGGTAGTCACCAGGGGGCCCTGGATCTAGGGTTGAGGATGGAGATGCATGTGGGGTGGGGAGCTGCAGCCTGTCCCAGCACCCCAGGGCCCTCTATCTGCCCCACTCCCTCCTTGAGTCTGCCCTGGCTTGCTCTGTCTCCCTGGAGCAGCTGGCTTTTGTCCCAGTGGAGCATGGGAACAGCTCGGGTGGGGACATAGGAGGGGCTTCCCAGCAGGTCTCCTCTCCCCCACCTGGCATGGTTCCCACCCTGCACCTTGAGGATGCCTGGGCACCTCCTTCAGCTTCCCTGCTGTGGAGCCCACGGAATGGCTCAGTGTGCTGGGGAAACCAAAGGAGAAAATCTTTGGGTGCGGGGACCAGGAGACTCTGTGTGACCTAGTGCCCGTCCCTTCCCCCTGCTAGGATCTGTCGCCCCAGCTATAAAATCGAGGAGCTGGATCTTGGTGTTCCGGGAAGTCGGCAGGTAGATGTGAGTCTGGCTAGAGTGCCAGCCCTGGCCAGCCACGAGCTGGGAGATCTCTGAAAACCATGCCTCCTGATACCCGAGGCTTGCAACAACAGATTTGTGTGCCTCTCAAGGCATCTTACATCAGTCCTCCGGGAGGGTTCTTATGATTATCCCCGTTTCATAGATGGGAATACTGAAGACCAGAAAGGGTAAATACCGGGTCCAAAGTGACACAGCTAGTAAGCTGTAGAGTCTGGATTTGAGCTCAGGTCTCCTGGACTTGAAGCCTGTGGTTTTCATTTCTGGCAGCAGAGGTTCAGGCCGACCCGGGGCCTCAGAGGGCAGAGCCTTCCTGTGCTCCCTGTTGGGTCTGAGGGTAGTGGGTTGCCCATCCAGGAAACCATGTGCAGCCCAGCCTGGACTGCTCCTTGGAGCCCCCTTTCCTCTCTGGGGGTCAAGATGTGTGGTTCAGGCCGGCGCCTCTGGCCTGGCATTCTCCCGGCTCTGCCCTGAAGCCTCGGGTGACCTCAGCATTGCACATAATCTCTGGGCCTCAGTTTCCTATCTGCCAAACGGATACCGTTCTGGTGCCACCGGGCTTCAAAGGCTCACATGCCTCACGGGTCTCAGGTGAAAAACTGCTTTGGTTGCAACCAGAATGATTAATAAAATGTTTTGGCTAGGGCGGGAGCAGAGGAAGTAAGTGGGCGGCGGCGCTGCCGAGGTGACAGCTGGCTGGAGAGGTGGAGCCAGGGAATGGGTGGGGAGGGGGCGGGCCGGGCTGGCCAGAGCTCGGGGCAGAGACGCACCCCAGGGAGCTGACCGTCTACATCCCGCAAGCACCAGCCGCGCTGCCGAACTATGAGCCGTGAGTCCGACCCCGGTGTCCCCAGGAATCCATGCCTTTGCCTTGGCGGAGCCTTGAATGCCAGACTCAGCCCTAATGTCTCTCACTCTGCAGGGAGGAGTCGTTTGCTCCGGTTCCCGCTGCTCCTGCTGCTGCTGCTGCTGCAGCCGCCCCAGGTCCTGCCCGCGGATTCCCGGGCCCCCGCGCCGGGTAGGCGCCCCCCCCCCCCCCGACCCCGGGGAGCCTCCCGTCCTGAGCCCCGGCCTGGCCCCTCCCCCTGCTCTCCCTTCGGGCAAGCCCAGCTTCCCCTTTCTGCTCTCGGTGCCTGGAATGGGGGAGGGCCCTGAGTCGGCGGGAGAGGGGTTCTCTGGAGACCCCCGGGGGTGTGTGGCCTTGGATAGGGCTCTACAGGGGTTTTCTTTGCGGGGGAGGCGGGTGGAGAGGACAGACTGGGATCTCACGGCGGCTTTGGGAGAAGGACAGCCCCTCTCCAGCCCCCTCACCTGTTCTGGGCCCCCAGCTGTCCAGGCTGCGTTTTTCTCCAACAACCCCGTTGTTTCCTGCGGGGGGTGAGGCTGGGGGTCTCTTTCTGAGGAAGCAGCAGGCACCTGTCCAGCCTCTAACTTTCTGGGAACCCATGGGGATTCTCAGCCCGGGGATAGAAGGTCTCCCTTGGTGAGGGTCCGGGTAGAGCAGCCGTTCTGGGAAGACCCGGGGAGGGGGGCGGTGGAAACACATTTATGTACAGAGCTGGGTTGCCTCCCCGAGGTTTACATCCTCACCCAATGGGTAGGTGAGTTAGGCGCAGGTAGGTGCCGTAATTCTCTCTAGCTCGCTCAGCACATGGTGGTCTAAGGGTTTGCACTTGAATCTGTCTTGCCCTAGGCACTTTGCAAACTCTTTCCACAGACAGTCCCCCTCCTCCCCCAACCCCCCACCACTGCCCTCCTTGGTTTCATCACCCAGAAGATGATGGGGAAAGTCAGATCCTGTAAAATTCCACCACTCCTGCACCCCCCTCCCCATGAGTGTATCAGGTTCCAAGTGGAGGAATTCAGCTCCACCCTTAGCCAGCCTCTCTCCCCCAGCTTACTGCTCGTGTGTGCGCGCGCGCGCGTGTGCGCATGTGCGTGTGTGCAAGGCCCGGACGTAGCTTCCTTCACCATCTAGCTGTACGATCCATCCCTCTCTGGGTCTCCATTTCCCATCTGTAAAATGGGGGCAGGAGAGGATGTGGGTGGGGAAAGGGGCTGAGCTCTCTGTTGCGATGCTCTAGCGATTTGGTGCTCAGAGGAGAGAAGAAAGATGTCTATGTGGACTGCGAATCAGACCAGGTTTCTGAGAGAGAGAGAGGGTTTGAGTGGGTGGCATTTGGGGACCCCAGGAAGAGGATGGGGGGTGCTCCAGAGACCAGGTATGAGCAAAGGCCCAGTTAGTGGGAAGAAGAAGACTCATGTGGCCAGCACTTTACAGTTTCCAAGGCCCAGCTTATGGGCTTCCATTTCTTGGTGCTCACAACAGCCCTGCCAGGGAGACGTGTCAGACCCACTTTACAGAAGGGAGCTCTGTGGCCCAGAGGGGAGAGCCCATCCGTCTGAGACCCCAGCAGCAGAGCCAGGGCCGACCAGGCCGCCCCAGTGACCCGACTCCTCAGCCCGTGGATCAGCACAGCACTTCCTCTGAGGCCCCATCCAAGGGGATGGGGATACGAAGGGCTGGTCTGCCCGTCTTCCTGTGTGTTCACTAACACCCAGTGAACCATGGTCTGTGCCATTTTGTTTTTGTCTTTTCTACTTATCTTTATATCAGAAGTGTTTAAATGGAATTATTCTTTTCACTCCACAAACATTCCCAAGGGCTCGCTTTAAGCTAGTTTTTGGCTGGAGCTGGAGGCACGGGGCCGGGAGGGGCCCGCCATCTCATACGGGACAGAAACGCCAACAGACTGTCATCCAAAGGGGTCAGGGCCATGGGTGAGGGCCACACAGGGGTGTGTGAGGCTCAGGGTGGGGAGAAGTTCCCTCTCAAGTGTGAGGAACCGAGGGAGACATCCTGGAGGTGGTGACGTTTGACCTGGACCCTGAAGGAGGTGGTGAGTGCTGGTAAGTGCTCTGAGGCTTTACTGTGAGACCCTGTAAGGTCTTTCTGATAGAAGCAATGGCAGAGATGGAGTCTAAAGGTCTGGATCTCGGGAGGCAGGCAGGAGCATAGGGAGCCGTAGGACAAGGGGCAGGTGCTGGCTGGCAATGTGGGTGAGGTGCCAGGACTCGGGCCTGAGGGTAATTGGGTTGCATAGGTGACTTGGGGTTGAGACTGGAGGCCAGGAAACCTTTAAGGGGCTGCTGCAAGGGTCAAGGACAGAGCGATGACAAGCTGGGTGCAGCAGTACTTTGTGCTTCCAGTCTGTGAGTGAACTGAGGTCCACGATGTCTGGGCATCTGCTCCGGGAAGCCAGAGCCTGTGCCTCACAGGTACAGCAAAGGCCGACCCCCCGCAGAGGAGGGCTGCAGACTCAGCTGAGGGCAGGTGACAGGGGACATTGTTGCTTTGGCTTCTCCGTGTGGGGGAGGAGATAGGCTTGGAGGGCAAGGCCATGCCACGGGAGTCTTAATGCTCAAACTTATCCCCTCTAGCCCCTGGACTTGACTCAGTGCCTTCTCCTTGGCTAGGGACACGGCATGACCTGGCAATCGGAGCTCTGTGCTAGGCAGAGGGGCCTGAGGCCAGTTAGCCCTGGCCCATGGGGAGGGGAATCCAGCCTGTGCCAAGGCCTCCCTGCTGCCTGCCGTCTCCTATCTGCAGCGCCAGCCGGGTCTGTGGGCCATGAGGGGGCTTCCTCTCCAGTTGGCTCTTCCAGCTGTGGGCCCAGCTGTTGGGGCCTGGTGTGGGGGTGCCCGGCCCCTGACTGTTGGCCTGGCTGAGTGTAGGGGCTGGGGCCCAGGTCTGGCTAGTCAGGGCCTTTTTTTTCCTCTTTGGTTGCCAAGCTCCTGGAGCTTCTCTAAATATTATTCTTAAGAGATTTCAGTTCAGTCCCATTAAGGGTCCCTCTTGTTGCCTGGTGTCTGTGCATCCTGGAGGACTTGGTGTTTCTTCATTGTGCCCGGGGCTCTGACTCCTGGGCTGGGGGACATTTCCTTGCCTTAATCCTCAGAAAGTTCTGGAGCCAAGCAGTTCTGGATACTTCTTATTTGTGGGAATGTGTGCGGTATGAGCATACTGATCGACCCCACCTCCGGGGTGGCTTGAAGATTCAGTGAGAGCAAGTTGCAAGGTTCTCAGCTCTGGGCCAGGGGATTCATACTGATGCAAATAATAAAGAAGGGGAGGCTGCAAAGGAGGCCTCCTCAGAGCCCGCCTGCCCCGTCCCCCTTCTGGGAGACACAGGAAAAATGAGGCCCAGAGAGTGGAAGGGACTTGCCCAAAGACACACGACCAGTAAAGAGCAGCCGCTCTCCTGCTCTCTTGATACATTTCCCCCAGCACCTACCTGGCACTTGGCCCTGTGCTGGGAACTTGGTAGATTCGGTGCCTGCACCTCTCCAGTTCTCTTTCTGGATGGCTTATTATGCAGGGTGTCCTCCACTGAGCACAGAACTGGGCCGGCATGAAAGCATGCCAGACTTCAGTTAGACTGAAGGGAGGCCTTTCTTTGTGAGTAGTTCCCAGAGTTCTTGTGGCAGGGGATGGTGATCCCTCTGAGTTCATTCCCAGCTTGTGGATCTAAGTGCCTCTCCTACCCCATCCTTTTCCCAGATCCAGGCCTGAAAACCTCCAGGGAGAGAAAGGGAGGGAAAGAGAGGGAATCCAAGTCTTAGCTCTGGAACTTCAAAGCAGTGGGGCTTGGGCCAGTCTCCTGATGCTGAGCCTGGAATTCTTCCTCTGTGCCCTGCAGGGCGTCTCCCCACCCTCCTGGGAGTGCCAGGCAGATAGAAAGAATGGGGGCACGCAAGGCCGTGGGGTGGTCAGTCGCTAGAGCCCCGGATTTCCCGGCGACTGTGACAGTCCAGCGTGGTCAGGCGCATCCCGGGGAGGAGACACTCAGACTCCACTCTGCTCACCCGGACACCCTGGGGCCCCAGAGGCAGCTGTTTTCCTCACTGGGGAGAACTTTTCCTTCCAGGGGCAGCTGGTGTTTATGGAAAGATCGTGGAGGAGGAGGGAGGGAAGGTTGGATGGTGGGTCTGGGAGGGAGGAGCCTCTGCGTGGACATAGCCTCTCTTGGCAGGAGAGGGGTGCGGGCAGGAGCTGGGGCAGAACTCTAGGGCAGGAAGCAGGAAGCCTCCAGGCTAGCCTTCTGAGCCAGCAGCCAGGGCTGGGAAGATGAGGGATATCTTTGGCCAAGCTCGGGGTAGCCATTCTCCTGGCTTCATTTTATTGACTTTGCAAACATCTGTTGAGTTCTGGCCACCACATCTGGATCCCTTGGGTGGCTGGATCTCTCCAGGACTTGGGTTGAGCCCCAGTGTGTGCATGGCCTGTGTTAGGGAGGAGAAAGTGGGGAAAGTATTGCCCCTTCCCCTGGGGGCTCATGGTGGAGAAGAGCAGGTTGAGTGGGAACACAGAGCGGAGTGAAGGACGTTCATGGGAGGTTTCCTGAGGAGGCAAGGCATGAGCTCTTTGGGAGGGTCAGATGGCCCTGGAGGGAATTGTTAGGGAAGAACCGTGGTCTGGGCAAAAGGAAGGAGAGCTTTTAACTTTGGGGCTAAGGGATGGGGCTGCCACAGAATGAGCTAGAAGGCCCTCTTGAGGTTCTTTTGAAAGCCCTACAGTGGTTAGGGTGGGGAAACTGAGCCAAGTGAAGGGCTGGGCCTTAGCTCCTATGCCTGCTTAGCAGTAGACTGATGTCCATCTGGGTTAAAGGGCCCTGTGTGCCCAGGGTTGGGGGCTGGGCAGTGGGGAGCTACAGGGGGTCCTGGGCAGGTGTATTAAGCAGGTAGGTAGAGTGTCCTGAGCAGGAGGGATCAGTGAGGAGAGTTCCAGAGCCCTGAGCCCACTGGGGTGAGTAATCCCAGTGGGAGTAATCCCACTGCTCCCCCCCCCCCCCTTGGCATTTCTGGGCACATGGCTGTGGGAAGGGAGGCTGCGTCCTGCCTGCTGGGTCTGCCTGTATCAGCTTGATAAGGCCATATCATCCAGCCCTCTTCCTGTAGGCCCCTCCCTTCTGCACTCCCTACGGGGGCCACAGAGATGCCATTGTGGGGCTGTGGGGAGTTGCCAGGGCTTAAACAAAACTATTTGCATGATTCCTGTGATTCTCTTTTTGCTTGCCTGAGTGTATGTGTGTAGGGGGGTGTGGGGGCACTGCTGCTGGGGCCCTCTCCTGGGTCAGGGCCATGAGGACCCTATTCTCTAGGCCCCATGCTGCCAAGTGAAGAGGCTAAGAGTGGAGGGGTTGGTCCTTGCCCAGGGCCATGCCCTCTAACCACAACACCCTTCTGCCACCTCTTGCTACCCTCTTGGCCCCCAATAATCCGTTGTACAAAGAATAGGGGTTCCCTATAATGTTGGCTCTGAGCCTAGATAAGGAAGTGTGTTTGCAGAAGGGAGTCTGGTGTTTTCTGTGTGAAGCTGGTAAAGCAGCCCCTGCCAGGATCCAGGAGACCTGGGTCTGCAGGAGGTCCTGCTCTGTTCTGTGTCCTTGGCCAGGCCTCCGCCTCCCCCTGGGCCTCAGTTTCCTTTGCTGAGCTGTGATGAACACTGAATGAGCTCTGAGAAGCCTACCTCTGCTTTTGAAGAATCACTAAAGCAGTGCAGATTCGAACAAAGGGGCTGTGGTCAGCAAGACCTGGGTTAGATATGAGGAGAGATTCCTGGTGGGGACTTCTCCAAGAGGCAGGAGGGCTGATGCCAGAGCTCCACTCACCCCCTCAGGAGGGTTTTCCAACTATATCTCCCCTGTCCCTTGGTGCCTGACCATCCTCAAGATCCTTGAGCCCAGAGTATGCTTTGACATAGGCCAAGGCTGGGCCTATCAGGAATGGGGGCTGAGATCCCCTCAAACTCACACTTTGTCCACAGGGTTCTGGGAAACTTCTTTCCTTGGACTTGAATGTCAAGTCTTGGGTGGGGGTGGTATGGTGTAAATGAAGGTTGGTTTTGTCTGGTGTGACTTGCTGGGTGACCTGTGTGGGGTTTGCCTTGTCTGGCCTCAGTTTCCCCATCTGCAAGTGGGCATTATGATTCCTGCTCTTCCCCCACTTCTACAAAAATAGAGGGATGGTGGACAATCTCATCTTCCCAGTGTCCAGGTACCTAGAGTTTGTGGGCTGGTCTGAGAGGACCCCCCCATCCTTATCCCTTTCCTGAACTTCACAAACCCAGCCCTTGGTGCTGGGCTCTGACTGGGCAAGAAGTGAATGCTCTAGAAGCCTGTGGTTGTTGTGTCTTATCAGTTGTTTCCTAACCTTTGGTGTCACAATTTGGTGTTTGAACTCTCCCCCTGCCCTATTTTGATGGCATCAAGGAAGAGGTGGGGACTTCCCTTTGGGGCCCATGTGGACTAGGCTAGAGACCAAAACAGGGTCTGACCAGGGCAGGGCCTGGGGCTTCCAGCCATAACTTTGGGAGCAGAGAGGACCCTTAGGTGAACACTGAAGTCCAGAAAGGGCCACCAAGTGAGTTAGGACAGACCTGTGACTTGAGTCCATATGTCTGGCCCCATACTTCCCCATTGGGGACAGGACAGGGGTTGAGAGGTCATCCTCGAGTCACCTCTGATCTCTGCTTCTCCCCTGCAGTGAATCCATGCTGTTACTACCCATGCCAACACCAGGGGATCTGTGTCCGCTTCGGCCTTGACCGCTACCAGTGTGACTGCACCCGCACGGGATATTCTGGCCCCAACTGCACCATCCGTGAGCCGGGCCTCCTGACTCCACTCCTGTCCTGGGCTCCCTTGCTCCCTTGGGCTTGTTCTGAGACCCCCAGTTCCTGCCTTTGTCTCTGGCCTTAGCCCAGTTCTCCTTCCTTGCCTGGCTTTGACCTTTGACACTCTCCCTGACCCGGCTGAAGCAGAGCTCTCCCTCCTGGCATACCTCATGCCCTCGCCCTGTCCCCTGCCCTCTCACATCTGCTTCTGGCTCTGTCATGTGTCATCTCTTCCAAGATTCCATCCTTACTCTGCCCCGTACATTCTGACCGGTTCTGTCCTGGCTTCATTCCCGGTTCCTGTCTTCCACTTGGGCCACTTCTGGTCCTACTAGGAGGCCCGACTGAGTGGCTCCCATTGTCCCTGCAGCCGAGCTATGGACCTGGCTCCGGAATTCACTGCGACCCAGCCCCGCTTTCCTCCACTTCCTGCTGACACATGGGCGCTGGTTCTGGGAGTTTGTCAATGCCACTTTCATCCGAGACATGCTCATGCGCCTGGTACTCACAGGTGGGTGGAGGGTAGCATCCCCCCCACCCCCGTTCTGGGGAGCAGGAAGTCCTTCCAGCTCTTGGAATTCTTGGCATCTAATAAGGGCAGTGGGTTGGGAGACTATGATGCCAGGTTAAACAAGTCCAACCCAAGAGGAGGCAGGGAGGGGGGTGTAACTGGGGATGGGAACCCCCTTGTCACCATATTCTCCCTCTGCAGTGCGTTCCAACCTTATCCCCAGCCCTCCCACCTACAACATAGCATATGACTACATCAGCTGGGAGTCCTTCTCCAACGTGAGCTATTATACTCGTATTCTGCCCTCTGTGCCCCAAGACTGCCCCACGCCCATGGGAACCAAAGGTAATGGAGATGGGGTTGGGAGTCACAGGAGATGCCCTGTTCTCTTTGGGGAAAAGCAGGTGAAAAAGCAATTATTGACCCATTTCCCAGATGGGTGGTCAAAGGCAATACATACGACATATCAGAACCATGGACAAGGACAGGGCTGGGGAATGAGGATAGGAAGGGGTGGTGGAGACTCTTGCCTGTGGTCACCTAAGAAGTCAGTGGCAGAGTCAGACTAGTGCTTCCATATTTCCAGGGTGCCTCTTTGCTTGAAACATGTCTACTGAATTTGTGGGATCTTGCTGAAATGGGGGTGACTTAAGAGTTGAAATGTAGGAAGGAAGGAATACTGTGCTATTTGGGTGCTGACTCCATGTTTGGTTCTTAACTGATATAAATAGTTTACCATGCTTCATCAGTGTAGGTTACACGTAAAGTCAGAGTTTTTTCTTTAGTTTCCCAAGACCCCACTTGTTTGCATTGGCAGGGATCTTCCTCCTAAGTCCTTCTTTCCACTCCACTCCTGACTGCCTGAAAACCCAGGGGTTTACTCAGTTCAGAGCCATGAATTCTGCTTCAAATACAGAGGGGACATGAGAGGCATTGGTCCACTGCTGCCATCACTTCCATCCCTGTCCACATGGTGACACTGTTGAACGCTGGGTCCTGTGCAGCCCTGTGGTTGTGGGCTTTTGTGGGCTCAGCACCTTGCATAGGTATTGATGTCCTAATTTGGGTCTCAGGGCACTACTCTGATGGTTTGCACTCACATGTTTAGCTCCTATGTCTAAAGCATGACTATTCTGCCAGATAGCTGGGTCTTACAGAGTCTCTGGATTCTGCCAGCACTTTGCTGGAACCAGCCCCTTTTCAATGTTAATCCAAGGGGTGAGTCCAGGTTATAGGGTGCAGACCACTCCTTCCAACTTCCCTTTTGGTGAGTTTCCTTTGGGGTGCTTGATCTCCTTGCCTGATAGAGGAAACCAATCGACCATCTCAATCCAGAGAGGTTCTCTTGATCTTGAATCTTCAACACTGAGCCTTGCTTGAGGTACTATGAAAGGGTGCCTTTACCAAAACACAAAAATTCAGTTACTCCTTTCTGTATGGGCATTGGGTACCAACGCATCTGACACTGACATAATTAAGGAAGGCTCTTAATACTTATTCTCATGATGACAGACACCTGCTTTGAGATGACCTGTTGTCTTTACCCCAGACAGAAAGACTGGCATATTTAAAATAGGTTGGCAAACTCCAGCCCACAGCCTAAATCCAGTCCACTTCCTGTTTTGGGAATAAAGTTTTATTAGAACTTCGTCACGCTGATTTGCTTAGGTACCATCTGTGACTGTTTTCCCCACTACAAGAGCAAAGCAGAGTGGATGGTGACAGAGCTTTTTCAGGCAAAACCTGAAAGAAAGATCGACTATCTGGCTTCTTACAGAAAAAGCTTGAAGTTTGCTGATCCTTGATTTACAAGATCCCATCTCACCGGTTCTCAGTCATGCTTACATTATCTCATGTACACCTCAAACTACTGCATAAAATAGGTATTTTACAGATGCCCTATTTTACAGATGAAGGCATCGAGGCTCAGAGAGGTAAAATGACTTATCTATGTTCACACAGTCAGCAAATGGCGTACCCAGATTCAAACATAGGCTACCTTGCTCCAGGGCCAGGGAGTCCAAGATCTTTTTTGTTTTTTGTTTTTTTCTTTATTTATGTTTTATTTACGTTTCTTTCTTCTTTCTTTTTGGTTAACTTTTTTCAGAGTTACAAACACACACAAAAGTTGGGAAGAAAGTATAATAAACTCTTATGTAGTCATTTCTCCGTTTCAATACATATCCATAATTTGCCAATCTTATATCATCTATCCCCCTTGCCTTATTTTTAATGAAGTATTTTAGAGCAAATTTCAAATATCATGCCATTTCACCCATAAATACTTCTAGGGTAGAAAAGGTGCAAGGGGCCATCTGGTAGGAGGAAGGCTGATCTGGGCTTCCTGTGTGGACCAGTTTGGTCCAGTGAGCCCAGAAGGCTGTGGGGCAGGGAGATTGAGACATCAGACAGCTACTGCCCTTCCCTACCTCCCCAACCAGGGAAGAAGCAGTTGCCAGATGCCCAGATTCTGGGCCATCGCTTCCTGCTCAGGAGGAAGTTCATACCTGACCCCCAAGGAACCAACCTCATGTTCGCCTTCTTTGCACAACACTTCACCCACCAGTTCTTCAAAACTTCTGGCAAGATGGGTCCTGGCTTCACCAAGGCCTTGGGACACGGGGTGAGTACCTAGGAGGGGCTCAGGACTTCTCTGGGCCTAACTTAGCACATGTAGGTCACCATCGCTGAGGCGGCACCCCAGTCCGCTGACCGGACCCTCTTTCTGTCCTCAGGTAGATCTCGGCCACATTTATGGGGACAACCTGGAACGTCAGTATCAGCTGCGGCTCTTTAAGGATGGGAAACTCAAATACCAGGTAGCACTGTGGTTGCAGATGGGGCAGTGGGAAAGGCCTCCCGTGGCCTTCCCTGGCAGAGGCCACTGGGGGACCTGAGTGGCGTCTTACAAGGACCAGCTGCAGGAGCTGGAGATGTGTGTGAGGAGGAGAGACAATGAACCCTGGGGGAAGGTGCCGGGCAAGGGAAGCACACTAGGAGCAGACACAGCCTCTCATGTTCTCCTGGGGGGTGGACTTTGGGGTGTCCATCTCCTAGAAGATGAACATTTCCAGTCTGCATATGTACTTGTCATTTTTCCACCATATCATTTGGACACTATGGTGTGCCTGGCACAGACAGTGGAGCAGTGACCAGGATAGTTAATGGGCCCTGACCTTCAGGAACCCACAGCCCATCAGGGCTGCACCCACACACTAGGATGCCAGATCCACGACTTTCTGTTTGCACTAACACTGTCCACCAGAAACGCAATGTGACCAACACATGTCATTACAGTTTCTCTGGTGGCCACATTAAAAAAGGTAAAAAGAAACAGGTGAAATTGACTTTACTACTATATTTTATTTAACCCTCTATGTATAGCCAGAATATTATCATTTCAATGTGTAATTGATACAGAAATTATTTTTGATACAGAAATTATGAATAAAATAGCTCACATTATTTTTTTTTTCATGTTAAATCTTTGAAATGTGATCTGTATTTTATATTCATCGCACATTTCACGTGGGATGCCAAATTTTCATTGGGGATAATCTGATCTGTACTTAGATTTCATAAAGTTACAGCTGAAAAGCAGGTTCACATGCTCACGTTGTTCTGAGCATACTTAAAGGTTTTCCAACTGCTGAAGTGTCAGTAAATCTGAATTAAATAAAGTTAAAGATTCAGTTCTTCATTCACGCCAGCCACATGTCTAGTGCTCAACAGCTACACGTGACTCCTGGTTACCGTATTGGACCACACAAATCTAGACAAACCCAAACCCAAGCCCAAAGTTCACTGCTGAATCTTTAAGGCTAAGAACAATATTTGGCATGTAGTAGGCCCTCGGTGTATATTTATTGAATGATTGAAAAGGCTGCCATATAATCAATTACACTTGTGATCACCCGCTAGGAAAAAGCTCTGTGAGTGTTCAGAGGGCGGGGCAGGCTTCCCTGGGAAGTTCAGATACACCAAGAGCTGCAGGGATGATGAGTTCAGGAAGCCAAGACGGGAAAAGGGCTTTCCAGCTAGCAGTGCCTGGACTTAGAGAGGAGAAGCAGCTGGTGTGGCTCGGAGGAGTGAGGGAAGGGAAGTGTGGCTGCCTGGACACCCAAATGATGGCAGGCGAGGGTGGAGTTGCCTGTGGGGCCGCGTTTAGGATCTCTGATTTCTGCCAAGAGCAGAGAGAGAACTTGGAAGGGTGTGAAGCCAGGGCATGATACTAGATTTGGGTTTTGTTTGTTTTTTTAAAGGATTACTCTGGCTGTGGTACTGGGAATGGACTGTCTAGGACAAGTGTCAATGTAGGGAGACATTGATGAGAGGGGTCAGCATGGAGGATGAGAGTGGGTTAGAAGCAGGTGGTGGCAGTGGGGATAGAGAGAAAGGGACCCGTTCTAAGAAAGATTTAGGAACTAGAATCGGCTAGAACCATCAGCCTGGGTTACAGAAGATGGGCAGTTGCCCTGAGTGATATGGGCAGCTGTCAGAAGGGAGGGTGTCAGCTCTGGCAGGTGCAGGCACCTGCCCTGTCCCCAGGTTGCCAGGCGGCCCCATCCCGCAGGTGCTGCATGGAGAGATGTACCCGCCATCGGTGGAGGAGGCGCCGGTGTTGATGCACTACCCACGAAACATTCCACCCCAGAGCCAGATGGCTGTGGGTCAGGAGGTGTTTGGGCTGCTTCCCGGGCTCATGCTCTATGCCACGCTCTGGCTGCGTGAGCACAACCGCGTGTGTGACCTGCTGAAGGCTGAGCACCCCACCTGGGGTGATGAGCAACTCTTCCAGACGGCCCGCCTCATCCTTATCGGTGAGGACTCCAGACCAGCCCTGTCCTGGAAGGTCATGTCCTCCATCCTAAAAAGCAGGGTGTGTGTGGGGGGAGGGGGGCTTGGGGAGAGAGAGTTGAGATTAGGACCCCACCTCCTCTACTTACCAGCTATAAGACCTGGAGCAGTCCCCTTCCCCTATGTGAGCCTCAGTTTCCAAATCTGGACACTGGAGGTAATGATAATTGTAAGGATTTGTAGAGATGATGAAAAGCACTTAGCACATAGTAGGCCTTTGGAAAATGGATGGCTGTGATGGTCAATTATGGTGACTTACAGCAGATTTGATTAGCTACCCCCATCTGTCTCCCCATTGTACTGCCCCAGAAGCACACAGTGACATCCCCAGCGTGTGCAGGTCAGATTCTAGCCTGCCCTGCCTTCAGGAGTCCTGTTTCTGCTCTGCATGCATCCGCCTTCCTGGAGTTTGGTAGCTTCTGGGTGACTCAGGGACAAGATATTTTTGTGTCCCTTACGGGGGCGAGTCTGCAGCCTAAAATGTCAGATGGTTTCCTGCCTGGGAGCTTGGTCCCTGACACCCCTGTCCAGACGGTGTTCACTCTGAGTCACCAGTAACCACTTTCCCTTGCCTCTGGGCATCACTGGGCATGGCTGGTTCCAATTATATTGCCTGATTCACTAGGGCCTGGAAGAGCCAGGCATCAGGGATAGCAACAGTCTAAAGAAGGAGAAGGGGCTTGTGCTGAAGTCCTAGCATTTTGGAGACTGACTAGAAAGGGCAAGTCTGTGGCTGGAAGCTGGTGTCGAAGCTGTGATCAAAGGTAATGAAGCTGTATGTCCAGTGCTTCGGCTAACCTTCCCCCAACAATGCTATTAACCAGATATGATTACCCTTGTGAAAATTAAGATTCAGAGAGGTTAAGTGAAATCTCCAAGGCTACTCAGTAGAGGTCTGGCTGCTGCAGGAGCTCCTGCTTCTTGCACCACATCGCAAGCGGAGCTCCTTCCTGGGTGGGGGGAGGGGGTTTCCCCACACGCCCACACATAGCCATCCTCCTTCCCGCCTGCATGTGGTCATACTCCCAATTACACAGGGCCCTGGGCCAGGCTGCTTCTGTCTGCTATTCCCAATGGTCCCATCCATAGTATCACGATGCATATTTTACGGAGAAGGAAGGTGAGGTTCAGACAGATGAGGTGACACAGCTCAAGCTTGGAGAGGGGAGAGGGAGGCTAGGAATGGTGATGCCAGGCTCTGGACCTTACCGATGGCAAATCTCATGGCTCCAGATCAATTTGCTAGAAGCCAGTTTGTCTCATGGCTAATTGGCTAAAGTAATCAGTTCTTTTTCCTATCTTGATGACCAGTTTTCATTCTGTTATGGAACGTTCAGTTTGGTTCTTCCCTGCCTCTTTGACTTGAAGCTGGTTACTGAGGGGGCAGAGGAAAAGCTGTTCATGAGAGTTCTGATGTGTAAGAAAATGCAAGACATGTACATGGGACTAGATTCATCTTAAATCCTCAGCCTGCCTCTTTTGCTCCTGCGGCAGCTCTGAGGGGTCTCTCTGAAGCTGTCCTCACTCCTGGAGGCTCACTCTGAGAGCCCCCATGAAGTTAATCTCCACTTTCTCATCATTTGTGACCACTCCCACATCTTGTGGGAGGGTGATCACCATAAGGCCACAAAACCAATTCTCGGGCACTTCCTTCCATGTCCTGCTTAGCTGGGCCTATGACATCCCTTTGGAATGTGGGAATAGCATTTGGCTCTTGTCTTGGGACATTGGTCCAACATGAGACAGGAAGCTCCTTTCTTGGGGCTCCTGGGCGGCTCAGTCAGTTAAATGCCTGACGACTGATTTTGGCTCAGGTCATGATCTCATGGTTGTGAGATTGAGCCCCTCATTGGGCTCCATGCTGAGTGTGGGACCTGCTTAAGATTCTCTCTCTCTCCCTCTGCCCCTCCTTCACTCATGCTTTCTCTCTCTTTCAAAAGAAAAAAAACTCCATTTTCACACCCTGTTACAAAAAGACTAAGTGAAACTGGCCCCCCAAATTCACCACCAACAATAAAGAAGCGAGAAGCAAGCACCATTCATGAGCTGGCCTGCCTCCTGAGCCAGGTGGCCAAGTCCCTGTGCTCCCCTGACTTTGCCCAACCCCCCACCCCCAGGGGAGACCATCAAGATTGTGATTGAGGAGTATGTGCAGCAGTTGAGCGGTTACTTCCTGCAGCTGAAGTTTGACCCGGAGCTGCTGTTCGGCGTCCAGTTCCAGTACCGAAACCGCATTGCCATGGAGTTCAACCAGCTGTACCACTGGCACCCGCTCATGCCTGACTCCTTCAAGGTGGGCTCCCGGGAGTACAGCTATGAGCAGTTCCTGTTCAACACCTCCATGCTGGTGGACTATGGGGTCGAGGCCCTGGTGGATGCCTTCTCTCGCCAGAGCGCTGGCCGGGTGAGCCTCGGGAGCGTGGGGGAGGGCAGATGGGGTCTGGGGTGCAACAGACCCAGACCCAAAGCCCAGTGTGCTTTTCTGTTCCATAAGGGTGGTGCCACTCCGACATTCCTTTACCCATTCCTTTATTCCTCCTCTTGTCTTTCGTTCACTCAGTAATAGCAGGCATTACTCTGGGTGCTGGGGGATAGAGTGGTGAGCAAGGTCAGCGTGGTTCTTGGCTCCTTGTCCTCTTGCCACTGACACCCTAGTGAGGAACAATAGCCATAGAACAGCTAACATCATGTGAGCACTTACTATGTGCAAGGCACTGTGCCAGGTGCTCTTCTGACATTATCAGAATTATAAGAGCATGTTAAGAGCCACAATACAAAGAGCCCACAGTGCTTTGAGAACTTGGGGAGGAGCTTGTGACCCAGTGTGGAGAGCTGTAGATAAGGAAATGATGTCTGCGCAGAGATCCAAAGGATGGCTAGAGCTCTCCCAGGGAGAGGGGTTGTGTTAATGGCAGGGGACGATCATGCTCCTGGTGGAGGGCACAGCATGGCAAAGGCCTGGAGGTCAGAGGGCATGGCAATTTGAGGACCGTGAGGACATTCAGGGCACGGTAATATATGCGAAGGTGTCTTCACATAGTTGGTCTTTATCAAATTACAGGCCTCCGTTACAGGCATAATTGTCCCCATCCCCCATTCATAGGTTGAAGTCCTAACCCTCTGTGCTCAGAATTGTGGCCATATTAGGAGACAGGGCCTTTACAGAGGTCATTAAGGTTAAATGAGCTCAAAGGATGGGCCGCACTGTGACTGGTGCCCTTATGCGGAGAGGAGATTAGGGTATAGACATACACAGTGGGAAGACTTAGGGGGAAGATGACCATGGATGAACCAAGGACAGAGGCCTCAGAATGAAGCCCACCTTGCTGACACCTTGACCTTGGACTTCTGGCCTCCAGACTGGTAAATTTCTGTTGTTTAAGCTCCCCAAGCTGTGATACTTTGTTATGGCCACCCTAGCAAATTAATACAGCATGTTCCCTGGAATTTCTAAGCAGCTCCCTCCTGAATCTCTCCTCCTCCATGCTTGGAAGCCCCTATCTCCTCTGTCCTAGCCCTGCTCCCCGCGCTTCTCTCTGATCCTTCTCCCTAAGCCCTATCATGATATTGTGGCACCCTGTGGATTTAGGTCTACCGCTGGTAATTTGATTGGAATAGCATGTGCTACCACCAATGGGCAGCTTCTGGCTGATTTATGGCCTCTCTTCTCTGTGGGGACACAGAGATGAACAGAGATAGCAGCTTTGTGTGGGGCTGTGTCATTTCCAAAGCATTTTCAAAGAGCGGCCATGGTGCTGTGGGAAAAGCCCCGGGGTTGTACTTGGCCCAAGGCAAGTCATAAGTGTGTCACCTCTCAGGATGTTCAAGAGAGCATGGGCAGTGATAAAACAGGGCTTCCCCTGATAATTGCCACACGTGGCTGTTGTCTGGGGGTGGGGGGTTACCATGTGACCAACACTGAGATAACTGCTTTGCATACTTTATCTTGCTAATGTCACCACAAGGGATCAGGTGAATGCTCTTGCCTTCCCCATTTTTTGCATATGAAGGAACTGAAATTTAAGTAATTTGCTCAAGGTCCCTGCATGAGTTTCCTAGGGCTGCCTTAACAAAGGACCACAAACTGAGTTTATTTTATTATTTCACATTTCTGGAGGGTAGAAGGTGTGGGCAGGGCTATGTGCTCTCTCTGAAAGCTCCTGGGGAAAATCTGTCCCATGCCTTTGTCTTAGTTTCTGCTGGCTACTGACCATCCTCTTAGACACCTCATGCCAATGCCAACATGGAGTCTTCCTGAGTCCCTGTTTTCTCTGAGGACATCAGTGGTTGTCAGGATCCCCCTAAGGGAGAATGACCTCATCTTCACTTGATTACACCTATTTCCAAATGAGGTCACCTTCACAGGTGGTGGGGATTAAGATTTCAACATATCTCTTTGGGGGACACAAATCAACCCACAATGGTCCCACAGGTTGTAAATGGTGGAACCGACATTTGCACTGGCCTCTGCTAGCTTTGCTCTGCTCCAAGTTGCATGACTTCACCCAATTATGATTTTCCTCCTTCCCATCCAGTTATATTTGTTCTATTTAAACAGAACTCTTTCTTAAGTATTGACATTATCAATTCATCCCAAGTAATAGAGTTTTCTTTAGACCAATACTCCTTAACTGTTATGAATCAGAATTTTTCTCTGGAGCCTTTTGATCACACCAGGTTACCTGAACTCTATTTTCATTCCTTTAACAGGATATTACACCACCCCTTGGTCTTGGAGTTAAACTCCAAGTTTAGTTAAGCTAAAGTTGTAGATACACTATAGTTTTCATGGCAAGATTTTAGCTCCCTCCCTGCTAGCTTATGACTGCTCCCTGCCCAGGAGACCTGGGCAGAAGGAAGGAGAAACAACAGACTTAGTCACCTGCATTTCCATGAGTAGCTTTATCTGGTGTGAATGCAGTGACATGATACTCTGTGTTCCTACCTTCTGGCTCTGAGTTTCCCTTTTCTAGTGGTGGTCGGTTAATAGTAGTTCACTTTTGAGGCATTTGGGTGGCTCAGTTGGTTCAGCGTCTGACTCTGGCTCAGGTTATGGTCTCATGGTTCATGAGCTCCTGGGGGGCTTGCAGTTGTCAGTGTAGAGCCCGCTTCTGATTCCTCTGTCCCTCTCTGTCTGCCCCTACCCCACTCATGCGGATGCACTCGAAAATAAATAAAATATAAAATAAATAAATAAATAAATAAATAAAACATTAAAGTGTTGTTAAAAATAAATAAACATTAAAAAATGGTTCACTTTTTTTAAAGATAATTTTTTAAATATTTATTTTTGAGAGAGAGAGAGTGCACGTGAGAGCATATGTGAGCCGGGGAGAGGCAGAGAGACAGGGACACAATCCCAAGCAGGCTCTGAGCTGCTGACAGCACAAGCCCAACATGGGGCTCAAACTCACAAACCGTGAGATGATGCATGACCTGAGCTGAAATCAAGAGTTGGATGCTTAACTGGCTGAGCCACCCGGGCATCCCAACAGTGCCTCACTTTTTAATCATTAGAATTTTGTTGAATCTCGATGCTATAATACAGGAATGAAAACCAATAGGAAAAAGCTCCTTAGCAGGACCCCCCCCCCCCAGCTGAATGATTAAGCATCTCTATTCTTTGATAAAAACAGATTTGAAGAATACCATAAAGTTTCGGCTCCCAAAACTAACATCTGTCCATCCATTTGTTTCTCATGTGCTGTCTCAGAACCCCCTCTGCCCATCCAGATTTCATTTCCAGAGCCACAATGCCCTTCCTTCTACTTGAGCTCCTGGCTAGTGCCATTCTGCCATTTCTTTTATGGAATCCTAGTTGCTGAATCTAAAACTTGCAGAACCTTTTGTAACAGGATGTTGGGATTCTCACTTAAATGCAAAGCATTGGGGAATAGTGTGGCTGGTAAGCCACTGGAGAGGTCCTGTTGGCCCACTGCCACTTTAACGATGAGGAAGCTGAGACACAGGGGTGTTCCTGAAAAAGCACGACAGTGGCAGACCTGGGGCTGAGTCCCCAGCATGGTGACTGCTGGATGCAGCCATGCTCTGTCTGGGCTTGGGAAGAGCTCCTAACCTGAAGATCTCCTCTAGAATACTGTGGCCTGGCTCTCAGACCACAGCTATGTTTATGTCTTGGCAGATTGGTGGGGGTAGGAACATGGACCACCATGTCTTGCATGTGGCTGTCGATGTCATCAAGGAATCCCGTGAGTTGCGGCTGCAGCCCTTCAATGAATACCGCAAGAGGTTCGGCCTGAGACCCTACACGTCCTTTCAGGAGCTCACAGGTGAGCAGCTGTTTCCTGGACGTGGGTCCCTCGAGGGACTCGCAGTGAAGTGAGGGGGACATTGTGGAAACAGACTGTGGAGGTCATGAGGGGTGTGTGAGCACCGTGCTGGAGGGTCAGGGAGGTGAGGGGTGGGAAGGGAACAAATGATCCCTCTTGGGGAAAGAAAGTGGTTTCTCAGCTGGCTTTGAAGGAGATAAATAGGGATATTCTGGATGGAGACCAAGGGGGAAAGCATTCTAGGTAGAAGAACAGAAGGGACAAAGGCACAGAAGCCATTAAGAATGAACCTGTGGTGGTGGTGGGGGGTGCACAGTGGTGGGTGTGGCTGGAGCAAGGTGCTTATGTGTGGGGAGGGGTGGGGTTAGGGGCCAAATTGTGTAGAACCTTGGATTCTATGTAAAAGAATTTGGGTTTTACTCTATCTAGTGGTTCCTAAATATCTACTTACGGACCAGTTGCCTCAGAATCACTTAGGAAACTGATTAAAAATATCAAATCCCAGATATCTCTCTCCAAGATTCTGATTCAGTAGGCCTGCATGGTGCCAAGAATCTATATGTATGTGTGTATAGTATATACACTTCTTTTTCTTTCTTTCTTTCTTTCTTTCTTTCTTTCTTTCTTTCTTCTTTCTTTCATTCTAGCTGTGGACTGCCAAGAGTTTGGGAACTGTTGTCATAAACAGTGGGAGGATTTTCTTTCTCTTTCTTTCTTTCTTTCTTTCTTCCTTTCTTTCCTGCTGTGGACTGCCAAGAGTTTGGGAACTGTTGTCATAAACAGTGGGAGGGCTTGAGCAGGGTGTGACATAACTGTGTGCCTTATAGAGGGAAATGGGTAGGGAAGCTCAATGTCTGTCTCCCTTTTGCCACTATCTGTGAATATGTGGTCTTCATAGACTGGGGAGTGAGCTCCCCATAATTCTGGAACCACAATCTCTGTCACTCTTTAATTTCCTGTGACAGTCCAGAGGGGGAAGAGAACACTATAACTAAATCTCTATGTGAGCTTGGACAGGTTACATCACATCTCTGAGCTCCAGAAGAATGAAGGGACTTGAATTAGCATACGTCCTTGAAACCTGCCTGTGAAGGAAGCAAGACGGATAGTGTCTCCCTGTTGTCACCATTATGCAGTTAGGGCACAGAGAAGAGACATGAGTTGTTCAAGGTCACATGCTGTCCGGTGGCCCATCCAGGCCCTTGATTCCTTCTTTAGTAGCATTCCTTCCCTAGATGCAGCCATGGAGAAGGGTCAGTCAGCCAGGCCAGATGTTAGGGCATGTACTCAATTGTTCAGCTGCTCTTCTGAAGTCCCGTACTCTCTCCAGAAAAAGGTGGGCCTAGAAGTTTCCCTCCCCACATTAACCTTAATGGTGCCATGATTCTGACTCTAGCTTCCCCCCTTGCAGGAGAGAAGGAGATGGCAGCTGAGTTGGAGGAGCTGTATGGAGACATCGATGCCTTGGAGTTCTTCCCAGGGCTGCTTCTGGAGAAGTGCCATCCAAATTCCATCTTTGGGGAGAGTATGATAGAAATTGGGGCCCCCTTTTCTCTCAAGGGCCTCCTAGGGAATCCCATCTGTTCTCCAGAGTATTGGAAGCCAAGCACATTTGGTGGTGAGATGGGCTTCAATATGGTCAAGACAGCCACGCTGAAGAAGTTGGTCTGCCTCAACACCAAGACTTGTCCCTATGTTTCCTTCCATGTGCCCGACCCCCACCAGGATGATGGGCCTGGTGTGGAGCGGCCATCTACAGAGCTCTGAGGGGGGAGAGCAGCAGCACTCTTGGGGGGTGGACTTTGTGCTGGTCATCCCAGAAAGTTGAGGCCAGGGTTGTTGAAAGTCTTAAATGTTGGGTATCTGGTTTGGCATTGAGAGTATCAAGGTCAACATTTAGAACTTTGTGTCTCTCACCCATTATCTGGAATATTGTGGTCTTGTTTGTTATTCTAAATGCTGAATTATTGATTGACCATCCAGAATGTTAGGAGCGATTCTTATTTGGCATCCCAGAACACCGGGTTCCTGGTTGATGACCTAGAATGTCAGATTTCTGGTTGAATTGGAACATAGGCATTCTGAAATGTGGAGCTCCTGATGAAATCATCTAGAAAGTTAGGGATTCTCATTTTGCATTCTAGAATTCTGGGTGGCCCTCCAGAATGTTGATTTTCCAAATGGCAATTCAGAATGTTGTACTCCTGGTTCCTGATCCAGAATGGTGACTGGTATGCCAGATCAGTCTTGATCTGAATATCTAGACTGGTGATTTGATTCATTTTCCTGTTCGGTAAGATATCCACAGAGCAGGAGAATCTATGGTCTAAGGTCTAACAAGAATGCATTTCCCAACTCTGTGCCTGCACTGAGGGGGCAAGGAAGTAGGGTGTTCTTAAACCCCAACTTAGACCCTGGTCCAAGGAGGGAGAACAGGTGGGCTCTTTCCAGGCCATTGGTTGGAAGCCACCAGAGTTCTATCGCCATCCATGTCTTGACTCATGGAAGCTGTTTCTCATGAAGCTAATAAAATTCTTTTTCCAAATTGCCTGCTATGTATCACTTTTCATCCCATTTCCAGAAGCAGAGGTGATACTGGTGTGGCCTTTCTCCTAGTTGCAAGCTTGATGGGCAGGTCTTGAGACCTTCCACTAGGGCCCCTAGCTCATCACCTAGCTTTTCCACCACTGATCTCCATTTCCCATTGTGGGTCAGGCATTGTCCCTTCCAGGCTGCTCTCCTGAAATCCACAACTCCCCAGCCCCAGGAGACAGAGCATTCAGTACCCACCATCTGATTAGAATAATTTCCTTCCTTACAAAGAATACAAGGGCAGAGACGAGGGCATCTGGGGAGGATAGCACTTACTGTGTGCCAATTTCCCACATTTACTTCTCATTTATTCTTACCCAAGAGTATGAAGTACGTGGCATAATCCTCGTTTCAAAAATGAGGAAACCGAGACTCAGGATGGTCAAGTGGCATGCCTCACAGGTGCCAGAGCCAGACCAGGACCCAGGTCTGGCTGGATCTGGAGTTGGGCTCTTCCCCCATCCAAATTCCTCTTTCTTCCTGATTTAACTCAGTTCCAGGCCTGATCTTGCCTCTCTGGCTCAGGGTCAGAGGCAGAAGGTGGGGTGTAGCTACTGCATGCTATGCTTTCAGTCACATTGATTTTGCTAAGTGCTTACTACACATCAGTCACTGCTACAGGCTTGGGGCTATTAGCAGTGATTGAGACAGACAAGGCTTTTGTCGGTGTGGAGCTCACATTCCACTGGGGCTAGAGCAGATGATAAAAAAATAATGAAATAAGACAAAGGCAAGGTGAGTATGCTTTCCCTTCTAACCCATACTACTCTGCCTTCCCTTGCTTGGCTCCTAAGACTTGAGACCCTTTCCCAGCCACATAGACCACCCACTCCGCATAGCTAGCCAGGAGAGGACAGGGCAGAGGGGAAAGGTAAGAGGTTAGGAAAGTTCCTTCATTCTCCTCACTTTGGGCTTAGAGTTCTTTAGGAAAAACAATGGCCCAGAAACAAAGGGGGAAAATGGGATCCCTGGGGCTGGGCTTCCTGTCTTACAGTCCAGAAAGCCCTTGTTCTCCTTAGTTGGCTGGGGACTGCTTAAGCCATTCCTTCCTGGTCCTGTTGAATGCAAAGAATGCAATCAGCTCCCCCCAGTTGCTCTGATGATCAGGGGTTCTTCGGCTGCTAGAAGTGTGCATGAAATGGCTGTCTTGTCTTTGCTTACCTGGTATTTATTTCCCCTCTTTGCTAATAACCTTACTTTGCCTGAGAATCTTCACCCTCTCTTTAATTCCACTTTTGGTGGTTCTATCATGGCCAGGGTTTGGGTCTGTGAATCAGTCCTGGCCAATCAGACACCCTCTCCTTATAAACTGGCCCCTGAATGGAGTTACATAGAGATTGAAACAACCCACTGATTCATTCCCCACAGCTGGGCTCAGAAAGATTGTCCCTTAGTTCTTGCTTCCAAGGTCACTAGGGAAGCCTGAGTTCATGCCCTTCTCAAGACCTTAGCTTTTCCTTCCATCCTGGGGGCTGCTCCATGAATTCCTCTTTCACTTAAGTTGGTCAGAGTTCATGTCTATTGCTTGCAGCCAAACCTTAATGGCTGTTGGCCTGAAATGGTAGAAGCACTATGATGTTCTGAAAGGAATTTTAATTGAGGGAGACACAATCAGTCTAGTGTTTTAGAAAGAGCACTGTGGTGCCAGGTGGGCAAGAGAGTAGAGCAGGAAGGACCGAAGGCTGGAAGAATGGGGAGGAGGCTGTGGCCATGGTCCAGCTGAGAGATGACAGCAGTTGGAGCCAGGTGGAGGGATGTGCAGTTGGGAGGGTGGGATGGCTTCTGGGGTAGACTTCTCTTGAATGCAGGTACCTAACTTAGGTGGACTTTGTTCTGTACAGACAACTGTGTGTGAAATTTTTGCATGTAAAAACATATGTCAAATACATCAAGGAAACTCCTTCAGAGTGAAGCCTCTTAATGCTCATAAAATGAATGTTCATTCCTGGAACCTTGATCTGGTGGGTATGATGGTTAGTTTTATGTGTCAACTTGGCTGGGCTACAGGACTCATTTAATCAGACACTAATCAAGGTGTGGCCGTGAAGGTATTTTGCAGCCATGGTTAATATCTACAATCAGTTGACTTTAAGCAAAGATTACCCTGATAACATGGCTGGGCCTCATCTACTTAGCTGAAAGGTATTAAGAGTAAAAAGTGAGGTTCTCCAAGAGAAGAGAAAATTCTGCTTCAAGAATAGAGCCTCAATTCCTGCTTGAGTTTGCAGCCAGACATATGGATTTCAGACTTGATGAAGTGTGAACCAATTCCTAAAGACAAAGCCATCTATATCTCTCTATCTATCTATCTATCTATCATCTATCTATCATTGGCATCATCATCAATCTATCACCTCCTATTGCTTCTGTTTCTCTAGAGAACCTAGTGGGTAATTCACTCAGAGCTCTCAGTGCAAACAAAAGAACTCCCTCCTGCCTGTTTTTAGCAGGAAGGAATTTATTATGGGTCACTGCACAGCTCATGGAACCATTGGCAGGACCAGAGAATTAGGCTCAGAGGCTTTTTGCCCAGGAACAGTGGCTCCTGGTCCAGTAAAGATGCCTCTGCTCCTGCCACTGGACACAGGCATCTCAGATTGCACCTCTGTTGCCAAAACTCTACTGTTGCTGCCCCTGAAACCCGGCAGCTTCTACAGCCACCTCCGCCAGAAAGTGGATTCGTTCTGCATGGTGCCTGCTTCCCCACTTTCCTCTGCTTAGAATTAAAGTCATTTGTGTTTCGTGTCTGATTAGTGGGGCCTAGCACCCATGCCTGCACTCCAGCTCCAAGAAAGGGTGGGAAGGTGAGTTTTATGGCTTGCACTTTGGGGAGGAGGGACATATAATATGGGAAATATAGGAAGGGTGTTCCATGGGGGACATGGAAGTTCTACCTCAGTGGATCTGAGTATTCTTAGGTCTGTTTTGCCTCTGTGGATCCTAGCCCTAGAACACTACAAAGAAAAACACAGTGGCACCACTGTCGACCTGGCAGCAGCTCAATGTAATTGCAAGCAAAGCACGCAAGAAGTGAAATTCCAGAAGTACCGAACAGTAGAGGTGCAAAGACACCTGGTGCACCTAGGTGCAAAGAATACACGCAGTCCACTTGTTCTAATACCACTTGAGTAAAAGGTGTCAAAAATGTCAGATATGCCCACAACCCACTTTCCTGCTTAATCATGCTTTTCCTATAAAAATGGACTTTAAACTAAAATAGTTTTGTGTGAATGACAGTAAAGAATATTAAAACTTCAATGATGCTTTTATAGAGCACTCTTACGGGAACTACAATAAAACGCTTTCCTTACAATCTTGATCTTAGCTGTTATTTTTGTTTCGCTTATTTAAAATTGGCTGGGGTGCCTGGGTGGTGCAGTCGGTTAGGCGTCCGACTTCAGCCAGGTCACGATCTCGCGGTCCGTGGGTTCGAGCCCCGAGTCAGGCTCTGGGCTGATGGCTCGGAGCCTGGAGCCTGTTTCCAATTCTGTGTCTCCCTCTCTTTCTGCCCCTCCCCCGTTCATGCTCTGTCTCTCTCTGTCCCAAAAATAAATAAAAAACGTTGAAAAAAAATAAAATAAAATTGGTTTCCTCCCAGGCTAGGTAAAAAAAAAATTTTTTTTCTCTCAATCTTTATACTTTTGGTCAAAAGGACTTTTGAACCACTGGCACAAATTCAGGCTTGGTATTTTGGGTTTTAGGAACGTGTGGAGGTACATTCTTGCAGACTTCTGCAGCGGGTTTCCCCCTGCCTCCCCATATAACATACATACAACAGAGTGCTAATCTTAGTGCCTACCTCAGTGAGTTTTTATATAAACTCAAGCAACCACCAAAAATTCAAGATACAGAACAGTTCTAGCATTATAAGCTCTTTTGTGCCCCTTCCTAGTCAAAAATCTATAAAATGTGACTATTCTGCCTTCCATCCCACTGATTAATTTCATCTGCTTATTAATTTCACTTGAATCGAGTCATACAGTGTGTATTTTTGTGTGTGTATTTTGCTCAACATGTCTGTTGACATCCATGTTGCTATGTATATAAGCCGTTCAATATTTTTTTTTATTGCTTCTAAGTAATGTATACCACAAAGGATTTATCTAGTCTCCCGTTGATGGACATTTGGGTTGTTTCCATTTTTTTGCCAATTATGAGTGAAGCTGCATCGGTGGCAAACTCTGACTTGTAACAAAGGACCTACATAAAGTGTCATCTTTTATCACATTTACTATGGAAAATGGTTCCTGTTCTCTATTCAAAATCCCCTGGTGTGTCTTCTGCTTTACAGCTTGATGGAAAGAGAAAATGGATTCATAAGTGTGATATGCACCGTTAGATAAAGGGAAAGGAAATATATATTACGAGACTGCTCTGCAGCATGTACTTGACCTGCCTGTTTCATGAACTCTTAGCCTCCTGAGTAGGTTTTCCTGTTTCACAGAGGAGGACATTGAGATGCAGAGAAATAAGGTGACTTATCCAGAGTCATACAGCTGTGAAGCAGTGGGAGGCAGCAATGAAATTCTGATGGGTGGCCCTTTTTCTACCATGTGACCCATCAAGTCCTCCAGAACCAGAATCACAAAAGAGATGGGGGAATAGAGGTGTAGGGTGCAGTGATGTGGTGGGCACCGGTGATGTTAACACACTTCCAGATGATTCTGTTAACCTTGAGACGGAGACCTCTGCACCACACCGTGCGGGCTCTTGGTCACTCTTTTCCTCTTTAGATGAGTGACATTTTCTTTCATTTCCCCATGATTCACTTTTTCCAGGCTTGTTATCTCTTTTCAGATCTATGACTTGTACTCTGCACAGCACGATGATGATCACTGAAACCCGGCTCCCTGAAGTCTGAGAAGCTGTGCCCATTTATCTCCCCATCGCTGCTGACCATGCACCCCCCCCCCCACCAACTGCCCCTTATAGCTACAGTTGTGAAGCTCCAACCCTGAGCGCTGTCCTTTCCCCACTACAGGATACTCAAGTGCCTGCTCTTGTCTTGTTCTCAGTTCTTGCCTCCATAGGAGGGACTTAACACAGATCTTAGTTTCTTCCTCCTCCTCACCCTATGGCGTGGGGAAGGGGATCTGGCAGTTTTGTTTTTTTTTATTGTGGTGAAATACATGTGACAAAGGTTGGCCACTTCAGACATTTTAAAGTGTACTTTTGAGAGGCATTTAGTGCATTCGCAATGTTGTACAACCATTACTGATATCTAGTTACAGGACATTTTCATAATCCCAGAAGGAAACCCTGCACCCATTAAGCTGTTCCTGCCCGTTCCCTACCCACCCACCCCCCCCCCCCCCACCGACCACCGTTAATCTGCTGTCTCTCTGACAGTGTTTTAAGCACTTGCTACATGCCACCCACGGTGCTAATCCCGTTGCACAGATTTTATTAATTATCATGAAAGCAGCTCTGGAAACTGGGGTTCTCCCTTGCATTTCTGGGTGAGATGACTGGGGCTTAGGGAGGAGATTACTGTGAGATCACTGAGCCTGTAAATGGCAGAATCTGGACCAGAACCCCCAGCCAAGGGCTGTGTCCAACCCGATAATTGATGACTGAGACTTCTAAGCTTTTCCTATGACGAACAAAGTTTAGGTCTGGGTGACTCCATAAGCCCATATTCTTTCCATTCTGAATGTCAGAGGTAACAAAAAAATGTGGTTAGCACACATCCAAATGACTTAGGCTTTAGGAATTTTCCAGGATCCGGGATGCTGGGTTGTGGGAAGTAGCTGGCGGGCAGCTGCTTTTATCCCAGATAATGTGACCCAAGTCACCATCAGTTGCCCTCACGAATCTTGAGATGGCATTGAGGACAGAAGAGTACGAGTCTGAGGGTATCTTGCGAAGGGGTTCTAACAAGTGCCAGATGTCAGGTTCATAACCATTGGTCATTGAGGAGTCTGTCTTCAAAACTTGGGCTCCTGGTTCCCAGAACCAAATAGACTGACTTCCCTTATGGTTCTAGAAATGAAAGAAGCAATCAGTCTTCTTTTTGTGCTCAAAAGACTTTTTTTTTGTGCTGTTAAGTTAAATCTATTTTGGATAATTTATCCTACATCATAATAAACATATTAAAGTGCATTCACATACCACATCTAATATAATTTACATATATGTTGAGGTGGATTTTACCTGACTAGTTAACACACCACATTTTGTAAACATTTAAGTAAACATTTATAATTTTAACAGTTTACTTTACTTTAAATTTTTACTTTACTTTTAAATTTTATCAGTTTACTTTAACATTTTGGACAATATATTCTTCCTTCTGCATCTTAATTCTCTAAGCCCTAGTAAACCTCAGTGACTATCAGGCACTTGCCTGCAGGTTTGTTGAAGAACATAGCTCTGCGAATCCCTCTGTAACCCTGTATCATCATTGTTGGATACCATGCTTCTCATGGTCTGAAACTGAACATCTTTATCATGTAGCCAGACAAAAATCAGAGGTGAGTACTCTGCTGATTTGGAAAAATAGAAACATAAGTTTTCCCCAAGTAAATGTCTCCAATGAAATATTTTTACATATCTTGTTTTAGCTGAACTGGTAACTGACATTCAAAATGGCAGCTGTATCTTACACATTTGTTGGTCTGGGCACTTCTAATTTCTGTCAAATGAGGGAGAAGGTAGGGAATCTCACCATTGAATGGACTTTGGAAAGTGAAAATTAACAAATTATAGGGGTACCTGTGGACATAATTTTGCTAGTGGAAGAACAGGTACACATAAATTATCCAGACTTATTATAGCAGTGTAGTGATTTAAAAATTATTTTACAGTACAAAATTGAAGTATATTTTACATTTATTTAAATGCACAAATCTTAAGTGTACAGCTCAAACTTTTTTTTAACCTTGAGGAAACTTTTTTTTAATGTTTATTTATTTTTGAGAGAGAGAGAGAGAGAGAGAGAGTATGAGTGGGGAAGGGGCAGAGAGAGAGGGAGACACAGAATCAGAATCCAAAGCAGGCTTCTGGCTCTGAGCTGACAGCACAGAACCTGATGTGGGGCTCAACTCAGGGCTGGATGCAGGGCTCAAACTCACGAACCATGAGATCATGACCTGAGCAGAATCAGATGCTTAATCAACTGAGCCACAAGGCACCCCACCTTGAGGTAATTTTATTATGATTTCTAGCACTATACATTAGTCTATTCTTGAACTTGATATAAATCACATCATATATATGTACCCTTGTTTCTTGCTTCCTTTGCTCAGTGGAATGTCTTGTAAGATTACTCACGTTTCTGTGTTTATCAGTAGTTTGTTCTTTGTTGATCCTGGATAGCATTCCATTGTGTAAATATACAGGAATTTGTTTATCCTTTTACTTGTTGATGGACATTTGGATTGCTTCTAGTTTTGGCTATTATGAATACAACCACTAGAAACACTTGATACAAGTCATTTGTAGATATAAATCTTTGATACAAGTCATTTGTAAATATACATCTTTGATACAACACATTTGTAGATGTATGTCTTTGTTTCTCTTGGATAAGTATTTGGAGTAGAATTTCTGGATCATTTTGGTGAATGTATATTTAACTTTATAAGAAACTGCTAAATAGTTTTTTGAAGTAATTGTACTGTCTTGTGTTACCATCAGCAATGTATGAGGGTTCTAGTTGTGGATCTTTGGCACACTTGGCTCTTTTAAGTTTTTAAAATTTTAGACACTTGTCTGGTGGATATTAAGTGGTATCTCACTGTACTTTTAATTTTCATTTCCCTGACTACTAATGATGTTGAGGATGGCTGGTAACTTGCATATCTTCTTTTTTTTAAGGTTTTATTTATTTTATTTTATTTTATTTATTTTTAAAAAAAAATTTTTTTTTTCAACGTTTATTTTTTTTGGGGGACAGAGAGAGACAGAGCATGAACGGGGGAGGGGCAGAGAGAGAGAGGGAGACACAGAATCGGAAACAGGCTCCAGGCTCTGAGCCATCAGCCCAGAGCCTGATGCAGGGCTCGAACTCACGGACCGCGAGATCGTGACCTGGCTGAAGTCGGACACTTAACCGACTGCGCCACCCAGGCACCCCTATTTATTTATTTTGAGAAAGAGAGAGAGAGAGAGTGGAGTGAATAGGGGAGCAGCAGAGAGAATCCTGTCAGCACAGAGCCTGTCATAGGGCTCCATCCCATGAACTGAATCATGAGATCATGACCTGAGCTGAAACCAGGAATCAGATGTTTAACTGGCTGAGCTACCCAGGCACCTCTTGCATATTTGCTTTTATGAAGTGCCTGTTCAGGCCTTTTGCCCACTTTTAATTGGGTTGCTTGTCTTCTTATTACCATTGTAAGGTACAGGTATTGCAAATATTTCCCCCTATTCTGTGGCTTGCCCTTTCATTTTCTTAATATAATTTTGGAGAACATAATTTAAGACATTCTGATAAAATCCAGCTTACCATTTTTTCTTCATGATTAATGTTTTTATTTTTTTCTTATCCAAGAAATTTTGCTTACTGCAAATATATGTTTTTGCTAGAAGCTTTATACATTTTAGATCTAAAATCCATTTTAACTTAATTTTTGTGAATCATGTGAAATAGGGTCAAGGTTTACATAATACATTTAGACATTTAGTTGCATTAGCATTATTTGTTGAATAGACTATTTCTCCTATTGAATTTCACTTGCACCTTTGTAAAGAATTAAGTGACTGCATATGTGTGGCTCTATTTCTGGACTCTGTTATGTTTCACTGATTTGTTTATCCTTATGACCCCATCACACCAGCATGTAGCTTTATGGTACATAGCTTTTTAGTAAGACTTAAAATTTTTTAACGCAAGTATTCCAACTTTGTTTTTATTTCTAAAAGTATTTTTGCTTTTCTAGGTTCTTAATATTTCCATACAAATCTTGGAATCATCTTGTTAATTTCTATAAAAACACTTGCTGTGATTTTTGATAGCGACTATGTTGAATCTAGAAATTAAATGGAGAAGAAATCTTAATATTGAACCTTCAATTCAGGAGCATGATGTATCTCTTCATTTATTTAGATCTTCTTTAATTTCTCTCAGCATTGTTTTATGTAGTATTCAGTGTACAGGTCTTGCATGATTTTGTTAAATCCATCCAGAAGTATTTCAAGTTTTTGGTATTGTCAATGGAATTGTTTTTAAAATTGATTTGACTTGGATTTTCCCCCCAGGGATATATATTTTATTCATGACAAAGGTAGATCTACAGAATAGTGGTAATATGACAATATTTTATTTATTTTTTTTTAATTAAAAAAAAATTTTTTTTTCAACGTTCATTTATTTTTGGGACAGAGAGAGACAGAGCATGAACGGGGGAGGGGCAGAGAGAGAGGGAGACACAGAATCGGAAGCAGGCTCCAGGCTCTGAGCCATCAGCCCACAGCCCGACGCGGGGCTCGAACTCCCGGACCGCGAGATCGTGACCTGGCTGAAGTCGGACGCTTAACCGACTGCGCCACCCAGGCGCCCCTGGGTGTGCTGTTTCGAAGGGACACATGCACCCCCATGTTTATAGCAGCACTATCAACAATAGCTAAAGTATGGAAAGAGCCCAAATGTCCATCAACTGATGAATGGATAAAGAAGATGTGGTTTATATACACAATGGAATACTACTTGGCAATGAGAAAGTATGAAATCATGCTATTTGCAGCAACATGGATGGAACTGGAGGGTATTATGCTAAGTGAAATAAGTCAGTCAGAGAAAGACAGATCATATATTTTCACTCATATGTAGAACTTAAGGAACTTAACAAAAGACCATGGGAGAAGGGAAGGGGAAAAAATAGTTACAAGCAGAGAGGGAAGGAGGCAAACCATAAGCGACTCTTGAATACAGAGAAAAAACTGAGGGTGGATGAGGGGATGGGGGAAAGGGAAAAATGGGTGGTGGGCATTGAGGAGGGAACTTGTTGGGATGAGTACTGGGTGTTGTATGTAAGCAATGAATCACAGGAATCTACCCCCAAACCAAGAGCACACTGTACACACTATGTTAGCCAATTTGACAATAAATTATATTTAAAAAAAGGAAAATAAAAATATTTTTTTCTCTTTCTGTACTCAAGAATAAGAAAATAAAAAGAAAAAAAATTGAATATATGGACCAACACAGAATGAAATGCGAATGAAATTATGTCTAGTTTCCCCTAGAAGTCAAACTATGAAGAACTTTATAGTCCATAAACTAAGCAGGCAGAGAGACTTCTGGTGGTCCTCTAGAGCTTGGTTGGTGCAGTTGGATGGGGCTTGGTGTAACAGCTTTGTTCTCCACTAGATGGTGCTGCTTAGTGGGGTAGATTGTTGTGGAGCGTATGCAGGGGTAGGTGCATGTATGGAGGAAGTGAAAATGGTGTCACCCAGCTTCCGGTCTCTAGCATCAGAACTCTGTGCTCTCACCTACTGGCAATCAAGCACTCTCCTTTGTCTCTAGCTTCCATCCACTCCCTGCCTCTGTAGTGCCTGCAACCAAGCTATCAGCCTGCTAGGCAGCACCTCCCTCCTGAATTTTTTCTCAGATGGGGCTGTGTTTCCAAACCCCTCACTTCTGAGGGCCTTGCAGCTTGGACCTTCTCTGACCCTTTGGGGGAGGGCCTTCTAAGGAATGTCTGGGTGCTGGCCTGCCCCCAGGAATGGCTACCATGCTGCTGCAGAGGCCCAGAGCCTGTGGCTGGTTGCCCCCCGCCACCGCCCCCAGAAAAAGTTTGCGTGATTGTGCAACAGCAGCATTTCAGAGACTACAGCAAATCACAGCACTCATCTGGCACCAGGCTTCACCGCCTCCTAACATCCTTGTTCCAACACCAACAAATGTGGCTGTTCTCTGCGGTTCCCTGGGACCTTTGCCTGTGGGGAAGCCACATGACTTCTACCAAATGTCCTCTCAGCAGGGGAATTGCCTCTTCCCATATGGCCCAAGGACCCCTTGGACCTCTCTGTTCCTAGGGATTTGACCTTCCCACCAGAGATCTGCCAGATATCAAGCTATGGAGTTTCCATCTCTGTGGCCCCCTGTTTATAGAGTCCTAGTGGTATTGCAACCTTCTCCTTTGTTTCTTGTTCAGTCCCTTATGGGTGTTTCCACTCTCACTTTCTCTCCAGCTGCTTTTGGAGGGAGTGCTTTTCATATACTTCCCCCCTGTCTCCATCCTCTCTCTGCAAGGAAAAACAGCTCTCTAACCTCCGTGGCTTCTCTCTCCCCCAGTTCACCTCTCCATGCTACAAACCTCCTGAGTTCTTTGGCTCAATTTATGCAGATTGTTGTGTTAATCTTCAGATCAATTTTCTAGGTGTGCAAAATGGTTTGGTGCTGATCTAGCTGCATTTCAGGGATGATAGAAGAAGAAAACTTTCATACTGCTCCACCATCTTGCCCCTCTTGCCCAAATCCACTGATTTAAATGTTAATCTCAACCAGGGGCACCTGGGTGGTTCAGTCAGTTAAGTGTCTGACTTCAGGATATGATCTTGTGGTTCAAGACTTTGAGCCTTTTGTCAGGCTCTGTGCTGACAGCTAGGAGCTTGGAACCTGCTTCAGATTCTGCGTCTCCCTCTCTCTCTGCCCCTCCCCTGCTCATGCTATGTCTCTCAAGAATAAATAAACATTAAAAACAAACAAACAAACAAACAAATAAATAAATAAAGTATGTTAATTTCATCAAAAAATATCTTCACAGAAACATTCATAACAAAGTTTGACTAAATATCTGGTTGTCAGGGCTCAGCCAAGTAGACACAAGAAGTTAACTATCTTTGTTCTTTTCCTCTCAAATGTCTCCATCTTCACCTTCAACCTCCATAAATGGACTACACTTTTATCAATATCAAAAACAAAAAACTAAAAATAAATATAATATTACATTTTTTTGTGTATATATATATATATGAAATAATGCTTATGATCAGAATTGGGACCTTTTATGAAGAAACAAAGTTTAAAAATCTATACTTTCACTACCCAGAGAAAACTATTGTTTCTATGTCTTAGTAGATTTCCTTCTCTGACTTAAAGTTATTTATTATTTATACCAAGTCTTCTTTCTGAAGAGCATAAGACAGCTTAGAAAAATATATAAAATACAAGACAGGATAAACTGAAAATGAAGTTAGATGCAATCGAAGAAGGTAAAAACAAGGGTGGGAACTTAAAATTGGGCCAGGGATGACTGAAAACACAGAGTGCAATGACTCTTGTTAGGGGTGGGCCTCGTATTTGGTTCCAAGCTTTCCAGTCAGTCACAGAGTTCACAGTAGCCAAAGATAAAAATAAGCCAGTTGCTTTGGTGAAATACTATCATGTGTATTCTAAGAACAGACACATTTCATGGGCTTTCTTTCAATCAGCTTCAAAATAGGCTTTTGGCAATTACACTGGTACATAAAAATTTACATAGGCAGTAATTTGGAGGCAGTAATAATACCATCTAGATGTTCAGGTCTCCAGTGATCTGGGCTGGCAAGATGTTGGATTTTAGATTTGTAGGGAAGTATGGATGGGTTGCATGTCCTTTAGACTATCTTCTCTACATGATTTTCCTTTAGAATTTTGATATAAACACCAAGTCCCTTGGTTGTCGCCTGAGCTTTGGCTGGTGTTTATTATTACTTGAGTACACATGAGTCCTATTCAGAGTTGGCAATCAAGTAACACACTGTAGTACTGAGAGCTGGGTTTGGAGTCTGATATTACAAAGCCACTCTCTAACTGGGGCCATAAGCAAGTGTCAGGGTCCTCACATGTAGAGAGGAGATAATATTAGTACCCATCTTCTTGGGTTCTGTGGAAATTAAGTAAGATAATACACGTAAAGTATTTAACATAATAACTAGTACATGATAAGTGTTCAATAAATAATAGTTATTAGTTTTATTATCCCTTTATAAAGCTGAGGGACATAACAAGGACTCGTGCTTACAAAAGAATGCCATCAGACATCTGCTTCCAGGTGAGCTGAGGTAGCATCCATTGAATACACTCAAGGACCCAAATAAAATGTCTACCTTAGACTACTTAAATTTTGAACTACCTCTCAGGTTCCAGTGTATTCCATACCAGTGCTTTTCAGATATCAGTCTATAGCCCATTATTGGTCCATGAGGAAGTTTCCATTGATCTTGAAGTTTTCAAGTGCATGCGGCAGGTCTCTCTCTCAGCTTTTCAGCCTTGACAGAAACATTGTACATGAATAGATTGTAGAGATAATTACCTGTTTTAGTCCATCTGGGCTGCGATAACAAAAATCCCATAGACTGGGTGGCTTAAACAGCAAACATTTATTTCTTATAGTTTTGGAAGCTGGGAAGTCTAAGATCAAGGTCCCTGAAGATTTGGTGTCTGGTGAAGGCTGGCTTTCTGGTTCATAGATAGATGGCTGTCTCTTTGTTGTGTTCCCACGTGGTAGAAGGCGCAAGGGAGCTCTCTGGACTAATCTCATTCAATCTCATTCAAGAGGGCTTCACCCTTGTGACCTAATCACCTCCTAAGGCTCCACCTCCAAACACCATCACATGGGGGAATAGGGTTTCAACATACGAATTTTGGGAGGATATAAGAATTCAGTCGCTGTGTTATTTGAAGTATGAGCTTAGTGTATTAATTCATAGAGGCCAATAGCTAGGTGACTCACCTCCAGCTTTACCAAGCAAGGCTAACTTGGTTTCAATAAATTTCAGGCTACTTGCTATATACGGGCTTGAAACACTGCCTCACATTGTACACTAAGTGTATGGATTTAAGTGGAACAAATGATCCCATTAATAATCATAGTAAGATAAGATCCTGAATATTTCATATAAATGGATATACAACAATTAAATTTTTTTAATATGTATTTATTTTTGAGAGAGATAGAGGCTGAGTGTGAGCACGGGAGGGGCAGAGAGAGAGGGAGACACAGAATCAGAAGCATGGTCCAGGCTCTGAGCTGTCAGCACACAGACCAATGCAGGCCTCAAACTCATGAACCACGAGATGATGACCTGAGCCAAAGTTGGATGCTCAACCGACTGAACCATCCAAGCGCCCCAATATACCACAATTTTTATATCCATTTGTCTGCTGATGGATAGCTTAGTTATTTCCAGTTTTTGACAATTTAAAACAAAAGCTTCATACACATGAATGTTTACAGCAGCTTTATTAATAATTGCCCCAAATGGAAACTGACAATACTTGAGTAGATAAACAAACTGTGGTACATGCATACAATGGACTATTACTGAACAATGGAAAGAAATGAACTATCAAGTCATGAAAAGAGACAGAGGAGCCCTAGAGGAAACTTACATGCATATTGCTAGGGGAAAGAAGCCAGTTTGAAAAGGCTGCATACTCTATGATTATAATTATATGACATTCTGGAAAAGGCAAACTATAGAGACAGTTCAAAAGATCAGTGGTTGCCAGGTTTTGTTTGTTTGGTGAAGGGGGGAGATGAACAGGTGAAATACAGAGCACTTTGAGGGCAGTGAAACTATTCTGTTGTAATCACAACTCAAATTAGTGTTTCACTGGTACGTACACATTCAATTTTAGTATGGAGAAAACATGTCAAATTGTTCTCCAAAGTAACTTAGCTAAATTATCCTCATATGGGCATTGTCAAAGTCCATCATTGTCCCCTACACTTGCCAACATTCAGAATTTCCAGAAATATTTTTTTTCCTTGCCAATCTATTGTATGTGAAGTATCATCTCCCTATCGTTTTGATTTGTGTTTTCCTAATTACTCTTGAGGGTGAGCATCAACCACCTTTTTGTAAAAATCTTTCCAAAATGAATTATAAATTTTTCTTCCTTTTAAGAGTGGCTATTAAATGTAATTTGACTTTTCTGATGGGCCACGGTCTCTATAAAGTCCCATCTTCCTTCAGGGCATAATAGAGTGTGGTTTTTGGACATTTTGCACTTCAAATGAATGGCCCCAGTGGAAGTTGGGCAGAGATAAAGAAGAGGAATCATGATGGAGCCAGTAGGTTTGGGAAGGGAAGTGGGAGAAGGAACTGGAAATGTCAGCAGGGTGCTGATATGTGTACCCAAGTCTACTGATACGTTGTAATACCAGCCAGGGGCCTGTTGGGGCAATTAGGGTGGAGTTAAAGTTGCTGAGCTCTGGCACATTCTATTTCCTATGTCTTCCTGTGTCTTACAGAGTCTCTCCCCTGGAGCATGCAGCTGTACACATCCTGGCATGGAGTGGTCATTCCTAAATGGAGTGGTCATTCCTAAAAGGAATGGTCATTCCTAAATGCTGTTGCACAACAGAGTACAGAGTCTGTTGCCTCAGATAATCTGAGGAGCATGTTCAAATCCCCTGAGCCTCTTTCTGGTGATGCTGGTCAACTAGTCTGGGATGGGACCCTGAAGGCTATGTTTTCCAGATCTTTCTGAGAGTTTCCCGGGGAACTGCCCCATGGAAAAGGACATGGTATTTTGCTTAAGCCTCCATGTCATGAGGCTAACCCTTGTGGGCTTGTTGCTTTGATGCATCTGAATAGAGGTTTTGCTGGTACCTCCCAGACTGACCAGAGGAAGGAAACTTCCTGCTCCATATCCACAGCTACATTCCGGAATCTTTCCTAGGTGGCCAGAGCACAGTAAAGAAAAGGATCACCTATTATGATATTACTAAAGATTCAGAAGTACTAAAAGAGAATTATACCACAGAGGCCACCTTACAAGTACAGCACAGGCCCCAAATTTCTCTAGGAACTCTTACCAGGCCAGTGACTTCCTGTCTTAACAGCGGACAAAGATATTTCACACCCCATCCCTGAGACAGAGGCCTTTTCCTGCCTCAGGGTCAGAGCCAAAGTGGCTCTCAAGACCCACAGAAGGAGGTGTTCCCCTTACCTGTGTCTAGCTCCACACCCCCAGTGTGCTTAGCCATCTAGAATCAATTTTTATAGTTCTGAAGGAAGGATTAGTGACTAGTATAGAGAACTCTCCAAAGATAGCCTGTAACACCAAGTTCGTAAACAACTACAAGTTTCAAAATACATTAGAAATTTTAAAACATATATGAACACATGACCAGAAATTTAATAAATTATCAGAACCTCATGCCAAAATGAATATTCTAGAATTGAAATAGAGTTCTAAATAAACAGCCTAGAAAGTTCATAGTCTGGGTTGCGGGCTTTGAAAAGTCCCTTGAGGCAGTGTAGTGTAAACCCTGACAGTTGTTTTTTTTCATTTTTTGTTCAAGTGCCTGACTTAAGGTTGGATCGTCATGACATCCATTTCAAAGAAAGATCCACTTCAGACAAACACACTGTGAGCCACACAATTAGATAAAGAGAAAGGCCATCTCCCCTGACTGAGGCTCCTTTGTTTTAGAAGTCTTGGTTGATTTTTTAAAAAATTTCCTTTCTTTTCTTTCCTTTTTAAAAAAAAAATTTAAATGTTTATTCATTTTTGAGAGAGAGAGAGACAGAGTGTAAGTGGGGGAGGGGCAGAGAGAGAGGGATACACAGAATCTGAAGCAGGCTCCAGGCTCTGAGCTGTCAGCACAGAGCCCGACGCAGGGCTCAAACCCACGAACTGTGAAATCATGAGTCGAAGTTGGACACTTAACCAGCTGAGCCACTCAGGTGTCCCTTGGTTGATTTTGATAAAAGGACCAATTGGGCCACTTGTCTTTTCTCTTCCTTTGCTCTAAATTCCTGCTCTTTAGTTTTTTTTTATTTTTTTATTTTTTAAATGTTTATTTATTTTTGAGAAACAGGTTTGGGAAAAGTATGTTTCTGTCCAAGAACAATTTGCAAGAAGCTCTCTGAAGCTAGTTGTGATTATGGGGTACTCTTAGGAGGCCTGAGAAACAGGACAATAAGGTGGCAGAGACAGGCCACCTTTATATGGACAAAGGTTGTGGTTTAGTCAAAGGAGGGAAAGTCAAAGGAGGGAAAATGAGGCTGTCTTCTCCACAGGCTCAGAGATGCAGAGAATTTCTTCCCACTGCAGGTGAGGACTGAGCCAAGCAGATGACCAAGATGACCTTAACAGTTCCCCTCAGCTTGCCTTAAATGGTAGCCTTCTTCCTGAATCTGGGACCCCAACATTCCTTTTATTAGAAAACTTGTAACTGTGAATTCTTTCTCTACCTCTTTGAGATATAAATCTTTTAAAAAACTTCTTGCCAGTTTCTCAACCTAGGCTTATCTTTCTCAAGGATCTGGAGCTAACTCTTTGAAATATAATCATTTCACATGAGATAGTGCCCCATCTCCCAATGTCTGTGGGTGCCTTGCTCCAAGTTGCAAAATTGCCTTCTATCACCAAGAAACAGGAAGTTTATTTTCCCTTTGCATAAAGCCAATTAGCAAACACAGATGGTGTCTGACTCCCCTAATGTCCTCTGGTACTTTTCCTCTGGCTCAGCCCAGGGCTTACAAACCCTTTCTTTCAGACTGAATTCTGTTCTTTCTCCCTATTTTGAGAGTTTTAAATAAAGTCTTCCTTTATTTGGACTGGAAGAATAAACATTGTTAAAATGTCTATACTATCCAAAGCAATCTACACATTTAATGCAATCCCTATCAAAATAACACCAGCATTCTTCACAGAGCTAGAACAAACAATCCTAAAGTTTGTATGGAACCACAAAAGACCCTGAATAGCCAAAGTAATGTTGAAAAAGAAAACCAAAGCTGGAAGCATCACAACCCCGCACTTCAAGCTGTATTACAAAGCTGTAATTATAAAGAGAGTATGGTACTGAGAAAAAAACACACACATAGATCAATGAAACAGAATTGAGAACCCAGAAATAGACTCACAAATATATGGCCAACTCATCTTCTACAAAGCAGGAGAGAATATCCAATGGAAAAACGCAGTCTCTTCAGCAGATGGTGCTGGGAAAACTGGACAGCAACATGCAGAAGAATGAAACTGAACCACTTTCTTATACCATACACAAAAATAAATTCAAAATGGATGAAAGACCTAAATGTGAGACAGGAAACCATCAAAATCCTACAGAAGAAAACAGGGATCAACTTCTTTGACCTTGGTTGCAGCAACTTCTTATTATACATGTCTCTGGAGGCAAGGGAAATAAAAACAAAAATGAATAATTGGGACATCATTAAGATAAAAAGTTTCTGCACAGAGAAGGAAACAATCAATAAAACTAAAAGGCAACCGACAGAATGGGAGAGTATATTTTCTAATAACATTGGATAAAGCGTTAGTATTTAAAATCTATAAAGAACTTATCAAACACAACATCCTCCAAATAAATAATCCAGTGAAGAAATGGACCAGAGACATGAATAGACACTTTTCCAAAGAAGACATCCAGATGGCCAACAGACACATGAAAAGATGCTCAACATCACTCATCATCAGAGAAATACAAATTAAAACCACAATGAGATACCACCTCACACCTGTCAGAATGGCTAAAATTAATAACTCAGGATACAACAGATGTTGGCAAGGATATGGAGAAAGGGGAGCCCTTTTCACTGTTGGTGGGAATGCAAACTGGTACAGCCACTCTAGAAAACAGTATGGAGGTTCCTGAAAAAATTAAAAATAGAATTATCCTATGCCCCAGAAATTGCACTGCTAGGTACTTATCCAAAGGATAAAAAAATGCTGATTTGAAGGGGAATATGCACACCAATGTTTATAGCAGTGTTATCAACAATAGCCAAATTATGGAAAGAGCCCAAATGTCCATTGACTGATGAATGGATAAAGAAGATGTGTATATATATATGTATGTACATATGTATGTATGTGTATATATATAATGGAATATCACTCAATATCAAGAAGAATTAAATTTTGCCATTTGTAACAATGTGGATGGAACTAGAATGTATTATGCTAAGTGAAATAAGTCAGAGAAAGACAAATACCATATTATTTCACACATATGTGGAATTTAAGAAACACAACAGATGAACATAGAGGAAGGGCAGGAAAAATAAGATAAAAACAGAAAGGGAGGCAAACCATTAGAGACTCTTAAAAAGAGCAAACTGAAGGTTGCTGGAAGGGAGGTGGGTGGGGGAATGGGCTAAATGGGTGATGGGCATTAAGCAGGGCACTTGTTGGGATGAGCACTGGGTGTTGTATGTAAGTGATGGATCACTGGTTTCTACTCATGAAACCAATACTACACCATATGTTGACTAACTTGAATTTAAATAAATCAAAAAAGGTCTTCCTTGCCTGTTTCACTTTGCCTGGTGCCAGTTTTGCTTTGATACATGCCAAATGTGTGTTTCTCACATTTACCAATCAGATAAGACACTCATATTCCCTGGGATAGAAACTGAAACAGGGTGGGAAAAAAATGAGTGCCTTAACTAAATCCTCTTCTCATGGAGGAAAAGATTGAGACCAGGAAAGCAGCATTCCCATCAGACAATGATGCTTACTTAAACTTTTTACTCTTAGATGTTCACTTATAATATAAAATTTTCCATCTCATTCTGAATTTTCATTTCTTGCCACTGGAAAAATATCTTCCCAAGGTAACTGAGACTGATATTTCTTTTAATCTCTATTGCCTAATAAATTTATAACAAAATGTCTAAATCTAGGACATTCTCTAGAGTCAGCCTTACTTGGACATATACTTTATTATAAAATATTACTGTTGCCAGTTGCGAACATGAGGAATTTGAAACTCTTTAATATTAAATTATTTCTTTTTTTTTTTAATTTTTTTTCAATGTTTTTTATTTATTTTTGGGACAGAGAGAGACAGAGCATGAACGGGGGAGGGGCAGAGAGAGAGGGAGACACAGAATCGGAAACAGGCTCCAGGCTCCAAGCCATCAGCCCAGAGCCTGACGCAGGGCTCGAACTCCCGGACCGTGACATCGTGACCTGGCTGAAGTCGGACGCTTAACCGACTGCGCCACCCAGGCGCCCCAATATTAAATTATTTCTATGAATTGGAAGTGACCTTGAATATCATCTAGCTCAATTCCAGTCTGATATATAAAACGGCTTTGTACTACCCTTCTCCAGTGAGGGTGGATGTCACCTTTCAATAACTCTGACATTTGAGTTTCTTTCCTTATAGTGTGTTAGGAATTACTTTCCCCAGTCTTACAAATATTGTGTCTAGTTCTGTCTTCAAAAGCTACTCGGGGTAAACCTCATTACAGAGAAATATTTTTCTCACCTTAGAAAATAGATCGATAGATAGTAATGATGTCAGAAATATAGATACTTCCAGGGTGAATGACACCAAAAAGATGCTCAGAAGAGGCCATGGACCAAAAGCTGTCAGAGGAACAAAGGGAAGGAAGCCAGGGAAGACACAAAAAAGTAAACGTCAGTTCCATTGCACGTGGCTGGTCACCTGGAACATTGGATCTAAGTTGTTAAGTCAACCAGGTCCTGAGGGCCAACTCTTGATTCTATACTGTGTTCAGGACCCAAGACACTGACAAGAGAGATTCCAAAAAAGGAGGAGACATTATATATTCTCTGTCTTGCATGCAAAAACTGTCTCTGCTGTTGGGGAGTTCCTAATCTTACAGGGAAGACAAAATGCACACACACAATATCACCTTAAGTAATTTCAGGGATGTTGAAATTGCTGAAAATCGAATAACTAATTGAAGACGTTTCTTTTTTTAAGTTTTTATTTAAATTCCAGTTAACATACAGTGTAATATTTGTTTCAGGTGTACAACATAGTGATTCAGCACTTCCATAGTGATTCATCACAAGAGCACTCCTTAGTCCCCATCACCTATTTAACCCATTCCCCACCAACCCCCCTCTTGTAACCATCAGTTTGTTCTCTATAGTTAAAAGTCTGTTTCTTGGTTTGTCTTTCTCTCTTTTTCTATTTTTCTTTTTGCTTGTTTGTTGTGTTTCTTAAATTCCACCTATGATGAAATCATATGGTATCTGTCTCTGACTGACTTCTTTCACTTAGCATTATACTATCTAGCTGCATCCACATCATTGCAAATGGCAAGAGTTCATTTCTTTTTTATGGCTGAGTAATATTCCATTGTATGTATGTACCATATCCAATTGAAGATGTTTCTTAAATTCCATAAGGATACTGGGAGCTCAGGTTTTTTTGTTAAATGTTTATTTATTTATTTTGAGATATACAGACATACACACACACAAACACACACACACAGAAAGAGAGAGAGAGAGAGAGAGGGAATCCCAAGCAGGCTCCAAACTGTGAGCACAGAGCCTGACACAGGGCTCGATCTCACAAATGGTGAGATCATGACCTGAGCCGAGATCAAGTCAGATGCTTAACTGACTCAGCCACTCAGGCACCCTGGGAATTCAGAGTTATTGACAAGGAGAAATCTAGTCAAGAAAAATTAGTGAGAAATTTTTAGTTGCACTTGGAAGGAGTGGATAGGAAAAGGGAATGGGAGTAAGAGAATGAGAAATGGGTGCAAAGACCCTGGGTCAGTTAGGTGGCCCTAATGAGGTGGCTTTGATTGGTGGGTATATGATAAGATATATTATTATTATTATTATTATACTGTAAGATAAATATAAAATATTATGAATATATAAGACTTGGTATATAATATTCTAGTCTGGTCACTTATACAATTTCCCACGAACACTCAGTTTAGGTATGCTAACTTCTAGCAACTTGGTATGTAGACCAGGAATCAGCAGAAATGAAGGCTCAAAGAAGACCTGCTTCTTAGTGTGCTCACGAAAGTGCTGCCTGGGACCTCCTGCCCATCAGCTTCCTCAGGCCTTGCTTCATGTCTTTGTTCCTCAGACTATAGATAAAAGGGTTCAGCATGGAGGACAGAACTGTATAGATGACTGTTGCCACCCTGTCCTTGATGGTATAGCTAGACAGGGGTCGGAAATAAACATAAATAATGCTTCCATAAAAGAGGGTCACCATGGTGAGGTGGGAGCCACAGGTAGAGAAAGCTTTACGCTTCCCTGCAGCTGAAGGGATCTTAAGAACAGCAATGAGGATCCGGACATAAGAGATGACAACACACATAAAGGGGGTCACCAGGGTTATCAATCCTTCTGTGTTAATTACAATTTCATTGACAAATGTGGGGGAGCAGGACAATTTCAGCAGAGGGTTGATGTCACAGAGGAAGTGGGGGATAACATTGGAGTCACAGAAGGTGAGACGGTTTATCAGAAGAACTAGTAACAGGGAATGGAGGTCAGAGATGGAGCAGGAGAAGGCCAGCAGCAGGACGCAGCGGCGGTGGCTCATGGTGGTGACATAGTGGAATGGGTCACAGATGGCCACAAAGCGGTCAATGGCCATGGCAGCCAGGAGATAGCTTTCTGTGTTGGCAAAAGCCAAGAAGAAATACATCTGGGTCATACACTCAGTGTAGGAGATGGACTTCTTCTCTGACAGAAAGTTGACCAGCATCTTGGGAATGATGGTTGTTGTGTAGCAAACATCAATGAAGGATAAGATGCTGAGGAAAAAATACATAGGTGTCTGGAGTTGAGTGTCAGAGCGGATGGCCAGGATGATGAGCAGATTTCCTACCAGAGTGACCATGTACATGATGAAGAACAGGGCAAAAAGTGGCTTCTGGTCCTCAGGCCGGGAGGACAGTCCCAGGAGGATGAACTCAGAGACACTGCTGGTTTGATTGACCCTCTCCATAATCCTGCATGTACCAGTGAATATGGAAAATTCCAGAACTTTCAATTCAACAAGTTCCAATTTATTCCTATCTCCCCAAGAATTCCTATAAATTGCCCATGATTCTGTCTTCCTTCCCTTCCACAAAAAGGAGTTGAACAATACAAAAGTTTAACCTGTGTTAAATGCAGGGACATCAGAGAAAGGATTTCCTTTCAGAAAGAATCCTTGGTGGACCTCAGTGATGCATGTTTCTCTAGCTCCCCATAAATGCTTATTCAGATATGTCAGGTTGAGGCTCATCTCTCTACCCTCCTTGCAAACAAAACAAAGTAAATAAACGACAACAAAAAACCCCAAATACCTAAGTGAAACAGGTAAATATGAATGCTGACATAGGCGCACAGTGTTTATAGTCAACATTTCAGAGACAACATTTCATTAAAAGCTGGCAAAAAAACCCTCTATTATATGTGAACCTATTTATTAGAACACTCTTAGACACTGGGGATTTATGGCTTCACAATTATTCAACACCGTTGCATTAAATGTTCACTGGGAACTCAATTGCTTAGGACTGAACTTTGTACTGAGAGTACAAAGATAAGTCATTCTCGATTCCTAATCTTAAGGTGGTTATAGTCTAGTAGAGAAGAACTTTTTAAACAAATAAGCACAATAAAATGCTACAGGTGTAGTGACAGGTGCACTGGAAAGCAATGAGCTTAGTGTGGTGTCTCTGCTAAGAGCACACATTTTGAAATCAGCTCCTTCATTTTCTGGGTGTGGTCTTGGACTGATTACCTAACTTTGATTCTTGATGTCCTCACCTGTAATATGGGGACAGTAAATACCTTCTCACCTCACCTTTACTTCACCCTTCTCCACTTGCTTTATTTAATTCTTTACTTCCTGCCAAAATCCTCTTGTCTGTCAGGTGTTCGGGGATGCTCTTGAAAGCAATTATTCTGTGTTTCTTGGCAAATCTCTCAGCCTTTGATTTTTCACTGTTTGACCACCCTTCACCTGAGTTTGTGAGACTTTAAGAGAGAACTATTTTTTTTTTAATTTTTTTTTCAACGTTTATTTATTTTTGGGACACAGAGAGACAGAGCATGAACGGGGGAGGGGCAGAGAGAGAGGGAGACACAGAATCGGAAACAGGCTCCAGGCTCTGAGCCATCAGCCCAGAGCCTGACGCGGGGCTCGGACTCCCGGACCGCGAGATCGTGACCTGGCTGAAGTCGGACGCTTAACCGACTGTGCCACCCAGGCGCCCCAAGAGAGAACTATTTTTGTGTGCTTTTAGGATCTTAATGAGTATGCAATTAAGGCAAATAATAACAGGTATGCCTAAAACATATCAAGTCTTTGCTATGTATAAGGCACTGAACTAAATATGTACATTACTCAAAACAACTCTGAGCTGGCTCTCAACAGCATTCCCTTTACAGATAAGAAAATTGAGGTTAAAGTGTTGAATACTTTTCTCAAGATCATGCAGCCCACAAGGGCCAAAGCCTGGATCCCAACAAGGATGCTCTTAAACACTAAACGCTACCTCCTCACACTTTAGCAAAGCTTCAACAAATTTATGCCGAAAACAAATGGGCTGGGGTGTAATTTTTCACTGTAGAAATTTTCTACCTTAACATCCTTTTTCCACTAACTGATCCACTTTCAAAATCAATGTTGCATGGAGTCCTTTACTGTAATTGCTAGAGACAGGAGCTCCTTCAAATCCAGTGTTGACTGGGGCTGTGTTCATGGAGCTATGGCAGGGCACTGGAAAACAAACTTGGGATGCAGAGAAAGAAGCTGTGGGTTTGAATTTTGGCCCTACTAATCACAATGTGTCTTTGGCAAAATCCCTTCCCTGTTCTGTTTCGCTCTCCTCATACATAAGACAAAATAAAGCCTGTTCTCAAGAGAAAAGTGAGGAAGATGCATGTGGAAGCAGTTTGTAAGCCACAAGCTCAATAAACATTTTGGGGGTAATTGGGAAATGTCTGATAAAGAAGAAGCTGGTGGCTGGGAAGGAGAGGCGGGGCTAGACCAAATACAGAGGGGGAAGGGAAGGCCTTCTGTCTGTGACAACAGAGGGGGCTGGGGCTAGAAGCATGCAGGAAGACTGTGTTGCTGGAATCACAATCATTTTTCCATTTTTTTTTCTGTCTAGTGCCCATCAGCATGGGCTTTGTTTCTCTAGGGATCTCCCATGTTTTACCTCATAAAAATCTCTTGAATCTTGCAACCTTTTTCATCTCCCCACTCTGGTGAAAAGCCATCATTCCTGCCTAGATTATTGCAGTATTGTCCCAATGATGTACTTGGTTCCCACAGCCCCTTGGACACCCCCTCCGCCATCCATTCTCTGCACTGAAGCCACAGTGTTCTTTTAATAGTAAAAATGTGATCACCTGACTCTTCAGGCTAAAGTCTGGGTTAGCTTTCTAGGGCTTCTGTAATAAAATACCACAAACTGTGTGGCTTAAACCATGGAAATATCTTTTGTCTCAGTTCTGGAGGCTAGAAGTCCACCATCAAGTTGTTGGCAGGGTTGGCTCCTTCTGGGGCTGCGAGGGGTCCCATACCTCTCTCTTTGGTTTGCGGATATTGGTCTTCTCTCTTGGTCTCTTCACATTGTTTTCCCTTATGCATGTGTGTTCCTGTGTCCAAATGTCCCCTTTTCATGATGACATCAGTCATATTGGATTAAGATCCATCCTAATAACTTCATTTTAACCTGATTACCTCTGTAAAGACCCTATCTCCAAATAAGGTCACATTCTGAGGTATTGGATATTAGGACTCCAGTGTATCTTTTTTCAGAGACAATTCAACCCATGACAGACACTTTCCTGCTGCATAAGCCTCCCTATTACCCACAGACTGAAGGCCAATTCCTTCTTGTGGCTTACTGAGCTTCCGTGAGGTAGCTCCTGTGGGCTCTGTGGCTCATCTCCTGCCTCCCTCCTAGCCTTCGCCCATTTCACACTCCAACTGTAAGGCATTTTTTGCTTCTTCTTGACTCAAGCATTTCTTATTCCATCTGCCTAAATCATCCATTCTCCCTGTCTGTTAGTGCTAGTGGGAGGTCCTCACCCTCTAGCCTCCAGTAGCACATTCTTTTGGACCTCCTCCTGCACACACAGTATGAACTGGAGCTGAATCTTAGTATTTACAACACTGTCTTCCCTGCTAGACTGTGACCTGCTCAAGTATGAAGACCGTGTCTGGTTCTTTGTTACACCACCCTCCCTGGCATGCTGCCTGGAACATAATAGTCCCTTGATAAATATTTGCAGAATGAAAGAATGCCTAGATGGTCATTTTGGATTCTGAACAGATGTAAGGAAGAAATGCAAAGGACGTCAAGTGGCTGTCTAAAGAACGGCACTCCACTTAATTCACTGCTGGTGGGGCAGAGACCAGCCAGGAATGACAGGAGCCTTCTCTTCTGGAAGGTGCCCCTTGATTTCTTACTGCATCAACTTTAATTGTTTTAATGTTTACTTATTTATTTTGAGAGAGAGAGAGAGAGAGAGAGAGCTACAAAGAGAGGGCTGGACTTGGGGCTCAATCTCACAACTGTGAGATCATGACCTGAGCCAAAATCAAGAGTTAGACGCTTAACTGACTGAGCCACCCAGGCGCCCCTGCATTGAAACAGACTCATAGGGAATCTGTACGGGAGAAACTCTTAGAGATCATGTAGTCCAATCCCCTAATTTTATTTTTTTGTATTTTTTTAATGTTTCTTTTTGAGAGAAAGAGCATGAGTGGGGGAGGGGCAAAGAGAGAGAGAGAGGGACAAAGAATCTGAAGTGGGCTCTGTGCTGACAGCAGAGAGCCCAATGGGGCTTGAACTCATGAACCATAAGATCATGACCTGAGTGGAAGTTGGAAACTCAACCAACTAAGCCACCCAGGTGCCCCCAACCCCCTCATTTTCAAGAAGAGGGAAATTGAGGGCTTCTGGGAAGCTGGACCTTAATTATCATGACCATTTGAATTGGTAGAGTCAAGAATGGAACCCAGGTCTCTTCGGTTCTCCCTGAAGAGAGGAAATGCCTTGCCTGTTACAGAGCTCATACAGCATGGAGACAAAGGGCATAGCTCTGGCCCACTTTCTACATATGGGGTCCTGTCCTTATCAGGCAAGTGGTTCAGGGCAAGTAAGTTAACCTCTCTGTGACACAGTCTCTCCATTCATAAAGTAGAGATCATGGGAGAATCTGTCTCACAGCATTTTTGGCTCAGTGAACATGTAAAAAGCACAGTGCCTGGCAGGGGGTCAGCACCCCTACCCCCAAAGTTAGTGATTTATATTACAAGTCAGAAGAAAATATTTTGATAAAGTTAAGTGACCAGTCACGGTCAAATTTTGGAAGTCTGCCTGTTCTGCACTTAGGTTAACCAAACATGTGAAAACCGGAGACTTAGTCATGGTGACCGCCCGTTCCTTTTTGTACACATAGATAGCACTCGTCTTCGTTGGTCTCATTTTGACAATGACACACGGGTAATCCCTTCCTGATTCACTGATATCTTATCAAAACACTCAAAATGATTTTGACATGGACCCTTTGGAACTCACTGTTCTCAGATGGTGGACAACACGGAAGGCATGCCTGGTAGGTGTGGACTGTGAATGGAAACTCTAGTCCTGGTTGTTTGCTATGTCCAGATGTTTTCTCTCCAGATGCAGATGTGTCTGTGCCATGTCTGCAAATTTATTCAGAATTTGCACTTTAGCTAAAGGTCCCAGCCTCCTTAGATCATCCCCTCACCTCTGCTGCAGGAAGCCAAGGAGAACAGGGAGGAGCAGCCCACATGCTCAACAGGTTTTCCAACACTGCTTCAAATTTCTTACTTGTCCCCACCTCTCGTCCCCAGCTCCATCCTGATTCCTCACTTCAAGAGACCATTACCCAGAGTAATGTGTCCAGAGACCTCTCCCAGCCTGTAATGGTTTAATTCCTTCACTGGGCCTCCTTGGGGCCGCTTGTGCTCTGAGGGAACAGGATATTCTCTCTATCTGCTATTCCCTTGGGGAAGTCTGCTCGGTGCCCTCTCCAAGGTTAGAAAGCAAAGCAGAGCCCAAGGGGATGGAGAATGTCTGGGGCCTCCTACTTGGTGTTGGCAATATTCTCCGAGCCTGCGCAGATTCATGGCTAGGTCTCATAGGTGTGACTCAGAACAATGGTGGGTATTTTGGAAGATGGGGATGTCAATGGAGGAGACTTGGTATTTTCATTTCAGGGGAGATAGTCTAGGTAATTAGGGGGGCAACAGTTTTCAGATAGTGGAAAGGTGGGTGTGTGCGCACACACATAAGCATGTGTGTGTTTGTGCTAGTCCAGGGACAAGTGATAAAGGTAGATTAGAGTCTGATGTTGGTTTATGAGGTAGTATCAGGTTCATTGGGTTCAAGGGGTATTGATGATGTCAGGGGCTCTTAAGTTTTGGATTTCCAGTATGAAGTCAGAGTAACATTTTACATGGTTTATCCATTGGGAAAGCTCTTAGACTTGTTCCAGTTTCAGCTGAAGTAGTGGCCCAGCTGATGTGGAGTCATCTGTCCTCTGAAGAGAACCTCTGACTCCTGGGTTAAGGAGGAGTGTGCAGGCATGGCTCTTTGGATGCCGGGAAGCATCCTCAAGAATTTCTGTACAGATCAAAGGAGGTGGGAGCATGCTCAGGAGAAGGACCGGACTTTCTGTTAATCTATATGTTGGGCGTCCTGAAAGTTATCCTCTGAAATACCCTAGTCACATGAAAAAGAACTAGTCGAATGTTTGGCTCCCTTCCTTGTTTGCTCTCTCCTTCACTTTCTTTTTTTTCTTTTTTCTTCCTACTTCATCCTCTCCTGAAAAGAATGGAGTTGTTTAGAAGACACATACAGCAAACAAGAAAATAAATATATTTGGGGCGCCTGGGTGGCGCAGTCGGTTAAGCGTCCGACTTCAGCCAGGTCACGATCTCGCGGTCCGTGAGTTCCAGCCCCGCGTCGGGCTCTGGGCTGATGGCTCAGAGCCTGGAGCCTGTTTCCGATTCTGTGTCTCCCTCTCTCTCTGCCCCTCCCCCGTTCATGCTCTGTCTCTCTCTGTCCCAAAAATAAATAAACGTTGAAAAAGTAGCATCAATTAGGCAGGGTGGCCAGACTTAACAAATAGAAATACAGACAGCCCAGTTAAATTTGAATTTCAGAGCAACTACAAATAATATTTCAGTATAAGTACATTCCGTGCAATTTGGGGACATACGTGCTAAAAAAAAAATGGCTCGTTTAAAAATATATATATATATATTTAACGACTAAATATCTAATTAGAAAATAAATTAAAAATAGCTGAGGGGCAAGACACAAAAAAGCAAAGTGTGGAAGATGATAGACAGTGTGAGGGAGGGCACAAAATCAGAAGGAAGCTCTGATATCCTTGCTGGAAACGCATTTAGCTCTGCGTTCGCTAATGAGCAAAGTGGAGAGGGTAAGAAAGTCATGTATATGACTCTCAGCATCTAAGAGATAGAAGCAAATTGGTTTTGTAGGAGATGCATTACCAATTCTGGCTCTCTGATCTGAGAGAAATATCTCTTGTGGGTTTTCACGAAGAGATTACTGTGCACTGCAAACCAAAGCCTTCTCTATAAGACCCTTAGAGGAAACAGAAAATTCTTCTAACTGCATCAGTGGAGGCTTTGGGGGCATCCTGCCAGGATCCAATTTAGTCAAAGTGATCCTTAGGAGGCCCATAGTGTAGGCAGGTAGGCAGTTCTCTGATGATCTGACTTGCCTCAGTGTTAGTCTTTACTGAAGGACAGCAATTCTTTTTTTTTTGTTAACGTTTATTCATTTTTGAGAGACAGAGACAGAGCGTGAGTGGGGGAGAGGCAGAGAGAGAAGCAGAATCTGAAGCAGGCTACGGGCTCTGAGCTGTCAGCACAGAACCCAATGCGAGGCTTGAACTCACAATGCGAGATCATGACCTGAGCCGAAGTTGGACGCCCAACCAACTGAGCCACCCAGCTGCCCTGACAGCTACTCTTAATGTAGAGACATGCCTGACTCTCCCAGTGCATTGTTAGGCTACAAGAGACTGTGCACCCTCTGACATGGTGTGTACATTTCCTATGTATGTAGAAATGTGCTTTTTTTTTTCTTTCTGGGGATGACATACACTGTTTTCATTAGATTCTCACATGGATCTTGACCTAAAATGGAGCTGTCTACACAGAGCACTGGTGCTTAGGACATTCTCCATGAATGTTGTTTATCTCCACTAGGTTTTTGTTTGTTTGTTTGTTTTATTTTTGAGAGACAGAGAGACAGAGAGAGAGGGAGGGAGAGAGAGAGAGTGGGGGATGGGAAGAGACAGGGAGACACAGAATCTGAAGCAGGCTACAGGCTCTGAGCTGTCAGCACAGAGCCCGATGCGGGGCTCAAACCCTTGAACTGTGAGATCATGATCTGAGCTGAAGTCAGATGCTCAACCAACTAAGCCACCCAGGTACCCCAAATCTCCACTAGGTTTTGATAGTTGTGTTAGTGGTGATGAGTTCTGGATTAGCAGGTGCTCAGAAGTTCACTCCTCTGTGTCTGGTGATGTCTGTCAGCCATGCTGGGCTAGGACTGAGATGTACTTGCCAGGTTAAGAAGTTTAATGAGGACAGGGGCCTTTGCACATTCTAGTTAATGCAATTGGCATCCTGTGGAGTGGGGCAATAGACCCTTGCTTGCTCAGGAGGTTAATTCACCTCTGCTTGGTTGTGAGACTGGAACATTCCCCTGATAAATCCAATCCTCCCATAGAGAGGAATCTGGAATCTGCTCTAACACAATGATCAAGGCCACCAAACTTCTGTGCCCAAAGCAGGGTCACCATAATTTTAGCCTGGAACTTTCTTTTTGTAGCTTTGTTTTTGAATTTCAGAAGTAGTACATGCTCATTCAAATAATTTAGAAGTTTAGTTAGTGAAAGTGAAGAGTCTCCCCTTCAAATCTCAATAGAACTCTTCCCTTTATACACAAACGTGTTTACATACAAATGAAGCCTTGCTATTTGTATTGTTCTGCAACTTCTTCCCCCCATGAAATATTCTATCAGTGCATATAAACAGCACTTATATTAAAAATTTCTAACAACTGGACTACTGACATAAATTAATTTATAAATATAAAACATATATTCCACTTTGTGTCTAACTCAACTTAACTGTATACATCAGGGGTTATGAATTATATGGCCTGCTGGCCAGATTATGCCCACCACCTGTTTTTGTAGTGGAATTTTGCTGGAACACAGAATACTCATTTGCTTACATTTTGTCTGCGACTGCTTTTGCACTACAGTGTCAGGGTTGAATAGTGACAGAGACTGTATAACCTGCAACATATTTACTATCTGGCCTTTTACGGAAAAGTTTGTCAAATCCTGATAAATATTATAGAGTCCCTTAGCAAGTCATTACAAGCTGTCAGCACAGAGCCTGATGTGGGGCTCAAACCCATGAACCATGAGATCATGACCTGAGCTGAAGTCAGACGCTTAACTGACTGAGCCACACAGGTGCCCCACATGTATCACTTTTCTAGAGGTAAATTCACTTCTTTCCCTGGTTAATAAGTCTCCCTGGGTATTATATCAACTGGAAATTTTGGTTTGGTTCCCTAAAAGATATTTTAATTCTGGAAAATATTTTATACCTATGTACCATTTCCATTCATTTTTATAAATTGATGTAAAAATTTTTACTATATAAAGATGAATAGCTGTGACAGAGAGATTAAATAATGCTTAACACATCCTCATTAGTTATTATAACAATGCCACTTTCCTAACCTTCCCAGAAAAAAACACCATTTTCTTGTATACCATACATTTCTTGTAACTGGTGTAATTACTAAAGATCATTCCTCAGCAAACTCTAGTTTCTATCTGGTCTGGGGCATAATTATACTTCATTCAGCAAAAAACAAGTTTTCTATTAACCTAGGATTTAGGTATCATTGTGGAGCACTGTCCATTTGTCTCCCATGGGGATGATCCAAAGTTGATCCTTTACCTGTTCAAAATTACCAATAGTATCGCAGAAAGCCAAATTCCTTTTTTAGAAGTGTCAGTAAACACCATCCTTACCAGTAAAATCTTGCCTTGGTTTAGGCTGGCCATACTGTTCCCACAAATGAACCTCCTCTTGTCTGAGCCTGTAGCACAACTGGCCACTGCTATTTAAATATATCAGATGTTGTTGCTGTCAACATGGCAATTGTTCCTTCCTGGGTGAGGGTGTGTGTTTTTTCCCCGCGGTTATTGACAAACAAGGTGTTGAGTCAGTTTAGTAAAGGCACAGTCCATTCAAATATTGCTTCATCATATTTCTGGGCCAAATGCCAAGTTCAGGCAGTTTACTAGAAGAAAACTCCCTCTGGTGACCATTTAGAATGTAACAGTGAGACTTCAGTATAGTAATTTCTCTTGACTCCACACACTTAATCAAGTTCCTGACTCCTTAACGACCTGTTAGTCCTCAGAGCCAATGCTGTATGATCACAAGTGTTGTTGCCATGAATATTTGTGGTGCAAGACTAATTCAGGTACACTATATTCACCAAAAAAGTGTTATGTTCCTCAAGGAATTGCCAGGTGAGCGTGTTCACATAGCAGGTGCAGTTAAGTTCAAGTATCCCAAAGCCTTCCCACAATTTTTTTCGGAGGGGGGGTACTTTGCAGAGTGAAATCATCATTGATATGTGACAACTCTGTAATGTCAACATTCCCCTCTCGTTCTTAGGTCTCTTCTTTTCTTGTTCTCCCTTCCATTCCTTTTCATGTCTTTAAATCTTAGCTTTAATATGAGATCAAAATATTAAAAAAAACCATTTACCTCTTGGACATCATTGTAATTCCTTGAGTACCTGGTGGTATAGTTTTCCATCCATGTTTATCTGGCAAGTTAAAAGAGCAAATTAAATTCCAACATTTTGGCAGATGACAACAATGTGTGTCCCTCATATACAGGTACTTGCTTTAATAAAGGCGTCATCCTGGTTAAAGAAACATAATGTAGAAGTTGTTAGCTAACAGTCACAGTATTCCCAGTGAGGTTCAAAGGCAGGAATCAAAATGATAAACATAACAACATGGCACTAAAATAATAATTCCAATCTACTATTATCTAGAAAGCTCATCAAGGAACACTGAGTGATGTCTTCCCTTCAAATTGTATGTATAAAGGGCAGTGTGGCTTTGGTCCAACTGTCCTTGGGAAAATGAGTCCTGGGGCATATTCTACTATTGGCCATGACTAAACACTACATATGAGAGAAATAGCTAAGTCTATTACTGTCATGCACTGAGGTGGTTTTTAAGGAAAGAGTGACAACTCCCTTTCCAGCCAGTATTTTCCATTATGTTATTTCTTTTCAACTGCCACAGGTCTCTCTCACTTATTCTAATCATTACTTGTCTTACCTAGACTGGGCTTCACTGGATAGACATCGCTGGTTCAGCTATACTGCCCTCTAGCGGCACGTAGTGGGATTAGGCTCTCTAGAGCTGCTGCTTTTGTTCATTTCTGGGAAGGAGAAGAAAGGCAAAGGATGATGGGCCAATCTCCACTAGTAAAGAGGGAGGCATCACCTATGGTCACTCTTAATTTAGGGCCGCTAGGTGAAGTCATTATCTGGCTCATTTCTCTTTTAAGAATATGCACAAGTTTAGAGGAATTTAAGTTGAATTCTGAGCTGCAATGTCTCCTTCTGGACTGGATGTGCAGATGTTATCTTGGACTCAAGTCAATTGGATTGACAGGACACAGAGGCATTTTGTGAGGTGCAGATAACTTTTGTGAGGTGATAGGTAGCATCATCTCTGTCCCTCTCATTCATACCTCTGAATGTTCCAAATTTTCAAAGATATTTCCCTAATGCTGTCCCTTGTATTCAGATGAAGCACATATTTGCCTGGTGTTAATCTGTCCTGTGCACAGGTGCTGATAGTCCCAAAGCCTCTTCTCATTATCTCCAGGTCATCCAACTTCTTTTAAAATTGAAATGTAGTTTACATCTAGTAAAATAGTGCAAATCTTAAGTGTATACCTTTTACTAATGATTTGTTTATCTAATTCCTGTTAATGAACATTTGACTTGTTTTTAGTCTGCTCTATTATGAATAAAGCTGCTGTGAATATTTTGTACAAGATTTTTTTGCATAGACTTAGGGTTGTTTTATATTTAATTTTATTAGCAATTGCCAAACTGTTTTCAAAAGTGATTACATAATTTCACATTCCCACTATCAATATATGAGAATTTTGGTTGTTCCAAATCCTACAAAAATTGTGTATTGTCTTTTAAATTGTAGCCATTCTTTTGAGTGTTATGTGGTATCACATTATGACTTTAATTTCCATTTACCTGGTAAGTAATTATGCTGAGCATCTTTCACATGCAGTATTGGCCACTTGAATATCTTCTTTTGTAAAGTGTCTTTTCAATTTTTATATCTACTTTTAAACATTAAATTTATGCTTTTACTTTTTGATTTGATTAAGTTCTTATATATTTTAGATATGTTTTTTGTCTGATATATGTAGTGTGAATATTTTTTCCATTTTTACTTTCTTTTTTTAAGTTTATTTATTTATTTTGAGAGAGAGAGAGAGAGAGAGAGAGCTGGGGAGGGGCAGAGAGAGGGAGAGAGAGAGAGAGAGAGAGAGAGCATCTCAGGCAGGCTCTGTGCTGTCAGCGTAGAGCCCGATGCAGGCTACAACTCTCAAACCATGAGATCATGACCTGAGCAGAAATCAAGAGTCAGACGCTTAACTGACTAAGCCACCCAAGTGCCCCTCCATTTTCACTTTCTTAAGGTGACTTTTGATAAGCAAAAGTTTTGAATTTCATGAAATCCACTCAATAATTTTTCTCTTATGTTTAGTTCTTTTGTTTCTTGACTGAGAAATCACTCATGTCAAGGTCACAAATATATTTTTCTATTATTTTTGAATAAAAAAATTTAACAGTTTCAGCCCTTATATTAAATCTATGAGCCACTTTGAATTTATTTTCATGTATGGTGTGCAGTAATTAGTAGGCTAATTGTTTTCTGTGTGCATATGCAGTTGCTCTAGCATAATGTATTGAATGGGTACTCCTTTCTCCACTAAATTGCATTGGCACTTGGTCAAAAGTCAAGTGATTATATAAATAAGTATATATTTCTGTGTTCTCCATTCTGTTACCTTGATCTATTTATCTATTCTACACCACATAAATACTGCACTATATTAATTATGTCAGCTTTGTAGAAATCTTGAAATTTGGTAATGTGTTTCCTCCAACTTTGTGATTTTCCTTCAAGGTATTAGCTGTTCTAGGTTGTTTTAATTTTCATTTAAATTGGGCTTGTCAATTTCTGAGGACAATGACCAGGCTCCTGTGCTGAAATTTGGAGTAAAGTGCATGGAATCAGAGTTCACTCTCCCACAGCTTAAGCAGTAGCAGCCTGGTCACATTTGGTGTAGGGTATCTATAGACTGTGATTAGGGGAGGGAGTCACAAAGGAACATAAATTGCAACGACCTCTTGTTTCTCAATGGAAACACTTGATGCAGTAGGACAATCCAGGTTTATCCTTAAACTTTCAAAAGTTGTGGTTTCTAGAATGTTATATACCATCAAATTATAATTCGAGTGGCAGAACCAAAATATGATGTGTTTCAGATATGCATACACATAGAAAGTTTCTCCTCTTTGGTACCTTGCAAAGAAATTCCTTCACCATTGCATTGGCCATCTGATTTATTAATAGGTTTACATTTAATGTGCTATCAATATTTATTTAAATGAATTAGAGATTACAAGTGTGCATTAATTGGAAATTCTCTCTGTCCCCTACTACACTTACATTCTTACTGCACTGACTATACCCGCATATATATTTATACAATCTTTAAAAACATAATGAATTCATACTTTTATACTTGTTCTATATCTTTATTTTTCCACCTAATGGCTTTTCAAGGAAGTAATAAACATTTATTTGATTCTTTCAACTTGCTACATATTCTTTTTTAAAAAAATACTTTTTGAGAGAGAGAAAGCAAGCAGAGGAGAGGGGCAAAGGGCAGGGGGAGAAAGAGAGAATCTTAAGCAGGCTCCATGCTCAGCACAGAGCCTGATGCAAGAGTTCAATCACATGACCCTGGGATTGTGACCTGAGCCAAAATCAAGAGTTGGATGCTCAACTGACTGAGCCACCCAGGCGTCCCTCAATTTGCTGCATATTCTTACATTCTATGTAACTAATCATAATATCTCCATTCTTCATAGATAAGATTTTTGGTTGTTGCCATTAAAAAAAATTGATGTTTTTATTTATATTTGGGAGAGAGAGAGAGAGAGAGAGAGACCAAGTGGGGGAGGAGCAGAGAGAAAGGGAAACACAGAATATGAAGCAAGCTCTAGGCTCTGAGCTGTCAGCACAGAGCCTGAGCAGGGCTTGAACCCACAAGCAGTAAGACAATGACCTGAGCCAAGGTGGGACGCTTAACCAACTGAGCCACCCAGGTGCCCCGACTGTTTTGCCAATTTTTATCTGTAATAACTGGAAATCAGTGAAAAAATGTATGTCAATATCCAATATACTTTTATGATACTATTTCCATAGGTTAGAACCCGAAGAGTGGGAGTTTCTAGAATAAAGTATTAAATCACATATTTTTAAACATATATGTTTAGGGATAGATGGAGGAAAGAGAGGTTCCAACTTCCTCCTTGTGGAATGGATAACTTTCATATAATCACTTTTGGTTCTTGTTCTTTCTGGCTATTACCATTTTTAAGTTGTATAGTAAAAAAATAAGAGGAAATATAAGAGAAATAAGGCCACAACAACGTAATCAAGAATAGAAAGATAAGGAGCACATGGGTGGCTCGGTCAATTAAGCATCTGACTTCAACTCAGGTCATGATCTCACAGTCATGAGTTTAAGCCTTGTGTCAGTCTCTGTGCTGACAGCTCAGAGCCTGGAGCCTGCTTCAGATTCTGTGTCTCTCTTTCTCTCTGCCTCTCCCCCACTTGCTCTCTCTCAAAAATAAATGGACATTAAATTTTTTTTAAAAGAATAGAAAGATAAGAGTAAAGGCAAAATTTAATTTTTAAGCAAGAATAAGTTTTTTTTTTTTAATTTTTTTTTCAACGTTTATTTATTTTTGGGACAGAGAGAGACAGAGCATGAACGGGGTAGGGGCAGAGAGAGAGGGAGACACAGAATCGGAAACAGGCTCCAGGCTCTGAGCCATCAGCCCAGAGCCCGACGCGGGGCTCGAACTCACGGACCGCGAGATCGTGACCTGGCTGAAGTCGGACGCTTAACCGACTGCGCCACCCAGGCACCCCTAAGCAAGAATAAGTTTTATGAAAGAAAAAAAATAAGAAATTATAAAAATCCTCATAAGAAAATTAGCTAAAATTTAATTCCTCTCCTCCCCTTCCCTCTCTCTCTCTATTCTTTCTCCCTTGAAATGTTTACAAAGATATTCAACAGCTGTAAATTAGGTAATCGTTTTCAGCAATATACTGAAATGTGAAAGGTATTGGAGAGTAAGTCTTAATAAAAGGACAGCAATTTTTTCAGGAAATATTAGTTGGAGATGGTTAGTTTAAAGTATTATTTAGAGGATGAGAATGTGATGAATCTTTGTGAGGAAGTTGAGGAATAGTAAGGAAGAGTATGATTTAAAAAGAGCGGGGGACAATTGTGGGCTGTCATCAATGCATGTGATCACCCACAATAGCCGTGTCTCACATGGATTAAAAAAAACTAACCTCTAGCAGTTCAGTTGTTCACCAAGATCTAGCAGATATTAGATTCAAGTGAAGCAGATTCCACTTGTGGGTTTGTCAAGAGGGTGCTGCCTGGGATTTCCTCCTGCCCATCAGCTTCCTCAGGCCCTGTTTCAGGTCTTTGTTTCTCAGGCTATAGATAAAAGGGTTCAGCATGGAGGTAAGAACTGTGTAGACAAGTGTTGCTATGTGGTCCCTGGCAGTGTAGGTCGACAGGGGCTGTAAATAGACATAGAAGATGCTTCCATAAAAGAGGGTTACCACAGTGAGGTGAGAGCCACAGGTGGAGAAGGCTTTGCGTTTCCCAGCAGCTGAGGGGATCTTGAGAACTGTGATGAGGATTCGTATGTAAGAGAAAGTGATGCACAGAAAGGGGGTCACCAAAACAACAGAGCCTTCTGACATTATCACAATTTCATTGAGAAATGTGGAGGAGCAGGACAATTTCATCAGGGGACTGAGGTCACAGAGGAAGTGATGGATAACATTGTTGTCACAGAAGGTGAGACGATTCAGTAGCAGTGTGTGTAAGAGTGAGTGGAGGTGAGGAAGTGAGCAGGAAAAGGCCACCAGCAGGACACAGCGGTGGTGTTTCATGGTGGTGACATAGTGGAAGGGGTCACAGATGGCCACATAGCGGTCAAAGGCCATGACCGCCAGGAGGTAGCTGTCAGTGTTGCCCAGAGCATAAATAAAATACATTTGTGTCAGACACCCAGCATAGGAGATGGTCTTCTCTGACAGGAAGCTCAGTAGCATCCTGGGGACAATGGTTGTTGTAAAGCAAATGTCAGTGAAGGACAGGAAACTCAGGAAGAAATACATGGGGGTCTGGAGCTGGGGGTCAGAGTGGATGGCAAGGATGATGAGCAGGTTCCCTGTTATGGTGACCAGGTACATGGTGAGGAAAAGGATAAAGAGTGGCTTCTGGTCCTCAGGCTGGGAGGAGAGTCCCAGGAGGATGAACTCAGAAACACTGCTGGTTTGGTTGACTCTTTCCATTGACTTGAGTCTAGTTATATACAAGACGTTTATTTTTTTACCATACTGTAAGTCCAGAGCCCAAATCCTGAGAACCCAGCAAGTCTGTTTTTTCTCTGGTTGCGATTAGTTGCTCTGTAGGGACAGCTTATTAGTCTCATGGTTCTTGATGTGGTCCTTCCTTCCCAAATCCATGGGCATCACAAGGGCCTTATATTGAAGGCTGGAGGGATAGAAGAATTTACCTTTAGAAACCATATATGTATGCAAAAATACCTATGAAAACATATTAATTATATATATTAACTGTTGACATATATGTGCTTTTTCTCAGTCATATCCAATTACCCGGTGATAGATATCAAAGTGGCCTCCATTTATTGCTACTACAAAAGTTTCTGCAATGAGAGATCTTCAATAAACAAAGAGTTTTAAATCAAGTCTTTGGAGTCAGCATATTCATCGATATCTCACCAATGAACATATTACATAGAGGTTCTCAAAGTTTGAGACATTGTTTATTTATATATTCGTTGTTGCCATAAAAATCTCTGCAACGAACATGCTTATATCATGAAAGTGTTTGAAATAATTTCTTTAGAAGCAGCATATTCTTTCACACCTTTTCAATGACCCATTTACATTAGATTTTCATGCATTAAAAATTCTTATTCTATATTAATATATTCATTTATTTAATGTTGAAATATCAATATATTAATTCATTTAACAGTTAAATGCTGTACAGATATTAACAATTCTATAATGTCATGTACATCATGGTGATTATAGTTATAACATTGTATTGCATATTCCAAACTTGCTAAGACAGTAAATCTTTAAAAAAAATGCTTACAATGCAATCGTAAATTGCTAAACATCTTTATACCTCAGATTCACTATGTATGATATTGGACACAAATATTCACATGCTCATGAGAATTTAGTGAGAAATGAGAAGACAGAAGAGAGACAAGCATATTGTGAACACTCAGGAGAAACCTTTAAAAAATTTTTTTTAAATGTTTATTTACTTTTGAGAGAAAGAGAGAGACAGAGGCATGAGTGGGGGAGGGGCAGAGAGAGGGATACACCAAATCCAAAGCAGGCTCCAGGATGCAAGCTGTCAGCACAGAGCCTGATGAGGGGCTCAAGCTCACAGACAGTGAGATCATGACCTGAGCTGAAGTCGGACACTTAACTGACTGAGCCACCCAGGCGCCCCAGGAGAAACTCTTGATCATCATCAATCCCCTTGTTGCTTTCCCTTATCTGCTATGACTGGTTGTCCTCAAAATCAATTAACTCACATGCTTGAAGTATCATATCCCTCACTGCCAAGTTGTCAGGCTAACCTCATGATTTTGTAAGATCTTATGGAAGGATGATTTGTTTAGGCATTGAATGATCTGAGTGAACCAGTAGTTAAAGTTAAAACAATAACCAATATTATTGAAAATGTACTACATGTCAAGCTTGTGCTAAGCACCTCACAAATTCCCACAATGAGGGATCACAATGTATGTGTTGTTATCAGAAGCCTGAGGCTTAGACTGAAGTGGTTTGCTCAAGGTCACTAAGTAAGTGAGTAGCAATCAGGATTTGAACTCCAAGCTGAATCACTCTGAAGCTCATGCTCTTAACCCTCAGGCTACACCTCCTCATGTCTCGTATATATACTGTCTGTCACAATCACACACAGGCACTGTTTTCCTCATTGTGTCATTTCCTAAGTGACCTCCCTTTCTTTCCCTCTTAACTGATAAGCCTCCTTCTCCCATGTTCAGAATCTATCCTTGTAGTGGCTGAAGAGGTGACCAATATTTCTGTGTTACACAGAGAGTGGATTTGAAATTTTGAACATCTATGATTAAATGGCCAAATCAGGTGGAAAAAATTGGCCATGCATGTCTGGAGCATGTCTGGCATGGAGAGTTGTGGTTGGTGCTGGACAGTGTCCTGGAGTTAAGACAAAAGATGGGGGCTTGATTTATCCTCTGTCACTTGCTCATGAGCTGAATCCTAATGTTTTATGAATAGCAAATGAGATACCATGGCTGCAAAAACAGTTTGTTAAACACAGGTCAATATTAAAAAGTGAGCCATCTGTGAAAAGGCTGCCTGGGGAATTAAGAAATTAGTGGAGATTTGGTTTAATTAATGATGTTGGGTGCTCCAGGTCATAAGTGAGAGGATCACCTATTCTGACAACTAGAAAAAAGGAAGGTCTTGAATCTGAGAATCAGGAAGAACAGTTCTCAAACACAGGGTAAGTGTGTAAGACTGGGAATACATTAGTTTCCTTTCCTTTTCTTTCTTTCTTTCTTTCTTTCTTTCTTTCTTTCTTTCTTTCTTTCTTTCTTTCTTTCTTTCTTTCTTTCTTTCTCTTTCCCTCCCTTCCTCCCTTCCTCCCTCCCTTCCTCCCTTCCTCCCTTCCTTCCTTCCTTCCTTCCTTCCTTCCTTCCTTCCTTCCTTCCTTCCTGTGTTTTGCTTCTAGCAAAGCACATAGGGTAGATGATCTAGAGGTCAAACTGGATAGACTGAAAACCACAAGCTGGGTGGAGGTTTTAGATGGACCCTATGACCACTTAATCCACACAATAGTTGAAATCCTCAGGGAGGAAAGAGTGCCAGAGGTTGGAGGAGCCAAGAGGGTGGCCAGCTTACTGAAGCTCACCTCCAGATCCAGATGCTGTTCTTGCCTTCCATTTTCTCCAGAAGCTGGTCTGCACCACATCTGGTACTCAGCTGCAAGTCTGCTTCTCAGCCAAGCACAGCCCCCTCATGTTTCTCCCATGACACTCTGGGCTGATTAACAAGGAGAGGAACAGGAAAGGCGGGGGAGCTGATGTGCTACTTGGAAGGGATAGCACGTTTCCCCACACTGGCCTCCAATCCCTCAAGTCTGGCCCCCAGCATGCTGCTGCTTTCCCAGCTCCCCATTTCAGAAGGCAGAGACGTCTTGACTCAAGGGGCAAGGACCGTCTTGATGGCAGAAGCTCAGGCAGCATGCGTCTCCTGAGTCTGAGCTCTGCTCTGCTGGCCTCGGGGGCCCTTGTTAGGCTGAAGGAGTTGTGGTGTGATGACCTCTCAAGGGAGCTGGTCCTGTGATTGCTCTAGGCAGAGCAAGCAGACTGGAAATCACACCTAGCATGGCTGACTCAAGGGAACAGGGGAGACCTGAGGCTTTCTGTTTTGATGTGGGGCTCCTCCCAGAGCCACTTAACCTCACTGCAACATCTCAAGGGTGTGCTTTAGTGTCCCCAACTCGGGGTTATCAGGGGTGGACAAATATTTACGTGGGTGAATATTTTTATGTTTGGGGATGCAGGTGTGGACCGAGGTATATTCTAGAACAGGGAGGTGGCAGTTTCTAGGGGATTCAGTGAGGGTAGATCAGTGGTATGTATGTGTGTTCCAGTGTCTTGGCAGGCATGTGGATCCAATTATTTTTTTTACTGTGTGGGATTAGTTTAATGTCAGTTGATGTATGTTTAAAGCACAGGGTATGCAATGGTTGTTGTCATATTTAGCTAAGGGACTTTGGAAAAATAGTGTATGTGTTTTCAGAGTTTAGGCTCAGAGCAGTCTTTTAAGGGTTAGTGTTGAAGAAAGAAGATTAAAAAATTTTTTTTAATGTTTATTTATTTGAGAGAGAGAGAGAGAGAGAGAGAGAGAATGAGTGGGGGAGGGGCAGAGAGAGAGGGAGACACAGAATCTGAAGCAGGCTCCAGGCTCTGAGCTGTCAGCACAGAGCCAGATGTGGCGCTCAAACCCATGAACTGCAAGATCATGACCTGAGCCAAAGCCGGAGGCTCAACTGACTGAGCCACCCAGGCGCCCCAGAAGAAAGAAGATTTTAACAGATTGCTGGCCTTGCCAGTAAGTTAGTTGCTTTTAACAAATTACTTAGCCTGCATAATAGAGCCTCAGTTTTCATCTGAAAAATGAGGATAATGACTCATCCTGGCATTGAAACCAGATAGAAAATTTCCTTTGGAATTTTATAGACAGAATATTGTATACCATGGTGAACACTATCCATAACAAGATGTAGGAAATGAAACACATTTTGCTGTTGTCGCAATACATGTGTGTGTCTGCTTCCTTAGCCTCAAGGTTAATTTTTCAGCTTTAATCTGTGTATTAGAGTAGGTACTACAGAGATAGAAAGTCCTGGATTTTTACTCCTGCCTCCTCCTCTTACTAGTCATGTGGCTGTCCTTTCTAATCATTCATTCAACTTTTTCTCATTCTTTCTTCTTCCTCCCTCCCTCCCTCTCTCCCTCCCTCTCCCTCCCCATTCCTCCCTCTCTGCCTCCCTTTCCTTCCTTCCTCCTTTCCTTCTTCCCTCCCTTTCTCCCTCCTTCCCTCCATTTCAGTTCCTTTTCTTCTTCTTCTTCTCCTCCCCCCCTCCTCCTTCTCCTCCTTCTTCTTTATATTTTAGTTAGCATACAGTGCAATGTTAGTTTCAGGAGTAGAATTCAGTGATTCATCACTTACATACAACACCCAGTGCTCATCACAAGTGACCTTCTTAATACCCATCACTCATCCAGCCCACCCCTCCCTCACCCACCTCCCTCCACCAACCTTCAGTTTGTTCTCTATTAAGAGTCTCTTGTGGGGGCACCTGGGTGGCTCAGTCAGTAAAGTGTCTGACTTTGCTTCAGGTCATGATCTCACAGTTCATGAGTTTGAGACCTGCATTGGACTAGCTGCCGTCAGTGTAGGGCTTGGAGCCTGCTGGATTCTGTGTCTCCTTCTCTCTGCCCCTCCCCTGATTGTGCTCTCTCTGTCTCTCAAAAATAAATAAACATAAAAAAATTAAAAAAGAGTCTCTTGTGGTTTATTTCCTTTTCTTATCTTTCCCCCCTCCCATATATTCATCTGTTTTATTTCTTAAATTATGTATATGAATGAAATCATATATTTGTATTTATGATTGATTTATTTCACTTAACATAATAGATTCTAGCTCCATCCGTGTCATTGCAAATGGCAAGATTTATTTTTTTGATGGCTGAGTAATATTCCATTATATGTATATACCACATCTTCTTTATTCATTCATCAGTCAATGGACATTTGGGCTCTCTCCATAGTTTGGCTATTGTTGATAATGTTGCTATAAACATTGGGGTGCATGTACCTCTTGGAGTTTGTATTTTTGTATCCAATGGGTAAATACCTAGTAGTGCAATTGCTGGGTTGTAGGGTAGTTCTATTTTTAGTTTTTTGAGGCGCCTCCATACTGCTCTCCAGAATGGCTTCACCAGTTTGCATTCCCACCAACAGTGCAAGAGGGTTCCCCTTTCTCTGCATCCTCGCCAACATCTGTTTATCTACAGTTATTAATTTTAGCCATTCTGACAGGTGCAACTTGGTATCTCGTTGTGGTTTTGATTTGTATTTCTCTGATGGTGAGTGATGTGGAGCATCTTTACATGTGTCTGTTGGCCATTGGGATGTCTTCTTCGGACAAGTGTCTATTCATGTCTTCTGCCCATTTCTTCACTATATTATTATTTTTTGGGGGGGATGTTGTATTTGGTAAGTTCTTTATAGATTTTAGATACAACATTTTAACTAATATGTTGTTTGCAAATATCTTCTCCCATTCTATCAGTTGCCTTTCAGTTTTGTTGGTTGTTTCCTTCTCTCTGCAGAAGCTTTTTATCTTAATGGTGTCTCAATAGTTCATTTTTGTTTTTATTTCTCTTGCCTCCAGAGACATGTCTAGTAAGAAGTTGCTGTGGCCAAGGTTACTGCCTGTGGTCTCCTCTAGGATTTTGATGGTTTCCTGTCTCACATTTAGGTCTTTCATCCATTTTGAATTTATTTTTGTGTATGGTGTAAGAAAGTGGCCCAGTTTCATTCTTCTGCATGTTGCTGTCCAGTTTTCCCAACATCATTTGCTTTCAGCTGTTTTTGTGTCAGTACCATACTGTCTTGATGATTACAGCTTTGTAATACAGCTTGACGTCCGGAAATGTGATGCCTCCAGCTTTGGCTTTCTTTTTCAACATTACTTTGGCTCTTTGGGATCTTTTCTGATTCCATACAAATTGTAGAATTATTTGTTCAAGCCCTGTGAAGAATGCTGTTGTTATTTTGATAGGATTACATTGTATGTGTAGATTACTTGGGTAGTATTGACATTTTAACAATATTTGTTCTTCCAATCCACGAGTATTGAATGCTTTTCCATTTCTTTCTGTTTTCTTCAATTTCTTTCATGAGCTTTCTATAGTTTTCAGTGTACAGATCTTTTACCTCTTTGGTTAGGTTTTATTCCTAGGTATTTTATAGTTGTTGATACAATTGTAAATGGGATCAATTCCTTGATTTCTTTTTCTGCTTCTTTATTATTGGTGTATAGAAATGCAACTGATTTCTGTACATTGATTTCATATCCTGTGACTTTGGTGAATTAATGTTTGAGTTCTAGCTGTTTTTTGGTGGAGTCTTTTGGCTTTTCCCCATAGAGTATCATGTTGTCTGCAAACAGTGAAAGTTTGGCTTCTTCCTTTCCATTTTGGATGCCTTTTATTTCTTTTTGTTGTCTGATTGTTGAGGCTAGGACTTCCAGCACCATGTTGAACAACAGTGGTAAGAGTGGACATCCCTGTCATGTTCCTGATCTTAAGGGGAAAGCTCTCAGTGTTTCCCCATTGAGGACAATATTAGCTGTGGGTCTTTTGTATATGGCCTTCATGATCTTGAGGTATATTCCTTCTATCCCTACTTTCTTGAGGGTTTTTATGAAGAAAGGATACTACGTTTTGTCAAATATTTTTTCTTCATCTATTGAGAGGATCATATAGGTCTTACCCTTTTATTAATGTGATGTATTACATTGATTGATTTGTGGATATTGAACCACCCCTGAAGCCCAGGAATAAATCCCACTTGATTGTGGTGAATAATTCTTTTAATGCATTGTTGGATTTGGTTTGCTAGTATCTTGTTGAGAATTTTTGCATCCATGCTCATCAGGGGGATTGATCTGTAATTCTCCTTGTTAGTGGGGTCTCTAGCTGGTTTTGGAATCAAGGTAATGCTGGCCTCATAGAAGGAGTTTGGAAGCTGTCTTTCCATTTCCATTTTTTGGAACAGCTCCATTTTTTGGAACACTTAGAATAAATACTAACTCATCTTTAACTGTTTGGTATAATTCCCCTGGAAAGTCATCTGGCCCTGGAATCATGTTTGTTGGGGGATTTTTGAATCAATTTATTGATTCAATTTCTTTACTGGTTATGGGTCTGTTAACATTTTCTATTTCTTCCTGTTTCAATTTTGGTAGCTTATATATTTCAAGGAATGTGTCCATTTCTTCCAGATTGCCCAATTTGTTGCAATATAATTGCTCATAATTTTCTCTTATAATTGTTTATGTTTCTGCAGTGTCGGGTGTGATCTCTCCTCTTTCATTCTTGATTTCATTTATTTGGGTCCTTTCTTTATTCTCTTTGATCAATCTAACAAAATCAATCAATTTTGTTAATTATTTCAAAGAATAAATTTCTGGTTTCATTGATCTGTTTTGTTTGTTTTGTTTGGATATCATTGATTTCTGCTCTAATATTCATTATTTCCCTTCTTCTTCTGGTTTTAGGTTTTATTTGTTGCTCTTTTTCCAGCTCCTTTAGGTGTAAGATTAGGTTGTGTATTTGAGACCTTTCTTCCTTCTTTAGGAAGGCCTGGATTGCTATATACTTCCCTCTTATGACTGTGTTTGCTGCATTTCAGAGGGTTTGGACTGTTGTGTTTTCATTTTCATTGGCTCCCATGTATTGTTTAATTTCTCCTTTAATTTCTTGGTTAACCCATTAATTATTTTCATACGATGTTCTTTAATTTCCAAGTATTCGTGGTCTTTCCAAATTTTTCTTTGTAGTTTATTTCAAGTTTCATAGCGTTGTGGTCTGAAAATATGCATGGTCTGATATTGATCTTTTTGTACCTATTGAGGGCTGATTTGTGACAGTATGTGATCTATTTTGGAGAATAACCCATGTGCCCATGAGAAGAATGTGTGTTCTGCTGTTTTAGGATGAAATGTTCTCAATATATCTGTTAAGTCCATGGGGTCCAGTGTCATTCAAAGCCATTGTTTCCTTGTTGATTTTCTGCTTAGATGATCTGTCCATTGCTGAGTGGGTGTTGAAGTCCCCTACTATTATGGCATTATTATTAATGAGTTTCTTTATATTTGTGATTAATTTATGTATATATTTGGGCTCTTTCAAGTTGGGGGCATAAATATTTACAATTAAAAATTTTTTAAATATTTTTTTAATGTTTATTTATTTTTGAAAGAGAGACAGAGTGTGAGCGGGGGAGAGGCAGAGAGAGGAAGACACAGAATCTGAAGCAGGCTCCAGGCTTTGACCTATCATCACAGACTGATATAGGGCTTGAACCCACAAACTGTGAGATCATGACCTGGGCCAAATGTGGACAATTAACAGACTGAGCCACACAGGCACTCAAAATATTTACAATTTTTAGATCTTCTTGGTGGATAGACCCCTTAATTATGATATAATGCCCTCCTTTCTTGTTACAACCTTTGTTTTAAAAGCTAGTTTTTCTGATATAAGTATGGCTACTCCAGCTTTCTTTTGACATCCATTAGCATGTTAGATGGTTCTCCATCTCCTTACTTTCAATCTGCAGGTGTCTTTAGGTCTAAAATGAGTCTCTTGTAGGCAGCGTATAGATTTTTTTTTTTAAATCCATTCTGAAACCCCATGCATTTTGATTGGAGCATTTAGTCCACTTACATTTAGAGTGATTATTGAAAGACATGAATTTAGTGTCATTGTGTTTCCTGTAGCGTTGCTGTTTCTGGTGGAAAAGATTTCAACCTTTGACCATTGAATATGATGTTAGCTGTAGGCTTGTCATATATGGCCTTTATTATGTTGATGTATATTTATTTTATATACAATTTATTGAGTTTTTGTCATGAAGGGGTTTGCATATTGTCAAATGATTTTTCTGTGACTATTGAGAGGATCATATGATTTTTAATCTTTCCGTGCAAAGCCTGAAGTGGGGCTCAAACTCACAAACTGTGAGATCATGACCTGAGCCAAAGTCTGATGCTTAACTGACACACCTAGGCACCCCTAGGGCTTCATAAGTTTAATTCCTGTATTAAATGTTTTTATTCATGTCTCTTGTTGGACATGTACATGTGTTTCTCTGGAATATATACCCGAGAATGGAATTAACAAATTGTGTATCTTTACTATGTTATGTTACAACAAATTGTTTTCCAAATTGGTTGTACCAATTAATACTCCCACTAGCAGAATAATGATCTACTCTTCCACTTTTTTTTTCTAACCCTTGATATTTAATTTCTGAATTCTAATTTTGTTTATCTGGTAGGTGTGCAGTGGGTTCCCATTATGATTCAATTTGAATTTGAATTAAACTCAGCATCTTTTCATGTAATTATTGGCCATTTGTGCGTGTGTGTGTGTGTGTGTGTGTGTGTGTGTGTGTGTGTGAAAAGCTTAATTCCTTTCCATAGTTTCCTTCATCACTTTCTTTTCCTTCTTGATTGCCCGGGATCTTTATTTATTCTTAGTTTGGGTGTTTTGTTGGTTTTATGAATTTCAAATATCTTTTACCATTTTGTCTTTTTACTCTATAATGTCTTCTGACAAACAGACATAAATTAGTATTTAACTTTAACATGTCCAATTTGCTATTCTTTCTTTTATGGTTAGTGCTTTCTGTATACGTCTTGTTTAAGAAATATTTTTCCACTTCAAGAAGACAAAGATATTCTCCTAATTCTTTTATGTAAAGGTATAGTTTTAATTTTTATATTTAAGTTTAGAATTCAATTCACAGGTAAGTTTAGTTTTTGCATATGGTGTGTAATAGGGATCCAATTTCATTTTTCTGTGTGAATTCCTAAGTGTCTTTGCTCCATTTATGAAAATATGCTCTCCAATGCCTCATTCCTAAATCAAGTATACACTAATCTATGGATATGTTTCTGGGCTCTCGATTTACGGCATTTGTCTTGTTCGTCTAGACTTTTAGAAATATCCATATAGTTTTAGTTACCATAGATCTATAGGAGGTCTTGATATCTGGTAGCCAAGTGATTCTCAAAGTATTGTTTCTAAATCCACACATCACCATTAGCTGGGGACTTGTTAGAAATGCAGATCATTGGACCTCACCCAGACTTATTCAAGGGACAAAGGACCATGGTCAAAGGCCTATCTATGGCTATGCCCATTCTTGGAGAAAAAATGATCAGAATTTTCTCTTCCAACACCAGAGTGTTGATAGTAATAAAAGACAACTATGGTTGTGTGGAGGTGAGATTGCTGCACACGTGGAATGTTCCCCTTTATCGGCTTCTCCAACATAAGAATTAGGACATTGAATGGAGGGCGATCTGACCTCCTTTATATCAACCCTTTCCTACCATGGCATGATATTATTTCTGTTTAAACAAAAGTAAATGCTATGGAAAACAGAGCAATAGATTATGTTACATTTTCCTTACTGATTAGTAGTTTTAATCTACAAAAAGTATGTGTGCCATTTTAACAACTTCCAATATTACAGATATATACAAACTAAAAAGCAAACATTATCTCTTGCTTCCCTATTCCATGTCCTGTCCTAGAATTAACAAATTTCTTTAAATTTTTTAAATGTTTATTTATTTTTAAGAGAGAGAGAGAGAGAGAGAGAGAGAGAGAGAGAGAGAGAACGAGAAGAGGAGCAGAGAGAGGAGACACAGAATCTGAAGCAGGCTCCAGGCTCTGAGATGCATCAGCACAGAGCCTGATGTGGGGCTCTAACTCACGAGCCATGAGATCATGACCTGAGCTAATCAGACACTTAACCAACTGAGCCACCCAGGTGCCCCTTTAAAAAAATTTTTTTGATGTTCATTTATTTTTGATAGAGAGAGACAGCACAAGCAGGGGAGGAGCAGAGACAGAAGGAGACACAGAATCTGAAGCAGGAATTAACAATTTTCAGTGGGAGATTTTCTTACTGAATATACAATCTCACTTATTCATCATACACACATACACATTTAAAACACAGATTTATGATTCAGCATTTTATTTATTATTAGGCTTATTCTTTTTTTTTAAATGGGTTTATTCTTTTTTTAAATGTTAACTTATTTATTTTTGAGAGAGAGAGAGAGAGATAGCACAAGCTGGGGAGGGGCAGAAAGAGAGAGGGAAACACAGAATTCGAAACAGGCTCTAGGCTCTGAGCTGTCAGCACAAAGCTTGACGCGGGGCTCAAACTCACACACTGTGTGATCGTGACCTGAACCAAAGTTAGATGCTTAGCCGACCGAGTCACCCAGGACCCCCAATTGGGTTTATTCTTAAGCATTTTATTTTTCAACTTCACTCATAATGGCTATTCAGGGCAGTGGTAGAGATACACCTTATTATTTATAATTACTATATATTATTTCTTTCTATGGAAAAATTGAACCATTATTTGTCTATTCTCCTATTGATGGGCATTTAAGTTGTTTCTAATTTTTCACTATTACAAACAATGCTGTAATCAATGAGTGTCTGTGTACATGTAGCTTGATAACTTGATATACTATTAGTATCAGACATGAGTCTTAGAAATACAAACATCGAGACAATGAAAGATCAGAAATTTTCAAACATTCAGCTGCTCACATAAGGCCAAGTTAGTTTTCTCTATGGGGTGCTTATTAAAATCCAGGTTCACAGGCCCCCATGTGAGACCTGCTGAGTAATATCTTTGGAAATGATATAGAACAGTAAGTGGCAAAAATATTAAGATACAAAATACTGCAGAGTCTACAATCCCTGAAAGAATAATAGAGAATAAAGAATGAAAAGAAAAGTAAACAGAATCAAGTCATTGCCTGTAGCACTGGATGACTCTACATCCCAGAGCCTCTATGTTTGGTTCTGAAATCTCCTGTAGAGAGAGGTAGAAATGTGAAAACTGGAAGCCAAGATTTTGGTAGACCTGAGCCAATTATTGAATCATAATGATCTCAATGGAAGATGGTTGCATATGCAAAGAAATGGATACAATCCAACATCCATGACACATATGAATTATCCCTGCTGACCAGCAGAAACAGGGTCCAAAGGAGAAGAGACACTCATGAACATGCTCCCAGAGGTTCTGGCTAGGACTTCTTCCTGCCCATCAGTTTCCTCAGGCCCTGTTTCAGGTCTTTGTTTCTCAGGCTATAGATAAAAGGGTTCAGCATGGAGGTAAGAAGTGTGTAGACAAGTGTTGCCACACGATCTCTCACAGTGTAGTTGGACAGGGGCTGTAAATAGACGTAGAAGATGCTTCCATAAAAGAGGGTTACCACAGTGAGGTGAGAGCCACAGGTGGAGAAGGCTTTGCGTTTCCCAGCAGCTGAGGGGATCTTGAGAACTGTGATGAGGATTCGTATATAAGAGAAGGTGATGCACACAAAGGGGGTCACCAAAACAACAGAACCTTCTGACATTATCACGATTTCATTGAGAAATGTGGAGGAGCAGGACAATTTCAGCAGAGGGTTGATGTCACAGAGGAAGTGATGGATAACATTGTTGTCACAGAAGGTGAGACGATTCAGTAGCAGTATGTGTAGGAGTGAGTGGAGGTGAGGAAATGAGCAGGAAAAGGCCACCAGCAGGACACAGCGGTGGTGGTTCATGGTGGTGACATAGTGGAAGGGGTCACAGATGGCCACATAGCGGTCAAAGGCCATGACCACCAGGAGGAAGCTGTCAGTGTTGGCCAGAACGTAAATAAAATACATTTGTGTCAGACACTCAGCATAGGAGATGGTCTTCTCTGACAGGAAGTTCACTAGCATCCTGGGGACAATGGTTGTTGTAAAGCAAATGTCAGTGAAGGACAGGAAACTCAGGAAGAAATACATGGGGGTTTGGAGCTGGGGGTCAGAGTGGATGGCGAGGATGATGAGCAGGTTCCCTGTTATGGTGACCAGGTACATGGTGAGGAAGAGGATAAAGAGTGGCTTCTGGTCTTGAGGCTGGGAGGAGAGTCCCAGGAGGATGAACTCAGAAACACTGCTGGTTTGGTTGACTCTTTCCATGATCATGAAGCCAGCTAAAACAAAGAACATCTTACCATTTCACACAAATTGCTTTCATAACAAGCCAGTAAGTATGTTTCTTCCTATGCTTACTTTTCACCCATAAGGTCATGATTAGCTACCATGTTGGCAACTTGTCAACTTTGTGGTGCCTGATGCTGCCCTCCCCTCTCAGCTTTCAGATTTCACACACTTCTGGTATTGATAGCATGGACATTGGGAACAAGAATTTTCTTTCGGGAACAGAGTTTAACTTTCCTAATTCAGCTTAATATTAAATCTTAAACACATTTGCCTATTGAGCACCTACTTTTTGTAAAGTGCTCTTCTGGGAGTAGGGACACTACTGTGAAAAAGGCAGAGACAGCCTGGCTTTTAGATCTTCCATTTTAATAAAGAATCTATCTATCTATCTATCTATCTATCTTTTCATCATCATCTATCATCTATCAATATCATCAGATAGTTCTACAACTATGAAGAAAAATAAACCACATAAGGGGATAGAGACTGACAAAAGTAGAGTGGGATTATTTTAGATTAGATGGTTTTATTTTTCTCTGTATCAAAACAAATTCTCAGTTATGTCATTCTGAGCTTTACCTTTGAAACTACTTGCCAAAAAAAGGGGGTTGATGAAATATTCAACAGGGAAATCAGAGGAATAATGAACCTAGGCCAGCAAAGTTTTGTTGTTGTGCTTCATTTATCTTTAGCGGTACTTATTTAGAAGCTCATGTTCCTTTTGAATGTCAACCTATCACTATCAGTCCATACAAATCCTTATTTTTAAATTTACTTTTTACCTTTTTCTTCTAGTTTCTTAAATCTGATCATGTTCCCATATCCTGGACATCCAACCAGTAAGCAAGCATATATCCTTCTATGCCAGAATCCATTTATTTAGTTATATCGATAGCCTTATAAAATATCTATTATTGCTTTGTCTAGGTATTTTTCCTTCCACTTACTTCAACAATTACTTCAATAATACTGTGGCATATATCTCATTCTTTCTTTTTCTATCTATGTATAATTTTGGAGATCTACCAATGTTCTGGCCCTTTACTTCTGACTCTTTCCATTGTATGCAAGCAGCACACTTACTATGTTTCCCTAAATGTCCTCTAAATCTTTGTTACCATGAACAACATAAACTCACATATCCTCATGCATACAAAGTGTTTTATTTATTTATTTATTTATTCATTTATTTAAAAACATTTTTTAATGTTTATTTTTTACAGAGAGAGAGAGACAGATTGAGAGCAGGGGAGGGGTAGAGAGAGAAGGAGGCACAGAACCTGAAGGAGGCTTCAGGTTCTGAACTGTCAGCACAGAGCCCGATGTGGGGCTTGAACTCATGGACCGTGAGATCATGACCTGAGGTGAAGTTGGACACTTCACCGACTGAGACACACAGGTGCCCCTACCTATAAAGTGTTTTGAATTATTCATCAAGACATTGAGAATGGACACATTGGGTAGACATTTTTTAAATAGCAGTTCAAAGAATCACCATTTGTTTATTCACTTGTTCATACAAGAATTAAATGCCCACTTTGCAGCTGGTTAGTATCAGGCAAATAATTAAGTATCTTTACATTTCAGTTTTCTTATCTGTAAATAGCTATACTAATATTTTTCCCCACAATATTTTTATGATGTTTTCATTTAAAACATGTGCTTAAAGCATTTAGAATGATTCCAGGGACAGAGTAAATATTTGATACCACTGTCTTTTCCCCATCACTGTTGGTGCCAATGACTTTTTCTCTAACTAGGTATTTGTACATTTTCTCAGAAGTAATGAATCTGAATACTAAAACAACACCAGTCCCCACACGTTAATGCTTTTATGGCCAGATTAACCTTAATATGGATTTACAAAGCTTTCTTAGATGGTGTATTTGTCCATATTTTGAATAATCTGAGAGTGAATCAGTAATTACACACTTATACAGGTAGATTTTTGTTTAATCCTCACTGCAAACGTGTGAGGCATAAGCTATTTTTTTTATTTGACCGAGAGAGAAAGACAGATCATGCAAGTAGGGGAGAGGCAGAAGGAGAGGAAGAGAGAATCTCAAGCAGGCTCCATGTTTAACGCAGAGCCTGATGCAGGGCTCGATCCCACGATGCAGGGATCATGACCTGAGCCAAAATTAAGAGTTGGACACTCAACCAACTGAGCCACCCAGGTGCCCTGGCATAAGGTATTATTATTCCTATTTCCTTTTTCTAATGAGGAACCAGATTCAGAGATCAAATAATTTGCTAAACTCACACATCAAGTAAATGTCCAAAAATAGGTTTCAAATTCAGGATTAACTCTGAATCTCAAGATTTAAGTTTTAACCACTTTTCATCTTCTCATATTTTTATAAAGCTATAAAATATGTCTGAAACAATCATGCACAGGATCAATTTTTTTTCCAATTTCATCATTTTCTATTTTAACACATACACATCCCACACATTTTGTTTCCTTAAATGTTTCTCACCCCATGTTAAAAACAGACCTTTGCTGTTACGGTGCGATATCTTTTTTTTTCTGTGTTAAACAGATTGCAGAATTTGAAAATTCTCATATGTGTCATTGGCAACAAAAATGGGGAATTTGGTCTTGGATGGCTGGGGCACTGTGTGTATATTAAGTCAAGGGTGTGGTAGAAAGTGCAATGGACTTGGAAGCACAGGTGGGGGGTGTACTTGACCTCTATTACTTGTGCATTGAGTGATTTTAGATATTCTAAAGAGCAAATAGAACATATAAGTGCAGTTTGTAAAATATACATCAGCAAAAATAAGTTATTTATGAAGGGGATACCTGGAGAGAGTGAGATGAAGATTTAAAGGGATCAAGTAAAGTTGGGTACCACTGTGTCTCATCTGGGCTGAGTACGTGGCAAGCTTTGGAAGTGAGAATCTGAGGGAATCATCCTCAAAGCATGGGATGTGTTAGGGAGGGGGACTTTTGTGTATGTATGTAGCTTTTCCACTAAACTCCCCATATCTACTTACTGGGAATCTGATTCCTTAAAAACCATGGTATACGGCACCTGGGTGGCTCAGATGGTTGAGTGTCCAGCTCTTGATCATAGCTCAGTCATAATCTCACTGACTTGGGATCAAGCCCCACTTTGAGCTCTGTGCTGAGCATGGAGCCTGTTTGGGATTCTCTCTCTCTCCTTCTCTTTCTGCCTCACCTCTGCTCATTCTCTCTCTCTCTCTCTCTCTCTCTCTCTCTCTCTCTCTCTCTCTCTCCCTCTCTCTCTATCTCTCTCCTTCTCTCCCTCTCCCTCTCAAAATAAATAAATAAATACCCTCCTCCCAAATCATGGTATAATGACATACTGGCATAGGGATCAAATAGGGTGATCATAAAATACAAAGCCAGACTTAAATGTTAGGTTGAACTCTCATATACTGTATCCATGTGATTTTTGGAGCTAAAGGAGCTAAAAGGAGGCTCAAATAAGTACCTAGGTCAGGTGGATGGTCAGGTGGGCAGCCAGCATGCTGGTGTTCACTGTCCATATCCAGATATCGTTTCACCCTTTCCGGTTTAAAAAAAATCTTTTCTCCCTCCTGAACCCCTTTTCCAAATTGGTTAAATTTATCTATCCATCAAAGCTGATCTTTGACCTTCTAGCCAGAGATAGCAAGAGGGGTTGGGAGGAAGGAGGAAAAAGCAGATAGGCAGATTGCTCTAGATTCCAGAGGGAAAAAGTTTTCTGATATTCCCTCACATCCTTATTCCTCACCCTCTGTCTCTCAGCATCCTTCGGTTGTTCTCTGTTCTGCAGAAGGCAGAGATGCCCAGATGCACTATAGCAGGAACTCTCCTGGTCGGGGAAACTCTGTTGGCTTCTCATGAGTTTGCCTCTGCTCTCCTGGACTCCTTTGGGTCCTTGCTGGGCTGAGGAAGCTACAGTGTGTTCATTCCAACTGGACCCCTCAAGAGAGTTTGCACTGTGACCTCTCTCTCAATACAGAAATCACAATGGCAACCGAATTGAGCAGAGCTGCCCTTAGGGGAACAACAAACTCCTGAGGTCACCTTCTGAAGATAGAGGTTATTTCCAAGCCTTTCAAACTTACCATAACATCTCCAGGGCATGCTTTAGTGTCCTCAAGTATAGAGTAATCAAAGGGGAGGACGAGTGTGTGTGTGTGTGTGTGTGTGTGTGTGTGTGTGTGTTTGGTTGAGTAGGGAGTGTTACAGTTTGGGTTCTGCAGGAACCTGACTTTCAGATGGAGATTAGCCTGTGGGGCATTTATTAGAGAGGGCTGTAGGGATCCACATCTGTGGATGGGAGAGGAAGAAAGCAGAGTTGGGCAGAGGGAGAAGTTGGGTTGTGATACAGTCCTCATGAAGGTCTCAGCTGACCCTACTGGGAGCTCTGGAGCTAGGACATTGAGGGGGATGGCTCTTTATATCCTCATGTTGATCACTGGGTGTAGGCTGCCCTAGGATGGAAGAATGCTTGTGTGAAGCAGTTTCTTTCAGTCAAGGCTATCCCCAAAAAGAGCTTAAAGCTGAGGGCTACCTTACGAGGCAAACCTTGATGAATTATAGTGGAGTCATCATTCATTTTTGACCTGCAATTACACAGTGAGCTGATCTATTTATGAACCATGCTCAGGAGTTTTCTTCCTGTCAGCTGGTTATAGGGGATATTCTGTGCAGCCATAGCTTTCTGATCCCTCTCCTAGATCACTGGGATTCTATAAATGATACTGGTATAATGGGTCCCCTGCATTTTTGCAGTGATTATCTTTCACCCTCAAGACTGTACATGTCTTTCTAAGGCTCCAACTGGCTAGTAACTTCTTGGTTATCTGATCCATTTACCATGGTGTCACTGATACAGTGGACCAGTGTGATGTTCTGTAGGATATCTAGATTGTCTGCATGTTTTACAACGATATTATGACAGAATTCAAGAGAGTTAGCAGAACCCTCGGGAAAACCATATACCATTTCCATTCAAAGTACACGCAAGCTGTTTCTGATCCTTTTGTGTATTAGAGGTGGAAAAGAATGCATCCACCAGATCAGTGGCTGCAAACCATGTAGCTAAGACCACATACTAGTCCTCAGTGGCAAATATACCACATCTGGGAAGATGGCTGAGATTGAGGCTACTCCTCGGTTGAGTTTGCAATAGTCCACTATCACCTTCCAGGGTCTGTCTTTTGTAGGGACTCAAATGGTGAATGAAGGAGAGAAATGATGGCTATCCTCTCTGGCATGCTTTCTCTGCCATTCCCCTCGGATTATTATTTTTGATTTATTGCCCTGACTTGGTGGTGGGCAATTTCAGAGGATCCCCAAAGGTCAGGGATTCAATGTTGGGGATGTGCCAACTGCCAAGCATTCTTTGTAATTATATTTAAGGAGACTACTGAAGTCACACAGTGAGTCTGCAGATTAAGTGGACCCACTGTATAACCGATTTGGCCAGCACTCCATTTAATACCTTGTCCCCATTTGCATCCTCTCTAACAATGACACCATGATGAATTTTCCCCCATATAAATTTGCCCAAGTAAATGGCCATAGGTACCTCTGGGGAAGGACAGGGAGAATCATCATGAGCGCACTCTCTGTGGTGTTGCATGGCTTTTCCTTCTTGGGACGTGGTCTCTCCATCCGTCAGTGGATTCTGGGTCTGAAAAGTGGCTCAGGTCTAAAAATCGAGCAAGGGACTAGAATGTTTTATTGAGTACACTCAGTCTCCTCATTCATCCTTGATTTTCTTTGTTCATAGAGATGGAACAGTACCCTTTAGTGGTTGCTGATCTATTTTCTCACAGCAACCCTATCTCCATATTTTTCCCAGGTGAGGATTCCTTGACTGGCACTCTGACCTCACCACTTGTGATGGTTAATTTTCTTTGTGAAGTTGGCTGGGCTATGGTACCCAGTTACTTAACCAGATAGTAATTCAGGTGTTGCCATGGAGGTATTGTGTTGATGTGATTAACATCTACAATCAGTTGACTTTAAGTAAAGGAATATAACTTAAGTAAATGAAGTAAAAAGTTTTTATATTTTTTTATATTTTATATTTTATAAAGTAAATATATGTAAGTAAAGTAGAATAATGTTAAGTAAAGGAGATTACTCTTATATAATCAGCTGAAGGCCTTAATAGTCCAATCAAAAAATGAGATTTCTTGGAGAAGAGACTCTGCTTCAAGACAGCCTGAATTTCCAGCCTGCAGATCTGTCTGCCCTGTGGATTTTGGACTTGTCAGCTCCCACAATGGCATAGGCCAATTCTTAAAATCTCTATCTCTCTTCCTCTCTCTGTCATATATACATTTCTGTGATGGCATATATTACCATTATTCTGACTTTCAGAAGAAAGAAGACCCATTATCAAAAGCATAAAATGGAAAATAAAGTCTTGTGTTCCTGTTTCCCATCCACAGTCTGCTACTAGCATAACTTAAAATTAAATGAAGACTTGGGTTGGTATGTTACAAACTTGAACAGTTATTAAAGTGAATGCTTCATTTGGCAAATTCATTAGGATGTTTGTCCCTTAGGCCAGCTTGTCTTTAGGAAACTGGCTGGGTTTAGTGCTTTAGCACCAGTATCTCATTTGATGCTGACAATAACCTTGCAGTCAAGGAACTGTTACCACCTGCCATAGGTCTGAGGGAGCAGAACGTAAGTCCCTTGCTTAGATGACCCAGTGGCAGAGCTTGTACTGATCTCAGGTCAGTCTGTGTCTAATGCCCTGGGATCAATCTCACCATTTGACTCTTTCCTGATCAAGCCTCAGCTCCTGCCCTGCAGAGTATCTCAGGGGAGTGAGGAGACCTGAAAGCTCTCAGGTGGCAGTGGAATGCTTGCTCTGAGGGAAGCCAGGTCTTAAATTTGGGAGTCTGCAAGGGCCAGGTCTTATCCTGTTTTGGCCATTCTGTAAGGTATGGAAAGGCTGCCCCCATAGCTATTCAGAAGCCAAGGTGGCCATGGTCACTTCTGCTCTTCATGACATCAACATCAAGGACACCTTCTCCTGGGACTTGTGACTCAGCTCCTCTAGTTCCTTCACAGGTTACCTCCCAAGGGAAAGGCCAGAAACTGGGCAATTAGCCTATATAGGCTTCTGCTCTCATCAGAAGCTTGGGCTGTTCCCCCAGGGTATTAATCTTGTTGGTGAATGAGGATCTTCTTGCCCATTTTTCTGCTGCTGGAAAACAGGGATGGCACCTTCACAAGGTCCCTAGGTCGTGAGAAATTGTTCCTTGGATACCAGGTGTCCTGAACAAAAAGTGAAGGCCCAAGGAACAACCTCGACCAGAAGTGTTGAGCTCACCAAGGAATGTTGCAGGTCAGAGGAAGATGGAGAATTACCACCTGGCACTGGATGTGTATTTTTGTGTGTTGTTTGTGTAACCCGGTGCACTTAGTGGTTAACTGACTCATGTACCAACTCTGTTCATGTAGACGGGGTTTCAATAGATTATGGAAGGAAAACTCTTCTTGGTAGTGTGTGTGTGTGTGTGTGTGTGTGTGTGTGTGTGTGTATTCGTGTGCTGTTTATGCTTATGTTTGTATGTGGTGTATTTGCATTGCTGCACATGTACCTATCTGTAGATAGTAAGTGCTTTTTTGTGTGGGTTGTGCTTTGTTTGGATGACTGTGATGTTTATGTATTGTGTTGTGTGCAACAGTGTTTTATTTATCCGTTGTGTGTAAATTCATGTAAAAGTAACACAAACCCTGATTGTGTTTTACCTAGAATGAGTTTATGTCATGAAGAGAATGCATAGATCTGAGGTCTGTGATGGTGTGCATGTGTGTGTGACTACATGTGTGTTTTTACGTATAAAACACTCACACTCTGTTTTAAACAAGAATGGGTATAGAAGGGAGAGAACTAAAACCATGATAAGGCAACATGTGTGTGCGTGCATAGTTTTGTGTGTATGTCCATGGTGTGTGTATGTGCATGGGTGTGTTTGTGTATGGATGTGTGTGTGTATGTGTGTGTGTTGGATAAACAGTCTGATAGCTACATTCTCCTCTTATGCCTTATCTCCTTTTATTTCAGACAGAGATATCCAGCTCCAAGAAGAGTCATTCTCAAGCCAGGTTGTAAGCCATTTGTCCATGTGATTTGAAGACCCCACAGTGCACTGAGGGCACTTTTCTTCATTGGCCTTCCAAAACGCCATATTTCTACTCTTTGAAAAATTTTGTTTCAATGTTTACCTATTTTTTTTTGAGAGAGAGAGCATGAGTGGTGGAGGGGCAGAGAGGGAGACACAGAATCTGAAGCAGGCTCCAGGCTCTGAGCTGTCAGCACAGTGCCCAACTCAGGGCTCGAACCCACAAACCGCAAGATCATGACACAAGATGTGAGACCGTGGCCTGAGCCAAAGTCGGCTGCCCAACCGACTGAGCCTCCAGGTGCCCCAACCATATTTCTACTCTTGAGAACATGGTAGTGGTTAAGTGCTTAGGCTCTGGTGTCACACAGATTTTATTTCAAATTCTTATTTTGACACTTCATTTTGGACTGTGGGCTCAACCTCTGTGAGGCTAAGAAGGCTGAACTGTAAAGTGATAGGAATATTCCACCCAGTATGTGGCATGTGATAAGCATGCACTAAGTGGGTGCTAGCATCATGATTATTCCCTAAAGGCATGAGATTTTAAACTTGCTAGTCACTTCATGACTGTTCAGAGTATTTTGTGCAAAGGCAGGGGAAACATCCAAACAGTCTCTTTCAAACTCCAGCAGACAGCTTCCCTTCCTCTTCGTGAGGCATGTATCCAGCTGTTTCTTTCACACAGGGTTGGCTTGCATCAGGGTTCTATCTTCCTGGTCCAATCGTTGAAGGTGAAGATTCTTCTTGACACAAAACTTCTGGATTTCACCCCCAAAATGCTTGAATTCCAAAGAGAAGTTTTATCCAATGAATGTCACTGGGCAGCCACGGATCAGCAGAAGGCTTAAGTCACTGCCCTCCATCTGGTCCCACTGACTGAGATGAGCTCAGAAATGGCTGAGCTCATCTGTGTTCTTTGAAGAGACTCTTCTATCAGATCCCTATCGTTAGAATGATGCTGTCTCACTGGGTTCCATCGTAGGGCTTCTGTATGTGGCCTCTAAGTCTGATTTAATTCCCAGCAAGGGAGCCTGGCCTTTAGTGTGAAGACTATCAGAATCTCTATGCTTTATATCAGAGTCTATCAAGCACTACATGCCATGGAGTATGTGACTTCACACCTGTTTCCACTATACTAAGATGAAAGAATTAACTGCTGGAATTTCTGCTTTACAGGCACTCAATAAATGTTTACTAATTAATGTAATTAAGTGCATGTGAAAGACCTTTGAAAATTGTAAAGTGTGGTGTAAGTAGGTGACCATACATTCTGGCTTGCCTAGGAAAATCTTGGTGTAGACCTATTGTTCTGGTATAATTATTATATAACGTCTCTCCTCAATCTTTTCTAAAAATTATTTTTAGAGGGATAGGGAGAGTGCCTGGGCAGAGGGAGAGAGAGAGAAATCTTAAGCAGGCTGCATGCTCAGTGCAGATCCCGACGTAGGGCTTGATCCCATGACCCTGGGATCCTGACCAGAGCCGAAATCAAGAGTTGGATGTTCAACCGACTGAGCCAGCCAGGTGCCCCTCTTTTCACTCTTAAAGCATACTGGCTTGGATAAGATCATATAGGGTCATCATATGTATGAGTGTAAGTAGGTAATCAAGCAGGTGGCTGGGGTAATTTTGAAGCCCTGAAACCATTCCAAACATGGACTAGAATATTCTGCCAAATGAATGAAGGGCAGGAACAGCAGAATGCTGAAGAGTAGGATCTCTGATTATGGTGACAAAGAGAAAGTCCCCAGGGTCATTCAGGGAGTAAATTATTGAGGTTGGAGTCCAATTCAAGATTTTTAGCTACAGGGCCCTAGCTCCTGATCAGTACTCTACATTGTGCTCAATAATTGTGAGCTCTAAGGAGGAAGAGGATTGCATATTTTATTTTCTGTTTTATTCTCAGTGCCAACAAAGTATCTGGAACATGGTCAAGTAAGTGAAGAAATTTATGCTGGCCTCCTTTGAAGGAAATCTTGTTTGCTGTTGGAAATCTGATGTACTCTGTGACCACAATGGGGCAGATGGAAGATTCAGACAGCAAAATGTGTGGTGTGTCTGAATTTTGATACAGTTTCCAGGAGAAACAGCACGTGGCTGTAATGTACACATAGTGATGATAACCACCATATCTCAGTCCCTGACACTCCCTACTCCTTCCATCCCCAGCAGAGATAAGAACAACATGAGGCCTAAGAACCAGAGCAGCATGTCTGAGTTCCTACTCCTGGGGCTCCCCATGAGGCCAGAGCAGCAGGGCATGTTCTTCACCATGTTCCTGGGCATGTACCTGACCACGGTGCTGGGGAACCTGCTCCTCATCCTGCTCATCAGGCTGGACTCTCGCCTCCACACACCCATGTAATTCTTCCTCAGCCACTTGGCCTTCTCTGATATCTCTTTCTCATCTGTCACCGTCCCAAAGATGCTGATGAACATGCAGACTCAGCACTTATCCATCCCCTATGTGGCATGCATTTCCCAGATGTATTTTTTCATATTTTTTGTCTGTCTTGACAATTTCCTTCTTGCAGTGATGGCATATGACAGGTATGTGGCCATCTGTCAACCACTCCACTACACCACTGTCATGAGGGAGGAGCTGTGTATCTTACTGGTGGCTGGATCCTGTTTCTTCTCGTGTGCCCATGCCCTATTGCATACTCTCCTTCTGTCCTGCCTGTCCTTCTGTGCTTACAATACCATCCCTCATTTCTTTTGTGATCTCACTGCCCTTTTGAAGTTGATCTGCTCAGAAACCTCCCTCAATGAGCTAGTTATCTTCACCGAGGGGGGAGTGTTTGCCTTCCTGCCATTGTGTGCTATTTTCGGCTCTTATATTCGCATTGGGGCCACCATCCTAGGGGTTCCCTCCATCAAGAGGATCTGCAAAGGCTTGTCCACATGTGGCTCCCACCTCCTTGTGGTGTTTTTGTACTATGGGACTCTTGCAATGATTTACTTCATTCCTTCATCAAACAATTCCAAAGTCAAAGATATAATTGCTTCAGTTATATATACAGTGGTGACACCCATGTTAAACCCCTTTATCTATAGCCTGAGGAACAGGGACATGAAACTGGCTCGGGGGATACTTTATAGGAGGAAAATTATTTTTTCTAAGTAACAGTTACTCACTCATATTCTTAGTTGTCCTAGTGATGTTTCTAGAGACACCTCCTTGAAAAATTGTGTAGGTGACTGTTGTAGATAGCAAAAATGGCCAAATTACTTCACTGCCCCTCTTATAAATGTGGTTTGTTTCCTTACCCACTGAATCGGGACAGGACTTCTGACTGACTTTGACTAATAGATTCAGTGAAATTGGTGTGAGATTTCCAAGCCTATGTAGACTCTGTTCCTTCTCCTCTTGGAACCTTGAGACCACCATGTGAAATAGTCCAAGCTAGGGTGTGTGAAGATGGGGGCCATGTGAGGGAGGACCAAGATGCTCCACCTAACAATCCACCAGCTCCCTGGTGATCTGGTAGGTGACAGCAGAAGCATGAGTGAGCCCTTGTTGTGATCAGTTGAACCAAACCCAGATGAGAAGCCCTATCCAGCTAGCACATTCCCTGCTCAAATTGCAAGTGCATGGAATTGTCATATAAACAAGTGGTTGTTGTTAAGCCACTAAATTTGAGGATGGTTTGTTATGCAGCAAAAGCTAACTGATACATTGACTGCCTTTGTTTCCTTGTTTTCCTTGATTTCAATGGTCTCTCCCCCCTTTTTGGATCCCTACTTGGATTGTATTCCCTGCCTATTTTTCAGGTTATGATCTCCATAACCTATTGCCTTAGCCTTAGGTACCTTTTCTTGTCTTCATTATTCTCCCATAAGCCTTGCTATATGGCATTATCAGCAACTCTCATTCTTGTCAAGTCAACATTTTAAGGTATGGCCTTATCTATCTGAAGAGAAATAAATGAATTGCTGTGATATCAAAACACATGAACTTCTTTTTCTGAAGGAAGGTTACACGTTCTGTTTCTTCTTGAAGAGAAACAATCTTAGACTAAGATTTGTGGTCTAAATTATATTGCATTTTGTGTAAGTTATACCTTCTGACCCCTTACATTACTGATGCCAAGTTAAAGAGATAAAAATTCTCAAATGTGAGGGGCACGTAGGTGGCTCAGTTAAGTGTCTGACTCTTGATTTCAGCTCAGGTTACAATCTCATGGTTTGTGAGTTTGAGTCCCACATTGGGCTCTTCACTGACAGTGTGGAGCCTCCTTGGGATTCTCTCTCTCTCTCCCTTGCTCCCTACCCCTCCCTGCACTCTCTTTCTCAAAAAATTAAAAAAATATTGGGGCACCTGTATGGCGCAGTCGGTTAAGAGTCCGACTTCAGCTCAGGTCACGAATTCACGGTCCGTGAGTTCGAGCCCCACGTCAGGCTCTGGACTGATGGCTCAGAGCCTGGAGCTTGCTTCCGATTTTGTGTCTCCCTCTCTCTCTGCCCCTCCCCCATTCATGCTCTGTCTCGCTCTGTCTCAAACATAAATAGATGTTAAAAATTTTTTTTTTAAAAATTAAAAAAAATTAATAAACTATAAAAAGTTTTTAAAAGAGGACTTCTTAAATGTGATATGCTACTTGTTTATAGAACAAAACTAATATCTGGGCCATTATAGCTGAGTTAGTATTAAGGTTTGTGCAATATGTTTTTGATAAACAAAAAGGCATAAAAATAGTTAATATGACACTGAATAATGAATAGAATTATTGAATCACTATATTGAACACCTGAAACTAAGATAACATTGTATGTTAACTATACTGTAATTAAAACTAAAAATGGTAAATAAATGCTATTGTTTTTATAAAAAATGACTAATATGAAATTTAATGATAATTCATAGTGTGTATAAATTTATGTAAATGATAACAATAAACAATTTAGTGTTTTTGTCCTTTTGTCTATCATGTCTATAGTTATAAAAAATAAGTATTGCTCTAGTGTTTAGAGTATGAAGTTGAGACTGCATTTGTAATGTATTTGCTAGTTACATATTGTGTCTAAAAGTGAAACATTTGCAAATATGTTGGCTTTAGTATCCTTAAGTTAGTTTTTGCCTGTGCCAAAAAGTCAGCAGAGAGGCACAGTGCATTAAATCTCATTCCCAAATTCTCTAAACCAATGTAGGATGTATTTTTTTTTAACTCGAAGTTTCTTTGTGGGGACAGCTTATTTACTTATGCCTTCTTAATTCTAGGTTATGAAAATGGGTTATCTTTTGCTCCACAAACAGCATGACCTGATTTCTAGAAACGAAAACTATAAATGTATATAAAAATAATTGATTTTTTGACAGGTATTTAGGACGTGTTTCCTGGGCTTATGGAAATTTCTAGAGGAGAACAAATCAGGCAGATATATATTCCTTTTGTAGAGCTTATATTCTAGTAGAGGATGACAATGAAAATAAACATAATATGTAAGTAAACTTCATGGTTTTAAGTGCCACAAAATGCAACACTGTGAAGAAATCACGAATCCAGGGCCTAGGCTGCTATTTTAAATAGTGTGATGAAGATTGGTCTCACCAAGAAGGTGCTATTTGAGCAAGGAATTGAAGGCATCAGAGAACGGAGCTACAGGGATATTTGCAGGAAAAGCATGTCAGGGAGCAGGTACAGCAGCTGCAATGCTCTGAAATGTGACAATGTCAGCTATGTTCCAGGAACAGAAAGGAGACTGGTCACTGAAGAGTAGTGAGCATGTAGAAGAGCAGAAGGAAGGTGGTCCAGTTTCATTCTTCTGAATGTTGGTGTCTGGTTCTCCCAGCACCATTTGCTGAAGAGACTGTCTTTTTCCATTGGATATTCTTTCCTGCTTTGTCGAGGATTAGTTGGTCATATATTTGTGGGTCCAATTCTGGGTTCTCTATTCTATTCCATTGATCTATGTGTCTGGTTTTGTGCCAATACCATACTGTCTTCATGATTACAGCTTTGTAATATAGCTTAAAGTCTGGGATTACGATGCCTCCAGCTTTGGTTTTCTTTTTCAACATTACTTTGGCTATTCAGGGTCTTTTCTGGTTCCATACAAATTTTAGGATTGTTTGTTCTAGCTCTATGAAGAATGCTGGTGTTATTTTGATAAGGGTTTCATTGAATGTGTAGATTGCTTTGGGTATTATCAACATCTTAACAATATTTTTTCTCCCAATCCATAAGCATGGAATGTTTTTTTAAAAATGTTTTAATATTTATTTTTGAGAGAGAGAGCATGAGCAGGGGAGGGGCAGAGAGAGAGTGAGACACAGAATCTGAAGCAGGCTCCAGGCTCTGGGCTTCAACATAGAGCCCGACACAGGGGTCAAACTCACAGACCATGAAATCATGACCTGAGCTGAAGTTGGACACTTAACCAACTGAACCACCGAGGCTCCCCAGAGCATGGAATGTTTTTCCATTCTTTTGTGTCATCCTCAATTTCTTTCATAAGTATTCTATAGTTTTCAGCATACAGATCTTTTACCTCTTTGGTTAGGTTTAGTCCTAGGTATCTTATACACAAAAATAAATTCAAAATGGAGGGAAGATCTAAATGTGAGAAGGAAAACTATCAAAGTCCTATAGGAGAAAACAGATAGCAACCTTTTTGACTTAGGCTGCAGCAACTTCGTACTTGACATATCTGCGGAGGTAAGGGAAATAAAAGCAAAAATGAACTATTCGGACCTCATCAAGATAAAAAGCTTTTGTACAAAGAAGGAAACCATCAATAAAACTAAGAGGCAACAAATGGAATGGGAGAAGATATCTGCATACGATACATTGAATAAAGGGCTAATATTCAAAATCTATAAGGAACTTGCCAAACTCAACACCCCAAAAAACAAGTAATCCAGTGAAGAAATGGGCAGAGACATGAATAGACAATTTTCCAAAGAAGACATCCAGATGGCTAACAGACACATGAAAAGATGTCACCATCACTATCATCAGGGAAATACAAATCAAAACCACAATGAGATAGCACCTCGCACCAGTCAGAGTGGCTAAAATTAACAACTCAGGAACAACAGATGTTGGCAAGGATGAGGAGAAAGGGGAACCGTTTTGCACTGCTGGTGGAAATGCGAACTGGTGTAGCCACTCTGGAAAACAGTATGGAAGTTCCTCAAAAAATTAAAAATAGAGCTAACCTACAAGCCAGCAATTGCACTACTGGTATTTATTGAAAGGATACAAAAATGCTGATTTGAAAGGGGGGTACATGCACCCCAATGTTTACAGCAGCACTAGCAATAATAGCCAAAGCATGGAAAGAGCCCAAATGTCCATTGCCTGATAAATGGATAAAGATGTGGTGTGTGTGTGTGTGTGTGTGTGTGTGTGTGTGTGTGTGTTTGTATAATGGAATATTGTATATATATATACACACATATATATGCAATATATATATTATATACATATGTAATATAATGTATATATTACATATATATAATGGAATGTGTGTGTATACATACATATATAATGGAATATTATTCAGCAATGAAAAAGAATGAAATCTTGTCCTTTGCAACAATGTCGATGGAACTAGAATACATTATGCTGAATGAAATAAGTCAGTCAAAGAACAATAAATATATGATTTCACTCATGTGGAATTTAAGAAACAAAACAAATGAACAAAGGGAAAAGAGGAAAAAGTAAGATGAAAATAGAGGGGGAGGTAAAACATAAGAAACTCTTAAATACGGGGAACACACTGAGGGTTGCTGGGGGGTGTTGGATGGGGTTGATGGGCTAAATGGTGGATGGGCATTAAAGGGGGCACTTGCTGGGATGAGCACTGGGTGTTATATATGTGATGAATCACTAAATTCTACTCCTGAAACCTATTACACTATATGTTAACTAACTTGGATTTAAATAAAAGAAAAAAGGAAATATTCACTCATCTGAAGGTCACAAATACATACATACATTTATATATATGTACATATGTGTGTGTGTGTGTGTATTCTGTTTTCTTTGATAAATTTTAGTTTTATCCCTCTCATTTAGGTCTATGAGCCTATTGGTCTATGAGCCTATTGTGTATGGTGTGAGTAAGGGGTCAAGGCTGATTATTTCCTACGTGCATATCTAGTTGTTCCAGCATAATTTATCAAATGGCTGCTTCTTTCTGCATTAAATTGCATTTCCACTTGGGCAAAAAACATTTGATTATATAAATAAGGATTTATTTTGGGTTCTCTATTTCTTACGCTGTTTTATTATTTATTTATTTGGTAATCTAATATATTAATAGGTTTATATGAGCTATATATATTAATTTAAAGAAATTCAGATGTTACAACCATATATTAATTGGCAATTCTCTCCCTCTCTCCCTCACTGAACTTTCATTCTTACTTTAGTGACTATACACATACACAGATTTGTACAATTAAAAAAATGAATTCATACTTTTTTACTTGTGCCACATCTTGATTTTCCTACCTAATGGCTTTTCAAAGAAGTATAGACAGAAGATGGTGGCGTAGGAGGACGCTGGGCTCACCGCGTCCTGCTGATCACTGAGATTCCACCTACACCTGCCTAAATAACCCATAAAACCACCAGAAGATTAGCAGAACGGAGTCTCCGGAGCCAAGCTCAGACGAGAGGCCCACAGAAGAGGGTAGGAAGGGCGGAGAGGCGGTGAGCCCTCCACGGACTGGCGGGAGGGAGCCAGGGAGGAGGGGCGGCCCGCCCGCCAAGCAGATCCCCGGAGTCTGGCTTGCAAAAGTGGAGGGGCCGGATGGAGTGTGTTCTGACAGCAAGTGGGACTTGACATCAGGAAGGTTATAAGCTAACAGCTCTGCTCGGAGAACGGGAGGGCTGGAGGACAACTGGATGGAGAGTTGTTGAGCACCGGGATGACAGAACTCAGTTGGCGGAGAACAAAGGCGCTTGCCAGTGTCATCTCCCTCGACCATCCCCCAGCCAAAATCACAAAGGGAACCAGTTCCTGCCAGGGAACTTGCTTGCACCGCACAAACACCCAACACTGTTTCTGCAGAGCCACACCTCCGGCGGTGGGTCTGACTCCCTCCCGCTGGTCGTGGGGACCCTCCCAGAGTGGTTCACCAAAGGAGAAGTGAGCTGAGCCTACCCCTCCCGCCCCCATGCACCTTGCATATCCACCCTAGCTAATACGCCAGATCCCCAGCACCACAAGCCTGGCAGTGTGCAAATAGCCCAGACGGGCCACGCCAGCCCACAGTGAATCCCACCCCTAGGAGAGGGAAGAAGAAGGCACACACCAGTCTGACCACGGCCCCAGCTGTGGGCTGCGGGCAGACATCAGGTCTGATTGTGGCCCCACCCACCAATGCGAGTTATTCAAGACAGCACAGGGGAAGTGCCCTGCAGTCCCGCACTCCAGGGACTATCCAAAACGACCAAATGGAAGAATTCCCCTCAAAGGAATCTCCAGGAAATAACAAGAGCTATCGAACTTATCAAAAAGGATTTAAATAATATAACAGAAAGTGAATTTAGAATAATAGTCATAAAATTAATCTCTGGGCTTGAAAACAGTATACAGGACAGCAGAGAATCTATTGCTACAGAGATCAAGGGACTAAAGAACAGTCAGGAGGAGCTAAAAAATGCGATAAACGAGCTGCAAAATAAAATGGAAAAGACCACGGCTCGGATTAAAGAGGCAGAGGAGAGAATAGGCGAACTAGAAGATAAAATTATGGAAAAAAAAGAAGCTGAGAAAAAGAGAGATAAAAAAATCCAGGAGTATGAGGGAAAATTAGAGAACTAAGTGATGCACTAAAGAGAAATAATATACGCATAATTGGTATTCCAGAGGAGGAAGAGAGAGGGAAAGGTGCTGAAGGTGTACTTGAAGAAATAATAGCTGAGAACTTCCCTGATCTGGGGAAGGAAAAAGGCATTGAAATCCAAGAGGCACAGAGAACTCCCTTCAGACATAACTTGAATCGATCTTCTGCACGACATATCATAGTGAAACTGGCAAAATACAAGGATAAAGAGAAAATTCTGAAAGCAGTGAGGGATAAACGTGCTCTAACTTATAAAGGGAGACCTATAAGACTCATGACCGATCTCTCTACTGAAACTTGGCAGGCCAGAAAGGAACGGCAGGAGATCTTCAATGTGATGAACAGGAAAAATATGCAGCCAAGAATCCTTTATCCAGCAAGTCTGTCATTTAGAATAGAAGGAGAGATAAAGGTCTTCCCAAACAAACAAAAACTGAAGGAATTGATCACCACTAAACAAGCCCTACAAGAGATCCTAAGGGGGATCCTGTGAGACAAAGTACCAGAGACATCGCTACAAGCATAAAACATAAAGGCATCACAGTGACTCTAAACCCATATCTTTCTAAAATAACACTGAATGTAAATGGACTAAATGTGCCAACCAAAAGACATAGGGTATCAGAATGGATAAAAAAAGCAAGACCTATCTATTTGTTGTCTATAAGAGACTCATTTTAGACTTAAGGACACCTTCAGATTGAGAGTGAGGGGATGGAGAACTATGTATCATGCTACTGGAAGTCAAAAGAAAGCTGGAGTAGCCATACTTATATCAGACAAACTAGACTTTAAATTAAAGGCTGTAACAAGAGATGAAGAAGGGAATTATATAATAATTACAGGGTCTATCCATCAGGAAGAGCTAACAATTATAAATGTCTACGTGCCAAATACGGGAGCCCCCAAATATATAAAACAATTAATCACAAACATAAGCAACCTTATTGATAAGAATGTGGTAATTGCAGGGGACTTTAACACTCCACTTACAGAAATGGATAGATCATCTAGACACACAGTCAATAAAGAAACAAGGGCCCTGAATGATACATTGGATGAGATGGACTTGACAGATATATTTAGAATTCTGCATCCCAAAGCAACAGAATATACTTTCTTCTCGAGTGCATATGGAACATTCTCCAAGATAGATCACATACTGGGTCACAAAACAGCCCTTCATAAGTATACAAGAATTGAAATCGTACCATGCATACTTTCAGACCACAATGCTATGAAGCTTGAAATCAACCACAGGAAAAAGTATGGAAAACCTCCAAAAGCATGGAGGTTAAAGAACACCCTACTAAAAAATGAGTGGGTCAATCAGGCAATTAGAGAAAAAATTAAAAAATATATGGAAACAAACGAAAATGAAAATACAACAATCCAAATGCTTTGGGACGCAGCGAAGGCAGTCCTGAGAGGAAAATACACTGCAATCCAGGCCTATCTCAAGAAAAAGAAAAATCCCAAATACAAAATCTAACAGCACACCTAAAGGAAATAGAACGAGAACAGCAAAGACAGCCTAAATCCAGCAGAAGAAGAGAAATAATAAAGATCAGAGCAGAAATAAACAATATAGAATCTAAAAAAACGAGAGCAGATCAACAAAACCAAGAGTTGGTTTTTTGAAAAAATAAACAAAATTGACAAACCTCTAGCCAGGCTTCTCAAAAAGAAAAGGGAGATGACCCAAATAGATAAAATCATGAATGAAAATGGAATTATTACAACCAATCCCTCAGAGATACAAACAATTATCAGGGAATACTATGAAAAATTAAATGCCAACAAACTGGACAACCAGGAAGAAATGGACAAATTCCTAAACACCCACACTCTTCCAAAACTCAATCAGGAGGAAATAGAAAGCTTGAACAGACCCATAACCAGCAAAGAAATTGAATCGGTTATCAAAAATTTCCCAACAAATTGGAGTCCAGGACCAGATGGCTTCCCAGGGGAGTTCTACCAGACGTTTAAAGCAGAAATAATACCTATCCTTCTCAAGCGATTCAAAAAAATAGAAAGGGAAGGAAAACTTCCAGACTCATTCTATGAAGCCAGTATTACTTTGATTCCTAAACCAGACAGAGACCCAGTAAAAAAAAGAGAACTACAGGCCTATATCCCTGATGAATATGGATGCAAAAATTCTCAATAAGATACTAGCAAATCATATTCAACAGCATATAAAAATAATTATTCACCATGATCAAGTGGGATTCATTCCTGGGATGCAGAGCTGGTTCAACATTCACAAATCAATCAACGTGATACATCACATTAACAAAAGAAAAGAAAAGAACCATATGATCCTGTCTATCAATGCAGAAAAAGCATTTGACAAAATTCAGCAACCTACTTAATAAAAACCCTTAAGAAAGTCGGGATAGAAGGAACATACTTAAAGATCATAAAAGCCATTTATGAAAAGCCCACAGCTAACATCATCCTCAATGAGGAAAAACTGAGAGCTTTTCCCTGAGATCAGGAACAGGACAGGGATGTCCACTCTCACTGCTGTTGTTTAACATAGTGTTGGAAGTTCTAGCATCAGCAATCAGATAACAGAAGGAAATTAAAGGCATCAAAATTGGCAAAGATGAAGTCAAGCTTTCACTTTTTGCAGATGACATGATATTATACATGGAAAACCCAATAACCTCTACCAAAAGTCTGCTAGAACTGATACAGGAATTCAGCAAAGTTGCAGGATACAAAATCAATGTACAGAAATCAGTTGCATTCTTATACACTAATAATAAAGCAACACAAAGACAAATAAAGAAACTGATCCCATTCACAACTGCAACAAGAAGCATAAAATACCTAGGAATAAATCTAACCAAAAATGTAAAAGATCTGTATGCTGAAAACTATAGAAAGCTTATGAAGGTAATTGAAGAAGATTTAAAGAAATGGAAAAACATTCCATGCTCATGGATTGGAAGAATAAATATTGTCAAAATGTCAATACTACCCAAAGCTATCTACACATTCAATGTAATCCCAATCAAAATTGCACCAGCATTCTTCTCGAAACTAGAACAAGCAATCCTAAAATTCATATGGAACCACAAAAGGCCCCGAATAGCCAAAGTAATTTTGAAGAAGAAGACCAAAGCGGGAGGCATCACAATCCCAGACTTTAGCCTCTACTACAAAGCTGTCATCATCAAGACAGCATGGTATTGGCACCAAAACAGACACATAGACCAATGGAATAGAATAGAAACCCCACAACTAGACCCACAAACGTATGGCCAACTCATTTTGACAAAGCAGGAAAGAACATGCAATGGAAAAAAGACAGTCTCTTTAACAAATGGTGCTGGCAGAACTGGACAGCAACATGCAGACGGTTGAAACCAGACCACTTTCTGACACCATTCACAAAAATAAACTCAAAATGGATAAAGGACCTGAATGTGAGACAGGAAACCATCAAAAACCCTAGAGGAGAAAGCAGGAAAAGAACTCTCTGACCTCAGTGTTAGCAATCTCTTACTTGACACATCCCCAAAGGAAAGGGAATTAAAAGCAAAAATGAACTACTGAGGCCTTATGAAGATATAAAGCTTCTGCAGAGCAAAAGAAACAACCAACAAAACTAATAGGCAACCAACGGAATGGGAAAAGATTTTGAAAATGACATATCGGAAAAAGGACTAGTATCCAAAACCTATAAAGAGCCCACCAAACTCCACACCTGAAAAACAAATAACCCAGTGAAGAAATGGGCAGAAAACATGAATAGACACTTCTCTAAAGAAGACATCTGGATGGCCAACAGGCACATGAAAAGATGCTCAACGTCGCCTCTCATCAGGGAAATACAAATCAAAACCACACTAGGATATCACCTCACGCCAGTCAGAGTGGCCAAAATGAACAAATCAGGAGACTATAGATGCTGGAGAGGATGTGGAGAAACGGGAACCCTCTTGCACTGTTGGTGGGAATGCAAACTGGTGCAGCCACTCTGGAAAACAGTGTGGAGGTTCCCCCCAAAATTAAAAATAGTATCTACCCTATGACCCAGCAATAGCACTGCTAGGAATTTACCCAAGGGATACAGGAGTACTGATGCATAGGGCCACTTGTACCCCAGTGTTTATAGCAGCACTCTCAACAATAGCCAAATTATGGAAAGAGCCTAAATGTTCATCAACTGATGAATGGATAAAGAAATTGTGGTTTATATACACAATGGAGTACTACGTGGCAATGAGAAAGAATGCAATATGGCCCTTTGTAGCAACGTGGATGGAACTGGAGAGTGTGATGCTAAGTGAAATAAGCCATACAGAGAAAGACAGATACCATATGTTTTCACTCTTATGTGGATCCTGAGAAACTTAACAAAAATCCATGGGGGAGGGGAAGGAAAAAATAAAAGAGGTTAGAATGGGACAGAGGCAAAGCATAAGAGACTGTTAAAAACTGAGAACAAACTGAGGGTTGATGGGGGGTGGGAGGGAGGCGAGGGTGGGTGATGGGTATTGAGGAGGGCACCTTTTGGGATGAGCACTTTTGTGTGTATGGTAACCAATGTGACAATAAATTTCATATACTGAAAAAAGTAAAAAAAAAAGAAGTAATAGACATCCATTTTATTCTTTCAACCTGCTGCATATTCTTACATTCTATGTGATTAACCATAATTAATTTCTCTATTCTTTATTGGTAGGATTTTAGGTTGTTCTGAATTTTTATCTGTTATAATCTGGGAATCACTGAAAAAATCTCAATACCCAATATATATTTATGACAATATTTCCATAGATTAGACTCCTCAGATTGGGAATTTCTAGAATGAAGCATTCAATCACATATTTTTAAACATATACCTTCGAAGATAAATGGGAATAAGAAATGTCCCAATCTCCCCGCTGTGGAATGGATAACTTTCAAGTAATTTCTCTTGGTTCTTGTTCTTTCTGGCCATTCCCATTTTTTAAACTGTATGGTAAAAAAAAAAAAACCCAGGAAACTAAACAGAACAAAAGCACAACAATTTAATAAGGATATAAATTTAAGAGAGGAGTAAAAGTGGGGCACCTGGGTGTTCAGTCGGTTGATTGTCCGACTTTGGCTCACGTCATGATCTCATGGTTCATGAGTTCAAGCCCCACTTCAGGCTCTGTGCTGACAGCTCAGTGCCTGGAGGCTGCTTCAGATTCTGTGTCTCCCTCTCTCTCTGCTCCTCCCCTGCTCACACTCTGTCTCTCTCTTGAAAATAAATAAAGATTTAAAAAAATTTAAGAGAGGAGTAAGGGTAAAAATTTTTAAGAAAGGAAACGTTTTTTGAAAGAGAAAAATGGGGAATTATATAAATCCTCACAATGAGAAAAGTTGCTAAAATGTAATTCTCCTCCTTCCCTTCCTTCTCTGCCTCCATTCTTTTCCACATGAAATGTCTGCAAAGACATTCAAAAGCTACAAATTCAGTAATCATTTCCAGCAATAGGCTGCCATGTGAAGGGTTTTGGAGAGTAAGTCTCAATAAAAGGAGAACAATTTGTTCAGGAAATATTTGTGGGAAGAGAATTAGTTTCAAGCAGTATTTGGAGGATGAGGTGACGAGTCTTCATGGGGAAATGGAGGAATGGTGAGGAAGAGTATCATGATTTTAGCAGAGAAGGGGACAATTGGTGGGCTGTCATCAATGCATGTGAGCATCCACAACAGCCTTGTCTCACATGGGTTAAAAAAGCTCATCTCCAACAGTTCAATTATTCACCAAGATCTAGCAGATCTTAGATTCAAGTGAAGCAGATTCCACTTGTGGGTTTGTCAAGAGGGTGCTGCCTGGGATTTCCTCCTGCCCATCAGCTTCCTCAGGCCCTGTTTCAGGTCTTTGTTTCTCAGGCTATAGATAAAAGGGTTCAGCATGGAGGTAAGAACTGTGTAGACAAGTGTTGCTATGTGGTCCCTGGCAGTGTAGGTCGACAGGGGCTGTAAATAGACATAGAAGATGCTTCCATAAAAGAGGGTTACCACAGTGAGGTGAGAGCCACAGGTGGAGAAGGCTTTGCGTTTCCCAGCAGCTGAGGGGATCTTGAGAACTGTGATGAGGATTCGTATGTAAGAGAAAGTGATGCACAGAAAGGGGGTCACCAAAACAACAGAGCCTTCTGACATTATCACAATTTCATTGAGAAATGTGGAGGAGCAGGACAATTTCATCAGGGGACTGAGGTCACAGAGGAAGTGATGGATAACATTGTTGTCACAGAAGGTGAGACGATTCAGTAGCAGTGTGTGTAGGAGTGAGTGGAGGTGAGGAAGTGAGCAGGAAAAGGCCACCAGCAGGACACAGCGGTGGTGGTTCATGGTGGTGACATAGTGGAAGGGGTCACAGATGGCCACATAGCGGTCAAGGGCCATGACCGCCAGGAGGCAGCTGTCAGTGTTGCCCAGAGCATAAATAAAATACATCTGTGTCAGACACCCAGCATAGGAGATGGTTTTCTCTGACAGGAAGCTCACTAGCATCCTGGGGACAATGGTTGTTGTAAAGCAAATGTCAGTGAAGGACAGGAAACTCAGGAAGAAATACATGGGGGTCTGGAGCTGGGGGTCAGAGTGGATGGCGAGGATGATGAGCAGGTTCCCTGTTATGGTGACCAGGTACATGGTGAGGAAGAGGATAAAGAGTGGTTTCTGGTCCCCAGGCCGGGAGGAGAGTCCCAGGAGGATGAACTCGGAAACACTGCTGGTTTGGTTGACTCTTTCCATTGATTTGGGTCTACTTATATACAAGATGGCTTATTATTTACCATACTGCAAGTCCAGAATCCAAATCCTCAGAACCCAGAAAGTCTTGTTTTTTCTGTTTTGTTGCAATTAGTTCTTCTGTAGAGACAGCTTGTAAGTGTCATGGTCCTTGATGTATTTCTCCCTTCCCAAATCCATGGGCATCACAAGGGCCTTATACTGAAGGCTGGAGGGACAGAAGAAGAATTTACCTTTAGAAACCATCAGAGATGGACCTTGTTGATTCCAGTTCATTAGTTCTTATTCCGTGCAAAGCCTGTTCTCTTGTTGTGGATGTAGTGATAAAAACAGGCAAATTCTTGCCATTGTGTAGCTCGTGTTTAGTTGGGGAGACAGATCATCAACGAACAACATAAAGCAGTATATAAGGGATGAAGATGAATGGGGAATGGAGTGGAGGTATTTTTGGTACCGGAGGTCACAGGACACTCATTTCCTATCAAAGGAAACCCAGTGGTGGCATTGTAAAGTTCAAATTTGCATTGATTTGGAAAAAAATAAGGGTTTGCCAAAATAACCAACAGGGAAAATCTAATGGGAATGTTGAATCTGTTTCAACAAAGCGGGCTTTTCCTTCTCTGGACATAGGATGAATAGTTCATCCTCCTTAGTTCATGGTATGTTATCATCACCAGTGTAAGTCTCCCCTTTTTTTGTAAATTGTTTTTCCTTTCTTTAACTCTATGCTCTGAATCTTATTTGTACAGGATGAGAATCCATTTGTACAGGATTATTGAATCGTTGGGTATCCAACAATTTTTTGTTGAATCTCTGTAATTCACCTTTCCTATGTGTATGCAAAACTATCTATGAGAAATATGTTAATTTTCATATATTAACTGTTGAGATATCTACCTATCTATCTATCTATCTATCTATCTATCTATGCTGTTTCTCCAGTCATATCGAGTTATGGACAATATCACTTTGGTGATGGACAAAAAAGTGGTCTCCACTTATTGCTACTACAAACCTCTCTGCAATGGGAGATCTTGTATAAATAAAGTGTTTTCAAACATTTTTTTAGAGTCTTATATTTACCCATACCTTCTTAATGGACATATCACATAGGGATTTTTAAAAAATTTGAGATATTGGTTACTTATATATTCCTTGCTACCATAAAAATCTCTATAGTCACCATTGTTATATATCACCAAAATTTTTAAAATAATTTCTTTTTCTTAAGTTTTATTTAAGTAATCTCTACACCTCACGTGGGCCTCAAACTCATAAGCCTGAGATCAAGAGTCACATGTTCTTCCAACTGAGCTATCCAGGCACCCCTAAAATAATTTCCTTGGAAACAGTATATTCTTTCATACTTTTTGAATAATCCCATGCATTGGAATTTTCATGCATTAAACATTTTATTATATATTAATATATGAATTCATTTAACAATTAAATGTTGTATTTACATTAACAACTAAATGATGTCCTGTACATCAGAGTAATTATAGGTAATAGCACTGCACTGCATATCCAAAACTCGCTAAGACAGTAAGTCTTAAATGTGCTTACAACTCTATCATCTTTACTAACTAAACATCTTTATCATCTTTACTAACTAAACTAACTAAACATCTTTACACCTCAGATTCACCATGTATGATATTGGACACAAATACATGCATGCTCATGAGGATTTAGTGAGAAATGCATCTACACTCAGGAGAGAGACAAGCATATTGTGAACACTCAGCAGAAACTCTTGATCATCATCAATCCCATTGTTACTTTCCCTTATCTGCTATGACTGGTTGTCCTCAAAATCAATTAACTCACATGCTTGAAGTATCATATCCCTCACTGCCAAGTTGTCAGACTAACCTCATGATTTTGTAAGATCTTATGGAAGGATGATTTGTTTAGGCATTGAATGGTCTGAGTGAACCAGTAGTTAAAGTTAAAACAATAACCAATATTACTGAAAATGTACTACATGTCAAGCTTGTGCTAAGCACCTCACAAATTCCCACGATGACGGATCACAACATATGTGTTGTTATCAGAAGCCTGAGGCTTAGAGTGAAGTGGTTTGCTCAAGGTCACTAAGTAAGTGAGTAGCAATCAGGATTTGAACTCCAAGCTGAATCACTCTGAAGCTCATGCTCTTAACCCTCAGGCTACACCTCCTCACGTTTTGGTGTATATACTGTCTGTCATAATCACGCACAGGCACTGTTTTCCTCACTGTGTCATTTCCTAAGTGACCTCCCTTTCTTTCCCTCTTAACTAACAATCTTTCTTTTCCCATGTTCAGAATCTATCCTTGTAGTGGCTAAAGAGGTGACCGATCTTGCTGTGTTACACAGATGGTGGATTTGAAATATTGAACATCTATGATTAATTGGCCAACATCAGGTGGAAAAAATTGGCCATGCATGTCTGGGCCATGTCTGGCATGGAGAGTTGTGGTTGGTGCTGGACAGTGTCCTGGAGTTAAGACAAAAGATGGGGGCTTGATTTGTCCTTGGTCACCTGCTCACCAGCTGATTCCTGATGTTTAGGAATAGCAAATGAGACGCCATGTTTGGAAGACAGTTTGTCAAACACAGGCCAATATTAAAAAATGAGCCATTTGTGAAAAGGCTGCTTGTGGAAATAAGAAATTAGTGGATATTTGGTATAATTAATGATGTTGGGTGATCCAGGTCATAGATGTGAGGATCACCTACTATGATAACTAGAAAGAAGAAAGGTTTTGAACCTGAGAATCAAGAAGAACAGTTCTCAAAATACAAGATGAATGGCTGAGGCTGGGAATATAATTGTTTTGTTTTGTTTTGTTTTGTTTTGTTTTGTTTTGTTTTGTTTTCTTCTTCACTTTTCCCTCTCTGCCTCCCTCCCTCCTTCCCTCCCTCCTTCTTCCTTCCCTCCCTCCCCCTTCCTTCCTTCCTTCCTTCCTTCCTTCCTTCCTTCCTTCCTTCCTTCCTTCCTTCCTTCCTGTGTTTTACTTCTAGCAAAGCACACAGTGTAGATGGTCTAGAGGTCAAACCTGATGGACTGAAAACCAAAAGCTGGGTGGAGGTTTTAGTCGGACACTATGACTGCTTAATCCACAAAATGTTTGAAATTCTCAGGGAGGAAAGAGTAAGTGCCAGAGGTTGGAGGGAAGCTGGCCAAGAGGGTGGCCAGCTTACCGAAGCTCACCTCCAGATCCAGATGCTGTTCTCGCCTTCCCACTTTCTCCAGAAACTGGTCTGCACTTCATCTGCTACTCAGCTGCAAGTCTGCTTCTCAGCCAAGCACAGCCCCCTCATGTTTCTCCCATGACACTCTGGGCTGATTAACAAGGAGAGGAACAGGAAAGGCGGGGGAGTTGATGTGCTACTTGGAAGTTGGAAGGGATAGCACGTTTCCCCACACTGGCCTCCAATCCCTCAAGTCTGGCCCCCAGCATGCTGCTGCTCTCCTAGCTCCCCATCTCAGAAGGCAGAGACGTCTTGACTCAAGGGGCAAGGACTGTCTTGATGGTGGAAGCCAGACTATCTCCTGAGTCTGAGCTCTGCTCTGCTGGTCTCGGGAGCCCTTGTTAGGCTGAAGGAGTTGTGGTGTGATGACCTCTCAAGGGAGCTGATCCTGTGCTTGCTGTAAGCAGAGGAAGCAGACTGGAAATAACACCCAGCATTGCTGACTCGAGGGGATAGGGGAGCCTGGAGGCTTTCTGTTTTGATGTGGGGCTCATCCCAGAGCCACTTAATCTCACTGCAACATCTCAAGGGTGTGCCTTAGTTTCCCCAACTCTGGGTTATCAGAAATGGACAAATATTTATGTGGGTGAATATTTTTATGTTTGGGGATGCAGGTGTGGACCGCGGTATATTCTAGAGCAGGGAGGTGGGAGTTTCTAGGGGATTCAGTGGGGGTAGATCAGTGGTGTGTATGTGTGTTCCAGTATCTTGGCAGGCATGTGGATCTGGTTTCTTTTTCCTGTGTGGGATTAGGTTAATGTCGGTTTATGTGTGTTTAAAGCACAGGGTATGCAATGGTTGTTGTCATATTTAGCAAAGGGACTTTGGGAAAATAGTGTATGTGTTTTTAGAGTTTAGACTCAAGGAAGTTTTTGAGGATTAGTGTTGAGGAAAGAAGACATCTAATAGAATGTTGGCCTTGCCACTAAGCTAGTTGCTTATAAACCTGAGTTTCTTCATCTGAAAAGTGAGGATAACAACTATTATTGTCACTGAAATCAGAGAGAAAATTTCCCTGTGGGTTTTATATAGAGAATATTGTGTATCATGGTGAACACAATCCATAACAAAGTGTAAGGAATGAAACACATTCTGCTGCAGCCTTCAGCATAAACTACTGTCTCACACGATATATGTGTGTCTTTTTCTTTAGCCTTTAGTTTAATATTTAAATTTGAATCGACATATTAAGAGTAAATAATACATAGACAAAAAGCCTTGGGTTAGAGTCCTGCCTATTCATGTGGCTTTCTTTCTATTCATTCACTTAGCTCTTTCTTTCCTTCTTTCCTCCTTCACTTCCTTCTTTCCTTCCTTCCTTCCTTTTTTCTAGCTTTATTGAGATATAATTGACACAGAACATAACTTTAAAGTGTAAAACACAGGATAAACTGAGAGCTTTCCCCCTAGGGCCAGGAACAAGACAGGGATGTCCACTTTCACCACTGTTATTCAACATAGTATTGGAAGTCTTAGCCTCTGCAATCAGACAACACAAAGAAATAAAAGGCATCCAAATCAGCCAGGAGGTGGTCAAACTTTCACTCTTCACAGATGACATGATACTGTATATGGAAAGCCCAAAAGATTCCACCAGAAAACTGCTAGAAATGATTTATAAATTCAGCAAAGCTGCAGGATGTAAAATCAATGCACAGAAATCAGTTGCACACCTACACACCATCAATGAAGTGACAGAAAGAGAAATCAAGGAATCGATCCCATTTACAGTTGCACCAAAAACCATAAAATACCTAGGAATAAATCTAATCACAGAGGCGAAAAATCTATACACTGAAAACTACAGAAATCTTATGAAAGAAATTGAAGAAAACACAAAAAAATGGAAAAAGATTCCATGCTCCTGGATAGGAAGAACAAATATTGTTAAAATGTCAATACTACCCAAAGCAATCTACATATTCAATGCAATCCCTATCAAAGTAACACCAGCATTCTTCACAGAGCTAGAACAAATAATCCTAAAATTTGTATGGAACCAGAACAGACCCTGAATAGCCAAAGCGATCTTGAAAAAGAAAACCAAAGCTGGAGGTATCATAATCCCACAGTTCAAGCTATACTAGAAGGCTGTAATCATCAAGACAGTATGGTACTGGCACAAGAACAGACACTCAGATCAATGGAACAGAATATAGAACCCAGAAATGGACCCAAAAACGTATGGCCAACTAATCTTTGATAAAGCAGGAAAGAATATCCAATGCAATAAAGACAGTCTCTTCAGCAAGTGGTGCTGGGAAAACTGGACAACAACATGCAGAAAAATGAACCTGGACCACTTTCTTACACCATACACAAAAATAAACTCAAAATGGATGGAAGACCTCAATGTAAGACAGGAAGCCATCAAAATCCTCAAGGAGAAAGCAGGCAAAAACCTCTTTGATCTTGCCCACAGCAACTTCTTACTCAACACGTTTCTGGAGGCAAGGGAAACAAAAGCAAAAATGAACTATTGGGACCTCATCAAAATAAAAAGCTTCTGCACAGCGAAGGAAACAACCAGCAAAACTAAAAGGCAACTGACAGAATGGGAGAAGATATTTGCAAATGACATATCAGATAAAGGGCTAGTATCCAAAATCTATAAAGAACTTATCAAACTCAAAACCCAAAAAACTAATAATCCAGTGAAGAAATGGGCAAAAGACATGAATAGACACTTCTCCAAGGAAGACATCCAGATGGCCAACCGACACATGAAAAAATGCTCAACATCACTCATGATCAAGAAAATACAAATCAAAACCACACTGAGATACCACCTTATACCTGTCAGAATGGCTAACATTAACTCAGGCAACAAGAGATGTTGGCGAGGATGTGGAGAAAGAGGATCTCTTTTGCCTTGTTGGTGGGAATGCAAGCTGGTGCAGCCACTCTGGAAAACAGTGTGGATGTTCCTCAAAAAATTAAAAATAGAACTACCCTATGACCTGGAAATTGCACTACTAGGTATTTATCCAAGAGATACAGGTATGCTGTTTTGAAGGGATACATGCACCCCAATGTTTATAGCAGCACTATCGACAATAACCAAAGTATGGAAAGAGCCCAAATATCCATCCATGGATGAATGGATAAAGATGATGTGGTATATATATTCAATGTAGTATTACTTGGCAATCAAAAAGAATGAAATCTTGTCTTTTTCAATTATGTGGATGGAACTAGAGGGTATTATGCTAAGCGAAATTAGCCAGAGAAAGACAAATATCATATCACTTCACTCATATGAGGACTTTAAGACACAGAACAGATGAACTCAAGGGAAGGGAAGCAAAAATAATATAAAAACAGGGAGGGGGACAAAACATAAGAGACTCCTAAATATGGAGAACAGAGGGTTACTGGAGGGGTTGTGGGAGGGGGGATGGCGTAAATGGGTAAGGGGCATTAAGGAATCTACTCCTGAAATATTGTTGCACTATATGCTAACTAATTTGGATGTAAATTTAAAAAATAAAATTAAAAAATAAGTGTAAAACACAAAATTACCACAATCATATTAGTTGACACATCCATCACCTCACATTGTTACAACATTTTTAGTGTGGTGAGCACTTTTATAATCTACTCCCTTAGTAATTTTCATACAGTCTTGCTAACTATCATCACCATGCTGTAAATTACATCCCCAGAACTTATTCATCTTACAGCTGGAAGTTTGTACCCTTGGTCCTCGTCCATTTCTCTCACCCCCTACCCCTCACTCATGGCAACCAACCATCTATTATCAGTTTTTTAGAGTTCTATATTCTTAGATACCACATATAAGTGAGACCACACAGTATTTATTTTTATTGTGGTCAGACTTATCTCACTTAGCATAATGTCCTTGAGGTTCATCCATATTGTAAATGACAAAATTTCCTTCCTTTTTGTGGATGAATATTATTCCATTATATATATCAATATTCATTATCCATTGGTAAATATTTAAGTTGTTTCCATGTCTTGACTATTTAAATAAAGCTGCAGTGAACATAAACATTCAGATATCTCTTCAAGATAGTGATTTCAGTTCCTTTGGATATATATACCCAGATGTGGGATTGCCGGATCATATGGTTGTTCTATTTTTCATTTTTTAAGGAACTTCCAGACTGTTTTCCATAGTGGCTTCACCAGCATACCTTCCCACCAACAGTGCCATGGGTCACTTTTGTTCACATCCTCAGCAGCACTTATTGTCTCTTATCTTTTTTAAAAATGTTTATTTATTTTTGAGAGAGAGGCAGTGCACAAGCAGGGGAGGGGCAGAAAGAGAGGGAGACACAGAATCCGAAATAGTCTCCAGGCTCTGAGCTGTCAGCACAGAGTCCAATGTGGGGCTCAAACCCACAAACTGTGAGATCATGACCTGAATCGAAGTTGGACGCTTAACTGACTGAGCCACCCAGGCAACCCTCTTATCTTTCTGATAATAGCCATTCTACCAGCTGGGAGGTGATATCTCATTGTGTTTTTAAATTTTTTTTAACTATTAATTTTTATTTTTTCAAGTTTTTATTTAAATTCCAATTAATTCATGTACAATGTAATATTAGTTTCAGGTATAGAATTTAGTGATTCATCTTAACACAATATCCAGGGCTCATCACAACGAGTGAACTCCATAATCCCCATCATCTGTTTAAACTATTTCTCCCTCCAACTCTCCTCTATCAACCCTCAATTTGTTCTTTACAGTTAGGAGTCTGTTTCCTTGTTTGCCTCTCTTTTGTTCCCCCCTAAGTTCACCTGTTTTTTTCTTAAATTCCACATAGGAGTGAAATCTTATGGTATTTGTCTTTCTCTGACTGACTTATTTCGCTTAGCCTAATACACTCTAGTTCCAGCTAGAGTTGCAATGGCAAGATTTCATTCTTTTTGGTGGCTAATATTTCATTGTATATATACACCAAATCTTCTTTATCCATCCATTAGTCAATGGACTAATGGGCTCTTTCCATAGTTTGGCTATTGTTGATAATGCTGCTATAAACATCAGGTGCATGTACACCTTTGAATCTGTATTTTTGTATCCTTCGAGTAAATACCTAATATTGCAATTGCTGGGTCATAGGGTAGTTCTATTTTAAAATTTTTGAGGAGCCTTCATGTCATTCTCCAGAGTGCTGCACCAGTTTGCATTCTCACCAACAATGTAAGAGGGTTCCCCTTTCTCTGCATACTTGCCAACACCTCTTGTTTCCTATGTTGTTAGTTTTAGCCATTCTGACTGATGTGTATCCCAGTCTGACTGGTGATATCTCATTGTAGTTTTGATTCTGATGATGAGTGATGTTGAGCTTCTTTTCATGTGTCTATTGGTCATCTGGATGTCTTCTTTGGAAAAAATGTCTATTCATGTCTTCTGCCCATTTTTAAAAACTGGATTATTTGTTTTCTGGGTGTTAAGGTTGATAAGTTCTGTATAGATCTTGAATACTAGCCCTTTATCAGACATGCCATTTGCAAAAAGCTTCTCCCATTCTGAGGTTGCCTTTTAGTTTGGTTGATTATTTCCTTCACTGTGCAGAAGATTTTTATTTTTGTTTATTTTTATTTATTTTCATTAATGTTTGTGTATTTATTTATTCAAAAATGGGGACTGCGTATATATTCTATATGGGAAAATATAATTATGCTTTATTCATTCATACAAAAAACATTACTAAAACTTTTATTTTTATTACATTTATTTATTTTTGAGAGAGACACAGCACAGTGGGGGAGGGGCAGAGAGAGAGGGAGACACAGAATCTGAAGCAGGCTCCAGGCTCCAAGCTGTCAGCACAGAGCCCAATGCGGGACTCCAACTCATGAGCTGTGAAATCATGACCTGAGCCAACATCAGATGCTTCACTGACTGAGCCATCCAGGGGCCCCAGGAGGAGATAATTTTAAAGCTAACAGGGGCTATGTCCTTTAGGCATTGTGATTTGATTTTTGTTATGAATTATTTGTGTAGTCCTTGGAAGCTTTTCAGCAGAACGGTAACAAGATTCAGATTTAAAAAACATCACTCTGGCTGCTGTATTGAGAATAAACTGAAGGAGAAAGGGGATGTGTGGAAGCAGGGGACCACCTAGGAACTACTGCAACAATGCAGTTAAGAAATGATAGGCTGGGACGATAGCAGACGAAGTAGTGTAATTTTGGTGAATACTGTATTTAGTTGTAAGTTGGAACCAACAAGAGTTGCTGACAAATTGAGAATTGTGAAAGAAAGGTTGGAGTCAAGGATTCCTATATTTTGGTTTGAACAACATGGAGTTATCAGTAACTAAGATGGTAATGAAACAAATGTGTGAGCAGCTGAATGCAATGAGTCTGTAATCTATAACAATAAGATAACCAAAGTTTATTGAGGATTTACAAAATGCCAGACAATGTTCTAAGTTCATTCTGTGTTTTAACTCATTTAATCTCTTAAGGTGGGAATATGCTGTTACTGTAAGATGGAATTAATCAATTAATTCACCCATTTATTCAATATCAATCCTATGGCAATGTCAGTGATTTTAGATATCATTATCTTTTTTGGAAGATAAAAAGATAAAGACAACAAGAGTTGATATCTGTTGTGCATTTATTATGTCCTTTACCATGAATCATCTCATTTAATTTCAATAATAACTTCTGAGGACAATGTAATTTTTATCCACACTTTACAGCTGATGTAACAGGGCTGAGGGGATGCTATATGTGCTCAGGGCCAACATTTAATGAGTGGCATAGCCCAGACCCAGTTCTTCTGAGTACTGAGCCTAAGGACTCAATTTTCCCCCTCTACACTCTCTTAGAAAAGGCACATCTCTATGACTTGAAGTCTCTCCCAAGGGAGGAGGGGACCTGCAGGATGCGAACTTAAAGCTAGATTTGTGTGCTCATGGTAGCAAGTGCAAATGGTGTGGGAGTTTGCAAAAGCCAGACTTACTCTTCCTGGACCATAATGTGGTGTCAGGAGAGGCTGACCCAGTGCATTGGCAACACTGGTGATGGAAGCTGACTAAGCCATTCCTAATTTCCCCCTGGAACTATGAACAGGCAAAGAGGAGCCCAGAGTATCCTTGAGATATGGGTCAGCCTCTCAGGTGGCTCTAGCAGCTCAGTCCCTGCTGCCCCTGCACAGGCTCCTCCCAAGGTCTTTTAGGAATTTGAGGCCATTAGTCTGTTTTGATTCTTTACTTAACCAGGAGCTTAGAGACTTATCATAAGTGTTCTCCAAGGCTTGTAAAATGGTATCTCCTGCCTGTTTCTCTGGAGCTCAAGGACAGACAGAGAGCTCATGAGGTCATGGGCTCACAGAGGCTTTCTTCTTACTTTTTGTTCCTGGTGTTCTCAACAGAAGCTGAGGATGCAGGAAATTGTATTAGAAGGTACCTCAGCTTGCTAAGGAGTGGCACAAGTCAGAGTGAGCTAGGAATTCTAGGCAGGCAAGGTGCGTCTCTGTGTCTAGAGGTCTGCATATGTATTCCATGTGGGTCTGTCTGGTGTTTCCTTGCTTGCACAATGTGGACATATGTATGTTTTCTTCTTGAGTTGTGTGTGTGTGTGTGTGTGTGTGTGTGTGTGTGTGTGTGTGTGTGATTGGCTCTCAGTATTATTTTTTCCCTCTCTTAGACCAAGAACATAGAAGTCTAATAAGAGCTGCCTCATTAAACAAGTGTAGGGCATTTGTGTACGTGATCTGGGGTCTCCTAATCAGTTCCTTTGAACTCAAGTATTTGCCCCACTCTCTTTCTATAACTCCTTCTTCCATCTTTGTACAGACATCATAGTAAATTAAATGAGTTTGCATAGTCTGAAGAGAGGCTGCTCACCAATCTGGGGGAGAAGTTTCCTGAATTTACTCATGACCAGCAATACATAAGAAGTCTTGACATCTCAGCTCAATGGTGTGTGTATGTGTGACATTGCATTTTGTTTATAAGTTATATACATATATGTGATTCCAAATGTTAAAATGTGTTGTTGTTGTTGTTGTTGTTGTTTTTCATGTACATGTTTTAGGGGCTCTGGTTCTTTCCTGTGAACTCAAATATTTCCTTAACAATCTTTCAATAGTAGCCATATATATATTACAGCATTAAGGAGGCAAGTTCCTATGCATTTCCACTCCTGGGCAGGTGTCATATACTAACTCAGTGTCTGCAGTATGGTAGACTGGGCCCCAATCCTCAGTCTGGCCTTCATATATTTTGTGATCTTAGGAAGTGACTTCATCTCTCTGAGGTTAAGATTCTTCACTGGCAAAGGAGAGGCAACTATTCCTACTTCAAAATGCTATTTTGAGGATTAAATGAAGCAATGCACACAAATTGTTCAGTCCCATGCCTGGCACAATTGGTGCTCAGCAAAAAGGAGGTATTTTTATTATTTTTCCCCAAATCCAATGTTTGCCTCGTGGAGGTTCCTGTTTCACCATTGTCTGGAGCAGGACAAGTAGAATTCTGAGAGGACAGGCTTATCTTAAGGCTCCCTCTCATACTCCAAGGTCACAGTCTGACCTCCTGTCCACAGCTAATGGCCCAACTGCCTCCTTCTCGAGGTCCTGCCTGAATCAAAGTTCCTGGTTTGTTCCAGCCCTCTTGTTTTTTTCTGGTTTCTAAATAAGGACTGACACAGCCTACATCAGTGAGCAGCCAGGACTCTGCATAAGGTTCAAGCACTGTCCTCCTTGGTAGCCATGAACAGAGATAAAACCAGTGCCACTGAGGAAGCTTGTGGTACTTGAGGATAACTCACTGTCCTGCTCCTACTCTTGAGTGAGAATGTCAGTCTTGATTCCCTCTTCAGGGCTATGTGGTTATCCTAACCTCTAGTCTAACTTCCAAATAGATACTGTATCTGGAATCCACCATCAAACAGCCAAGTCATGGTGGGTATCAATTATCACTTTAGCTTCAGTTTTCCCATCTATAAAATGAGGACATGAAGTTTGCCTTGTGTACTGAACAGTCCCTAAATATATACTTATTGTTTTCAGAGAAGTTAAAGCATGTGAAAGTCCTTTGTAAATTGTATGATGTATAAATGCGAATGGTCAATTTTTCTTAGAGGGAGGTAATGACATTTTGGACAAAGGTAGTTGACAAATAGCTTCTTTGGACACTCTAATAACGTTGTAATTTCTATGCAAAGTAGTTGAGTAGGAATTTTGTCAGACATATGTCGTGATTCTATCTGTTGCACTTAATTGTGCATACCTTTGCAGTTTAGATAATGTACACTTTGTCGTCTCATAGTTAAAATGACTCTAATAATACCCATTTGTTAGGACTATAATGAGGATCTGATTTGAAAGGACATGTAACACACATGGAATAGTGCCTGGTGCTATTCTTAATTTTGGTTTGGAAACCTGGATTGGACACTTTTGGTAACAGGGAATTTTATATGATTTAAAGCAGGACTCAGCCAATTACACCAAAAGCCTGTGACATAGCCTTAGTAATTCTGTTCCAACTTAGGGAGATTCACCCCCTTTTTAAGAGGAAGTGACTGATATTTCTTTTCTGGTACTCATTTCACATTTGAACATGCTTTGACATTAAGATATCAACTCCTTGAACATAAAGACTTCCCATTTCTTGGCGCCTGGGTGGCTCAGTCAGTTGAGCGACCGACTTCGGTTCAGGTCATGATCTCACGGTTTGTGAGTTCGAGCCCCGTGTTGGGCTCTGTGCTGCCAGCTCAGAGCCTGCAGCCTGCTTCTGATTCTGTGTCTCCCTCTCTCTCTGACCCTCCCCCACTCATGCTCTGTCTCTCTCTGCCTCAGAAATAAATAAACATTAAAAAAAAAATTAAAAAAAAGACTTCCCATTTCTTGTTCACTGCTATTATCAATATGGGACTAAGCTGTTTTCAATAAATATTTGTTGAATAAAGAATAAGTGCTGTTTGTTTTTTGGAGAGGAAGAAACCTGGTTAATGTGAGGGTCTCATGTATATTGGAGCCAGAATGGGGCACACTCATGTACCAAGAGTTGTGAAAAATAAACAGAAAGGTAGCTAAAAAAATTTGCATAGAAAGAACCTCACTATAATGTTATGACATGTTCATGAACATTCTCCACTTTTCCCCATTGCCAGCAGAGAAAAAACAACATGAGGAGGGAGAACCAGAGCAGCGTGTCCGAGTTCCTCCTCCTGGGGCTCCCCATCCAGCCAGAGCAGCAGGGCATATTCTTCACCCTGTTCCTGGGCATGTACCTGACTACAGTGCTGGGGAACCTGCTCATCATCCTGCTCGTCAGGCTGGACTCTCGCTTTCACACGCCTATGTACTTCTTCCTTAGCCACTTGGCCTTCACTGATGTTTCCTTTTCATCTGTCACAGTTCCAAAGATGCTCATGAACATGCAGACTCAGCAACAATCCATTCCCTATGTGGGGTGCATTTCACAGGTGTATTTCTTAATATTTTTTGGTTGTCTTGACAATTTCCTTCTTGCAGTGATGGCATATGACAGGTATGTGGCCATCTGTCAGCCACTCCACTACTCTACTGTCATGAGGCAGGAGCTATGTATCTCATTAGTGGCTGGATCTTGGTTCTTCTGTTACATTCATGCCCTGTTGCACACCCTCCTCTTGGTCCAACTGTCCTTCTGTGATAATACCATCCCTCACTTCTTTTGTGACCTCACTGTGCTCCTGAGGATAAGCTGCTCAGACATCTCTCTCAATGAGCTGATCATCTTTACTGAAGGAGGAATTCTTTTCATCCTGCCTTTGAGTAGTATCTTGGGCTCATATATTCGTATAGGGACAACTGTCCTAAGGGTCCCCTCCACTAAAGGACTCTTTAAAGCCTTTTCTACCTGTGGCTCCCATCTTTTTGTGGTGTCTGTATACTATGGGACACTTGCAGGTGTTTACTTTTTCTCCTTATCATGGAACTTTAATGACAAAGACATAATTGCTTCAGTCATGTACACAGTAATTACCCCTATGCTGAACCCCTTTATCTATAGCCTGAGGAACAAAGATATAAAACAGGCCCTACAAATATTTGTCAATAGGGCTAACTTTTAAGTGACAATCACTAAATCCTCTTATTGCAGTTATGCACAGTGAGATACATCGACTAAAACTACTGTGTGATTGGCAACTCTGTGTAACTTAAAAAGAATATACATTCTTCTGTCATGTATGAGGTGTTGTCAATTGTCAACTAGGTCAAGTTTGTCACTTGGATTGTTAAGTATTCTTTACCCTTAATTTTTTCCTGCTTGTTCATCATCTCTTATGTGCACAAAATCTTATGCAAAACATGTTGCACAATTATAATTGTGGATTTGTTTCCCCTTTTAGACATGCCCAGTCATTGCTTGTAAATTTTATATACTATGTTATTGAGGACATGCAGATTTACCATCATGATCTGCTCCTGTGTACTGACTCTTTTAAAAAGTGGTGTGCTGAGGCTGGCTTGCGTTGGTTTCAAGCTAAATGTGAATGTCTCTTTCCGACTCCATATTCAATGACATCATGTTGGTAGACTGAAATCAGCCATAGTGGAAATAATTACACTGTAGAAATTGGCAAATGCTACAAAACAAGTCTCCTCAGAGAGCCATTTTATTCATTTAACATACGACTGCATTTATAAATAGGAGATATTTCTCTTTATCTTAGCAGCAGCTCTTGCCTAAATATCTCATCTACTTCTTCTGATATTAGTATAGATATGCCAGATTTCTTTTGGTTACTGTTTACATGGTATTTATTTTCTATAACTTTAAACTGTTCTCTGTCTTTATATCTGTGAGGTGTCCCTGTTAACACTGTGAAGTTTTGTTTTGTTTTTTATATAGATTCATAATCATTGTATTTATGGAGAATTTGATCTAGTAATATTTAATTATAATATATTTGGATTTATATTTTTCATATTACTATATGTTTTCTATTTGAGACATCTGTGTCATATTTATTCGTTCTCCCTTTTGATTAATTAAATATGTATTTTATAAACAAAGAAAAGAGGAGAAAAACAAAAAAAACACTCTTAACTACAGAGAACAAATTGATGGCTACCAGATGGGAGGGGGATGGGGGGATGGATGAAACAGGTGAAGAGATTAAGAGTACACTTATCATGATGAGCACTGAGTAATGCATAGAATTGTTGAATCACTATATTGTACACCTGGAACTAATATAACACTGTATGTTGATTATACTGGAATTAAAATTAAAAACAAATATATATTTTGTCATTCTATTTCCCCCTCTATTAACTTATTAACCATACTTATTATTAATATATGTTTTTCCTGTGCTTTATGTAGAGATGACTTCTTGCTTTCTCTTTAAGATTTTTTAATGTAGTATACTATAGATAACATGAAATTTATAATTTTAACTGCTTGAGGTATACAATTCAGTGGCATTTAGCACATTCATCCCCACCATCTCATTATAGGACTCCAAAAGGAAACTCTATGGAACATCAATGCAGTTGCCTACGTTGTAGCTATGAAAAAATAATGACAAAGATAACTATGAACCAGTGTAGAGGGATCGCCAGGATAAATTGTTAAGTGGGAAAAAAGCAATGTATAAAGCATATGCTGAGCATCTAGAACTCAGTACTTTTTTTTGTAGCTCACTACTTTTTGTATAATAATGAAGGGGAAATAAAATATCATGTATTTGCCCATTAGAGCAAAAAGAAACACAGGAAGAATAAATCAGAAACTAGTGAGATTGCTTACCTACAGAAGGTAGGCAACAATGGGCAAGAAAGGATGGGAGATGAGTCTATTTATTTGTATGGTTTTGACTATGTTATCTTTTACCTAGTAAAAATTAATATGGGGGAAAAAACAAAAAAGAATAAAACAAAAAAAATAAACCTAGCTATATTTCAAACTAATACCATAATTAGACTAAAGGGGAAAATAAAATACCTAATCTAAGTAATTCTTGAACACAGAATTTTATCTATATACCCATAGTAAAGAAAAAACTGTAAGCGAAGTTTTTAAGCTTCAGTTAATTTGTTATTACAGTGGTATGAGTTGAAGATTCTAAAATTACTTAACATGCATTCACATATATAGTAAATAAATAAACAAACATATTGTAGAAAAGGGAATGACTTCTCACTATCAGGGAAAGGAGCTATGTACATGGAAAAGGAGAGGCTAGAAAGAATTCTATGGCATCAAACTGGAATTGGAGATATCAGTTTGAACTCATGGGTTTTAATATGTATAAATAGATTGAATTTACATTATAGTAGTATCCATACTATTCCCAGTTCTCCATTCTTTCCGTCTGTCCCCTGACCCACTTTCTATGGGTAACCATCCCTTTAGTTTATTAGTTTGTAGTTTTTCTTTCCTGTGTTTCTGTTACATATATTTCCTGGTTGCATCCTCAGATCATTTAGAAGCTTTGTAAGCTATGAACACACCTCACGCCAAATGTGTTTTTTACCATTCTCCTTTAAAAGGGACCAAAGTTAACCTTCTGGAGAGGTCTCTGAACTTGAGAATACCAGGCATATACCCTCATCCTGGCCCTAACCCTAAACCTAACCCTAGACTTGAGAAAAAAATAAAATGTGGTGTATATATATATATATATATATATATATATATATATATATTACAATATATATTACACATATAAATATACATTACATACACATACACACTTATACACACAATGGGATATTACTCAGCCATAAAAAAAATGAAATCTTGCCATTGGCAATGGGTGGAGCTACAGTGTATTATCCTAGGTGAAATAAGTCAGTCAGAGAAAAATAAATACCATATGATTTTACTCATATGTGGAATTTAAGAAACCAAACAAATGAACAAAGGGGAGGGGAGAAAGAGGGGGCAAACCAGGAAACAGACACTTAACTATTGGGAATGAACTGATGGTTACCAGAGGGGAGGTGGGTGGGACATTGGGCTAAACAGGTGACGGGTATGAAGGAGTGCACTTGTTGTAATGAGCATGGGATGTTGTATGGAATTGTTGAATGTTGTGCACTGAAACTAATATTAAACTGCATGTTAACTAACTAGAATTTGAATAAAAAATAAAACATAAACATAAAAATAAAAGGGACAAAGTTACTAGAAAAATGGCTGATTCCAGGACTGGGGCCGGGACATGACAAGATTATCCAAGAAAATTTTGCTGAGCCTGAAAGGAAGTGCTCAATGAATCATAGAGACTCAGGAGCCAGCATGAAGGAGCTCCCAATGACCAAATCTGGAATAGTTTGAGCTTCAAGATGAATAGCAAATGCAGTGATTATAACTCAAAGAATAAAAAAGAATTAATAAGTCCACAATATATATAAATCAATGAAAAAAACAAATGAATGTGGGATAAGAGAAAGTTCCTTCTCATATATAACAAATAAAGGTAAAAGAAATGATAGAATTAGAAAATCATCATTTTGCCACCACATTTGCAATAATTTTTCATATAAGATTTACCAATGGATGTTAAACATAGTGGGTAAGATTTTAATGAGAAAAAATTATATGGTTTTAAAATACTACATATTTATAATCCAGATGATACAGATTAATTACAAAGGTTAAATAGTAATTTTACAGTAGAGAACCTAGAAGACACCACCTTAACCAACTGATCAGGATAAAATCACTAGTTTGGTATCATGAAGCCAGGTTCACAGGAGGAGAGTGACAATGCCCTAAAAATGCCACCTCAGCAGTGGAGTCTCATGTCACTTTAAAGAAGAAACAGCTGATACCAGTTTTCCAAGAGTCATCTACTATTTCTGCCACAGTGAACTATTATGATTTGTTTCTCTCTTGGTGTAGTGAGTTATCTCTCTACACTCATCAAGATCTACACTCATAGAGGGTAGGGTCTTTGCCTTTCTTGTTTATGGCTACATTCTCAGCCCTTAGTAGAAGTCCAGATACAGACTCAATGTTCAATGGAACAATGGATGAATAAAACAGCATACGCTCTCATGTTTCTGTGCAATGGTCTTGTTGGCTGCTCTTGGGTGAGATGTTTTCCTGGAGCCAGTTTTCGGCAGAGTGAAGATATGTGAATCCACAGGTGTGAGTAATTAATGAGTGTGGTTAAAAATTTATTGTTTTCCCAGAAAATTGCAGTTTGAGATGTGACAGTCCTTTCTAGGTTTCTGAGATTCCCAGAACATCTTCATCCCCAGCAAATAGAAAAGCATTATGAGGGCAAAGAACCAGAGAAGCAAGTCCAAGTTCTTTCTCGTGCACTCCCTTATTGGGTGGGAGCAACAGGGTGTGTTTTTCATCCTGTTCCTGGGCATGTATCTGACCCCAGTTATGGGAGCCTGTTCATCACGCTGGACTCTCACCTCCTAAGTATATTCCAATGTATTTCTTCCTCAGCCACTTGACCCTCATGGATGTCTCCTTTTCATCTGTCACCATTCCTAAGATGCTGATAAACATGTATATTCCAGAAGAATCCATTCCCTATGCTTGGTGCATTTCACAAATGTATTTCTTCATCAATTTTAGTTGTATTGTAGCTTTCTTCTCATAGTGATGGCATATTACAGGTGTGTGGCCATCTATCACCCTCTTCATTATACCACCATCATGAGGGATGAGCTTTGTATCACCCTAGTGGCTAGGTCCTCATTTTTCTCTTATACCCATGCTCTGTTGCACACCTTCTTCATGGAGCAGTTGTCCTTCTGTGCAGGAGCTGTCATCCCCCACTTCTTTTGTGATCTTGCTATTGTGCTGCAGTCCTCCTGCTCAGACATCTCCTGCAATAAGCTGCTTATTCTCACTGAGAGAGGACTGATCTTCATCCTGCCACTGAGTGGTGTCTTAGGCTCATATATCTACATGGCAGGCATCATTCTGAAGAATGATTTGAGAAAGTCTCCAGAGCCTTGTCTATATGTGACTTCTACCTCTTTGTGGTGTTTTTGTACTATGGGACAATTGCTGGTATCTACTTTTTCCCTGCATCAGGCAACATAATTGCTTCTGTGAGGTACATGGTGGTCCCCCCATGCCAAACCCCTTCATCTACAGCCCGAAGAATAAGATTTTCTTATTTTCTTCAGAAAATCTTTAGAGCCAAGGACATACCTCAGTGTTGTTCGTTCAACCTTGCTGTCAGAGGTACTCATGGGGGCTGTAAACACGTCTCTTTAAAAAGTTGTAGTTTGGCCAGTTCTTATTAAGAATATTTTTAACTCTTAACCTTCTTTTCTTGGTCTCGTGTTACGCTTCCTCTCATATTTATGTTCACCTGATTGTTCTTTTTCCTTACCTGCTATCTGATTTGTGTGCATTAATGCTCTGCAGTGAAAATGCAAGCCCTCCTGTAACCTGATGAAATTCTCTGCAAGACTGTGAAACTTTGGCACCCATTTCTCTGGGCTTTAGGACGTTTTAAAATCCTCATTTTTTTCTTTATAACCCTAGCTGGTATTGATATCAACACATATTTTTAATTTTTTAAAAGTATTTGTTTATTTTTGAGAGAGAGCGTGGGGGAGGAGCAGAGGGAGAAGGAGACCCAGAACCTGAGGCAGGCTCCTAGCACTGAACTCTCAGCACAGAGCCTGAGACGGGGCTCAAACTTGTGAACTGCAAGATCATGACCTGAGCCAAAGTCAGATGCTTAACCATCTGAGCCACCCAGGCGCCCCTATATCAACAGAGACTAATCTGAGTTTTCACAGTATCATTAAAGTTCACTTATTTCATGTGTGAGAAATCCAGAAGTTACCAAACTGCTATATATCTGAAAGACATGAGAGTAGCTATTGCATTAATCAAGCATTTAAATGTATATTTATTTACTCCTCAGAACATTTCTGTTATAAAGGTGCCATTATTTTTCAGATTTACAGAGAATCAAACTAAAAGCCAGGGATATCAATTAAGCAGTTGCCCCCCAAGACTTAACCTCAGATATGTGTGAATTCAAAAAAATCATGTGTTTAACCATATTACTTTATTGCCATTATTCTGATTTCATATATGATTGGACACTTTGGCTGTTTTATACATAAAGCATAGAGTATATACTCTTTTGTGTTCCCATTCTGTTTTGTTCTGTATAGTTATGGTTAACTCATTCTCATGGCTTTATCGTTTTCAATTGTGTCTATATTCCTTAATTTATTTATCCACTCTAGTTCTGATTGACATTGGGTAGTTCCCAGTTCAGGGCTTGTGTATATCCTCATAATGGAATTTTTGAAAGAAAATATATGTATACTTCAATTAATTAACAGATAATATTTTAAAAAGTTAGACAAAGTGTTTGCTTCAGTTTCCACTGCTCCCTGTAATATACTTACTCACCAACTTTTATACTGTCCATCTTCTCTACTGTACACATTCTTATGGGCTGGTAGGAGTCATGAGTTGTGGTCTGAATTTGCATTTTTCTGATAACTCATGTACTTTTACCTTCTTTGCCCATACTTACTAGGAATTTGGGTATCCTTTCTTGTAAATGGTCTGTTCTTAGTCATTTGGTGCTGTTTTATTGGGTAGTCTAGTTTTTTTCTTATTGGTTTCTAGGAGTTCTTCATGTATATGTAGATTCCTGGAAATAAGCCATTTGCTGGGAATATGTATTGAGAATATATTCTTGTTATGTGGCTTGCTTTTTCATAATCTTTATGGGTCTTTTGAGGAACAGAGTTTATGTATCCTAACTTAGTCCTATGTATTAAATTTTTTCCTTATGTGGCTAACTTTATCTATACCCTATTTAAGAAATTTTTGTCCACCAAAAGAACTTGATGATATTCCCCTAAATTTTTATCTTAAAAAGATTCTTCTCTTGCTTTTAATATGTGTATCTAAAGTCTGTCTGGGTTCACGTTTGGTGTATTTTTTTTAAGGAATATTTATTTATTTATTTATTAATTATATAATTTATTGTCAAATTGGCTAACATACAGTGTGTAAAGTATGCTCTTGGTTTTGGGGGCAGATTCCTGTGGTTCAAGGCACAGACCCAAATTAATTGTATTCTGTATGAATATCCAATAGATACATATTACAATTTATTAAAAATGCCATCTTTCCTTAGTTGATCAAGTTTGCAACTTAACAAACTTCTCTGTAGTCTATCCAAGAAAATCAATTTTAATTTTTTGTCCTGGAGCTCACTTATCACAGCCCAGATAATCAAGACTTATTGTACAGCAGTTATACTTACAGCTAGACACAAAAATGAGGTAAAAAGATAAGGTCAGGATAAATGATTTACACACACGTTGCATCTCAAAGGTAGAAGCAGTAATTCCTATGTATAAAATTCATAAAATATTTTTAGTATATTTAAATAAAAGATACTATTATAAAATAATACATTGTCTTGATCTTTATCATTGCTCAAATTTTATTGTCTTGCTTAACAGTAAAAATTACAATTGAAAGTACTAATTTTCCAAACAATAAATCATGTCCATGAAAATTGTATGGTACTGAGGGGCATAGATTCTTTTAATTCTTGAATATCTACTGAATACAAAATACTCTTGTCTCTCGTGTAGTGCATTTTGTCACTTTACAGATTTGGAAACCAAGCCCTAATTAAACTTGGTTAAATGATATTGCTAAAGTCAGAGAGTAATAGTTAAGAACATAAATTAAAAGTTAAAACATATAATTTGTATTAACATTTTTAATTTTTTAAAAAATTGAATGCACTGTGATGAACTGAACCTTGTATTAAGAGCATCTTTAAATAGTGCCTGAGATTCAGAATAGTGTTATCAGTCAAATATAGGAGGAGGAGGAGGAAAAAAAAAATCCATCCTTTCTCCATTCAAGGAATCAAATGATTGAATATGAGTTATCTTGGCTTTTTTTCCTTGAATTTCCATTTGAATTTTAGATTCTGCTTGACAATTAAAAAACAAAACAAAACTTGGTTTTTTATTTAGGATGGTATTCAAAATATAAAATAGCTTAAAGAGAACTAACATTTCAAAAATATTGACTCTCTAATCTGGGAACATGTATATATATCTTGGTTATTTTTATCTTCTTGTTTTCTTTCAAGACATTTTTTAGTTTTAAGATACAGGAATTACACATTTTTTCATTCAAACTTTCCCTGGATATTTCATATTTGTATGTAATTTAAAACTTTTGCAATCATTTAACTTTCATATTCAATTTTTTTCTACAATATAGAAATACAATTGACTTTTCTATGTCAAAGTCAATATATAACTATACTGAATTCACTATTCTTATAATTTGTATATTGTTTTTTGTATTTTAGGTAAGTGATAATATTATCAGTGAACAATAAATGAATTCTACCCTCTCAATATTTAGACTCCTTATTCTTTATATCTACATAATGTACTGGTTAAAATTTCTGGTACAATCTTTTGTTCTTGTAACTTTATATAGTAAAATCCAGCTCAATGATTTTTAATAAGTTTACTGAGTTGTAACCTAGATGAAATTGATAAATTCCCAGAAACATACAGCCTACCAACATTGAATGACAAAAGAATAGAAACCTTGAAGAGACCAATAACAAATAAGGAGATTGAATCAGTGATCATAAACCTCCCAATATAGAAGAGCCCAGAACCAGATAGTTTCACTGGTGAATTTTATCAAATATTTAAAGAAGAATTAGCACCAGTATTCTTAAAGTCTTGCAAAAAATTAAGAGAGAACACTTCCAAACTCACTTTAGAAGACAAATATTACCCCAGTATCAAAGCCAGCCAAAAGCACCATATGAAAAGAAAACTAAAAGCCAATATCTTTTGCACAGTGGAAGAAACAGTCAACAAAGCTAAAAGACAAACTGTGGAATAGGAGAAGATATTTACAAATGACACATATGATAAAGGGTTAGTATCCAAAATATGTAAGAACATATCAAACTCAACACCCAAAAAACAAGTAATCCAATTAAAAAATGGATAGTGGGTGGTGGAGAGGGGTGATGGGCATTGAGGAGGGCATTTGTTGGGAGGAGCACTGGATGTTTTATATAAGCAAAAAACCACAGGAATCTACCCCAAAAAACAAGAGCATACTTTACACCCTGTATGTTAGCCAATTTGATAATAAACTATATTTAAAAAAAAGGAAAGACAGTATTTACAAATAAGAAAAAAAAATGGACAGATGATATGAATAGACATTTCTCCAAAGAAGACATCAGATGGCCAACCCACACATGAAAAGATACTCAACATCACATATCATCAGGGAAATGCAAATCAAAACTACAATGAGATAGCATCTCACACCAGTCAGAATGGCTAAAATCAAAAACACAAGAAACAAAAAGTGTTGATGAGGATGTGGAGAAAAAGCAACCCTCTTGCACTGTTGGTGGGAATGCAACCTGGTGCAGCCACTGTAAAAAACAGTATGCAGTTTCCTTAAAATTTAAAAATAGAACTCCTCTATGACCCAGTAATAGCACTACTGGGTATCTACCCAAAAAATAGAAAAACAGTAATTCAAAGGGATACAGACACTCCTATGTTTAGAGCAGCATTATTTACAAAAGCCACATTATGGAAAGAGCCCAAGTGTCCACTGATAGATAAGTGGATAAAAAAGAGAACACACACACACACACACACACACACACAGAGGAATATTGTTCAGCCATAAAAAAAAAATGAAATCTTGTCATTTGCAGTGACACGGATGGAGCTAGAGAGTATAATTCTAAGGAAATAAATTAGTTACAGAAAGACAAATACCACATTATTTCACTCATATGTGGAATTTAAGAAACGAAACAAATGAGCAAAGGGGAAAAAAGAGAGAGGGGGAGAGAGAGAGAGAGAGAGAGAGAGAGAGAGAGAGAGAGACCAAGAAAGAGAGTCTTAACTACAGAGAACAAACTGATGGTTAACAGAGGGGAGATAGGTAAAGAATTGGTGAAATAGGTGATGGGGATTAAGGAGGACACTTGTTGTGATGAACACTGGGTGATATACGGAACTGTTAAATCACTATATTGTACACCTGAAACTAATGTAATACTGTATATTAGCTATACTGGTATTCAAAAAATAAAGCCAATATCTTAATGAACATAAATGCAAAAGTCCTGAACAAAATACTAGCAGACCAAATTCAAAAGCACATTAAAGGTATCATACACCATGACCAAGTGGGATTTATCCCTGGGATGCAAAGATGGTTCACATATGCAAATCAATTAATGGAATATACCACATTAACAAAGTAAAGAAGAAAAAACACATATCATCTCAATAGTTGAAGAAAAAGGATTTGACAAAATTCAACACACTTTTATGATAAAAACTCTCAAAAAACTAGGCATACAAGGAATTTACTTTAACATGATAAAGTTTATATAGGCTAAGCCCACAACCAATATTATATTTAATAGTGAAAAGCTGAAAGCTTTTCTTCTAAGATCAGTAACAAGACTGGGATGCCCACTCTTGCCACTTCTATTTAATATAGTACTGGAAGACCTAGTCAGAGGAATTAGAGGTGATATTTATAACTATAAAGGTTGTTAGTTAACTTAAAGGAGAACAAAGTGGGAGGCATTTCACTCCCTGATTTAAAAACTTACTGTAAAGCTTCAATCATCAAGAAAGTGTAGCACTAACATAATAATAGACATATAGAACAATGAAACAGAATTGAGGGCCCAGAAATAAACCTCATTAAGGAATAAGCCTTATTTTTGTGGTCAACTGGTTTTTGACACAGGTGTGAAGGCAATTCAATGGGGAAAGGATAATCTTTTCAACACATAGTGCTAGGCAACATGGATATCCCCATGCAAAACCCTCAACTTAGACCCTTACTTAATACCATACACACAAAAAAAACTTAACTCAAATTGGGTCACATACTGAAATATAAGAACTATAAGGGTTTTAGAAAAAAATAAGAGAAACTATGTGTTTCCTTGGGTTAGGCAAAGATTGCTTAATGATTCATAAAAGAAAAAAAAATAGAAATTGGACTTCATCAAAGTTCAAAACTTCTGCTCCAAGAGACAAACCGTTAAGACAATGAAAACAAAGGGGTGCCTGGGTGGCTCAATCGGTTAAGCATCTGACTCTTGATTTCTGCTCAGGTCACGATCTCATGGTTAGTGAGTTCAAGCCCCACATCAGGCTCTGTGCTGACAGCGTGGAGTCTGCTTGAGATTTCCTCTCTCTGTATGACTGCCCTGCTCTTGCACGTGCTCTCTCTCTCTTTCTCTCGAAGGAAGGAAGAAAGGAAGGAAGGAAGGAAGGAAGGAAGGAAGGAAGGAAGGAAGGAAGGAAGGAAGGAACTGAAAAGAAAGATACAGATTAGGAGAAAATATTTGAAAATTATGTGTATGATGAGGGTCCAGTCTCCACTTAGAATAGATAGAAAACTTCATACACATGGGGCGCCTGGGTGGCGCAATCGGTTAAGCGTCCGACTTCAGCCAGGTCACGATCTCGCGGTCCGTGAGTTCGAGCCCCGCGTCGGGCTCTGGGCTGATGGCTCAGAGCCTGGAGCCTGTTTCCGATTCTGTGTCTCCCTCTCTCTCTCTGCCCCTCCCCCGTTCATGCTCTGTCTCTCTCTGTCCCAAAAATAAATAAACGTTGAAAAAAAAAATTAAAAAAAAAAAAAAAGAAAACTTCATACACAAATATCCCATGCTGTAGTGCATGTGCTGTCAAGACAGGAAGAAGAACAGGAAGAAGAGCAGTGCAGACACAGTGAGAGGTAGCATTCAGAGAACAGGTTGTGAGTGAATAAAGAGTTCACATGGCTTTGATGCTGAACCGGGTACCAGACAGTTCTAGGCCACCTTCTCCTCTACCTCCTACTCAAACTCACCCTCCTCCTTGACCCTGGAAACCTGGTATCGCTGGTACTCAGACACCAGGTCATTCATGCTGCTCTTGGCCTAGGTGAGCTCCATCTCATCCATGCCTTCCCTCGTGTACCAGTGCAGGAAGGCCCTGCATTTGAACAAGGCCATGAACTGCCATGAGATGTGCACCTGAACACAGATGTGCTGTGAGATGTGCTCCTGGGTGGTGGTGGTGCTGCTACTGGAGGTGGTGGATATTTTTGGCTCCTGGGGCTGAATGTCACAGACAGATATTTTTACATCATTAGGATCCATTTTCATTCTTTTGCATGTGGATATCCAGTTTCTTGACACCATTTATTGAAGAGACTATCCTTTACTTATTGTGTATACACTTGGCTCCCTTGTCAAGGATTAGTTGATGGCATATGCATGGGTTTATGTCTGGGCTCTGTATTCTGTTCCATGTTCTACACGGTTTTATGCCAGTAACATATATTGTTGATTACTATAGGTCTGTATTATAGTTTAAAGTCAGGAAGTGTGATGCCTCCCACGTTGTTCATTTTTCTCAAGATTTCTTTGGCTTTTGTGGCTCTCTTGCAGTTCTCTAAGAATGGAATGAATGGTGGCAGTGGAATATGTGCTTTAATGTAGTTTGGGGTTAGTGGTTTGGGAGTCTACAAAGGCTAGTACTACTCTATCTGGGCCTTTTTGTGATATATGGAGAGACAGATTCCACTGCTGGATTCTTCAGAGGTCAAGGGTGTCCGTGGCCCCTCCACCTTCTCATGACCAGGCAGAGGGGAGGCTGATGTGTCACTGATTTTAGGGACACTTTCTTCTGGGACTCTTTTGTCCCTGCATAGGATCCATCTCAAGAGGGAGGCAGGAAATTGCACAATTAGTTCTGTTGGCTTCTTCTCTAACAGAAGCTTGGGGTTGTGTTCCCCTGGGTCTTTTTCTTGTTGGTAAATGTGAATCTTCCTGCTCATTATTCCAGTGCTTGTGAACAGGAATGAAAGGTGTTAAAGACCATTAGGCCATAAGAGAGGAGTATTCAGATAACAGCCCGGACCAGCAAGAATTGGCATCCATTGGAGGAAGGTGAGGAACCATCACTTGGCCTAGATATGTGTGTGTATGTGAGGACTAGAGACAGAAAGAGAAAATGGGTGTTTACATTGCTTGTGTTTTTAGAGGCTAAGTGACTTGCACACTGACCTCTATGATGCTGCTAGCCACATGTGGTCATAAAGTTAAATTTAATTAAAATTAACTGAAATTACAATCTTAGTTCCTCAGTTTCAGTAGCTCTATTTCAAGTCTTCAGTCACATGGGGCTAGTGCTGCTATAGTGGACAATGTAGATACAGAGCATTTCTATCCTGGTAGAAAGTCCTAATGTATAGTGCTAATAGTAGACCATGGAGGGCTGGAAATCTTTTGCTAATGTGTGCATGTGTGCTTGTGTGTGTTTATGTGTGTGTGTGTGTGTATGTGTGTGTGTGTGTGTGTGTGCGTGTTGCTTCTTTTTATGTTACTTGTATGTTGTGTTTGACTATGTGTGATTCATATTGTGTGTAGTGGGGATTTTGTGTGTGTGTGTGTGTGTGTGTGTGTGTGTGTGTGTGGTTTGTGAGTTCCCTGGATGACTGGATGTGGTGTTCATATAATTTTTTAAAAAATATAATTTACTGTCAAATTGGCTTACATATAACACCCAGTGCTCATCCCAACAAGTGCCCTCTTCAATGGCCATCACCCATTTTCCCCTCTCCCCACCACCCCCCCCATCCACCCTCAGTTTGTTTTCTGTATTTAAGAGTCTCTTGTGGTTTGCCTCCCTCCCTCTCAGTTTGTAACTATTTCTTCCCCTTCCCTTCCCCCATGGTTCTGTTAAGTTTCTCAAGATCCACATATGGGTTAAAACATATGATATTTGTCCTTCTCTGAGTGACTTCTTTCACTCAGCATAATACCAACCCTCTTGCACTGTTGGTGGGAATGCAAACTGGTGCAGCCGCTCTGGAAAACAGTGTGGCGGTTCCTCAAAAAATAGAACTACCCTACGACCCAGCAATAGCATTACTAGGCATTTACTCAAAGGATACAGGAGTGCTGATGCATAAGGGGACATGTGCCACAATGTTTATAGCAGTGTTTTCAACAATAGCCAAATTATGGAAAGAGCCTAAATGTCCATCAAATGATGAATGGATAAAGAAAATGTGCTTTATATGTACAATGGAATACTACTTGGCAATGAGAAAGAATGAAATCCTGCCATTTGCAGCAACGTGGATGGACTTGGAAGGTATTATGCTGAGTGCATGATTTTTTTAAACAGCTTTATTGAGGTGTAACTGATACAAAAATCTGTATAAAGTTAATGTATACAATTTAATGAGTTTGGACCTATGCATATACATTTGAAGCTATCACCACAATCAAGGCAATAGACATGTCCATCACATCCCAAAATTTCCTTGTGCCTCCTCTTTTTTTGAAGTTAAAATAGCTTAAAATGAGATCTACTCTTTTCATGAATTTTGAAGTGCACAATAAAGTACTGTGGACTGCAGGCACTATGCTGTATAGCAGGCCTCTAGAACTAATTCATCTTGAATAACCAAAACTTTATATCAATAACAGCTCTACCTTTCTCCCCCTCCCCTTGGTAACTACTGTTTATTCCCTGTTTCTACGAGTTTGACCCTTTTAGATACCTCATAAAAGTGAAATCCTGCAATATTGGTCCTTCTGTAACTGGCTTATTTCATTTAGTGTAATGTCCTCCAGGTTCATCCATGTTGTCACAGATAGAAGGATTTCCTTCGTATTTAAGGCAGAATAATATTCCATTTTATGTTTATACCACGTTTTCTCTACCCATTCTTCTCATTTGGGTTGTTTCTATAACTGAATTATTGTGAATAGGACTGCAGTAAACATGGAAGTGCAGATATATCTTTGAGATCCTGATTTCAGTCCTTTCTTGTATATACCCAGAAGTGAGATAGCAAGATCATGTGGCAATTCTATTTTTAATGTTTTAGGGAAACTCCATTCTGTTTTCCATAGCAGCTGAGCATTTTACAGCCCCCAAACAACATAGAAGCGTTCCTTCTGCATGTTTTTTAAAGTTGTGTGTGACAAAATGTTTCATCTTAAGGAGGAATGTAAGTTAGTATGAATCCATGCAAACTTCTACACTTTTGAACTAGAGATGAGTATAGGTCAGAGAGAGCCAAAGCATAGGACCTTGGGTTTGTTTCTGTGTTACTCTGTGTGTCTGTTTTTGTGTCTAACACACTCACATATGTGCAGGACATAGCAATATGTGTATGCACTTGACTTAGGGAAACAGCCCCAGAGTCTTGTCTCAGCCCTCTTGTCTTGTCTCCTCTTGTCTCCCCTTGTCTCAGCCCTAGACATAAACAGGAAGCTCTAAGCAAAGTCCTCTTTATGCTAAGTTGGTGGCAATTTGTCCATGTGGTTTGAAGACTACTGAACTTCTCCAGGGCCCCCAATTTTCTTCATTGACCTTCAGTAATTTCCAAATTTCCACTTTGGGGAACATGGTGTAGTTAATTCTGGAACCTTGTCTAGTTACTCAGATGACTATGAATTCTGATATAACTCCTCAGTCCAATACCATCTGTAATATCTTGATTCTCTGGCCACACCATTGGGCAAATTCTCATGTCACTCACATTGCTTGTGTGCTTAGAACTTAGCCATTTTGGGGACACCTGGGTGGCTCAGTTGGTTAAGCATCCAACTTTGGCTCAGGTCGTGATCATCAAGCTATGCATTGGGCTCTCTACTGTCAGCACAGAGCCCACTTCATATCCTGTGTCCTCCTCTCTCTTTACCCCTCCCTGCTAGTTCTCTCTCTCTCAAAATAAATAAATAAACTTAAAAAGAAAAGAACTCAGCCATTTTGAAGTACTGGAGATAAAAGGGGAGAGAGATGATGGCAGACATGAAGAAGTTATTTATTGGAAAATTTATTTAAAATGCAGTGAGTCAATTGCTGCGGATGAAGTAATCTTCAGGGGCCATGGTCTGGGCCTTCACTGTTTCCCTGAATGTGTGAGAGAGACCACAGAAGTAAACACATTTTCAGTAAGCTATTTGATTTTGCTTGATGGCCTATTCATACCTCCGTTATCTTTAATTCCTGACCTGTGATCTTGGTCACTCATCCTGCCAAAACAGTGAGTTTATTTATTTTTTGGTCACCATTCATTCATTCATTCATTCATTCATTCATTCATTTATAAAATATTTTATTTTTAAGTAATCTCTACACCTAACGTGGGGTTTGAACTCACGACCTCGAGATCAAGAGTCTCATGCTCTCTACCAACTGAGCCAGCAAGACACCCCTGACTATTATCTTTAGTCAATAATTTATCAACTCTTCCTGATACATTTTCCAACTTAAAGGTTTTTTTTTTTATTTTGGTGAAATGTGCGTAACATAAAATTTACCATGTAAGTAATTTTTTAAGTGTGCAGTTCTGTGGCATTATGTACATTTACAACATCACCACCATCTACTTCCAGAACTTTTTTATCTTCTCAAAATGAAACTGTATACACTGAACAATTTCTCATTTCTCTTCTCCCTAACTGCTGACCACCACCATTCTACTTTTTGTCTCTATGAATTTAACTATTCTAGGATCTCATGTAAGTGGAATCATACAGTATTTATACTTTGGTGACTGACTTATTTTAGTCAGCATAATGTCAAGGTTCATCCAGGTTGTAGCAGGAGTCAGGATTTCCTTCCTTCCATTCCATTGTATGTATATACCACATTGTGTTTATCCGTTCATTTGTCAATGGACACAGGTTGTTTCCATCTTTGGCTGTCATGAATAATGCTGTTTTGAGAAAGAATGAAATCATGCCATTTGCAGCAATGTGGATGAAACTGGAAGGTATTATGCTGAGTGAAATAAGTCAGTCAGAGAAGGACAGATGTCATTTGTTTTCACTCATATGTGGATCTTGAGAAACTTAACAGAAGGCCATGGGGGGAGGGAAGGGGAAAAAATAGTTACAAACAGAGAGGGAGGGAGGCCAAAAAACCACAAGAGGCTCTTAAATACAGAGAACAAATTGAGGGGGGATGGGGGGATGGGGGAGAGGGGAAAATGGGTGATGGGCATTGAGGAGGGCACTTATTGGGATGAGCACTGGGTGTTGTATGTAAGCCAATTTGAGAATAAATTATATTCATAAAAAATGAATAATGCTGCTTTGAACATGGGTGTACAAATATTTAAGAACCTTATTTCAATTGTTTTGGATATATACCCAGAAGTGGAACTTCTGGATTTATGATAATTCTGTGCTTAATTTTTTAAGGAACTGCCATAGTGTTTTTCATAATAACTGCACCATTTTACGTGTACCAGCAATACACAAGTGTTCCCATTTCTCCACATCCTCATCAACACTAATTTCCTTCCTTCCTTGCTTGCTTGCTTGCTTGCTTGCTTCCTTCCTTCCTTCCTTCCTCCCTGCCTCCGTTTTTCTTTTTTCTTTTCTTTTCTTTTCTTTTCTTTTCTTTTCTTTTCTTTTCTTTTCTTTTCTTTTCTTTTCTTTTCTTTTCTTTTCTTTCTTTCCCTTCCCTTCCCTTCCCTTCCCTTCCCTTCCCTTTCTTTTTGATGATAGTCATTCTAATGGTGTGAAGTGAGTCTGTGTATTGAGGGCTTATTTTGTACATGGCATGTTTCTTTAATCTTCTCAATGCTTAAGTGGCAAGCATGTGTATGTGTGTATGTGACAGACAGAGAGACAAAGATAGAGACAGAGACAGAGAGACAGAGAGGGCAAGCAACAATCAGGATAAGCAAGAACCAGATACAAGCTCATAAGCAGTCTGGCTGCAGAGCTATGCTCTTCATCAGTGCTGTGAGGCTGCTTACTTGAATGTGGGCTCCCCAGAGGAAGGGATTTATTCATTACTTTCTTCCTAGTGCCTATCACAGTGTCTCCACATGTGTAAAAAACAAAATCAAAAAAGAATGAGTTGTTCCTGATTTTGACTGAAGAGTTTGGTGTCACGTACTTTCTCCAAGTGACTGTCAGGGTTCACACAAATCTCATTGCATCCCTCTCACGAGACTGGACGAGGCATCCATATGTGAATTGCAAGGCAATATTTGCCTGAATGCTGACAGTCACTTGGAGAAAATATATGACTATACAGTAATTTCTATGCATAGTATTTCTAAGCACCTGTCATTTCCCATTTCTCTTTATTCCTAGAGGAGAGAAAGCAGCATGAGGGGGGAGAACCAGAGCAGCGTGTCTGAGTTCCTCCTCCTGGGGCTCCCCATCTGGCCAGAGCAGCAGGCCGTGTTCTTTGCCCTGTTCCTGGGCATGTACCTGATCACGGTGCTGGGGAACCTGCTCATCATCCTGCTCATCAGGCTGGACTCCCGCCTCCACACCCCCATGTACTTCTTCCTCAGCCACTTGGCCTTCACTGATGTCTCTTTCTCTTCTGTCACTGTCCCAAAGATGCTGATGAACATGCAGACTGAGCACCTATCAATCTCCTATCCAGGATGTATTTCACAGATGTATTTTTATATACTTTTCGGTTGTGTTGATAATCTCCTTCTCGCAGTGATGGCATATGACAGGTATGTAGCCATCTGTCATCCTCTATACTACATCACCATCATGAAGGAGGATCTGTGTGTGCTGCTGGTGGCTGGCTCCTGGATTCTCTCCTGTGGCAGTGCCCTCTTACACACCCTCCTCCTGACCCAGGTGTCCTTCTGTGCTGACAACATCATCCCCCACTTTTTCTGTAGCCTCCCCATCCTACTCAGGCTGTCCTGTTCAAACACCTCTCTTAATGAGCTGGTCATATTTACTGCAGGGGCTGCAGTTGTCATTTTCCCGTTGACTGGCATCCTGGTCTCTTATGGACGCATTGGGGCTTCTATTCTGAAGGTGCCCCCTACCAAAGGTATCCGCAAAGCCTTGTCCACCTGTGGCTCCCACCTCTCTGTAGTGTCTCTATTCTATGGAACAATTATGGCACTGTACTTTTCTTCCTCATCGAGCAACTCCAATGACAACGACATGATTGCCTCACTGATGTATACAGTGGTCACCCCCATGTTGAACCCCTTCATCTACAGCCTGAGGAACAGAGACATGAAATTGGCTCTGGAGATTCTTTTCAGAAACAACATTGTTTTCACCAAGTGAGAATCACCTAATTGTATTACTTTACCCACTGACCTTGTTAGAGATGACTTCTTGCAAAATTGTTTGTTGACTATCCATGTCTCTTGCATTTTCCCAACTACTCTTTAAATGGACAGTTATGTTGTAGGACCTGACCCCTTTCACTTTGGTCATACCTAGCTTTTAATTATAACCCACAGTTTCTATTTGTTGAAGTAAATGAGATATAAACAAGCTCCTTATTTCTTGTTTCTTGTCTACAAATATTCAGTCAAGTTTCTAATGTTTAGTTTTAGAAAGTCCAGAATGCTTACCTTCTAAATGCAGTAGCTAGATAATAAAGTGATTTCGATGGTTTGTTAAAACTGAAATGAACTTTAATTTGATTGTGCCTGTGACAAGAAGTTAATAGGGGAGCACAGAGGAGTCAATTCAATTACCAAATTTCTCCATTTTAGAAAGATTATGATTTTCTGCTCTAAGTTGGATTTTTGTGGTGAGAACAGCCTCTATCTGTCTGATTAATTTTAATCTGGGAAAATAAGTGTTGTCTTATTCCCAAACAGAGAGCTTCTACTTCTGAGAAGGAAAAGATAAATGTGTGAATTCATAACTGTTCAATATTTACCATGACTACTATATGCTAGGCAATTTTCCAAGCTCTGGGTGTGCAAGTTAAAAAACAGAAAGACCTCCAAATCGATTGCCATGCAGAATTTACATTCCAGCATTCCTGACCCCACTCATCATGCTCCTTTTTTTTTTCCATAGCAGTTTTCAACCTTCTAACATACCATGAGCTTTACTTATTTCCTTTATTGTCGTTGTTTCTTTACTAGAATGTAAGCTCTGTGGGAGATGAGTTTTTGTGTCTGAATTAAACGCATAAATTTTAAGTTTTGTTTGTAGGTAAAAACTGCTGTAAGTAAAGGAAACATTAAAGCGGGGAACAATATGATTTAACTTATAAGTGGAATCTAAAAACAAAAAAGAAATGAATAAACTAACAAAACCCAGAATCAGACCTATAAACACAGAGAACAAACTGATGGTTGCTAGAGGGAAGGGGGGTCAGTAGTGGGCAAAATGGGTGAAGAGGAGTGGGAGAAACAGCCCTCCAGATATGGAATGAATAAGTCATGGGAATAAAAGGCAGAGCATAAGGAATATAGTCAATGGCATTGTAATAACAATGTATCAGGACAGATGGTAGCTATATTTATAGTAAACATAACATAATGTGTAAACTTGTTGAATCATCATGTTGTACAACTGAAATTAATGTAATATTGTATTCAACTATACTCATAAAAAAAAAAAGAAGGGGGAAATGAGAGTTCTGGTGGGGGGTGGTGCTTTATAATTTAATGGTCACTGGAAAGGTAACATTTAAACTAAGACATTAGTGAGGACAGGTAAGTGAGCCATGGGGATTTCTGAGGAAAAAGCATCCCAAGCATGAAGATCAGCAACTAAGAAATACCCTGGGGTAAGATGGTATCAGGCCTATTCCAGGAACGTTAAATGGGCCTCTGTAGCTATACAGGGATGAGTGGGGGGTGGGTGGTAGACGATATGTTAAAGATATCAAGGAACCACATTTGTAAGGCACCTCAGGTCATAGTAAGCGTATTAGTCAAAATTCTCCAGAAAAATAGAACCAAGAGGGTTTGTGCATGTTTGTGGGAGAGAGGCGCATGGGGGGAGATTTTCAGGAATTAGCTCATGTGATTATGGAGGCTGGTAAGTCCCAAATCAGCAGGGTGACAGGCTGGAAATCCAGAGAAATGTTTCAGTTTGAACCCAAAGGCAGTTTTCTGGCAAAATTGCTTCTTCTTTGGGGGAAGGCAGTCTTTTGCCCTATAGATTGGATAAGGCCCATCTGCAGTATGGAGGGCAATCTACTCAAAACCTGCTGATGATTGAGAGGGAGGCAAACCAAAAGAGACTCTTAAAAATTCAGAGAACAATTGATGGTTGCTGGAGGGGGCGGGGGGATGGGCTAAATGGGTGACCGAAGGCATTAATGCCATGTAAATGGCATTAACGAGGGCAATTGTTGGGATAAACACTGGGTGTTATATGTAATTAATGAATCACTAAATCCTACTCCTGAAACCAGTACTACACTGTATGTTAACTAACTTGAATTTAAATTTTAACATGTTCATCTCTCTTAAAAATGCCCTCATAGAAACATCTAGAATAGTGTTTGTCTAAATACCTGGTTACTGTAGCCTAGCCAAGGTGACACATAAAATTAAGCATCATAGTAGAGTTTCATCTTTAGTGTGAGTGATTTGGGAATCCACTGGATGCTATTCGATAGAGGAATGGCAAGATCCTTTTAACATAGGTATACATCTATGAAACTATCAAAGATAAACCATCAAGATAATGAAGTTTCCTCAGGCTTACCCTCCTGCCCCTCTTTGTTTCTCCCATCTGTCCCCGGGGGAACTACTGATCTTTTTTTTTTTTTTTTCCACATTGATTATTTCCATCTTCAAGAAGTTTATCTAAATGGAATCAGCCAGTATGTATTTTTTTTTTTTTTTTTGCTGCTGTCCTCTTTCACTCAGCATAAGCATTTTGAGATTCACCCATGTACAAATTTTTATCAATAGTTCATTCTTTTTATTGCTAAGTAGTATTCCATTATAAGGATATCCCACAACCCTTCTGTCCATTTACCTGTAGATGGATGTTTGGACTGGTTCCAGTTTTTGGCTATTAAATAAAACTGTTATGAACATTCTTGTATGTCTTTGTATGGACATCTACATTTTCTTTTTCCTTTGGGCAAAGACCTAGCAATATGCTAGCTATATATTTAACTTTTAAAGAACTTGTAAACTGTTTTTCAAAGGGTAGCACCATTTTACACTGCCACCAGCCGTGTATGAGAGTTACAGTTGCTTCATATCTTCAACGACATTGGATAGCAGTTTTAGACATTCTGATAGGTGTGTAGTGCTATCTCATTGCAGTTTAATTTGTATTTTCCTTATTAATTGTAATAGGTCAACTTATAAGATATCAGAAAGCTTATTGTATATAAGTTCGGCTTAAACTCACCTTTCATGAATGGTTGAGATAAAAGGCTTATGTAGTTCCCTATTAGGGTTATCAGTAATTACTAACCGCCTTATCTCACTTCTGTGACCTCGCCTGCTTACTAAATAGATAACTTAGGATGCAAAACGCTCCCCCACCCCCTCTACCAAGATCTGGCCTAGGCAAGACCAACATGTAAAAAGTCACGTACTCAAAGCCCTACAGCATCTCAGTTGTCTAACTATGATTGGTCATTTTAAACCCTCTTAGGATAAAGACCTTTAAAATTTATAGGTTCCCGCCAAAACTAACGTCTGTGTGTCACAATATAATTGGCTACCATGAAATGCTGTAAATTGTAATTGGTTAACCAAATAATGATGTATTCTGACTTGCTAAAATCAATATAAGCCCGCTGCTGCCTTTGTTCAGGGCCATCCTCTGCACTTTTTTCCTTAAGATTAGGAGATCAGGTTTGGCCTGGCCGTGAATAAAATCTTGCCTTGCTTCTATTCAGCGTCTGGTGTTGTTGTTGTTGTTGTTGTTGTTTTTTGATAGCACCCTGTTTCATTAATAATGATGTCAAGTACATTTCATGTGTTCATTTGCCATCCACAAGTCTCCTTTGGTTAAGAGTCGGTCAAATAGTTTGCCCATTTTTAAAGCTTAAAAAAAAAATAGTTACAAACAGAGAGGGCAGGAGGCAAACCATAAGAGACTCTTAAATACAGAGAACTGAGGGTTGATGGGAGGCAAACCATAAGAGACTCCTAAATGCAGAGAACAAATTGAGGGTTGATGGGAGGGTGGGGGAAAGGGGAAATTGGGTGATGGGCCTTGAGGGGGGCACTTGCTGGGATGAGCATTGGGTGTTGTATGTAAGTGATGAACCATGGGAATCTACCCCAAAAACCAAGAGCACACTTTACACATTGTATGTTAGCCAATTTGACAATAAATTATATTTTAAAAAATAAAAATAAATTCCAGTTTAATTCTAATATTAGTTTCAGGTGTACAATATAGTGATTCAAAACTTCTATACAACATCTGGTGTTCATTACAACAAGTGCACTCATTAATTTCCATCCCATATTTAACCCATCTCCCCACTCACCTCTCCTCTTGTAACCATCAGATTGTTTTTTTATAATTAAAAATCTGTTTCTTGCTTTGACTCGCTCTCATTTTTTCCTTTGCTTTTTTGTTTTGTTTCTTAAATTCTACATATGAGTGAAATCATATGGTATTTGTCTTTCTCTGTCTGACTTATTTCATTTAGCATTATACTCTCTAGCTCCATCCATGTCACTGCAAATGGCAAGATTTCCTTCTTTTTTATGGCTCAATAATATTCCATTGATAGAGCAATCTGGCTGTAGATCCATACCTTAAGTCTGTATTCTGTCAGGCATGCTCTGGAGGGTCAGTATCCTGGGGGAAGATGCCCTGAGTGTCCTACTTACTCTTGTATCTCCAATTAGTAGCACAGTGCTAGGAACATGGTAGGTTAAAAATAAAGAATAATTTTGCTCTGGTTTTCACTGAAAGGAATCATGTTGGGCATTGAGGGTGTCTCATGCTTTGGCAACACTAGGGAATGATAGAAATCCATGCATTTATTTTTTTTTTCCAGGAGAAAATAAGAAATGATAATGGTGGCCATTATCAACTTCCAAAGTCTCTGACATTTCCCTATCCCCTTACTCCCAGTAGACAGAAAAGCAGCATGTAGAGGGAGAACAAGAGCATCATGTTCTTCCTCCTGGGCTCCCGAATAAGGCTGGAGCAACAGGATGTGTTCTTCACCCTGTTCCTGGGCTTGTGCCTGACCATAGGGCTGGGGATCCTGCTTATCATCCTGCTCGTCAGGCTGGACTCTCACCTCTACATTCTCATGTACTTCTTCCTCAGCCACTTGGCCCTCACAGATGTCTCCTTTTCATCTGACACCATCCCTGAAATGTTGATAAATATGCATACTTGAGATCAACCCATCCCTTATTCAGGGTGGGTAACACAGATGTATTTCTTTTCATATTTTTTTGGTTGTATTGGTAATCTCCCTGGAGTGATGGCATATGACAGGTATGTGGCCATCTGCCATCTATACTACACCACCATCATATGAGAAAACCTGTATGTCTCATTAGTGATTGTGTCCTGGTTACTCTAATGTAGCAGTGCATTATCCCACAATATCACTATCCCTCATTTCTTTCATGATCTTGCTGCTCTGCTCAAGTTGTCCTGCTCTGACACCTCCATCAATGAGTTGGTCATCTTCACTTCCCAGTGGGGGTTGCTGGAAATCATCATACCACTGACTGGCATCCTGGTCTGTTATGTCTGCATTGGAGTCTTCATCCTAAGGGTTCCCTCAGGTTTACCAAGGGGATCTGTAAAGCCTTGTGCACTTGTGGCTCCCACCTCTCTGTGGTATTTCTGTTTTGCAGGACAATTATGGCTCTGTGCATGTTTCCCATGATCAAACAACTCCATTGAGAAAGACATAATTGCTTCAGTGATGTACACAGTGGTCACCCCAATGCTGAACCCCTTCATCTACAGCCTGAGGAACAGGGACATGAAAGGGACTCTGGGGGGACTTTTTAAGAGGGAGATCTTTTTCTCCAAGTGACAATCACCTTACCTCAGTTCTTAGTTCACCAAATGGCACTGTCAGAGATTCTTCCTTGGAATACTGTGCAGAGGACCATCCTTGTTGCTGGCACCCTCTCCACTTCCCTTTTTCCAGGTTACGGGCTTTTACAGTTCTTCCTGTTTGTTCTCCCTAAACCCAATGAGTTAATTTAACCTCCAGGCCAGACACATCAAGTGATATTTGCTGTAACCATCTGCATTCTGTGAACCAAACTTCTGTTTACTTTATTTTATACCTCTTTAGGTTTTCTTAAGCTCAGGCATTTGGCACATACAGAAACACCCTTATCTCAATTGTCTTCAAAGCACCAAACTTTTTTAAATCAGGAGAGGAAATCTTCCTTAACAATTGCCTCTTATTCATGAATAGACCAAAAAAAAAAAAAAAATCCTTGCTTTCCTCTTTAAGGAAAAAGGCATTTGATTGCAAATTTATTTGCTATTTGGATCTGTTAGGCATTTGTATTAGCTGTATCTTCTCATTCTTTACAATTCTGATGCCTATGTTGAAGAATTTTGGAGATGTCAAATGTGATGTAGTTTGGAAACATCAAGACTTTATGTGGACCTCATATGAAAATGTACCAACATTTGTGAACCTTAATGGTGTAGATAATTAGAACACCTTTAAAATGGCTGTATAAAATTAATGATAATCCATATTTTAGCAATCTGCTCGTTAGTTTCGCTTTCAATTCTTAAAATATTTTTTTCTAGAGTTATAAAATTTAAATTTAACTCCAAGTATTAAGATAAGGACATTCAGAATGCTGGCTTACCAAGTAGAGTAGCTGACTAACTAAATGCTTCATATGTTTTCCCCAAATCTAAATACAATACAAAACTTTTGGCAGGTGATTCTAATGTGCAGTGGAGGTTGAGAACACTTGGATTAAGTGAGTTGGAGCAAGCATGTAACTGAATCAAGAAGTCCACTGGAATAAACTGGGCTTTAAGGCATAGTGGCTTTTCATTGGCTGAATTATGACAGTCTCTCATTGGCTGGGCTGTTGCTAGGGTAGGACAGCAACTTTCTTCTCCTGGTGGGCCTAGTAAAGTGGTGTATCTACTTGTAAGACTTGCAAGGAGCTCTCTATTCCTATTGGGGTCTGCAATTGATGACCAGGGGTAGGACGTGACAGCTCCCCCTTCTAGCCTCTAGATTTCATTTTATTTTATTTATTTATTTTTTTAATTTTTTTTTCAACGTTTATTTATTTTGGGACAGAGAGAGACAGAGCATGAACGGGGGAGGGGCAGAGAGAGAGGGAGACACAGAACCGGAAACAGGCTCCAGGCTCTGAGCCATCAGCCCAGAGCCCGACGCGGGGCTCGAACTCAGGGACCGCGAGATCGTGACCTGGCTGAAGTCAGACGCCCAACCGACTGCGCCACCCAGGCGCCCCTAGATTTCATTTTAAATGAAATTTCCTTTTACCAATTTTCACTGAACCAACTCTGCTAACACCTAGATTTTGGATTTTTAGCATCTACAAATGTGAGAATAAATTTCTGTTATTTTTTTAAAAAGATGCATATCCTGAAAATAAACATCTACACCAAATGCTGGGAATGTTATAGGTAATTGATATGGTATAACACAGGAGGAAAATCTTGCCAACATTTCCAACACAATGAAAGAACCTCTTGTCCTTGGAGGTGATGTAGATAATGAAACATGGACCAAATATAAAGAATCATCCCTTCATAACACATTGGAATAGAGCAGATGTCACTCTGATCTCCCATCCTTTAGATTGTGACTGGGTGGAAAAACCTCATTCTTCCAAAGGAATATGTTCTGAAAAATGAAGATAGAGAAAAATAGTCTTTCCATGTTAAATTTTGCTGTGAAATATGCTTGTGTGGAAAGTCTTCCCTGCTGTGAAGATTGTTCAATTAAGATAATGAAAGAAAGGTCTCAATGGAAATACTTCAGTTGTCCAAGGGGACTCCTGTTTATTTCTTATTTCTTTGCTTTCACTTACAGTTTTATTGGGATGTAATTGACATACAGTTTTAAATGTTCAACTTAATGTATTATGATGTATATACATGAAGCCATCACCACAATCAAGACCACAAACATTTCCATCACTCTCAAAAGACACCCTCATATGCTTTTCTATGAGCTACCCAGGTACCTTTCCTTATTCTTAATAATAGTAGTGGGTATCTTTTCTCTTTTTTTCCCCTTGATCCATCTGGCTTATCAATTTTATCATTTTTCTCAAATAACCAACTTTAGTTTTACTGCTATTACATATTATTTTTCTGTGTTTCATTTCACTATTCTCTGCTTTTCTCTTTATTGCTTCTTACTTCATTTTCTATATTTCCCTACTTTGAGTCTAATTTGCTCTTGTCTTTCTAGTTTCTTAAGCTGAAATTTTAGGTGACAGATGTGAGACCTTTATTCTTTTCTAATATAGGCATTTAGTGCTATCGATTTCCCTCTAAGCATTCCTATTTGTTTATCTTACAAATTTTGATATGTTCTGTTCTCATTTTGAAAGTATTAACTGAAAGTGTTTTCTAAAAATCCTTTAATTTTTTCTTGACCTATGACTTATCTATCTACTTTTATTTATACTTTTTCAAGTTTTTATTTAAATTCCTACTAGTTAACATACAGTGTAATATTAGTTTCAGGTATAGAATTTAGTGATTCAACACTTAGATACAACACCTGGTGCTCATTGCAACAAGTGCACTCCTTAATAGCCATCACCTGTTTAACCCATCCTCCTGGCCGCCTCTTCTCTGGTAACCATCAGTTTGTTCTCTGTAGTTAAGAGTCTATTTCCTAGTTTGCCTCCCTTCTCCCCCAACCCCCACCATGTACATTTGTTTTGCTTCTTAAATTGCACACAGGAGTGAAATCATATGGTATTTGTCTTTCTCTGACTGACTTATTTCACTTAGCATAATACTCTCTAGTTCCACCCATGTCATTGTAAATGGCAAGATTTCATTCTTTTTGATGGCTGAATAATATTCCACTGTATCTATACACCACATCTTTACACATTCATCAGTCAATGGACATTTGGGCTGTTTCCATAATTTGGCTAGTGTTGATAATGCTGCTATAAACATCAGGGTGCATACATCCCTTTGAATTAGTATTTTTGTATCCTTTGGGTAAATAACATTAGTGTAATTTCTGGGGTCATAGGGTAGTTCTATTAACTTTTTGAGGAACTGCCACACTTTTGCAGAGTGGTTCTGCCAGTTTGCCTTCCCAACAATAGCATAAGAGTGTTCCTCTTTCTCCATATCCCTGCCAACACCTCTTGTTTCTTGTGTTGTTAATTTTAGCCATTCTGACAGGTGTGTGGTGATATCTCATTGTGGTTTTGATTTGTATTTTCTTGATGGTGAGAGATGTTGAGCATCTTTTCATGTGTCTGTTGGCCATCTTGATGTCTTCTTTGGAAAAATGTCTGTTCATGTCTTCTGCCCATTTCTTAACTAGAATATTTGATTTATGGGTGTTGAGTTTGATAAGTTCTTTATAGATTTTGGATACTAACCCCTTATTAGATAGGTCATTTCCAAATATCTTCTCCCATTCCATAGGTTGCCTTTTAGTTTTGTTGATTGTTTCCTTCACTGTGCAGAAGATTTTTATTTTGTTGAAGTCCCAATAGTTTATTTTTGCTTTTGTTTCTCTTGCCTCAGGAGACATATCCAGTAAGAAGTTACTACAGCTGATGTCAACAATGTTACTGCCTTTGTTCTTCTCTAGGATTTTACAATTTCCTGTCTCACATTTAGGTCTTTCATCAATTTTTAATTTATTTTTGTGTATGGTATAAGAAAGTGGTCTAGTTTCATTGTTTTGTATGTTGTTGTCTAGTTTTCCCAACACCATTTGTCGAAGAGACTATCTTTTCTTCATTGGATATTTTTTCCTGCTTTGTTGAAGAATAATTCACCTATAGCTGTGGGTTAATTTCTGGGTTTTCTATTCTGTTTTATTGATCAATGTGTCTATTTTTGTGCCAGTACCACACTGTCTTGATCACAACAGCTTTGTAATATAACTTGAACTCCAGAATTGTGATGGATCTATGGCTTTTTTAGAAGTGAAGTGTGTTATTTAGTTTTTAAATATTTAGAGAATTTTTTTTTCTGATGTCCTTTACTGATTCTTAAATTATTTCCATATTTGTCAGATAGCATACTTGGTATGATTTGAATCCTTTAAACTTCATGAAACTTGTTTAATGGTCCTGCATATGGTCCATCTCAATAAATATTCCATATGTACTTGAGAAGAATGTGTACTTTGCTATTGCTGAATAGAATATTTTCTAAGGCCATTAGGACAATCTGGTTGATAGTGTTGTTCAAGTCATCTCATTCTTCTCTACTTGTGTACTGATTATTAAGAGAGGAGTGTTGAAATCTTCACTTAGATGTTTAGGAAAGATGGTGGCATAGGGGGACGCTGGGCTCACCTCAGCCTGCTGATCCCTTAGATTCCACCCACATATGCCTAAAATATCCAGAAAACCTTCAGAAGCAGAAAGGACTCTCTGGAGCCAAGCATAGACGAGAGGCCCATGGAAGAGGATAGGAAGGGCAGAGAGGTAGTGCATGCTACACAGACTGCAGGGAGGGAGTTGGGGTGGTGGAGGGGCAGCCCGCCCAGCAAGGTAGAGCCCCTGAGTCTGGCTTGCAAAAGCAGAGGGGCCTGACCCTGTGAGTTCTGACAGCCAGCGGGACTTAACACTTGGAATGTTATAAGTCAACAGCTCTGCTTGGAGAGTGGGGAGGGTGACAGGACACCAGGAGGGAGAGTTGTTGAACCCCAGAAGACAGAGCTTAGCTCGACAGGGAACAAAGGCACTGGCAACCACCATCTGCCTCTCCCATCCCCAAGGCGTAATTCCAAAGAGAACCAGTTCCCATCACCGAACTTGCTTGCACTGCACAAACACCCAAAGCTGTACTTCTGTGGATCCATCCCTCCGACGGGTCTGCCTGCCTCCGTCCCCATGCTGCAGGGCCCCTCCCACAGGGGACCACTTATGGCAGAGTGAGCTAAGCCTGCCCCTCCCACCCTTGTGCACCTTGGATATCCACCTCAGCTAATATGCCCTTGGCCAGATCCCATCGAAGTAGCACCACAAGCCTGGCAGTGTGCAAGTAGCCCAGATAGGGGCCACACCACTCCACAGTGAGTCCTGCCCCTGGGAGAGGGGAAGATAAGGTACACACCAGTCTGACTGCGGCCCCAGCGGTGGGCTAGGGGCAGACATCAGGTCTGACTGCAGCCCCACCCACCAACACAAGTTTCTCCAGACAGCACAGGGAAGTGCCCTGCAGTTTGGAGCTACCACAGGGACAACCCAAAATGAAGAAACGGAAGAATTATCCTCAAAAGAAACTCCAGGAAGTAGCGACAACTAACGAATTGATCAAAAATGATTTAAGCAATATAATGGGTCAAGAATTTAGAATAGTAGTCATAAAATTAATCACTGGGCTTGAAAAAAGCATAGAGGATAGCAGAGAATCTATTCCTACAGAGATCAAGGGACTAAGAAGTAGTCATGAGGAGCTAAATGCTATAAATGAGGTGCAAAATAAAAGGGAGGCGGCCATAGCATGGATTGAAGGCAGAGGAGAGAATAGGTGAATTAGAAGATAAAATTATGGAAAAAGAGGAAGCTGAGAAAAAGAGATAAAATATCCAGGAGTATGAGGGGAGAATTAGAGAACCAAGTGATGCAATCAAATGGAACAATATCCATATCATAGGAATTCCAGAAGAGGAAGAGAGAGAGAAAGGGGCAGAAGGAGTACTTGAACAAATCATAGCTGAGAACTTCCCTGATCTGGGGAGGGAAAAAAGCATTGAAACCCAAGAGGCACAGAGAACTCTCTTCAGATGTAACTTGAATTGATCTTCTACATGACATATCATCATGAAACTGGCAAAATACAAGGATAAAGAGAAAATTCTGAAAGTAGCTAGGGATCAACACGCTCTAACATATAAAGAGAGACCAATAAGACTAGTGATGGATCTATCTACTGAAACTTGGCAGGCCAGAAAGGAATGGCAGGAAATCTTCAATGTGATAAACAGAAAAAATATGCATCCAAGAATCCTTTATCCAGCAGGTCTGTCATTCAGAATAGAAGGAGAGATAAATGTTTTCCCATACAAACAAAAACTAGAGGAATTCATCACCACTAAACCAGCCCTACAAGAGATCCTAAGGGGGATTCTGTGAGTGAAATGTTGCAAGGACCACAAAGTACCAGAGACATCACTACAATGATGAAACCTACAGACATCACAATGACTCTAAACCCATATCTTTCTATAGTAACACTGAATGTAAATGGACTAAATGCTTCAACCAAAAGACATAGGGTATCAGAATGGATAAAAAAAACAAGACCCATCTATTTGCTGTCTACAAGAGGCTCATTTTAGACCTGAGGACACCTTCAGATTGAAAGTGAGGGGATGGAGAACTATCTATCATGCTACTGGAAGTCAAAAGAAAGCTGGAGTAGCCATACTTATATTAGACAAACTAGACTTTCAATTAAAGGTTGTAACAAGAGATGAAGAAGGGCATTATTTAATAATTGCAGGGTCTATCCATCAGGAAGAGCTAACAATTATAAATGTCTATGCACCAAATACGGGAGCCCCAAATACATAAAACAATTAATCACAAACATAAGCAACCTTAATGATAAGAATGTGGTAATTGCAGGGGACTTTAATACCCCACTTAAAGCAATGGATGGATGATCTAGACACAGGATCAATAAAGAAACAAGGGCCCCGAATGACACATTGGATCAGATAGACTTGACAGATATACTTAGAACTCTGCATCCAAAAGCAAAAGAATATGCTTTCTTCTCGAGTGCACATGGAACATTCTCCAAGATAGATCACATACTGGGTCACAAAACAGCCCTTCATAAGTATATAAGAATTAAGATCATACCATGCACACTTTCAGACCACAATGCTATGAAACTTGAAATCAACCACAGGAAAAAGTCTGGAAAACCTCCAAAAGCATGGAGGTTAAAGAACACCCTATTAAAGAATGAATGGGTCAACCAGGCAATTAGAGAAGAAATTAAAAAATATATGGAAACAAATGAAGATGAAAATACAACAATCCAAATGCTTTGGGAGGCAGCGAAGGCAGTCCTGAGAGGAAAATACATTGCAATCCAGGCCTATCTCAAGAAACAGGAAAAATCCCAAATACAAAATCTGACAGCACACCTAAAGGAAATAGAAGCAGAACAGCAAAGACATCCCAAACACAGCAGAAGAAGAGAAATAATAAAGATCAGAGCAGAAATAAACAATATAGAATCTAAAAAAACTGGAGAGCAGATCAATGAAACCAAGAGTTGGTTTTTTGAAAAATAAACAAAATTGATAAGTCTCTAGCCAGGCTTCTCAAAAAGAAAAGGGAGATGACCCGTATAGATAGAATCATGAATGAAAGCGGAATTATTACAACCAATACCTAAGAAATACAAGCAATTATCAGGGAATACTATGAAAAATTATATACCAACAAACTGGACAACCTGGAAGAAATGGACAAATTTCTAAGCACCCACCCACTACCAAAACTCAAACAGGAAGAAATAGAAAACTTGAATAGACCAATAACCAGCGAGGAAATTGAATCAGTTATCAAAAATCTCCCAACAAATAAGAGCCCAGGACCAGATGGCTTCACTGGGGAATTCTACCAGACATTTAAAGCAGAGATAATACCTATCCTTCTCAAGCTATTCCAAGAAATAGAAAGGGAAGGAAAACTTCCAGACTCATTCTATGAAGCCAGCATTACTTTGATTTCCAAATCAGACAGAGACCCATCAAAAAAGAGAACTACAGGCCAATATCCCTGATGAATATGGATGCAAAAATTCTCAACAAGATACTAGCAAATCGAAATCAACAGCATATCAAAAGAATTATTCACCATAATCAAGTGGGATTCATTCCTGGGCTGCAGGGCTGGTTCAAGTTTCACAAATCAATCAACGTGATACATCACAGTAATAAAAGAAAAGAACCATATGATCCTGTCAATCGATGCAGAAAAAGCATTTGACAAAATTCAGCATCTTTCTTAATAAAAACCCTCGAGAAAGTTGGGATAGAAGGAACATACTTAAACATCATAAAAGCCATTTATGAAAAGCCCACAGCTAATATCATCCTCAATGGGGAAAAACTGAGAGCTTTCCCCCTGATAATCAGGAACATGACAGGGATGTCCACTCTCACCGCTGTTGTTTAACATGGTGTTGGAAGCTCTAGCATCAGCAATCAGACAACAAAAGGAAACCAAAGACATCAAAATTGGCAAAGATGAAGTCAAGCTTTCACTTTTTGCAGATGACTTGACATTATACAGGGAAAACCTGATGGACTCCACCAAAAGTCTTCTAGAACTGATCCATGAATTCAGCAAAGTCTCAGGATACAAAATCAATGTACAGAAATCAGTTACATTCTCATACACTAATAATGAAGCAACAGAAAGACAAATAAAGAAAATGATCCCATTCGCAACTGCACCAAGAATCATAAAATACCTAGGAATAAACCTAACCAAAGATGTAAAAGATCTATATGCTGGAAACTATAGAAAGCTTATGAAGGAAATTGAAGAGGATATAAAGAAATGGAAAAACATTCCATGCTCATGTATTGTAAGAATAAATATTGTTAAAATGTCAATACTATCAAAGCTATCTACACATTCAATGCAATCCCAATCAAAATTGTACCAGCATTCTTCTTGAAGCTAGAACAAGCAAACCTAAATTTGTATGAAACCACAAAAGACCGTGAATAGCCAAAGTAATTTTGAAGAAGACCAAAGCAGGAGGCATCACAATCCCAGACTTTAGCCTCTACTACAAAGCTGTCATCATCAAGACAGCATGGTATTGGCACAAAAACAGACACAGAGACCAATGGAATAGAATACAGCCTCCAGAATTGGACCCACAAACGTATGGCCAACTCATCTTTGACAAAGCAGGAAAGAACATCCAATGGAAAAAAGACAGTCTCTTTAACAAATGGTGCTGGGAGAACTGGACAGCAACATGCAGAAGGTTGAAACTAGACCACTTTCTCACACCATTCACAAAAATAAACTCAAAATGGATAAAGGACTTGAATGTGAGACAGGAAACCATCAAAACCCTAGAGGAGAAAGCAGGAAAAAACCTCTCTGACCTCAGTGGCAGCAATTTCTTGACACATCTCCAAAGGCAAGGGAATTAAAAGCAAAAATGAACTACTGGGACCTCATCAAGATAAAAGGCTTCTCAACTGCAAAGGAAACAATTAACAAACCAAAAGGCAACCGACGGAATGGGAAAAGATATTTGCAAATGACATATCGAACAAAGGCTAGTATCCAAAATCTATAAAGAGCTCACCAAACTCCACACCCGAAAAACAAATAACCCAGTGAAGAAATGGGCAGAAAGCATGAATAGACACTTCTCTAAAGAAGACATCTGGATGGCCAACAGGCACATGAAAAGATGCTCAACGTCGCCCCTCATCAGGGAAATACAAATCAAAACCACACTCAGATATCACCTCACGCCAGTCAGAGTGGCGAAAATGAACAAATAGGAGACTATAGATGCTGGAGAGCATGTGGAGAAATGGGAACCTTCTTGCACTGTTGGTGGGAATGCAAACTGGTGCAGCCACTCTGGAAAACAGTGTGGAGGTTCCTCAAAAAATTAAAAACAGATCTACCCTATCACCCAGCAATAGCACTGCTAGGAATTTATCCAAGGGATACAGGAGTGCTGATGCATAGGGGCACTTGTACCCCAATGTATATAGCAGCACTTTCAACAATAGCCAAATTATGGAAAGAGCCTAAATGTCCATCAACTGATGAATGGATAAAGAAATTGTGGTTTATATACACAATGGAATACTACGTGGCAATGACAAAGAATGAAATATGGCCTTTTGTAGCAACGTGGATGGAACTGGCGAGTGTTATGCTAAGTGAAATTAGTCATACAGAGGAAGACAGATACCATATGTTTTCACTCTTATGTGGATCCTGAGAAACTTAACAGAAGACCATGGGGGAGGGGAAGGGAAAAAAAAGAGGTTAGAGAAGGAGGGAGCCAAAACATAAGAGACTCTTAAAAACTGAGAACTGAGGGTTGATGGGGGGTTGGAGGGAGGGGAGAGTGGGTGATGTGTATTGAGGAGGGCACTTGTTGGGATGAGCACTGGGTGTTGTATGGAAACCAATTTGATGATAAATTTCATATTTAAAAAAAAGTTATTTTCACTAGTAAAAACTTCAAAGTTAACAGTTTTTTTCTTTTAGTAGTTTTAAGGATGTTGATTCATTGTCTTGTGGTTTGAAATACTTTCAATGAGAAATCTGCTGTTTTTCTTGACCTTCTTCAAAATGTATTTTTTCCTCTGAGTCTGCTCTCAAGATTTTCTTTTTATCACTGGTTTTCAAGTAATTTGATTATGATGTGCTTCATCATAGCTTTTCACATTTTTTAGAAAACCACTTTTTTGAGGTATGATTGTCATACAAAAAGCTGTACATATTTCATGTGTACAAATTGTTGAGGTAAGTATACAATCATGAAATCATCACCACAATCTATGCCATAAACATATCTACCCTAAACAAAATATTATCAAAGTGAACTCAACAATGCATTAAATGGATGATACACCATGATTGAAGTGGGATTTATTCCAGGGAAACAAGAATGAGACAACACCTGCAAATCAGTCAATGTGACACACCACATTAATAAAATAGGGGCTAAATATCATATGATCATCTCAATAGATGCGGAAAAAGCATTTGACAAAATTCAACATTCATTTGTGATAAAAATTCTCAATAAAGTGGGTATAGAGAAAATGTACCTCAACATAATAAAGGCAATATTTATAAGCCTACAGCTAACATCATACACAATTGTAAAAAGATGAAAGCTTTTCCTTTAGGACTAGGAACAAGACAAAGATGTCCACTCTCACCACTTTTATGGTATTGAAAGTCCCAGCCAGAGCAATCAGACAAAGGTAAAGGCATTCAGACTGAAAGGGAAAAAGTAAAACTGTCACTATTTGCAGATGGCATGATATTATATATAAAAACCCTAAAGACTCCACCAAATTATTGAACTATTATCTCCATTATTAGAACTAATAAATGAATTCAGTAAGGTTGCAAGATATAAAATCAATATACAAAAAAATATATTGTGTTTCTATACACTAAAACAAATGATCAAAAAGAACATTTTTTAAAATCCCCTTTACAATTGCATCAAAAAGAACAAAAATTCTAGGAATAAATTTAAGCAAGAAGGTGAAAGGCTTGTACACTGAAAACTATGACACTGATGAAAGAAATTTAAGAAGACACAAATAAATGGAAAGATAGTTCATGCTCATGGATTGGAAGAATCAATATTGTTAAAATGTCCATACTAGCCAAGGCAATAAATAGATTCAATGCAGTCCCGATGGCGTTTTTCACAGAACTAGAACAAAGAATCCTAAAATTTGTATGGAATCACAAAAGACCTTGAATAGCCAACACAATCTTGAGAAAGAAGAACAAACCTGGAAGCATGACACCTCCCAATTTCAAACTATGTTACAAAGCTATTGTTGGCATAAAAACAGACACATAGGTCAATGGAACAGAATAGAGAGCCTGGAAACTAACCCAGGCAAATATGGTCAGTTGGTTTATGGCAAAGGAGCCAAGAATAAACAATGGGAAAAGGACAGTCTTTTCAGTAAACAGTGTTGGGAAAACCAGATAGCTACATGCAAAAGAGTGAAACTGGATCTCTATCTTATAGCTTACACAAGAACTAACTCAAATAGATTCAAGACTTAAACATAAGATGTGAATCCATAAAACTCCTGGTGGTAAGCTCCTAGACATTGGTCTTGGTGGTGATCTTTTTTGGATCTGACACTAAAAGTGAAGAAACAAACACAAGAATACACAAGTAGGACTATATCAAACTAAAAAGCATGCGCACAGCAAAGGAGACCATCAACACATCAATAAGGCAACCTACTGAATGGGAGAACATATTTGCAAAGTATACGTCTGATAAGGTGTTAATATCCAAAAATATATTAAGAACTCATAAACTCAATAGCAAAAAAGCAAACAATCCAATTATAAAAAGGGCAGAAGATCTGAATAGATATTTTTTCTAAAGAAGATATTCAGTTGGTCGACAAGTTCATCATTAATCATCAGGAAAATGGAAATCAAAACCACACAAACACAGAGAGGGATGTATTTTATCAGATTATTTGATATGATGATTAATTAGGAAAAAAACCCATAGTTTTTCAGAGTCACTTTGAATCATATCTTTAATAGACTATAGTTCTAGTTACTAATTCAATTGGAATATATTTTTTCTTTCTAAAATCAAAAAATAAAGTATTGAATTAAAGAATAACTCACCTTTTGGTATGGCTATTATCAAAAACACAAAGAATGACAAATATTGGATACAATGTGGACAAAAGGGGAACTCTTGTACAATGTTGGTGGGAATGTAAATTAGTGCAGCCACTATGCAAAACAGCAGAAAGGTTTCTCAAAAAGCTAAAAATAGAAATACCATATGATCCACCAATTCCACGTCTGGGTATTTATCCAAAGGAAACAACAGCATGAACTTGAAAAGATATCTGCACTCCTATGTTTATTGCAGCATTATTTACAGTTGCCAAGATGTAGAAGCAACCTAAGTGTCCACCAACGGATGAATGTACACACACACACACACACACACACACACACACACACACAATGGAAAATATATACATACAATGGAATATTATTCAGTCATAAAAGAAGGAAATTTTGCCATTTGTGACAACATGGATGGAATCTGAGGGTATTATGCTAAGTGAAATAAGTCAGACAAAGAAAGACAAATATTGTATGATCATATGTATACGTGTAACTCCCCCACTCCCCAAATCCCCAAACCCTGAACTCATAGATAAAGAACAGACTGGTGTCTTGCCAGAGGTGGTGGGTGGGATGTTGGCAAAATGGGTGAAGGAATCAAAAGGTACAAACTTCCAGTTATAAAATAAGTCCTGGGAATATAACATACAGCATGGTGACATAGTTAATAACAATACTGTATTGCATATTTGAAAATTACTAAGAGAGTTGATCTTAAATGTTCTCATAACTAGAAAAAATTATAATTATGTGTGGTGATGAATGTTAACTAGACCTAGTATGGTGATCTTTTTCAGTATATACAAATAACAATCATATTATACATCTGAAACTAACACAATGTTATGTCACTTATATCTCAGTAAAACTTTTAAAGATAAAAAGGAAATATACAAATATAAGGAACAAAACAGGAAGCATTATTATAGATGCTCAAATATTGAAAGGATGGTAAGAGTTTCTTATGAACCACTTTGCACTAGGGCATTTGAAGATTTAGATCAAATAGAAAAATCCTTGAGGATACCATTTATTAAAACTGACAGAAAACATTGAAAATGGGAACACTGATATCTTAAGGGAATTAAGTTTATTATTAAAATGCTTTTCACAAAGAATCTCTAAGCCCAGATGGCTGCACTGGGAAAATTTCCAAATATTTAAAGAGAAAATAACAATAGTGATAGTTTTTAATCGAAATAGAGCATACATCCCAACTTGTTTTATGAGTATAACATCACTTTGATACCAAACCTGGCAAAGGAAAAAAAGGAAAATTACAGACAAACCTCTCTCTTGAACATGGATGCAAATGTCATGAAAAAATATTAGAAAAAGAAATCTAGTGATACATAAAAAGAGTACTATAACATGATCGAGTGTGATGCATTCTAAATATGTAAGAATGATTAAACATTAGGGAAAATAATCAATGTAATTCACCACAAAAACACAAACTATTACAGTTATGTAATTATCTCAACAAATGCAAAAATGTGTTTAATATATTCAGCACCTGTTTGTAATAAAAACCTTATAAAATAGAACCAAACTTGACAAAGAATATCTATTTAAAAAAAACTAAAGAAAACACCGTATTTCATGATAACATGAAATAGCTTAAAAAGCTTTCTTCCAAGATTTTTATGGGACGATAATTAATATTTTTCCTTCTATTTATTCCCAACAAAGGCCTTTGTATTAGCATAAGAAAACTGCTGGTGTCAGCATGTAATTCATATTTTAATATTACGATCCTTTATAACATGGTTTTGGTCTGATTCTCAGCCATGGCCACCTGTGAATACATGAGATAAAGAGAAAAGTTTCTATTTATGGTGCCCTAGAGGCACCCTGATGCTTGTCCTTAAAGCTTTAGGTTTTTTGCTTGTTTTGTGTGTACTAATTCGACAGTCAGCATCAGCTATCCCACCCCATAAACATTGTGACTATTGTTGTTGTCTTAGTGCCTCTGTACCATGGTCACTTGATCCTCTAATGCTTTCCCCTCCATCTCTATTCCATATCCAGCTACAACCAGTGATAATTTGAACATTCAGAATGCTATTATATCCCAAAGATTAGCAGTCTTCTATTGCCTCTCTTGTCACGAAAGTGATACATTGTTCTTCAAATATATGAGCAACTCCATCCCAGGTCCCAGGATTATATTTAAAGAGTCTGCATCAAGGGCAAAGCCTGGTATCAATTACTTTATTAGGTAGAGTCCTGTCAGCAAATGATTAGACACTCAGATGATGAGAAGCAGTTACCATCCACAGTTCTGAACAAAATGGTGAACAAGCAAAAGCACTGTTACACATGCCAGGAGTGTTCTAACTGAACAAGAGTCCCCTGGAATGAGCTAGTCATTTGTAGAAGAATGTAGGCGAATCGAGCTCTAGCCTGGCAGGGAGGAGGGAATCTTGATTTCAGGTTTCACATGGCTTAACCTAACAGGAAGCCAGAATCCAGAAGTTAAAGAAAAAAAACCCGTAAGGTTGAAATAACACCAAGAAATAAGTGAAAAAAACTCTAAAATTTATTGTGTTTGAAAAGTGTAGAAAATGGCCTTTAGAAACATATCAAAAAATTCAGAGAAAAGAAAAAAGAGGTCAGTCATCTTGGTAGCAGTATTATCTAGTTTAACATGAAATGGGAAATCATCCAAAACAACTGAAATAAAGTGAAATGCTCAGAAGGAATTGTTCTAATCCACTGCTTAGTTAGTATATGCTATGGAAAATTGATATGTTGAAACCTAGTCCCCAATGTGATGGTATTTGGGGGTGGAGACTTTGGGAGGTGATTAAGTCATAAGGTTGGGGCCCTCATGAATGGGGTTATACAAGTGATCCCAGACAGCACCCTTGCCCCTTCACCATGTGAAGACACAATGAGAAGACAGATGGTTGTCTGTGAAATAGGGAGAAAGCCCAAACTAGATACCCAATATGCCAACCTCCAGAACTATGAGAAATAAATTTCTGTTGCTCATAAGCCACCCAGTATGTGATATTTTGTTATAGTATCCTGGAAGGACCAAGACAGACACCCTGTGAATTTCCCTCCAGATGCCCCTCAAGTATTCATTGACCTGCTAAAGGGTATCTTGGTTGCTTGTAAGTTTTGGCAATTATGACTAAAGCTTCTATAAACATCTGTTCAGGGTTTTGTGTGGATATAAGTTTTCAACTCATTTGAATAAAAAGTAAGGAGTGTGATTGCAAGATCACATGATGGTAACAGTATGTTTAGTTTTATAAGAAACAGCGAAACTGTCTTCCAAAGTGGCCGTATCAGTTTGCACTCTCAGGAGCCATGAATGAGACTTCCTGTTGCTCCACAACCTTGTCAACATTTGGTGTTGTCAGTGTTGGATATTGGCTTAGTGTTTTTCCCCTCTTGTCTATAGGAAGGGAGCTGATATGCCAACTTCAATGGTTATTGTATCCCTTCTATGTGTCCAGACATACATGCTAGACAACTGAGCAAAGAGAATAGTCAACTGAACGTTACTTTCTTTGGTATACCTACACATTTTTTGGGGTAGAGTAAATGAGCCCCATCATATCTGGGGGGAGATATATGTGTTTCAAGACTGATGATTTAGGAAGCTTCTGGACTGAGAGAGCCTTTAGCATGACCTTAGAAAATCATGCACTTTTGAGAGAGAGAGAGAGAGAGAGAGAGTATCTGAGGCAGCCATCTCAGCAATTACAGTGCTGGAAGCTATAACCATGAGTTGACATTGAGAATAATAGGGCAAAATGTAGATTTTGTATTATGAGTCAGTTTTCTGTAGATTTAATAAATTCTTTGCTGGAGTCTGAGGTTTCCTCTTCAGATAACAGAAGTTTAATAGAAATATTCCCATTCTAATCAACTATTTTTTAAATCAGGGGCACCTGGGTGGCTCAGTCCATTAAGCATCCGACTTTGGCTCATGATCTCACAGTTGGTGAGTTCGAGCCTGGCATCAGGCTCTGTACTCATGGCTTAGAGCATGGAGCCTTCTTTGGATTTTGTGTCTCCCTCTCTCTTCACTCCTCCCTTGCTCATGCTCTGTCTCTCAAAAATAAATAAATGTTAACAAAAAGAAAACAATTTAAAAAATTTAAATCATATCTCACCTTCCCTGGACACCTACTTTGACCACCCTATTTAAATCTGGATTGGAGTACTTGGCTGGCTCAGCCACAAGAGCATGACTCTTGATCTCAGGGTTGTGAGTTCAAGCCCCACAATGGGTGTAGAGATTATTAAACATAAATGAATGAATAAACTTAAATAAAAAATACATAAATCTGGACTACTTCATGTCTCTTCCTTGCTTTGTTTTACTCCATGACACTTTCCACCAGTTACCATGTCATGGATTTTGCTGTTGTGTTTTTTGTGTGTTTGTTTTGTTGTGCATTGATTTTTTTGTTTTGGTTTTTGTTTGCTTCCTCTCCTTAAATTTAGGCTCTGCCAGATGACGTATTTCTATTTTATTTATTGCTGTGCTCCATAGCCTAGATTGTCACCTTTATGAAATCTTTAATAAATATTTATCAAAAAAAGAACAAATGAATGAATGCATTGATTTAATAATTTCCTCACGCTCAAGTGCTCTGAGATTAAAAAATTATTGGTGATAAACCCTAATACATATGGACATTTACATGTACCAAGAGTTATGAGAAGAACTCTAAATAGATTGTTTCATGCAATCCTCACAACAAGCTCATGAGGAAGATACTATTCTAACCCCAATATCCCCACTTCAACACTGAAAGCCTGAATGTTATAGAACTGAATTAAACTGTTCAGGAGCTCACAGTAAGTGGCCGTGTCCAAACTCAGTTCTAGGAGTCTCTTTGTCAAAACCCCATGGAGGTCCATCATTCATTCTTCTACCTTCTGAGCGAGGTGCAGCCCCTGCCCCACAGAGCTTCTCCAGGTAATTAGGGGGTCTGTGAGCTTCAGAGGAGGCTTGCATAGAAGTCTTGCTCTGTGATATAGGGACAGACCATCACTGTGGATACTTTCAATGCCTAGAATGATTTTGGTTCCTCCCACCAAAGAGAACCACCGAACCAAACAGAAGGGAGCCTAGAGTGTCACCTACATCAGAGACATTGTCCCTAATACTCCAGGGGTTCAGCCCCCCTGGCCCCTGCACAGGTTTCTCCCCAAGAGGCTAAAGGAATTTTTTCAATTAACTTATGATGACTGTTTCTTTATTGAAGATCCTGGGTGTCTTTCCCCCTGTGTTTTATGTCTGCTGTAAAATAAAAACCTCTGCCCACTGTTCTGTTGCTAGTAAATAGACATGCAAGTCTGTGAAGGTCCTCAGACTAGAGAGGATGCATCTTGTCCTTTGATCCCTGGGTCTCTCGAACTGAAAGTGAGGACTAAGGTAACAGCCCAGAACAGAAAGTATTTGAGCTTACTGAGGGGACTGAAGGGGCCAGGATTCTGCCCCTGTAAATAGGTACGTATGTGAATATGAGACTAAGTGCATGTGTTCTGTGTATTTCTATACTTGTGTGTCACTGGCACACACAGAAAATTTCCACCTGGAATGTACATTAATCAGGCAAGGCTAGAAATCTCCTTTGAGCAATGTGTGTACTTTAAAGATTACACTATGTTATCTGTGTATTTTTTGTGTGATTCTGTGTGTTGTGATTTGAATATCTGTGACTGTCTGGGAGTACCTATGTGTTTGCATCTCAATTATATGTTGTTTGTTAGTTCTTTGTATGATTCTGTGCATTGTGAGTGTTTTTCATATATGACTGTGTGTTTATTTATGAACTTTGTGTGAAATTTATTTGTACCTTGATTATTTACATCGAAGGCATGAATCTAGACATGTAGGAGAGAATAGCAAATCATCCAACAATATGTGTGTTGGAGTGTGTATGCGTGTGAAGGAAAGAGAGAGAGAGAGATTGACTATAGGTATAGAGGTGTCTTTATTGAGTTTTACAAACTCGCACCCCTACTAAACTCACCCAGAAGGGATGAAAAAAAGTGGGGGCTTACAACTCTAACAAAGCAGTATGTGTGTGTGTGTGTGTGTGTGTGTGTGTGTGTGTAGGTGTGTAGGTGTGTGTGTGTGTGTGTGCATGTGCATGCCTTTGAAAGGAACAGTCTAACTTTCTGATGTTCCCTTTGATTCAGACCAGAACCCAGCAAAGCACTTTTAAATTGGATCTTCCTTAAGCCCCACTGGGTTCATCAGACTATGTGAGTTGAGTGTTCCGATAATGGACCCATAGCCCTAGATATTTCTCATTCCAGACTTTAGTATTGTCCATATTTAAATTTTGGGAGCAGGGTAGTCTGGGTAAGTGTTCAGGTTCTGGTGTCCTCAGAATCTGGTGGTTGCTACACAACAATTTTGCAACATGACATTTGATCTGAGGCCAGCAGCCTTAAACATAAATGAGGATAATAATAGCATTTGCAGGATATCATTTACAACAGTTTTATCCATTTCAGGCACACAGTGAGCACCCAGTAAACAGTAGCCTGCTGTGTAATTATTCCCCCAATGGAGGCTGACTGAACTGACTACATTCAGGTAACTCTAAGGCAGGAGAATATGTTGTGACAGTTGTAACAGCAAGCCTGTGCAAGGATCCTCTCTCAAACCTTAGGTTACAGCTTCACTGCTGAGTATAGGTCACAGTGATATTTATACACAGGTGAAGGTTCCCTTCCTACTGGCTTGCCCCTGATGTCTTGGCACCATTCCTGCATCAGGATTTCTGGCTCCCTCTGCAGTCCACCCCAGAGAAGCCAGAGGTCTTGACTCTAGTCACCCAGCAACTGCCAATAAGCAGCAAGTCCTCAGTAGGGGAGTAAAGTCACCTCCTTCCTCCCAATGTCCTAGTGTCCCTGAGAATCCCCCTGGCCTGGAATAAGAATCTACTACTAGATATGGAGCCCTGTGTGTTAATTCCAGTTTCCTTCTCCAGGAGTGTGGGTATTTGAACTCTATTGGCCGCTGTCCCTCACAGCAATGGGAAGTGTCTGCCTCTAGTGACAAGAGCATCCAAAGACTTGCTTCTGAGATCAAGTGCCACCACCACATAGACTACAGAGTGTATGTGTAGAAGTGACTTCACTTCTCATGTTAGGAGAATGGAAGGAAAAAGTCACTGTGCTCTCTCCTTTTCAGACACAATAGATATTGATTGCGTACTATTGACAGTATGTGAAAGGCATTTGTAAGATGTAGGCTGTAGGAACATAGATGGCTGCAGGAATGAGTGATGGCAGACATCTGAGCTGGTGGTTGAGGTGCTACAGAACACAGAATTCCTCTTTCAAACACTGAAATGTGTCTCAAAGTGTCTCACTGAAATTTGAGCTCAAATTGAGCTCTTCTGCTCAATTACAGAAGGGGAGGAAGAGTATGTTCAATAGCAGCAGAAAATTAAAGAAATGAATAAAGAATGGTGACTCCAGCAGTTCCTGGCTGTGTGACCACGGGCTGGTTTATTAACATTTCTTAGCTTTAGCACACATGCACATGCACACACAGACACTAGATGTAGCAATCACACATATATATGCAATATGCATGTGCAAAAATCCCTTTGTTTTGTCTGGCACATATTAGAATACTTGTTCAATAAGTCGCAATTACATTAAGATCACTAATGGAAAATAGTCATGTCAATCAGGTCAATATTAATTCTAACAGGCATCACCAATCATAGCATCTACTAGCTCTCAGGCCCCAGGACAAATATTCAGATGCTTTACTACATGTGAATACTTAGATCTGAGCCAGTTCGATTTGCTGAAGATAGAAGCAGAGAAATGGACAAATATAGAGATGGGTGAAGTATAATTTATTTTTCTCAAATTAAATAAAATATGGCAAGCTAAATTCCATTGGGAAATTAACCCCAGGCTTTAGGAGGTGTGTCTGTGCAGTTTCCTTGGGAAGGTGAGAGCTCACACAGGTTAACACAACTTTTAGAGCAGCTACCTGTTTCTTGCTAGTGCCCACCTCACATTTCTGGTATATTGGGTTTCTAAAGATCAACCCAGGATTTATTTGGACACCTACGCTGGAATGAAGATGTCAGATGACATATCTGTGTGTTTACTATATGAAGAACTCTGTTCTAATATTCTCTCACTGAGTCACTTAATTCTTCTGCAAACCTTATGTGTAGGCATGCTATACTTACCCTGCAGAAGTGCGAACTGAGGCTAAGAGAGAGTAAGCTGTGGAGACTAGCTAGAAAGGCATGGGGCCAGAACTTACCAGATGTCTAGTCACAGATACACTGCTCTGAAACTGTGCTTGAACAGGCTACTCTTTTTTTTAAAAAAAATTAATGTTTATTTTTGAGAGAGAGAGAGAGAGAGAGAGAGAGAGAGAGAGAGAGAGAGAGAGACAGTGTGAGCAGTGGAGGGGGAGCAAGAGAGAGAGGGAGACACAGAATCTGAAGCAGGCTCCAGGCTCTGAGCTGTCACCACAGAGCCTGACTCGGGGCTCGAACTCATGAGCTGTGAGATCATGACCTGAGCCGAAGTTGGACACTCAACCAACTAAGCCACCCAGGTGCCCCTGGAACAGGCTACTCTTTAGAATGTGAGTTCTCTTTCTTTTTTCTCCAGGAAAGAATATGGTGTCCAACACATTGTTAGATGAAGAAAGAAATTTCCCCTGGTTTACATTGTTGGGAATTTTCTTGGTCATTGGAGCTCTGATGGGAAGGGTGGGGATTCAGGCCATAGCATGTGGGAAATACCCTGAGGAATTCCTCAGTAGAAAGTAAATAACCCTGCTATGATTGCCACTATTGCTATTTATCATCTGGAACATTCCCTATATTCCTTCAATCTAAGCAGACAGAAAGCTGCATAAGGAGGGAGAACCAGAGCAGCATGTCCGAGTTCCTTCTCCTGCGGCTCCCCATCCAGCCAGAACAGTAGGCCATATTCTTCACCTTGTTCCTGGGCATGTACCTGATCATGGTGCTGGGGAACCTGCTCATCATCCTGCTCATCAGGGTGGACTCTCGCCTCCACACCCCCATGTACTTCTTCCTCAGCCACTTGGCCTTCACTGATGTCTCCTTCTCATCTGTCACCATCCCCAAGATGCTGATAAACATGCATACTTGGGATCAGTCCATCCCCTATGCAAGCTGTGTAACACAGATATATTTTTTCCATATTTTTTGGCTGTATCGATAACCTTCTTCTTGCAGTGATGGCATATGACAGGTACATGGCCATTTGCCACCCTTTACACTACACCACCATCATGAGGGAGAAGCTGTGTATATTTATTCTGGCTGGATCCTGGTTCCCTCTCCTGTACAAGTGCCCTGTCCCACACCATCCTCCTGGCTCAACTGTCCTTTTGTGCTGACAACACCATCTCCCACTCCTTGCTGCCCTGCTTAAACTCTCCTGCTCAGACACTTCCCTCAATGAAGTTTTTATCTTCACTGTTGGGGAATTGGTCATTACCCTGTCATTTATTGGTGCTCTAGTCTCTTATGGTCGCATTGGGGCCACCATCCTGAGATTTCCCTCGATCAAGGGGATATATAAAGCTTTGGCCACCTGTGGCTCCCACCTCTCTGTGGTATTTCTGTTCTGTGGGACAATCATGGTACTGCACTTTTTCCCATCATCAAGCAACTCCAATGACAAAGACATAATTGCTTCAGTGATGTACATAGTGGTCACCCCCATGCTGAACCCCTTCATCTACAGCCTGAGGAACAGAGATATAAAAGGAGCCATGGGGCAACTTCTCAGAAAGGAAATCTTATTCTCCAAAGTGACAGTCTCCTATTCTTGTTCTTATGTCATCCACTGACCCACTGACCCAGAGATCTCCTCAAAAACTGTGTACTCAGGTGACCAATGTTACTTTTTGCTCCATACACCCTCCTTTCAATAGTCCTTCCTATTTGTGATCCGTATACTCCCAGGGGCTATAAGTATGAAATAAAATTTCATAAAGCTCTCCTCTCACTCTTTAAATTCTTCACTTCCAAGCTGAATGTTGGAACTGTCAAATGTGTGGTTTTTTTTTTTTTTTTTAAATTTTTTTTTTAACGTTTATTTATTTTTGACGCAGAAAGAGACAGAGCATGAACGGGGGAGGGGCAGAGAGAGAGAGACACAGAATTGAAACAGGCTCCAGGCTCTGAGCTGTCAGCACAGAGCCCGACGTGGGGCTCGAACTCACAGACGGCGAGATCATGACCTGAGCCGAAGTCGGCTGCTTAACCGACTGAGCCACCCAGGCGCCCCTCAAATGTGTTTTTAAAAATGATTTTAAGTAATCTCTACACCCAAGTAGGACTTGAACTCACAACCCTGAGATCAAGAGTCACACACTCCACTGACTGGGCTAGCCCAGTGCCCCTTAGACAATACTTGTTAAATACAGAGTGAAATGTGTATTTGACATCTTATTTGAGTTACTTAAAAAAATTTTTTTTAACATTTATTTATTTTTGAGAGACAGAGAGAGGCAGAGCATGAGCAGGGGAGAGAGACACACACACAGAATCCGAAGCAGGCTCCAGGCTCTGAGCTGTTTGTTAGCACAGAGCCCGACCTGGGGCTTGAACCCACGAACCGCAAGAACATGACCTGAGCCGAAGTCCGACGCTCAACCGAGCCACCCAGGCACCCCTTATTTGAGTCACTTTTAATGTTTATAAAATTGAGTTGCTTTAGCAATTAAGGTGTCATTAAAAATCATTGCATAAAAATTAATGATAGTCTATATTTTAGTTTCTCTACAGAAACTAGTTCCCCAGAGCCATAGAAACATAGTGTAGTTCCTAGTTTTCAGAGAAAGGAAGTTTAAAATGCTTGTCTTCCTAATGAGGTAGCTGATTAATAAAGCATTGTATCACAACTTCCTAAACACTCAATAAAATGCAAAGCTTTTAGCTTCTCTCATTAATTCTATTGTGCTCATGGTGGAAAGAACCCAACAGAGATGTGTAAGGCAATCAATGCTCTTAACACAGTTCATGATCCTAAGTCTTTTTCCCTCTACAGGACTCTCCTTGGTGCAATTGTCTCTATTTTTCTTCCTTCTTGTTTGGAAAAATGAGGATTGTTTCTGTCCAAACTGAGACAATTCATTTCTAGTTGAAGCAAAGATAAATTTATGCTTGGGATATCACTTATTAAGTAAACTTGTATTCTAGGGTCACCTGGGTGGCTCAGTTGGTTAAGCGTCTGACTTCCGCCCGGGTCATGATCTCGCAGTTCATGAGTTTGAGCCCCGCATCAGGCTCTGTGCTGACAGCTCAGAGCCTGGAGCCTGCTTTGAATTCTGTGTCTCCCTCTTTCTCTGCCCCTCCCCTGATTTCCCTCTGTCTGACTCTCACTCTCTCAAAAATAAATGAACATAAAACATTTTTTAATCAAAAAAATAAATTTGTATTCTATAACTACTTATATTCTAACAAGTCAAATTTTCTCCCTTTGAGGAATTGATGTTATAGAGGGAGGACACTATCAGTCAAAAACATATGTAAAGCATATGATATGTTATGAGATAATGAGTTTTATATCACTTAATTATATTAAGTTATATGTAAGTTTCTATTATGAGCAAGGTGACAGGGACAAGGAGTGTTGAGGATGGCACAGAAATTTCAAGTGGTCTAGTGTCAGAGTAGGCTTCTGTAAGAAGGAAGGATTTAAGAAAACAGCTTCAGAGGAACAGGAAAAAAAAGTTGCTGTTTTTATCTGAGGGGAGGAACATTTTAGACAGGGGGAGTAGAAACTGCCAAGGGTCTGAGATGGGAGAATGCTTCACATATTGGAGAAACTGAAAGGAGGCTAGATTGACTATCAGGATTGGTAGGAGATAAAGGTTAGAAGTAACAAGGAATCTGTTTGGGTAAGGCCTTGTAGGCAGTTATGGTCTTTGGTCTGACTGTGCATGACTTGAGAAACCAATAGAAAGTCATCAGTAGAGGTTGATCTGTCTTAAGTTCAAGACCATGTCTTACTTTCACACTTGTCTTCTTCCTATCTAGTCTCAACAAAAGAGCCAGAAAGAGTTTTAAAAGTATCCTTCTGGCTCTTTTGTTGAGACTAGATGGGAAGAAGACAAATGTAAAAGTAGGGAAATTATAATACTGGAATAATATAGACAAGGGATTTAAGTCTCTAATGTCAGGATGGTAGCATTAGAGACCAGGAGAAATGAATGAACTCTGAACAATCTAATAAGTCTCAACTAATTTAAATAGATTTAAATCAGACAAAGAGCATTCTCTGACCACAAGGTAATTAAATTAGAAATCAATAACAAGAAGATATCTGAAAATTCTCCAAATATTTGGAAACTCAGTAGCACATTTAAAAATAGCCCATGAATTGAAGAAGAAATAAAAAGTGAAACTATAAAGCTTTAGAATGGAGTTAAAATAAAAACAAAACATATTGAACATGTGACATGCAGCTAAAGCAGTAAAGGGGGAAAAAAAGAAAGAAAATGGAAACAGACTCATAAATACAGACAAGAAATTGGTGGTAGCTGGAGGCAAAAATTTTGGAAGGATGAGAAAACTAGGGGTAAAAGTTTAAGAGGTAACAACTTCTATTTATAAAATAAACAAATAACAGGGATGAAAATTACAGCATACAGAATGTAGTTAATGATACTGTGATATTTATAGTGATGGATGTTAACGACATTTATCATGGGGAACACTGAGTAATGCACTGAACTGTTGAGTCACTAGTGTTGTACACCTAAATCTAACACTATATGTCAACTATAATTCAGTAATAAGACTTCAAAATAATATAGCAGTAAATGCTTACACAAAAGAAAAAGAATGGCCTTGGGGAATGCATGAAGAGGCGAAGGAGATTAAGAGGTACAAATTTCTAGTTATAAAATTGAAAACTTATGGGGATGAAAAGTATAGCATAAGAAATATGGTCGATAATATTGTAATAACATTGTATGGTGACAGACAGTGACTATACATGTCATGATGAGCACTGCATAAGGTATGGAACTGTCAATGCACTGTGTTGTACATCTAAAAATAACAACATTGTGTGTCACTATACTTCAAGAAAGAAAGATCAAATTAAACACAAAGTAACCAGAAGAAACAATAAAGCTAATGACAAAATTAATAAAATAGAAAAAGGGAGAATAACAAAGATTTAATTAAACCAAAACTTGGTTCTTTTAGAAGAACAATAAAATCAATAAGCCTTTAGCCAGACTAACTGGGAAAGATGAAAGAAAAAGATATGAATTACTGATATGAAGAATGAGAAATGACAGCACTACAGATTCTATAGATATTCAAAGAAAAATAAGAGACTGTTATGAATAACTTTGTCAATAAATTTGACAACTGTGATGAGACACACAAATTCCTTGAATCACAAAAAATCCCAAATCTCACAGAAGAAGAAATACATAAGAAATTATGTATTGAAGAAATTGAATTTGTGGTTAGGATGAGCACTGGGTGTTATATGTAAGTGATGAATCACTGTGTTCTACTCTTGAAACCAACACAACATTGTATGTTAACTAACTTGAATTTAAATAAATTAATTTAAAAGAAAGAAATTGAATTTGTAGTCACTGCATAAAAGAATTACAAGCACAGATGGCCTCATGTGTGAATTATACTAAACATTTAAATAAGAAATAATACCAGTTCTCCACAAGCTCTCCTAGAATACTGTAAAGAAAGGAATTTCCCAAACTATTCTCTGAGGCCAGCATTACTCTGACACCAAACCTGTAAAAATATAAGAAAATCACAGACATCTTTTTGCGTTGGTGCAAAAATCATTACCAAAATTTTAATCAGTCAAATCCAACAATATATAAAAAGGCTAAAGGACCTTGGCCAGCTAGGTTTCATTGTAGCAATGCATTTGGTTTAACTTTTAAAACTCAATTGTTGTGATTTATCATTTTATTTTATTTTATTTCACTTCATTTTATTTTTAAATATAATTTATTGTCACATTAGCTAACATACAGTGTATACAGTGTGCTCTTGGCTTCAGGGGTAGATTCCCATGATTTATCATTTTAATAGACTACTGAAGCAACTCTAATGATCATCTCAATATATGAAGAAAAAAATTTTGACAAAATTCAACATCCATTCTTGATTTTAAAACAATCTTAAAAAACTAGCAATAGAGAAAAACTCCCTAGACTATAAGGGTATCTATGAAAAGCCTAAGGCCAACATCATAACATTAACATAACATTAACAGTGAAAGACTAAATGCTTTCCTACTAAGATCAGGAACAAGGTGAGGATATCAACTGCACTACTTCAACTCAAAATTGTGTTGGAAGAGTGTCTATAGTTAACAATACTGTATTGTATACTTAAAATTTTGCTAAAAAGTTAGGTCTTATTTTAAGTGCTCTGCCATCGACTGAATGTTTGTGCCCCCTATTTCTATGGTGAAATCTTAACCCTCAATGTGATGGCATTAGAATGTGGGGCCTTTGGGAGTGATGAGGTCATGGTAGTGTAGTCCTTATGAACGGGATTATGAAAGAGACTCAAGAGAGCTCTCTCATCCCGTCTGCCATGTGCAGACATAGCAAGAAAATGACAGTATATGAATCAGGTGGTGGATTCTCACCAGACACAGAAATTGCTGGTGCTTTGGTCTTGACCTTTAGCCTCCAGAACTGTGAGAAATAAATGTTTGTTGTTTAAGCCATCCCATTCATGGTATTCTGTTACAACAGTACAAAACAGACTAAGATATGCTCTTACCCACAAAAGAAAAAAAGGGGGGGGGCAGGAGGAAACTTTTGGAGGAAATAGATACGTTTATGACCTTGATTGGGGTGGTTTCATGGGTGAATACTTGTCTTCAAATTCATCAAGTTGTACACACCAATTATATACAGCTTTTTGTATGTCAATTATATCTAAAAAAATGGTTTAAAAAAACAAAATTTTGCTCAAGATCCTAAATAAATGCAATAATAGGTGTATGCAACTTTGTATATACTGCTCTCTATACAATTCAGGGATGCATAATACATGCACCAAAAGATATATTCAAGAACTTTTCCAGGTGCTCCCCACCCAGGCCTTGTCGACATCTTGTCCTTCCTCTGGCTCCAGGAGTTGGAAATGAATGCCCAGACTGAGCTCCTCCAGTTGGCATGCAACAATTAAAGCATTGTGCCTAGCGAGAATACTGGGGCCTGGTTCTGGGCCATGGATGTGCTCAGCAAGATAGAGAGGTAAAGCCAGGACAAGATTTGGGGATGGCAGAGGCAGGCTCTCTCTGCGAACCAGCCCCAGAGATCTGTGTCCATGGCCCTCCCTTTGGTTAGTGTCAAATCCTGTTGCCTGGTAATAGCTAGGTGCTCAGACTCCAGCTTCTAGGTAGGTACTAGGAGGGAGACCTGAGTGTGGTCCCTGGTAGCCTCATAGCTGACCCTCTGTCTGGTAGCTACAAACTGTCATGTCAATTAGAGCCCTCATTTGAGTTGGCCAGCAACACCTTCAAGGCCAAGAAAAAACACACCATCCTGACGCTGTGGAGGGCCCAGACCAGGGCTGGCAGGGTGGTCTCCTGGTACTCAAAGATTTGTGTATAAGTGCAGGCTTGGTGGGGTGGGGGGAACACCTGGGTAGTTCAGTCAGTTAAGCCTCTGACAACTTTGGCTCAGGTCATTATCTCAGGGTTCATGAGTTCGAGCCCAGCATTGGGCTCTGTGCTGTCAACTCACAGCCTGGAGTCTGCTTCAGATTCTATGTCTCCCACTCTCTCTGCCCCTTCCCCACTCACACTCTGTTTCTCTCTCTCAAAAATCAATAAACACTAAAAAAATTAAAAAAAAAAATAGGTTCAGGCTTGGGTAGTCTGACAGCCTGGAGCTGGGATCCCAGCCACACTGCTAGTGAGCCCTGCAATGGGGCCAGTTGCCTCACCTCCCTGGGCCTCAGTTTCCTCTTCTGTGAAATGGAGTGATGATGCTATATGATCTATCAGAAAGCTGGAGGCAATGTATGCTGGTGACTGACCAAGTACTTAGTACAGTGCCTCTAACAGAGTGCAGTGAGAGGCAGGGGCAGGAGATGGATGTCCTTCAGGACGCCCCCCCCCCCAAATTAAGCCAGCCCTTTCTTTCAGCAGCCAGGCTCCCAACACAGAGCTCAGTACCAGTGGCAGCTCCCACTCCAAGTCCTGTGACCAGCTCAGGTGCAGTCCTAATTCAGCAGCAGGGACTTTGCTAAACACCCAGCGTAGCTCAGCTAGTCCCTCTAGCTATACTGTGGAGGAGAAGCCCAGCTGGGAAACGTTAATGTCAAATCTCATGCAGCTGCACATACCATTCGCCAATGCATCCTGAACTTTATAAGACCACACAAGAATGAGGTTAGGGAGAGGAAGGATTTGGGGAGGTCAATTGTATAAAAGGCAAAAAAATTATTTACCATGTGGGGAGTGCCAATATTTATCTGTTATAAATAGCAAACCTTACATTTGAATATTATATTAAAATCCTGTTTCTCTGTAGCCTGGGAATTGCAGTTTTGTCCTTTCATTCCTGTGTTAATTTAAATAAGGTACGGATGCTCTCATTTCTTTTTCAAATAAGTCTTGCAGAGTTGTTGGGTTATTTAATAGATATAAGCATTTCAGTGCCATTAACCTGGACAAGGAGCTCAGACTATATCCCTCAGAACTCCTGGGATTGACAGGTGGAGGTACTTTCACAGGGCATGGTATTAACCTCTGAAATGTGTGTGTCTTTAAATTAGACATTTGCAAGGACGATTTCCTCACCCAGGGTAGTGGCTGCTTTTCTAGTTTTGGAGGAAGAGGAATATTTTCTACTTGTCTCGTTTAGGTTTCTTTTGACCACCAACTAGGAACTGTAGATTTCAAGGTCAATCTCTAGAATTCCATCTGTGCTAAATGTGGAAAAATTGTAAAAACATGAAAATGTACAATACAAAAAGGAAAAGGCCAGAGGAAGATTATTCACCAGTGGACTAAGGGCAGACAGGATTTCACCTCCTCCAATCACCCTCTATCAGGTCCATGGTTGACCCTTTACCTTAGATTTGAATCCTCTTGGGACTCTTGCCTCTGGCCTTATGATTCCTTTTCCTGCTGGTTTTGTATCCAGGGAAAATATTTGTGATGCAGAATTTAAGGCTACAGCTGAGCCTCATTCCTGCTGCTCATGAACTAGGATTTCTGAAACTCCTTGTACAATTGATTTAGTCCAGAAATACCCTAGAAGGTCCCAGCCCCTTTTCCATGCACATCGTGGCCAATCCCCCTTGGCTGGGGCCTCATAAATCCTAGGTGAGATCTGGTTTTCCAGATAAGGGTACTTACAATACCCCTTACACTCTCCCTCACTAGTTAAGGTAATGTCCAGGGCTGTGTGGTTCTGAGGTCCACTATCTTGGACAATCACTAGTTCAGGAACTCAGTCATGTTAGTGTCAACTTGTCCCAAAGAGGTAGCTGGGCCAGAGCCCTCAGAGCTTACAGCCACCTGGGATGGCTGTGTTCCCTGTTCAAGTCTGTGCTTTGATTATATCATCAGTATGTGAGCCTTTCCCATGGGGAGGTTTAAAGGGTGAGGGATGTGGGGAGGAGGGATGCCACCAAGACTGATAATCCATGGGCATGCATATACACAGCCTTACCAACTACATACTGAAGAACATCCAATACATGTGGTAAACAGGCATTGAGCTTACCCAAGTGACCTCCCGAGGCTTCTCCATGATTAGGAACTAAAGGGTTAATGCCTGGTTCAGGAGGGAGCCACGAGGCCCCTGATCAGTCTCCAGTTTGCACCTTGTGAAGTTATTTCAAAATCATTCCCTGAATATAACCCATAGCCAGATTGCTGATAACACTGAGTTACCATTCTTCTCAGTGGCTACAGGGGTCACTCAGACACAAAGCAGGGCTCATCTCTGCCAAGGAGGTCTTTTCAGTACAGCTCAAGGGCTAAGCACACACCTGGATCCCAACAGCCCTGGCTCTTGCTGATGTGGCACAGCTGTCCAGGATCATGGTGTCTGTATTACCCAAATTGATCTACACATTTAATGTAATCCCTATCAAAATACCACCAGTATTTTCCACAGAGCTAGAACAAATGACCCTAAAATTTTTATGGAACCACAAAAAACCCTGAAGAGCCAAACATTCTTGAAAAAGAAAAGCAAAGCTGGAGATATCACAATTCTGGACTTCAAATTATATTACAAAGCTGTAGTGATCAAGATAGTATGGTACTGGCACCAGAATAGACACATAGATCAGTGGAACAGAATAGAAAACCCAGAAACAAACCCACAGCTATATGGTCAATTATTCTTCAACCAAGCAGGGAAGACTATCTAATGGAAAAAAGACAGGCTCTTCAACAAATAGCGTTGGGAGAACTGGACAGTGACATGCAGAAGAATGAAACTGGACCACTTTCTTATACCATACAAAAAAATAAATTCAAAATGGATGAGAGACCTAAATGTAAGACAGGAAACCATGAAAATCCTAGAGGAGAGTACAGGTAAGTAATCTCTTTTACATTGGCTGTAGCAGTTTCTTACTAGATATGTCTACTGAGGCAAGGGAAACAAAAGCAAAAATAAATTATTGGGGCTTCATCAAAATAAAAACCTTCTGCACAGGTTTTAGGAAGGAAACAATCAACAAAACTAGAAATCAATGTATGGAATCTGAGAAGATATTTGCAAATAACATATCAGATAAAGGGTTAGAATCCAAAATCTATAAAGAACTTACCAAACTCAACACCCCAAAAATAAATAATCTAGTTAAGAAGTGGGCAGAAGACATGAACAGACATTTTTCCAAAGAAGACATCCAGATGGCCAACAGACACATGAAAAGATGCTTAACATCTCTCACCATCAAGAAAATACAAATCAAAACCACGTTGAGATACCACCTCACACCTGTCAGAATGGCTAAAATTAACAACGCAAGAAACAACAGGTGTGGCAAGGATGCAGTGAGAGGGGAACACTCTTACACTATTGGTGGGAATGCAAATTGGTACAGATACTGTGGAAAACAGTATGGAGGTTCCTCAAAAAGTTAAAAATAGAACTACCCTATGATCCAGCAATTGTACTACTAGGTATTTACTCAAAGAATACAAAAATACTAATTTAAAAGGATACATGGACCCCGATGTTTATAGCAGCATTATCAACAATTGCCAAATTATGGAAAGAACCCAAATATCCATCAATTGATGAATGGATAAAGAAGATGTCACACACACACACACACACACACACACACACACACACACACAGACATACAGACACACACACACACAATGGAATATTAGCCATCAAAAAGAATGAAATCTTGGCATTTGTGATGACATGGATGGAGCTAGAGAGTATTAAGCTAAGCAAAATAAGTCAATTGGAGAAAGACAAATACCACATGATTTCACTCATATGTGGAATTTAAAAACAAAAACAAATGATCAGAGGGTAAAAAAGAGAGAGACAAACTAAGAAATACACTCTCAACTATAGAGAAGAAACTGATGATTACCAGAGGGGAGGTGGATTGAGGGGGGGATGGGTTAAACAGATGGTGGGGATTAGGAGTGCACTTGTGTTGAGCACCAGGTGATGTATGGAAATGTTGAATCACTAAATTCTACACCTGAAACTAACACTACACTGTATGTTAAGTAACTGGAATTTAAATTAAAAAAAAGAAAGTGCACTTTTATTGTAAATACACATTTAACAAAGGTAGTAATTTAAAATATTTTAAAGAAGTTTTAAGAATGCTAAGAGAAAAAAGGATATAGAATTACATAAAATGCTCAAGAGCAGAGCAGACAGAAAAATGGGGAAGAGAGAAAGGAAGAACAAGTGCAACAAATAGAAAACAGGTAAATATGGTAGATAATAATCCAAAGACATCAACAATCACTTTAAATGTGAATGGATTAAATATATCAATTAAAAGATGGGAACCATCAGAGGTGATAAAAAGGTAAGACTCAACTATATGTGCCTATAAGAAACCCACTTTAAATATAAAGACACCAATAAGTTAAAAGTATAGGAGTGGACAGAGAATTGGAGAAAATATTTACAAATCATGCATCTTACAAGGGATTGGCAACCAGAATATAAAAAGACTTCTAAAACCCAACAATGGCAAAAACAACAACATAACTCAAACATGGATAAAGGTCTTGGATGACATTTCCCCAATGAAGATACATAAATGGGCCATGAGCACATAGAAGATGCTCAATGTCACTAATCATTAGGGAAATGCACATCAAAATCACAATGAGATACCATTCACAACCATTAAAATGATTATTGTAAATAAAAATCAGGAAACAACAAATGGCAAGCAAGTGAAGAAATTGGAGCCCTGTATACTGCTGGTAGGGATGTAAAATGGTGCAGTCATTGTGGCAAATATTATTGTGGTTCCCACCAAAATAGAATTACCATATTATCCTAGCAGTTCCATTTCTAGGTATATACACAAAAGAACAGACAGAAGGGACTCAAACAGACATTTGTGTACCCATGTTCACAGCAGCATTAGTCACAATAGCTGAAAGGTAGAAACAACCCAAGTGTCCATCAACAGAACAAAATGTGGTTTATTATTCAGCCTTAAAAAGGAACAAAATTCTGATAGATGCTAAAACATCGATGAACTTTGAAGATAATTGTGCTAAGTGAAACAAGCCAGGCACAAAAGGACAAATATTGTATGATGTCACTCACACAAGGTACCTAGAAAAGTCAAGTGCATAGGGATGGAGAATATGATGGTAGTTACTAGGACCTGGGGGAGTGGAGAATAAATACTTATTGTTTAATGGGTATAAAATTTCAGTATGGGATGATGAAAAAGATCTGCAGATGGATAGTGGTGATGGTTGCACAACAATGTGAGTCTTTAAAACCACTGAACTGCAAACTTAAAGATGGTTCAAATGGAAAATTTTACCAAAATATAGTAGCAAAGGGATGGAACAGATATACCCTGCAAAAACTAATTAAAAGAAAGTTGGAGAAGCTATGTTATTGTCAGGCACAGTTGACTTCAAAACAGGAATATTATCAGCAATAAAAAGGACACTACATAAGGATAAAGGGGTCAATTCACCAAGAAGACATAATAATCATTATTGTCAGAAATTTATAGAACGGCAGAAAGAAATAGACAAATCCACTGTTACAGTTGGAGATTTCTAAACCCCTCTACCAGTAAATGACAGATCCAGCAGACAGAAAATCAGTTAGGGTATAGTGAAACAGTGCAGCACCATCAGTCAATTGGATTAATTGATATTTCTAGAACACTTCATCCAACACCAACAGAATACACATTTTTCTCAAGCTCACATGAAATATTCACCAGGATAGGCCACATTCTAGACCATAAAACACACACCTTAACAAATTTAAAAGAGTGGAAATTACACAGGGCATGCTCTCATACCACAATGGCATTAAACTAGATATCAATAGCAAACACATCACTGGAAATCTCAGAATATATGGAGATTAAACAACACAATATACATACCACATGGGTCAAAAAAGAAGTCTCAAGACACATTTAAAAGTATTTTAAACTAAATGAAAGTGAAAACACAACTTGGGAAAAGTTGTGGGTTGCTGCAAAGAAGTGCTTAGAGCAAAATATGGAACATTTAATGCATGTATTAGACAATGAGAAAGATCTAAAATTGATAATCTAAGCTTCCACCTTAGGCATCTAGAGGAAGAAAGAATGTAAAAAAAATAACAGAACAAAAGAAATCATTAAAAATTGGAGTATAAATCAGTGAAGTTGAAAACAGGAAATCAACAGGGAAAATCAATGAAACCAAAAGCCAGCTCTTTGACAAAATCAATAAAATTGATAAACCTGTAGTTATGCTAAGAAAAGAGAGGATTCTACAAAACACTGAGAGTGGCTCCAGGAAGCTGAATTGGAGGGTCAGAGAATTGGGCTGGGGCTTCGGAGCTGATGACATACCCACTTGTTTCATAAGGTACAGTCTGAGGAACTATGAAGGCTTTGTGAAACTTGAGCAGGTCAGCCTCAAGTTCCCTCACCTGTCAGATATTCATGGAGCATCTACTAGGTGCCAGTGCAGTGCAGTGCAGTGAACAGAACAGACTGTTCTCATATGGTTTATGTTCCAGTGGGGAGGAGGCCAGGGGAGATCAACACAGAAGTATGTGGGCCTTACTAAAGAAGGGCAGCGTGGTCAGATGGGTTAGCAGGGCTTCCTCTGATGGAGGCTCTTTGTCAGCCCCTTCCCAATGACCAGACCTGTCACTACCAGGACAACCAGAGTGGATGGGGTGGGGACCGTGCCTTTGGATTGGCAGGGGACAGCATAGGAGCCCAGTCTCTGCAGGGGTGTTGTGGGAAAGTGGTATGGGAGGCAACTCCAGGCCTTTGACTCTGCTCCACATCCAACTACCCCCAGCTCTATCTTCTCCATCCTGGGCACCTGGCTGCACCAGTACTAGGAGAATTTCTGCCAGCCTCTGCACTTTGTTGACCTAATGCAGTTGGTGACCTATGCACAGGTCAACCTTCCCAGATTACACATGGAGCACCATGCCCACCTTTTCCTGGACCAGCTGGAGCATCCAGAGCCTATTGGGGCAGAGCCTGAGGGAGAGGAGAATTGGGGGATTGGTTCATATGTGCATTGGAGGAGTGGAATGGAGTTGAGTCACAGTAGGAGAAGCCTCCAGTGGCTGGGGTTGGGCCGGGAACAAAAAATACCCTCTGGCCACTCATCTGGTAGACTGCAGTCTAAGGAGACGTCTGGGGTAGGATCTGTGCTGTGTGATCTTTTCTGTGTTTGGAAAGGCAAATGGAAAGCTACTCATGTCAGTGAATCCTCCTCTTCCACTTCTAGTGCCAGCTCTAGGACTGCGTCTGTGACCAGCTCCAGACCTGGAGCAGCTCCAGTACCACCAGCTCTGCCATCAGCTCCAGTTGGAATTAGCACCAGTTTTAAGCTAGAGCCAGCCTCAGAGCTAGAGCTGGCTCCAGCATTATATATAGCATTGGCCAGAGCTAGAGCCAGCTCCAATGCCAGCTCTAGCTCCAGTGCCAGAGCTGAAACCAACTCCAGAACTGTTTTAACCTATTCCTAAAGCAAATAGACTAGTAGTTGCATCTAGATATCAACTAGGAAGGGACTCAAGGGAACTCTCTGGAGTGATGTCAGAGCTATGGATATTGATATGGATTTGTTAAAATGGATTGGCCAGTTCAGTAATATCTAGCATATCATCACATGCAAAGCATATAATAAAAATATGAAAAGAATATAGACTTTTAAATTTCCTCTCTGTTTTATGAGGTGAAAAATAGCCAAAAGTAATATATAGTGATACAAATAAGATGTATTTTTGGAGGAAATGACTGAGAGGAGCATGTTGGAAGATTATTTCTTTATCTGGCTAATAATTTCGTGGATGTGTTTCTTCTGTGATACTTTATCAAACTTTGCACTTAATGTATGCTAATTTTTCTCTCTGTATGTTATACCTCCATTAGCGAATAGTTAAAAATTTTTTTTTAGTATTTATTCATTTTTAAGAGATAGAGACAGAGCATGAGCTGGGGAGGGGCAGAGAATGAGGGAGACACAGGATCTGAAGCAGGGTCCAGTTTCTGAGCTGTCAGCACAGAGTCCAACACGGGATTTGAACTCACTGACTGTGAAATCATGACCTAAGCTGAAGTCAGATGCTTAGCTGACTGAGCCACCCAGGTACCTGGCAAATAGTTGTTTTTTTAAACAAACATCATTTGAATCTACCCATGGTCTCCCCCAAATCCCAACCCCCCACCTCCTCTCAAGAGGAAATGAATAGCCTGAATTTTATGTTTATGATTCAGTCAAATTTCTGTAGTCTTATTTCTACATGTATACATCTCTCTCCTATATAAATATATACATTCTATGTGATTACATAAATACATGTATATTACATATGCATATGTATATATACATATATACACACATATGCACACACACATACATATATATGTATATATACATATACATACACATACATATGTATACACACATATACATGTACATATATACACATGTATATATACACATATATATATACACATGTATATATTATTAGTGTATAAGAATGCAACTGATTTCTGTACATTGATTTTGTATCCTGAGACTTTGATGAATTCATGTATCAGTTCTAGCAGACTTTTGGTGGAGTCTATCGGATTTTCCATGTATAATATCATGTCATCTGCAAAAAGAGAAAGCTTGACTTCATCTTTGCCAAATTTGATGTCTTTGATTTCCTTTTGTTGTCTGATTGCTGATGCTATAGCTTCCAACACTATGTTAAACAACAGCGGTGAGAGTGGACATCCCTGTCGTGTTCCTGATCTCAGGGAAAAAGCTCTCAGTTTTTCCCCATTGAGGATGATGTCAGCTGTGAGCTTTTCATAAATGACTTTGAGGATGTTTAAGTATGTTCCTTCTATCCCGACTTTCTTAAGGGTTTTTATTAAGAAACGATGCTGAATTTTGTCAAATGCTTTTTCTGCATCAATTGACAGGATCATATGGTTCTTATCTTTTCTTTTATTAATGTGATGTATCACGTTGATTGACTTGTGAATGTTGAACCAGCTCTGCATCCCAGGAATGAATCCCACTTGATCATGGTGAATAATTCTTTTTATATGCTGTTGAATTGGATTTGCTAGTATCTTATTGAGAATTTTTGCATCCATATTCATCAGGGATATTGGCCTCACAGGTTTATATTCTAAAGAAGCTTTGTGCATGTACAACTTGAGACATAGATAAGGTCCATGGCAACATTGTTTATAATAGCAGAAAAAAATGAAAATTTCCACAACAAATAAATTATGCTGTTTTTACATAAGGAACATTGTAGAACAATTATATGCCATATCAGTAAATTATAGAAATGAAATATTGAGAGAGCAAAGAGCAAAACTCCAGGAATATGACAAAAATCAGAAACAAAAATTTTATATGTGTATGTATTATTATGGTCTGAATGTCCCTCCAAAATTTATATGTTGAAGCTCTAACCCAGTGTGGCTATATGTGGAGATGGGGCCTCTAGGAATATAATTACTGTTAAATGAGGTCATAAGGATGGGGCCCTGATTCATTAGTGTCCTGATAAGAAGAGACACAAGAGAGCTCACTCTCTCTCTCTCCATGCACACACACCAAGAAAAGTCCACATGAGGACACAGTGAGAAGGCCATCTGAGAGACAGAAAGAGAGCTCTCACCAAAAACTGAATCTGCCAGAACCTTAACCTTAGACTTTTAGCCTCCAGAACTATGACAAAATAAATTTCTTTTGCCTAAACTGACCAGTCTTGGCACTTTGTTATGGCAGTACAAGCAGACTAAGATATAGATATAGATATAGATATAGATATAGATATAGATATAGACAGATACACACACACATATATACATGTATATATATACACACACATATATACATGTATATATATACACACACACATATACACATGTATATATATACACTATTCTTATACACTATTATACACTATTCTTATACACTAATAATAAAGCAACAGAAAGACAAATAAAGAAACTGATCCCATTCACAATTGCACCAAGAAGCATAAAATACCTAGGAATAAATCTAACCAAAGATGTAAAAGATTTGTATGCTGAAAACTATAGAAAGCTTATGAGGGAAATTGAAGAAGATATAAAGAATGGAAAAACATTCCATGCTCATGGGTTGGAAGAATAAATATTGCCAAAATGTCAATACTACCCAAAGCTATCTACACATTCAATGCAATCCCATTCAGAATTGCACCAGCATTCTTCTTGAAGCTAGAACAAGCAATCCTAAAATTCATATGAAACCACAAAAGGCCCCAAATAGCCAAAGTAATTTTGAAGAGGAAGACCAAAGGGGGAGGCATCACAATCCCAGACTTTAGCCTCTACTACAAAGCTGTCATCATCAAGACAGCATGGTTTTGACACAAAAACAGACACATAGACCAATGGAATAGAATAGAAACCCCATAACTAGACCCACAAACGTATGGTCAACTAATCTTTGACAAAGCAGGAAAGAATATCCAACGGAAAAAAGACAGTCTCTTTAACAAATGGTGCTGGGAGAACTGGACAGCAACATGCAGAAGGTTGAAACTAGACCACTTTCTTACACCATTCACAAAAATAAACTCAAAATGGATAAAGGACCTGAATGTGAGACAGGAAACCATCAAAACCCTAGAGGAGAAAGCAGGAAAAGACCTCTCTGACCTCAGCTGTAGCAATTTCTTACTTGACACATCCCCAAAGGCAAGGGAATTAAAGCAAAAATGAACAATTGGGACCTCATGAAGATAAAAAGCTTCTGCACTGCAAAGGAAAAAATCAACAAAACTAAAAGGCAACCAACCGAATGGGAAAAGATATTTGCAAATGACATATCGGACAAAGGGCTAGTATCCAAAATCTATGAAGCGCTCACCAAACTCCACATCAGAAAAACAAATAATCCAGTAAAGAAATGGGCAGAAAACATGAATAGAGACTTCTCTAAAGAAGACATCTGGATGGCCAATAGGCACATGAAAACATGCTCAATGTCGCTCCTCATCAGGGAACTACAAATCAAAACCACACTCAGATATCACCTCACGCCAGTCAGAGTGGCCAAAATGAACAAATCAGGAGACTATAGATGTGGAGAGGATGTGGAGAAACGGGAACCCTCTTGCACTGTTGGTGGGAATGCAAACTGGTGCAGCCACTCTGGAAAACAGTGTGGAGGTTCCTCAAAAAATTAAAAATAGACCTACCCTATCACCCAGCAGTAGCACTGCTAGGAATTTATCCAAGGGATACAGGAGTATTGATGCATAGGGGCACCTGTACCCCAATGTTTATAGCAGCACTCTCAACAATAGCCAAATTATGGAAAGAGCCTAAATGTCCATCAACTGATGAATGGATAAAGAAATTGTGGTTTATATACACAATGGAGTACTACATGGCAATGAGAAAGAATGAAATATGGCCCTTTGTAGCAATGTGGATGGAACTAGAGAGTGTTATGCTAAGTGAAATAAGCCATACAGAGAAAGACAGATACCATGTTTTCACTCTTATGTGGATCCTGAGAAACTTAACAGAAACCCATGGGGGAGGGGAAGGAGAAAAAAAAAAGAGAGGTTAGAGTGGAAGAGAGCCAAAGTATAAGAGACTCTTAAAAATGAGAACAAACTCAGGGCTGATGGGGGGGTGGGAGGGAAGGGAGGGTGGGTGATCGGTATTGAAGAGGGCATCTTTTGGGATGAGCTCTGGGTGTTTTATGGAAACCAATTTGACAATAAATTTCATATATTAAAAAAAAAAAGAATATAAACCTGTGAGTGGCAACACCCAAAAAACAAGTAATCCAGTGAAGAAATGGGCAAAAGGCATGAACAGACACTTTTTGAAAGAAGACATCCAGATGGCTCACAGACGTATGAAAAGACTCTCAACATCACTCATCATCAGGGAAATACAAATCAAAACCACAATCAGATACCACCTCGCACCTGTTAGAATGGCTAAAGTTAACAACTCAAGAAACAACAGATGTTGGCGAGGATGGAAAAAAAGGTGGGAATGCAAATTGGTACATCCACTGTTGAAAACAGTATGGAGGTTCTTCAAAAAATTAAAAGTAGAGCTACCCTATGACCCAGCAATTACACTACTAGGTATTTATCCAAAGGATAAAAAATTGATGGTTTAAAGGGGCACATGCACCCCAATGTTTATAGCAGCACTACCAACAATAGCCAAAATATGGAAAGAGCCCAAATGTCCACTGACTGATTAATGGATAAAGAAGATGTGGTATATATATACATACACACATATATATAATGGAATACTACTTGGTGATGAAAAAGAATGAAATCTTGCCATTTGCAACAATGTGGATGGAGTTGGAGTGTATTATGCTAAATGAAATAAGTCATTCAGAGGAAGACAAATATATGATTTCACTCATATGTGGAATTTTAAGAAACACAACAGATGATTGTTTCCTGCTTTCTCCTCTAGGGTTTTGATAGTTTCCTGTCTCACATTCAGGTCCTTCATCTATTTTGAGTTTATTTTTGTGAATGGTGTAATAAAGTGGTCTAGTTTCATTCTTCTGCATGTTGCTGTCCAATTCTCCCAGCACCATTTGTTAAAGAGACTGTCTTTTCTCCATTGGATACTCTTTCCTGCTTCATCAAAGATTAGCTGGTGGGAATGCAAACTGGTGCAGCTGCTCTGGAAAACAGTGTGGAGGTCCCCCCCAAAATTAAAAATAGATCTACCCTATAACCCAGCAATAGCACTGCTAGGAATTTACCCAAGGGATACAGGAGTGCTGATGCATAAAGGCACTTGTACCCCAATGTTTATAGCAGCTCTTTCAACAATAGCCAAATTATGGAAAGAGTCTAAATGTCCATCAACTGATGAATGGATAAAGAAGTTGTGGTTTATACATACAATGGAATACTACTTGGCAATGAGAAAGAATGAAATATGGCCATTTGTAGCAACGTGGATGGAACTGGAGAGTGTTATGCTAAGTGAAATAAGTCAGGCAGACAAAGACAGATACTGTATGTTTTCACTCTTATGTGGATTCTAAGAAACTTAACAGAAGACCATGGGGGAAGGGAAAGTTAGGGGAAAGAAAGTTACAGAGAGGGAGGGAGGCAAACCATAAGAGACTCTTAAATACTGAGAACAAACTGAGGGTTGATGGGGGGTGGGGGAGAGGGGAAAGTGGGTGATGGGCATTGAGGAGGGGACCTGTTGGGATGAGCACTGGGTGTTGTATGGAAACCAATTTGACAATGAATTATATTTAATATATATAAAAAGAAACACAACAGATGATCATAGTTCCTCTATGAAGGAAAAATTAGATAAAAACTAAGAGAGAGGCAAACCACAAGAGAGTCTTAAATATAGAGAGCAAGTTGAGAGTTGCTGGAGGGGTGTTGGTTGGGGTGATGGACTACGTGGATGATGGGCATTAAGGAGGGCACTTGTTGGGATGAGCCCTTGGTCTTATATGTAAATGATGATTCACTAAATTCTACTCCTGAAACCATTATTACACTATATGTTAACTAACTTGAATTTAAATAAAATTTTTAAAAAATTAAAAAATTTGGGAGTGGAATTGCATGGTCCAAGGCAATGTACATTTCAACAATAAAACATAATGCCATATTGTTTCCCCACTAGAAGTAAATAAGACTTCCAAAAAAAATACACACCACTGTCAACAAAGAGCAGTAACTTAATTTTTCCAATATATTAATATAAAATGGAACCGTATTGAAGTTTTAATGTCTTTTATTTTATTTGTTATGATTATTACTGAGCTGACTTTCTTTTTATATTATTAGCTCCTTTGAGTTTCTTGTGCTCAAAGGCTATTAATCTCATTTTGCCTATTTTTCAGTTTTACAGTATATGCATATGTATTTTTGTTATTAAATTAGAAACTATTGCAGGAGACAAGTTTTGAATTGGGTTTGGAAAGATGATAGGGACTGGTATAGCAGAGGACAAAGATGAATGTCTCTAGGAAATGGTATGGTACCTGGGGCAGTGGTAATGTCATTTATTAATTCAAAGGGTCACTTTCCCTCATCCTGTAATCAAATAAAAAATCTTGCAGAGTCATGGATTTTATTTTTAACTCTATGCATGTAGGGAAAAAGGGAGGTGCCAATGATGTTCTTTTGGTCTGAGGAGGACGTCTTGTCAAATCTTGACTTTTAGGAAAATAGGTAGCTCAACTGCAGCATTATAATTAGGGCAATTTTATCAACCATGATCCACAGGACCTAGAAACCATTTCTGAAATCTAAATGTCTTTCAAAGCTTCTTCATTCAAAGAGCTATTCCAAGTGCAGATTGATTTTTAATGCAAAACAGAAAAAATAATAACACTTATGAATATTCACACATCTTCACCTTGAATAACAAACACATGATATTCATTTTCTATCTGGCTCCAAACAAGTGGAGTTGGAGATATGTGAAATCAATTTGCAATCGGTTTTTTAAGAGAGTTAGTGGAAAGCATTTCTTGAATGGTTATTCTATGGTATTTAAAGAAACTTGCACCAAAAGAATGCTGATTCCAAAGCTTCTGGGCAGGAGACCAAGATTTATAGAAATTGCATTCAACTCTACAGGGTCCAGTTGTGGTGATGGTATATGAAATCCTTTGATCTTTGTTCAGAGAGTGAAAGTACTAGAGTGTTTCTGGTGTTCTTGGAATAACATGGAATTCAGAAACAAGAGACATAGGTTAATACACTCAAGCATCAGTTTGGTTTGTTATGGACTCTAAACCCCAGTGTAAACTGAGAAGGTAAAATGCTTTGTGAATCACCAAATTCCCAGTAGCTGCTTTGTGCTTATTACCATCATTCCTCCAAGGTGAACTCTCCTATTGCCTTCTAGCAACAGTTCTTCTCTCAAAGGAACCAAAGGCAATGAAGCAATTATATCCTGTTTGTCTCTAACTTGGAGCTGGGAGTGGGGACTCCCCCCACCCCCACCCCCTGGGTCTTCTCCATGATTTGTAAAGCTGTAATCCATGCCTATTGCTCAGGGATCATGAACAAGTGTATAACACTATATATATTTAATTTGGTTTTGAACTGATAATTTCTTTCTCCATTACAGTTCATCTTTGAGACCCTCAGAGACTCCACCTGCTTCATTGTATTCTGTGTCACATAGAGAGAAAAGGAAGAACCTTCCTACACCTTCTGACTAAGGGTATATGTACTCATCATCTAAGATACAATGTCAGAGAAGGAATAGAATTTATATTCAGTAGCACAATTATGTGTGTGTGTGTGTGTATGTGTGTGCATCCAGCATGTGCTACTGATCCCCAGCATGGCTTTACCCATCTCACACCAAAGTATAACACAGACCCATGTAGAATAATTTATCTCTGATGATCCTATACCTAATTTTTGAGAGAATAGTGAATTACATATCTCCTCTTGCTCATATTTCATTTCCCCAGTAAGTATTATTGGTTTTTCCTCCAAATTTTATCCCACATCTGTAATTATCTTCATCTCTTCTTCCATGGTTTAGGAGTAGACAGGTGTTATTTTGTACCTGAACTATACAAATATCCTCCTGTCAGATTCCTGCTGACACTCTTGCCTTGCTATAATCTGTTCTGTATGCAGTGGCCAATATACTATTTAAAATTTTTCTTTCTCTCCTTTACTTAAACCTTTCCATAGGTGTTCTTTTGCTCTGAGGATAGAATAAAAACTTTCCATTATTCAGAAAATGATTTTTATAATCTGGCTCCTAGATAATTCTCCAATCCCATAACTTTTCCATGCTGACCATGCTCCTGAATTTTCTGTTCTTCAAATATCATAGTCCTGTCCTCTTCAAACACTTAACTACAGTGTCCATTTTTGTAATCTTTACATGACAGGCTCTTATAATTCAGGGATCCTTTTAAAGAACCCATAAAAACAGGCTTCCTCATCACCACCTAAGGTTCTTGTACTCTGATAGTATGTATCAAAATTGTGAATATATATGTCCTTCAATTCCATTCTGTGAATTTCTGCTACAGATATGTATGCTAATGTGCAAAATTGCATATGAGTAATATTATTAATGAAACATTGCTGGAAACAGAAAAATATTAGAACCAACCTAAATGTCCATCAGACAGCTACAGAGAACTTTTCATTGTGATAAATTGGTTATTATTAACATGGTAATGACTAGCAACACTGAAGGTGTGATTCATCTCAGGTAACAATATTAAATTAACAGGATTTTTTTTTAATTTTTTTCAACATTTACTTATTTTTGGGACAGAGAGAGACAGAGCATGAACGGGGGAGGGGCAGAGAGAGAGGGAGACACAGAATCGGAAACAGGCTCCAGGCTCTGAGCCATCAGCCCAGAGCCTGACGCGGGGCTCGAACTCACGGACCGCGAGATCGTGACCTGGCTGAAGTCGGACGCTTAACCGACTGCGCCACCCAGGCGCCCCTAAATTAACAGGATTTTTAATGGAGTAGCCTGAAGAATGTAGAAATTATAGAAATAATTTCAGTCACATTGGGAGTATTGGTACATAATGTAAACTTTAGTTAAGTCCCAAGATGAATATGGGTCCTATAGTGAGACACACTCTCAGAGAAAAATTCCTTTAGACTGAATAAGTCTTTATATAGTGTGTGAAATATATTATTTTAGTAGACAGACCATCATGCTCTCTTTCCCTATCACTTTGTGAATATTCACATGGGCAGGTCTAAGACTAACTGACCTAATGAATAAAGAGGTAAATGATAGTATTACCAAAATATATTTCATATTAAAAACCTATTTCATAATATATATATATATATATATATATATATATATATATATATATATATATAAGAAGTGTTAGAATATGACTGAAAAAATTGGCTATGAATCACTGGCATAAAACCTAGGTTAGGAACTGTGAAAAAGGAGGGATTATTTGGTAAACTATGCTGGAGAAACACTTACAAAAAGGTTATTCTTTGGCAGATCCAGGATATGACTGGAAAAGCTGAAGTATTTTCTGGCATTCTGAGAACTGGAATAAGAATTATCTGGTTAGAACTCAGGGAATAAGGTGAGAATTTGGAAGAGAAATGGACTCTTTTCCTCCACATTCCATGAAAATTTCTTTAGCAAGAGTGATGGTAGACAGAAAATGTTGAGGGGTAGGAAGGAATTTTCTTAAAGAACAGACTGATGGCTATATTACAAGTGTGTCATTAGATCTATGTTATTGACAAAAATTCTTGTCCTTAAATCCCTTGCCTTGACTAGTTGCACATATGTTTCCACCAAGCCTCCAGATCTTGATTTCTGGGAGATCCAGGGCAGACCACTGAGTTGCCTTATCTTGATCCAATCCATGGAAATAAAGTATTAGCCAAATCACATGTGAGAGGCATGGGGAAGGTTAAGAAATGCCAAAAGACCAAATGGAGACCCTCCACTAGGATTTCTCAAAGCTTACTGATTTAGCCTTGCACCCTAATTTCCTAATCTCAGATTTCTATCATGAACTCCTGGAATCCTCAAGTTAGAATCTGATATGGTTTGACCATCATTCTGATGTTTGAAGGATTCTCCAAAAGGGACTGTTGGTTTCTAGGTGGACACATAATATCTGATGTCAGACCATCACTAGCCCATTAGTGGGGCAAACATTGTGAGTTATTGAGGTTAAAATTCATGTACTGACTAATTCAAAACCATGTTTCCATAATGTGATAGTCACAATGATTTCTCATTCTTTCACATACCCATCTCCACCCCCTCCCCGCCCCGCCTATCTCCAGCAAAAGAGAAGGAGAGCATGAAGAAGGATAATCAGAGCAGTGTGTCTGAGTTCCTCCTCCTGGGGCTCCCCATGTGGACAGAGAAGCAAGGCATATACTACACTCTTTTCCTGGCCATTTACCTGACCACAGTGCTAGGGAACCTGCTCATCATCCTGCTTATCAGGCTGGACTCTCGCCTCCACACCCCCATGTATTTCTTCCTCAGCCACTTGGCCTTCACTGACATCTCTTTCTCATCAGTCACAGCTCCAAAGATGCTCATGAACATGCAAACACAGAGTCAATCCATCTCATATGCTGGATGCATTTCCCAGCTGTATTTCTTCTTATTTTGGGGGGATCTTGACAGCTTCCTTCTCACATCAATGGCATATGACAGGTACGTGGCCATCTGTCACCCCCTCCACTACACCACCATCATGAGTCAGAACTTATGTTTCCTGCTAGTAATTGTGTCCTGGGTCCTCTCCTGTGCTAGTGCTCTTTTGCACACCCTCCTCCTGACTCGTCTCTCTTTCCGTGGAGACAATGCTCTCCCCCACTTCTTCTGTGACCTCTCTCCCTTACTTAAGCTCTCCAGCTCAGATACCACAGTCAATGAGCTGGTTATCTTCACTGTAGGAGTGGTGGTCATTACCCTGCCATTAATATGCATCCTGGTCTCTTATGGCCACATTGGAGCCACTATCCTGAAGGTCCCCTTGACCAAGGGAATCTGTAAAGCTCTGTCCACATGCGGTTCTCACCTTTCTGTGGTGTCTCTGTACTATGGAACAATTATTGGACTGTACTTCTTTCCCTCATCCGATGACTCCAATGACAAGGATGTCACTGTGGCTGTATTGTACACTCTGGTCACTCCCATGCTAAATCCCTTTATCTACAGTCTGAGAAATCGAGATATGAAAGGAGCGCTAGGACATCTACTCAATAAAGGACTATTTTTTCACCATGTTGAGCACTGTTTTTCCTACTAATTGAATATAAGCATGCAATGTGAATATCCTTTCTTTGAATAGTTGCTTTTTAGTGAATCTTGATGTGGCACTTTCTTCAGCCTCTTTTTCAGCTTTGACTTGGTTTTCTTCTCTGTTTAGTTTTTTTGTTCATTTCAGAGTCATAGGAAAAAAACATCTACACAACCATCTTTTCTTAAATGTTTTTTTTTTCTTCTTTTTCATATGGTATCCCCTGATCTACACTCATTTTAAATGTTTATGCAGTCGTAGCTTTCATTCTTTTTACTTTTTATTTTTAAAAATAATTTACAAACTTTATATAGCAAAGCTTTTCCCTTCTCAAGATAACAAAATTATTCCTTCTGGCAATTTCATGATTTTGTTTTTGGATTTAATTTTGTAATACATTTGAAATTTATTATGAATGACATTAATTAGAAATTAAGTTTTAGTTTTGTTACCAATTTCTTATCAGTTGTCCAAATTTTGGTTTTCAGTTATGCTTATAGAGTGATGGTAACATAATACATCACCGTTTTTTTTTTTCCTTAAGTTGAGTGGATCTAGTCACAAATTGAAATGAACTGTTTTTTTGTAAAAGGCAAAAAAAAAAAAAAAAGTCTAGAAAGGTCTGGTACAGGCCCCCGATGGTGAATTCAAACTTGATGGGAGCTGTCTGTGTCTTGGGATGGCCAATTAGGAGTGAAATGTGCTAGTGAGAGTAGAGATTTTGAAGTGGTTTTCCAAGTGACCATGTGACTATGACAACCAGTCCAGTGTAAGAGAGTTCTGCCTTCCAAGATATGGGACTAAGAATTCCTAGGAGGAATATCAAAAACCTAGACATGAAGTGAACTTAGACAGTACTGCATCCAAACATACCTGAATTTTGTAAAAAGCACATCCTTGTCCCATGTACATAAATATAGTGTCCTATGTTTCCATCTGAAATGTTGATGTTGCTTTCAGTCCTTGAGAAACTACCTCTGCTCAAGGCAGATATAACTAACTAATTTCATTGCTACAAACTGATAACTGTGACAAATATTTCCATATTTAGCATTTCATTTAATTCTGGTAATTGGTATAAAAGAGGGAATTCATATTAAGACAGGCTTAGTAAGTAGCCCAGTGCCACTCAACTAGCAATGTTTAGTAGAAGTGATAGTTAAAATGCTCTATGTGTGAGGTCCATCCTGAGTTCTTAAATCATTTGAATATTTTTCAAACTTGAGTAACATTTTTACCCATTTTACTGTAAATTTTGTTTCAACTTTAAAAAATGTTGAAATAGCATACAAAAAAGCATATATGATTATATATATATATATATATATAGTTTGAATATGTATGTAAACATGGTATGTTGTATGTGTGAATATGTGGGTATGTGTCTATATATACATATAATCACACCTTAAAGAATATGAAAAGAAACATTCATTTAACAATCTCTAGGCTTAGGTGGTAGAAAACTAACAATTTGTTGAAGTCCCTTGTCTCGTCTGCAACTGTATCTTCCTGTCCTGTTTAAAGTGCCTAATACTTTTTACATAATACCCATTAAGTATGTATACATATGTATATGCATAGAACTATGTCTTAATGTTCATAGTGTTTTGTTGTAGTATTAGGACTATGGATGATTATTATTTTCTTCTTTATATTTTTCAGTATTGTTTTAATTTTTGATGGCATGTATTAGTTTTATAACTGGAAAAATATTCTTTTCATTTTGGAAAAAAAAACCAGATAATTTTTAACTTCCAGGAAAAAAGGAAGTATCCCATATTTTTAATATTTCAATATTTCCTACTTTTATTTAAAGAAGACATCCACTGTATGTTAACTAATTTGAATTTAAATAAATAAATTTAAAAAAATAAAGAAGACATCCAGATGGCTCACAGATGCATGAAAAGATGCTCAACATCACTCATCATCAGAGAAGTACAAATCTAAACTATGATGAGATACTACCTCTCACTTGTCAGAATGGCTAAAATTAACAATACAAGAAACACCAGGTGTTGGCAAGGATGTGGAGACAGGGGAAATCTCTTGCACTGTTGGTGGGAATGCAAACTGGTGCAGCCACTCTAGAGAACAGAATGGGGTTCCTCAAAAAGTTAAAAAATAGAATACCCTATGATCAAGGAAATGCACTACTAGGTATTTACTCAAAGGATACAAAAATACAGATTCAAAGGGATACATGCACACTGATAGTTTATAGCAGCATTATCAACAATAGCTATGCTATAGAGACAGCCCAAATGTCCATTGACTGATGAATAGATAAAGGAGATGTGGTATATATGTGAAGTGGAATATCACTCAGCTGACAAAAAGAATGAAATCTTGGCATTTGCAATGATGTGGTTGGAGCTAGAGAGTACTATGTTAAGTGAAATAAGTCCATCAGAGAAAGACAAATGCCATATAATTTCTCTTATATGTGGAATTTAATAAAGCAGATGAACATATGGGGGGGGAGGGAAACAAACCATAAGAGACTCTTAAAGACAGAGAACCAACTGAGGGTTAATGGAGGGAGGTGGGTGGAGGAAGAGCTAGACGGGTGATGGGGATTAAGGAGGGCACTTGTTATGATGAGCACTGGGTATTATATGTAAGTGATGAATCACTGATCTACTCACAAAACCAATATTGCACTGTATGTTAACTAACTAAAATTTAAATAAAAATTTGAAAACAAAAATTACAAAGTTTTAGCACATCTATATTGTTCCTTCAATTTAGCCTGCTCTAGAGCTGCATATAAATTAAATAATAATATATTTATTCTTCCAGGTTTCGCCTTTGTTGTCTGGAATGATCCTTGTGATGAGAACTCTGTCATATTGTATTACATTCCACTGTGAGACTATCACACACTTGTCTTTTCTATTTTTTATGGCTATTATGTTTGTTTTCAGCATTTTGCTATGATGAGCAATGGTGCTGCAAGCATTCTTGTTCATCATCTAGTGCATATATGCAAGAGATTCTGTAAATTATATACTCAGAAGAATTAATGGATTTGTAGGCATTATTCTATGCAACTATTACTGCTAAACTCTTCTATAAAGTAGTTGTACCAAGAAACAACCAGTGTGGGGGAGCCTGGGTGGCTCAGTCAGTTAAACATCTGACATCAGTTCAGGACATGATTTCGCAGTTTGTGAGTTTGAGCCCCACACTGGGCTCTGTGCTGTCAGTTCAGAGCCTGGAGCCTGCTTTGGATTTTGTGTCTCCTTCTCTCTCCACCCCTCCCCCACTCACGCTCTGTCTTTGTCTCTCAAAAAATGAATAAATGTCAAAAAAAAAAAAAGAAAAAAAAAGAAACTATTGTGAAAAGGCTACATACTGCATGATTCCAACTAATGACATTTTGGAGAAGGCAAACTATAGAGCCAACAAAGATCAGTCATTGCCAGGGATCAGGGCTTAATGCAGACAAAGGTAAATGCATAGAGCAAGGGGATTAAAAAAATTGTTTTAATGTTTATTTATTTTTGAGAGACAGAGAGCAACAGAGTGTGAGCAGGGGAGGGGCAGAAAGAGAGAGAAAGACAGAATCTGAGAGGCTCCAGGCTCTGAGCTGTCAGCACAGAGCCTGACGGGGCTCGAACTCACAAGCCTTGAGATCATGACCTGAGCCAAAGTTGGACGCTTAACCAACTGAGCCACCCAGGCGCTCCGTGAGGGGATTTTTAAAAAGAAAAAAAAAAAGAACTTTTTTATTTATTGAAGTGTCACATACTTGACAATGTGTTACATTTTTATATAAATTTTAAAACTTGACAGATCATAACAACTTTAAATAGGAAGATGGCGGTGTAGGAGGACGCTGGGCTCACCGCGTCCTGATGATCACTAAGATTCTACCCACATCTGCCTAAATAACCCAGAAAACTGCCAGAATACTAGCAGAATGGACTCTCTGGCGCCAAGCATAGACAAGAGGCCCCTGGAAGAGGGCAGGAAGGGCATAGAGGTGATGTGTGCTACACGGACTGGTGGGAGGGAGCCCACCCGGCAAGGCAGAGCTCCCGAGTCTGGCTTGCAAAAGCAGAGGGGCCAGACCACGTGAGTTCTGACAGCCAGCGGGACTTAACATCTGGAATGTTATAAGTCAAGAGCTCTGCTCGGAGAGCGGGAGGGCGAGAGGACACCGGGAGGGAGAGTTGTTGAGCCCCTGAAGACAGACCTCAACTCGGCAGGGAAGAAAGGCACTGGCAAACACCATCTCCCTTGCCCATCCCCCAGCCAAAATCCCAAAGGGAACCAGTTCCCATCACTGAACTTGCTCGCACAGCGAAAACTCCCAATGCTGTGCTTCTGTGGATCCATCCCTCTGACCGGTCTGCTTACCTCCCTCCCGGTGCTGCACGGCCCCTCCTGCAGGGGGCCACCTATGGCAGAGCAAGCTAAGCCTGCCACTCCCACCCCTGTGCACCTTGCAGATCCACCCTGGCTAATATGCCAGATCCCATCAAAGCAGCACCAGAAGCCTCGTAGTGTGCAAGTAGCCCAGACAGGGGCCAAACCACTCCACAGTGAGTCCTGCCCCTGGGAGAGGGGAAGATAAGGTACACCCAGTCTGACTGTGGCCCAAGCGGTGGGCTGGGGGCAGACATTGGGTCTGACTGCGGCCCTGCCCACCAACACAAGTTACTCCAGACAGCACAGGGGAAGTGCTCTGCAGTTCCACGCGATGCCAGGAACTATCCAAAATAATGAAATGGAAGAATTGTCCTCAAAAGAAACTCCAGGAAGTAGCAACAGCTAATGAATTGATCAAAACAATTTAAGCAATATAACAGAACAAGAATTTAGAATAATACTCATGAAATTAATCGCTAGACTTGAAAACAGTATAGAGGACAGAAGAGAATCTATTGCTATAGAGATCAAGGGACTAAGAAATAGTCGTGAGGAGCTAAAAATGCAATAAATGAGGCACAAAATAAAATACAGGTGACCACAGCTTGGATTGAAGAGGCAGAGGAGACAATAGGTGAATTAGAAGATAAAATTATGGAAAGAGAGGAAGCTGAGAAAAAGAGAGATAAAAAAAATTCAGGAGTATGAGGGGAGAATTAGAGAACTAAGTGATGAAATGAAACAAAACAACATCTATATAATAGGAATTCCAGAAGAGGAAGAGAGAGAGAAGGGGGCTGAAGGTGTACTTGAACAAATCATAGCTGAGAACTTCCCTGATCTGGGGAAGGAAAAAGGCACTGAAATCCAAGAGACACAGAGAACTCTCTTCAGACGTAACTTGAATCGATCTTCTGCACGACATATCATAGTGAAACTGGCAAAATACAAGGATAAAGAGAAAATTCTGAAAGCAGCTAGGGATAAACATGCTCTACCATATAAAGGGAGACTGATAAGACTAGTGGCAGACCTATCTACTGAAACTTGGCAGGCCAGAAAGGAATGGCAGGAAATCTTCAATATGGTACACAGAAAAAATATGCAGCCGAGAATCCTTTATCCAGCAAGTCTGTCATTCAGAATAGAAGGAGAGATAAAGGTTTTCCCAAACAAACAAAAACTGAAGGAATTCATCACCACTAAACCAGCCCTACAAGAGATCCTAAGGGGGATTCTGTGAGTGAAATGTTGCAAGGACCACAAAGTACCAAAGACATCACTACAAGCATGAAACCTACAGACATCACAATGACTCTAAACCCATGTCTTTCTATAATAACACTGAATGTAAATGGACTAAATGCTCCAACCAAAAGTCATAGGGTATCAGAATGGATAAAAAAACAAGACCCATCTATTTGCTGTCTACAAGAGACTCATTTTAGACCTGAGGACACCTTCAGATTGAAAGTTAGGGGATGGAGAACTATGTAGCATGCCACTGGAAGTCAAAAGAAAGCTGGAGTAGCCATACTTATATCAGACAAACTAGACTTTCAATTAAAGGCTGTAACAAGAGATGAAGAAGGGCATTAAATAATAATTACAGGGTCTATTTATCACGAAGAGCTAACAATTATAAATGTCTATGCACCAAATACGGGAGCCCCCAAATATATAAAACATTCAATCACAAATATAAGCAACCTTATTGATAAGAATGTGGTAATTGCAGGGGACTTTAATACCCCACTTACAACAATGGATAGATCATCTAGACACAGGGTCAATAAATAAACAGGGCCCTGAATGATACATTGGATCAGATGGACTTGACAGATATACTTAGAACTCTGCATCCCAAAGAAACAGAATATACTTTATTCTTGAATGCACATGGAACATTCTCCAAGACAGATCACATACTGGGTCACAAAACAGCCCCTTCATAAGTACACAAGAATTGAGATCATACCATGCATACTTTCAGACCACAATGCTATGAAGCTTGAAATCAACCACAGGAAAATCTGGAAGACCTCCAAAAGCATGGAGGTTAAAGAAAACCCTACTAAAGAATGTATGGGCCAACTGGCAATTAGAGAAAAAATTTAAAAATATATGGAAACAAAAGAAAATGAAAATACAACAATCCAAACGCTTTGGGATGCAGCGAAGGCAGTCCTGAGAGGAAAATACATTGCAATCCAGGCCTATCTCAAGAAACAGAAAAATCCCAAATACAAAATCTAACAGCACACCTAAAGGAAATAGAAGCAGAACAGCAAAGACATCCCAAACCCAGCAGCAGAAGAAAAACAATAAAGATGAGAGCAGAAATAAACAATATAGAATCTAAAAAAACTGTAGAGCAGATCAATGAAACCCAGAGTTGGCTTTTTGAAAAATAAACAAAATTGAAAAACCTCTAGCCAGGCTTCTCAAAAAGAAAAGGGAGATGACCCAAATAGATAAAATCATGAATGAAAATGGAATTATTACAACCAATCCCTCAAAAATACAAGCAATTATCAGGGAATACTATGAACAACTATATACCAACAAACTGGACAACCTGGAAGAAATAGACAAATTCCTAAGTACCCACCCACTCCCAAAACTCAAACAGGAAGAAATAGAAAACTTAAACAGACCCATAACCAGCAAAGAAATTGAATCAGTTATCAAAAATCTCCCAACAAATAAGAGTCCAGGACCAGATGGCTTCCCAGGGGAATTCTACCAGATTTAAAGCAGAGATAATACCTATCCTTCTCAAGCTGTTCCAAAAAATAGAAAGCGAAGGAAAACTTCCAGACTCATTCTATGAAGCCAGCATCCCTTTGATTCCGAAACCAGAGACCCAGCAAAAAAGAGAACTACAGGCCAATATCCCTGATGAATATGGATGCAAAAATTCTCAATAAGATACTAGCAGATCAAATTCAACAGCATATAAAAGAATTATGCACCATGATCAAGTGGGATTCATTCCTGGGCTGCAGGGCTGGTTCAACTTTTGCAAATCAATCAATGCGATACATCACATTAATAAAAGAAAAGATAAGAACCATATGATCCTGTCAATTGATGCAGAAAAAGCATTTGACAAAATTCAGCACCCTTTCTTAATAAAAACCTTTGAGACAGCCGGGATAGAAGGAACATACTTAAACATCATCAAAGCCATTTATGAAAAGCCCACAGCTAATATCATCCTCAAGGGGAAAAACAGAGCTTCCTCCCTGAGATCAGGAACACGACAGGGATGTCCACTCTCACTGCTGTTGTTTAATATAGTGTTGGAAGTTATAGCATCAGCAATCAGACAACAAAAGGAAATCAAAGGCATCAAAATTGGCAATGAAGTCAAGCTTTCACTTTTTGCAGATGACATGATATTATACATGGAAAACCCAATAACCTCTACCAAAAGTCTGCTAGAACTGATACATGAATTCAGCAAAGTTGCAGGATACAAAATCAATGTACAGAAATCAGTTGCATTCTTATACACTAATAATGAAGCAACAGAAAGACAAATAAAGAAACTGATCCCATTCACAATTGCACCAAGAATCACAAAATTCCTAGGAATAAACCTAACCAAAGATAAAAAAGATCTGTATGCTGAAAACTATAGAAAGCTTATGAAGGAAATTGAAGAAGATATAAAGAAATGGAAAAACATTCTGTGCTCATGGATTGGAAGAATAAATATTGTTAAAATGTCAATACTACCCAAAGCTATCTACACATTCAATGCAATCCCAATCAAAATTGCACCAGCATTCTTCTTGAAGCTAGAACAAGCAATCCTAAAATTTGTATGGAACTACAAAAGGCCCTGAATAGCCAAAGTAATTTTGAAGAAGAAGACCAAAGGGGGAGGCATCACAATCCCAGACTTTAGCCTCTACTACAAAGCTGTAATCATCAAGACAGCATGGTATTGGCACAAAAACAGGCCCAGAGACCAATGGAATAGAATAGAAACCCCAGAATTAGACCACAAAAGTATGGCCAACTAATCTTTGACAAAGCAGGAAAGAACATCCAATGGAAAAAAGACAGTCTCTTCAACAAATGGTGCTGGGAGAACTGGACAGTAACATGCAGAAGAATGAAACTAGACCACTTTCTTACACCATTCACAAAAATACACTCAAAATGGATAAAGGACCTGAATGTGAGACAGGAAACCATCAAAACCCTAGAGGAGAAAGCAGGAAAAAACCTCTCTGACCTCAGCCGCAGCAATTTCTTACTTTACACATCCCCAAAAGCAAGGGAATTAAAAGCAAAAATGAACTATTGGGACCTCATCAAGATAAAAAGCTTCTGCACTGCAAAGGAAACAATCAACAAAACTAAAAGGCAACCAACGGAATGGGAAAAGACATTTGCAAATGACATATCGGACAAAGGGCTAGTATCCAAAATCTATAAAGAGCTCACCAAACTCCACACCTGAAAAACAAATAACCCAGTGAAGAAATGGGCAGAAAACATGAATAGACACTTCTCTAAAGAAGACATCCAGATGGCCAACAGGCACATGAAAAGATTCTCAACGTCTCTCCTTATCAGGCAAATACAAATCAAAACCACACTCAGATACCACCTCCCACCAGTCAGAGTGGCTAAAAGGAACAAACGAGGAGACTATAGATGCTGGCAAGGATGTGGAGAAACAGGAACCCTCTTGCACTGTTGGTGGGAATGCAAACTGGTGCAGCTGCTCTGGAAAACAGTGTGGAATTTCCTCAAAAAATTAAAAACAAATCTATCCTATGACCCAACAGTAGCACTGCTAGGAATTTACCCAAGGGATACAGGAGTGCTGATGCATAGGGGCACTTGTACTCTGATGTTTATAGCAGTACTTTCAACAATAGCCAAATTATGGAAAGAGCCTAAATGTCCATCAACTGATGAATGCATAAAGAAATTGTGGTTTACATACACAATGGAATACTATGTGGCAATGAGAAAGAATGAAATATGCCCTTTTGTAGCAATGTGGATGGAACTGGAGAGTGTTATGCTAAGTGAAATAAGTCATACAGAGGAAGACAGATACCATATGTTTTCACTCATGTGGATCCTGAGAAACTTAACAGAAGACCATGGGGGAGGGGAAGGAAAAAAAAGAGGTTAGAGAGGGAGGGAGCCAAAGCATAAGAGACTCTTAAAAACTGAGAACAAACTGAGCGTTGTTGGGGGGTGGGAGGGAGGGGAGGGTGGGTGATGGGTATTGAGGAGGACACCTTTTGGGATGAGCACTGTGTGTTGTATGGAAAACAATTTGACAATAAATTTCATATTTTAAAAAATAAAATAAAAATTTAAAACTTTGTATTCATTCCTTGAAAGTCCTTGAATACATAGAGTTGATTGTTTTTAGTGTTGTTTGAAGTAGATTCATTTCAATGTGTCTCCATATTAATAATGAAGTTTTAAAAATTAATTAATATTTGAAGAGTTCATTCTGTCTCCACTACTCTGCAATAGATGTCCTTGGCTGTAAATGAAAGTATCAATTAGGTAATTTAATCTGCACTCCAAAAAAAAAAAAGATACAGGTCAATAATGGGTAAATTTTAAGTGAAAGTGTATCAGTAAGAATTTGTTCAGGAGAGAAAAACAAAAGTTCTTTCTTATACAACTGTTGCAAGAGGTGAGGAACAGAGGTCAGGGAACTTGCACTTGAAAACTAAAAAGCCCAAAACTAAAGATTTCAGCCTGAGCATAAAATAGATGGTTTCAAAAGATTAGTGGGCAGTGGCTGCAAATCTCAAGAATCACTGAAAAACTCCTCCAAATGTCTTGGTCTGATGCGTAATGCAGGTGGCTCTTAGCTCAATGGGAAACTACTGTGAAGCTTGCATCTACCCATATTTCTGGCTATAATTACCTCCAGAGAATAATGGTTTCTTCTCTTGCCTTCTAAACTTCTCATGAGTTCCTCTCATTGGAAGACATTAAACATGAACAATACAGAAAAGAAAAATCTGGAAAATGTAGCTTCTAGCCTTGCCACTGCAATTCAGGAAAAGCTTAGAAGTAGGTGTTAATAATGCAAAGTTAGCAACAGTCTAGTTAGTATATGGCATAAGGAGAAGAAAGGGGGGGGGTTGAGTAAGAGTCTGAAAGTGTCCATATGCAAGTCCCAGAATAGGATGAGGGATGCATGGGACAGAGCCACCCTACACGAGTCCACTTTAGATCAGCGAACGTGCAATGAGCCACAGAAGCACCAGTGAGATCAGCCAAGTCCAGAAAAAAAACATCATCCTAAGCTAGATCAGCCAAGCCCCAACCAACCTTCAGATTGATAAGTAGCATAAATGCTTGTTGGTGAATACTGCTGGGCTATTGTGGCCATTTGTCACCCAGCATTTTTTTGTGGCAACTGTAACTGATATACAGGGGTACAAAAAAGCCTTTATATCACAAGGACCAGCGTAAGTAACATCAGTGGAATGCGAAAATGTATTCCTGCTATAGAAGTGAGGAGGAAGGAGTAAATATTCTTTCAAACAATAATTCAGTATATCACACTTAATACCTGGGATGTTGAATACCTACTACTCAGGAAGTGACATTTTTTTTCTGCTATTCTTTGAAATTTCATTTATTTGAGGGTTTTCTCCTCTGCTGAATAAAAACTCTTATGGATCCCATAAATTCTTTTCTAACCTTTAGATATTAAAAAGGGTAAGGATTACTTTCTACCACAAACATGTCTCAATTCTATAGTTAAATTTCCTGGAGGGGTTATGGGAGGGGGGATGGGCTAAATGGGTAAGGGGCATTAAGGAATCTACTCCTGAAATCATTGTTGCACTATATGCTAACTAATTTGGATGTAAATTAAAAAATAAAATTAAAATTAAAAAAAATTTCCTCATTGGATTCAGGCAGGTAAGAATCTGAAGTTCTGAAAGGAGTCATAATGGTAGATTATCTCCCCCCCCACCCCACCCCATCATTTTTCTGAAATCTAGTTGCAGTTGCTGAATCCACCCTCTGGGATAAAGCTTGAAAGAAAGAATGAACAAAGGGTGACAGTAATATGCTCCTTTGGTTGCTACCATATTAAAAAGGTTTTGACTTCTTTTGACCTGGATGATGGTTAGAACAGACTCATTCTCTTGTCCCTTCTGGGCCAGCAGACATTCAGAGTCTCCCAGGCTGCCTTCACACACATCCTCTGTGATATAACAAAAGTATATTTCTTTCTGTAATTGTTTCCCCTCAGAGCCTCTGGTTTTGTGGTTGTGCATTCCCTACAGATCTCTTCTTCTCTCTTCAAGTTTCCTAGACTTGGTCATGGGTTTTCTTGGGGAGACATGAAAATGGCTTCACATCAGTTTTCTCTCTCACATAACTCACCTATAGTCCATAGGAAACTTTTTCTTAATTGAAGTATAATTGACAAATTATGTTACATTAGTTTTGGGCATACAGCATAGTGATTCCACAGGCAGGAAACATTTTTGCTTTTATTGACCCACCGTGAAAAGAAGTGAAGGGTATTTCCCCAAAACATAATTCTATTTCATAATTCAATTCCCCCTCTTTCCCTCTTTCTTTTTTCCTATTGCTGTCATTCTCATCCAAATGAGAGAGATATATAAGACTCTCTAAATGGTTCTTTTCAAGCTTCTGCCAGTAAGCTTGAAGTGAGGAGGAAAGCACCCTCTTCTCTGTTGCGAGAATTTGGGGTTCACTGTGCAGCCTTCTAAAAAAAACCCACCATCACTTTATGAGAACCTCTCATCTCTAGCTCTTAGCACTTTTTAGATCCATATCCGGATTAAGAGGCTGATGAGTTATGAAACTGAGTACTGGGCATTTCCTATAAACATCTTCATTTTGTGTGTTACAACTCACTTTGGCATCTGGAGTCTATGGAATCTTGGTACCTCAGCTGAAACTTCCGGTTTAATATCCTGCACACGCTACTCCCTCTTCCTGTCATTGCCAGGACAAGATAGAGCTTTGTGTGTTTGGATAATTCTGATTTGTTAAGTCTCAGGTAAAGCAACACCTTCCCTGGGAAGTCTTTCATATTCTCTCACACTAATTGTTTCCCCCCAAGACACAGCATTCCATATAAACAATTACATTCCTTGCCATGCAGAATCACTCTGGAGTCAGACAGCCAAGATTCAAATCTTCCTTCACTAACTGTGATGTTAAGATGCTTTTGAACATGAGCTTTCTAAAAGTATCTCTTTCTTAAATTAAAAAAAAATTACATCCAAGTTAGTTAGCATATAGTGCAACAATGATTTCAGATTCCTTAATGCCCCTTACCCATTTAGCCCATCCCCCCTCCCACAACCCCTCCAGTAACCCTCTGTTGTTCTCCATATTTAAGAGTCTCTTATGTTTTGTCCCCTCCCTGTTTTTATATTATTTTTGCTTCCCTTCCCTTATGTTCATCTGTTCAAAGTATCTCTTTGAGCATGAGTTTTCTCAAAATATCTCTTAGGGTTGTTGTCAGAATTAAATTAGATGACCCTAATGCATAGATTAGGCTCTTAAACCAGTATCTGAGACAACTGAGGTGACATTTATTTTGTTGCTGAATACCTGTGTGTGTTTGGAAAGAAAGAATATGTGGTCTGTATTCCTGAAGGACAAGCAAGCAGTGTGTTAATTACTATGTAAGAAAAGTAAAATTTACTATGTTCTTCTTGGAAGTTCTAGAAGGGCTCAAGGTCCCTGAATACCCGGATGTCTGAGTGAAGAAGGAGACATATCATCACCAAAATGGAAAATTCCTTAGAAATTGATGCATAAAAGACCAAATATATTTTATAATAATCTGAAAATCTGAGGAAAGTCCAGCTCTGATAGCTCCCATTTGATGATACCAGCCAAAGAGATACAGCATCTTCAAAGTATTTTCCAATCCCATCATCCAAGAAAAGAACGAAGTAAGTCCTATAAAGTACATCTAATTTTACTATTCTCCCCAACAGATGTAAAGATAATGTCAGCAAAGCATTTCTCAGTGACAGTGTGGAAGGAAGACAGGAGAGCTATATTTACAATAATTTGTGTTTATGTGTAATTGAAGAAATAAGATAATATGTATATTTTAAAAGAAAAGTAAGTATCAGGTGGAAGAATATGTTTTATTACTCAAGAGTTTTCTCAAGGCCCCTTTCATGTCTTTATTTCTCAGGCTGTAAATGAAAGGGTTCAACATGGGGGTGACCACTGTGTACATCAAGGAAGCAATTAGGTTTTTGTTATTGGTGTTGTTGGATGAGGGAAGAAAATATAGGCCAATAATTGCCCCATAATAGAGAGTCACTACTGAGAGATGTGATCCACAAGTGGACAAGGCTTTGCAGATGCCCTTGGTAGAAGGAACCCGGAGGATGGTGGCCCCAATATGGCCGTAAGAAACCACAATGCATAAGAATGGAAGCATAATGGCTGTTAATCCTGCAGTAAAGATCACCAATTGGTTGAGGGAAGTGTCTGAGCAGGACAATTTGAGCAAGGCAGCAAGGTCACAGAAGAAGTGGGGGACGGTGTGGTCAGCACAGAAGGACAGCTGGGCTAGGAGAAGGGTATGCAAAAGAGCACAAGCACAAGCAATGACCCAGGATCCAGCCACTAGCATGACACAGATGCTCTGACTCATGACGATGGTATAATGCAGAGGGTGACAGATGGCCACATACCTGTCATAGGCCATTGAAGTGATCAAGAAACTGTCTAAATCAGCGCAAAATATGAAGAAATATGTCTGTGAAATGCATCCTTCATAGGAGATGGATTTGTACTTAGCATGCATGTTCATCAGCATCTTTGGGACAGTGACAGATGAAAAGGAAACATCAGTGAAGGCCAAGTGGCTGAGGAAGAAGTACATGGGGGTGTGGAGGCGAGAGTCCAGCCTGATGAGCAGGATGATGAGCAGGTTCCCCAGCACCGTGGTCAGGTACATGCCCAGGAACAGGGCGAAGAACATGGCCTGTTGCTCTGGCCGGATGGGGAGCCCCAGGAGGAGAAACTCGGACACACTGCTCTGGTTCTCCCTCCTCATACTGGTACATCAGCTGAAGGGGACGGGTGGGGAAAGTTGAAAAGAGAAGGTGGAATGTTTCTGGATAAAAAAGTGATCATTGTGGCATAGTATAGTAGAGATGTTCTTTTGATTTAGGGAAGGTTTTCATTTATATTTTCTTACATTTTAGGCATATTTTGCTGGATAAATGTAGAAAATGTGTACCTTTAGGATATACAACCACTTACTTTTTTTTCTCAATTTGGTGCCAGTCTCTGCAAATGATAATACTAACAGTTAATATTTATTGAATGTTGTCCTTATGCACGGTGTGAATAGCTACATGTAGCAACTGATTCAACAGTCTTACATATATGAGCTAGGTAGGTACCATTGTTATTTCCTCTTTTCAGATGGGCTAGCTGAGGCAGACAGTGTCACAATCACTGAGGTAGAAGATTACCAGCTGGGATTTGGACCCAAACATTGTGACTCCAGAGTTTGTTCTCTGGGAGCAAAACAAATTACTTGACATCAGAAATCTCATTGCCCTTCATAATTTTGTGTGTTGTGATCTGTTTAATTCTGCATCCTCTACTTCTGGACACATTCTATGATTATTGATTTGTTCCTTGGCTGTAGACCCAAAATCTATCATAGAATAATAGAAATTTGTTGTTCAAGTGAAAGATGTCACATCCAGTTAAATTAATCACAGCAGCCTCTTAAGAAACTTACAACAGGTCTTGTTCAAGATCCGGGTTTCATCCTAATAATCCTGGAATCCAGTGTTATTTAGCTGCCACATAGCATCACATTTAACAAAGCACAATAAAAATCTAAAAATAATTTTTAAAAGGAATTATCTTTTCAGTGTCTCCAAAATAGCCTGTAAGAGATTGATTTCCTAACCCAAATCAATATTTATCACAATACCTACATATTTTTTAAAAGAAAAGGCAGGGATTCACTATAACATTTCAAAGATTATTGTAAAAGTATATTGACTGCAACAAAAAATGTACTTTTACAAAGATAAACTAATAAAACAGTGGATGAAAATAGAGAGCCTAGAAACAGATGAGTTTATGAGGACTTGGCCTCACCATTGCTTTGCCAACCAGATTTAGAAGGCAACCATGTTCCACCAGTCCTGGTTCCCCCAACCCCATATGAGTGAAAAGAAGAGTGTAGTCATGAACCAGTTTAATCTAGTAGGTGAAAATTCATGTCGAATGATAACTTTCAATGGCAACAGCAAAGTAGTTAATTGGCTCCCCAGAATGTCTGGAACCAGATATCAAATCAGAATATTTATGAATGCTTTTCCATTAGGTCTCCCAGAAATAGGTGAAAGGTAGTTGACTACTTAGTTCTAGAGGCAGATCTTTATGCACAGATTCCAGCACTTTGGACCCAACCCTGACCCCACAGTCTTCATGGATTGTGGAAAATGAGTGATGGAACACTCTCTCTAATTTACTTGAAATTTTTCAAATCATCTAGGTCAGTTTTTCTTGGGGGAACATGCAAAACTATACCTATGTAGTGTGATTTCCAGACCAACATTGAGACTTCCATATCCCCATCCAAAATATCACCCTCAATAGGCTGCTGGTACTCGAAATTCTTTCAGCAAGAGATAAAAGGTTTTAAGTTCCTGACTAAAGTAAATATTCCTGGACAAGAAAGCCCTATGGCCAACCCTCTCACTGAGATGGGCTGGCTGGGAACCATTCATATTCAGGGACCAGGTTTGGATGGCAGAACAAGAGCACTGACCTCCTCAGACAAAATGAAGAGGGGAGAGGGTTGGAGATTACAGGCAGAATGAAAGTAGAGGTTGCAGACACAGAACAAATTTACCATCTTTGCAATTTGGCTGCTATAAGGCTAAAAATAGTCACATTGTTAATAAAATCTGATTGAGCACCTAATGTGCACCAGGTGCTTTTCAAATACTGTTCATTTCTTCCCACAACCTTTCAGCATAGACATCCAGATCCTCATTTTAGAGAAAAGAACACTGGAACTCAGTGATGAAACTTGTCTGATGTTACATAGCACTAGTATTTGGTAAATCTGAGACTAGATCCCAGGTCTCTATAGATGCAAAGACTATTTGTTCATACTATATTACATGCCTTCATTAATTACATCCTTGAGTAGGACAGTACTTGCTGTCTGAGAGCACTCAAGAATTTTAGGAAGCAAATCAGGAGGCTTGAAGATTAATGGAAATCTATGGCTTCAAGATATGTGTCTAGATGGTAATATTAATAATAATATTATAGCAATCATTCATTAATCACATATTTATTGTGTGAATAATAATATGTCAGTTACTGTGACATGTACTTTATATCATCTCAGCCTAAAAGGACCACAAAAAGGGCATTATTCTCATTTAGCTAGTTGGAAACTAGGGCTTGGAGAGTGTAAGTAGTTTGCCTAAAATCATTCAGAGTGAAAGTTATGGACAGATCATTAATTTCTAGATTTATCTGATTTCAAACCTATGTTCCTAACCACCATGCTCTATTGCCTCTAGCAGAGCATGGTTTGATGAAAAAGAGACATCTGGATATGTGCTCCTCATTAAGGATAAGGTGGGATATGTAATTTCCCCAAGACTTTGGATGGATGTATTGCCTCAGTCCTTAATCAGATGATCAAAAGCAAATAGACTAGAATACCAGCTACAGTATCTACAAAGATAACCCATCATAGAGTGAATTTCTTAGGGCTCCAGGACAAAAGCAGATCAGATATTGGTCAATGTTTTTCATAGAATACCTAATTTCTATCAGTAAGTGAAAAAAGTTAAGGCAACTGTGGTAAACATCCATTGGAAGTAATACCAAATAGCCAGTAAAATGAGTTAACAAAAAGCTTATGATATAATTTTTGAATATTGGAACATAACAGAAAATTGTATGTAGGCATATTTAAAACTATTTGCAAAACAATGCAGATTACATTATTATTTTTTCTAACCTGGGAAGTTTTGCTCATTGTTTAAATGCATGCCATATATTCAGCAAAACTGTAAGAGATAACATTTTCCTACAAAGAAAGTACAAACCTCCAAGGAATTATAATTATTATGTTCACCTAAGTTATTTAAGATGACACAACTTAATTATTAAAGTGCTTGGCAAAAGTAGATTTCTGTAGTAGACCACTCATACACAAACCCACCCACCCACACACACACACACATTTATTGGGGAATGAAGTGTATAAGCCCTACCCTCACCGAGCTCCAGAGTGATAAATTCAAAGACTGTCAGCTCCAGGATGTGAACTAATTTTTCATTTTCTCTCCAGAAGATTTAGATTTGGCACAGGAAAAAAAGGCACAAGCTCAACCCTCAAGTGAGAAGGAGGTATTCCCTCTCTCTCTCTCTCTCTCTCTCTCTCTCTCTCTCTCTCTCTCTCTCTCTTTTTTACCAGATCCAAGGCAACAACATTTTTATTAGCCAGGTTGAGAACCAGGGGACCAAAGCCACAGATATCTGGTGTTGGACAATTTGGGAATAATTACTGCATTTCCCTTAGCCATTCCCAGTGGAGATGTGCTTTTGCCAGATACTCAAGGTAGTCAACTCCTTTGGGAATATAAATAAGGATTCATTTGTGGATTCATTTATTTTTAAAGAATTTTCACATCCCTAAGCTCATTTAATGCTTTAAATAATTCTTGAAGTAGATAGCATTTCCCCCACTTTATTGTATTTGAGAGTGGCTCAAAAAATGGCCAAATGAGGATTGAAACTCAACCACATTAACTTCAAACCTAAAGTCTAGTTCCAGTCCACCATGACACCTCTCTTATAATAGCAGGCTCTGTATCATATGGACTCCTTCCTTATCACATTTAATCTGGAAATTGGAAGAGAGTTGCTACTAGTCCCTGGGAAATAAAAACATTTATCAAGGAATAGTTAGGCTTATGTTTCTCAGAAATAGAGATTTTTTTTCTTTTGAAAAAAGAAAAAGAAAAAGGTGGTTTTTTTTGAAACATGTAAATGCATGCAGAATTTTTTTTGGCTAGTTATGACACATAATAGTTGGCATATGCTCAGTGTTCAAAATATACTTTTTAACCATGAGTGTGAGAAGTCTTTAGAAACCTATTCCATTCAGATTGTCAAAATTAGAAAAGAGACACAGAATCAAGTGGAATGGATAGCATTTTACTCAATTTTTTCAATAATTCATTTATTTATTCATAAAAATGTTGTGCAACTCCTATGTGGCAAGAATTTTATGAGATACAGTGAGTAAAGATTTGAAAACACAGTTGTTGTTTTTTCTCTTAAAGAGCTCCCAATCTACGGGGCAGGACAGACAGAACACTGTGTCAAATGTTGTAATGAAGGTGAGTGTTGAGTGTCACAGAAGCACAGAGGAGGGGTATCAGACCCAAATTTAACAGGTCCATCAAGGTAGGCTTTGGGAAGTTACTAGTTAGCAGAGACCCAAGACAATTCAAACAAGCAAAAGGTGACATGGACAGCATAGAGACAGAGCATTTTGGAGGGAGAATAAAAAAAAAACAAAGGAAGACGAGACAACCTGCAGAAAAGAGAGATGACACGTTTGGGAAACTACTATCAGGGAAATTAGATTAGCTGAAATATATGCTTCAACAAGGGGAAGAGGTTCAGGATGAGGCTTAAGAAATTAGCAGGCATGAATCAGTCATTCAGAACCTTGGAAGACATGATGAACAATCTACACTTTATCCAAAAGCAAAGTAAGAGCCATGGAAGAATTTGATAAGAATATTGACCATGTCATATTAAAAACTATCACAATAGGTGAAGAATGGATAGTAAGCATGTGTTTGCAGCAGCTGGAGGGGATGCTGGAAAGGCAAGGATGAAGTGATGGGATGCAAGGCCAGAAGCAAGGAGACTAGTTACAAAGTGGTCACAGCTGGTTAGATGGGAGGTTATGAAAGTCTACCTAAGAGAGACAATGGAGTTGGAGAAAACTACATGGATTTAAGTCTCCTTCAGGGTCAGAATCTAAAAAATATGGTAATTCTAGTGTGAATTGATTTTGATAGACTATAGAAAATTAAGAAAATGAAGGTGTTTTTTTTTTCTTTTTTTTTTTTTCACGTTTATTTATTTTTGGGACAGAGAGAGACAGAGCATGAACGGGGGAGGGGCAGAGAGAGAGGGAGACACAGAATCGGAAACAGACTCCAGGCTCTGAGCCATCTGCCCAGAGCCTGACGCGGGGCTCGAACTCACGGACCGCGAGATCGTGACCTGGCTGAAGTCGGACGCTCAACCGACTGCGCCACCCAGGCGCCCCGAAAATGAAGGTGTTTAAAACCTCTCTAAATTTGTGGCTTGGACAGCAGGTTGTATAGCTGAGTTATTTACTAAGATATAGGACATATAAAGAAAAACATACTTGAGAAGTTTTTAACACACTGAGTGTGAAGTACCTATGGGTCAGAAATTCAGGGGGCAGGTGGATATATTTTGGAGATTGAAATTCATGGGATGTCAGTATACAAAAACATGAGATTGCCTAAAAAAGAAATGAAAAGAATAAGAAGAGTTGAGGAAAAAAATTCAAGATTAGAAAGACCCCGAATAGCCAAAGCAATCTTGCAAAAGAAAACCAAAGCAGGAGGCATCACAATCCCAGACTTCAAGCTATACTACAAAGCTGTAATCATCAAGACAGTATGGTACTGGCACAAGAACCAACACTCAGATCAGTGGAACAGAATAGAGAACCCAGAAATGGACACACAAACGTATGACCAACTAATCTTTGACAAAGCAGGACAGAATATCCAATGGAATAAAGACAGTCTCTTCAGCAAGTGGTGCTGGGAAAACTGGACAGCGACATGCAGAAGAATGAACCTGGACCACTTTCTTACACCATACACAAAAATAAACTCAAAATGGATGAAAGACCTCAATGTAAGACAGGAAGCCATCAAAATCCTCAAGGAGAAAGCAGGAAAAACCTCTTTGATCTTGACTGCAGCAACTTCTTACTCAACACGTCTCTGGAGGCAAGGGAAACAAAAGCAAAAATGAACTAGTGAGACCTCATCAAAATAAAAAGCTTCTGCACAGTGAAGGAAACAATCAGCAAAACTAAAAGGCAACCTACAGAATGGGAGAAGATATTTGCAAATGACATATCAGATAAAGGGTTAGAATCCAAAACCTATAAAGAACTTATTAAACTCAACACCCGAAAAACAAATAATCCAGTGAAGAAATGGGCAAAAGACATGAATAGACACTTCTCCAAGGAAGACATCCAGATGGCCAACCGACGCATGAAAAGATGCTCAACATCACTCATCATCAGGGAAATGCAAATCAAAACCACAATGAGATACCACCTTACACCTGTCAGAATGGCTAGCATTAACAACTCAGGCAACAACAGATGTGGGCGAGAATGCGGAGAAAGAGGATCTCTTTTGCCTTGTTGGTGGGAATGCAAGCTGGTGCAGCCACTCTGGAAAACAACATGGAGGTTCCTCAAAAAACTAAAAATAGAACTACCCTACGACCCAGCAATTGCACAACTAGGCATTTATCCAAGGGATATAGGTGTGCTGTTTCGAAGGGACACATGCACCCGCATGTTTATAGCAGCACTATCAACAGTAGCCAAAGTATGGAAAGAGCCCAATGGATGACATCGATGGATAAAGATGTGGTATATCCATCTTTATATATGTATATATGTATGTATACACACACACACACACACACAAAGGAGTATTACTCAGCAATCAAAAAGAATGAAATCTTGCCATTTGCAACTACGTGGATGGAACTGGAGGGTATTATGCTAAGTGAAATTAGTCAGTCAGGGAAAGACAAAAATCATATGACTTCACTCATATGAGGACTTTAAGAGACAAAACAGATGAACATAAGGGGAGGGAAACAAAAATAATATAAAAACAGGGAGGGGGACAAAACAGAAGAGACTCATAAATATGGAGAACAAACTGAGAGTTACTGGAGGGATTGTGGGAGGGGGGATGGGCTAAATGGGTAAGGGGCACTAAGGAATCTACTCTTGAAATCATTGTTGCACTATATACTAACTAATATGGATGCAAATTTCAAAAAAAAAGAAAAAATAAAATTAAAAAAAAGAACTCATTTCACATACATACTCTTATTCTATAGGATGATTTCCACAAACATTAAACATCATGTACTTGTATCCTAAAGCTTATTCTAAAATGTATTACAATATAATTTATATGATCATTAACCTATTTTAATAAAAATACATTCCAGATAAAAAAAGTTTCAAGATTAGAGAAGAGAGAAAGAGGGACGGAGTGGGGAGAGAGGGAAAGAAAAGTGATGGAAGGGAAGAGAACAGGGCTGAAGACAGACCATAGTGAACACTGACAATCAAGGAAATAACAGAGAAATAGTGTCCCCAAAGGGCATCAAACAACCAGAGACATAGAAGGAAAAAGTGTGGGACCACAGAAGCTAAGAGAAGAGAAGGTTAAGCGTTGAAAATCACCCATTGAATTTAGGAATAAGAAGGATTTTGGTGATGTAATGTCAGTGAGTGTAGGGGACAGAATCTAGATTACAATAAATTGAGTAATAAATGAAAAGTGTGAAGTCCAGAAGGTGGCTAGTTGTATTGATCCAACAAAGAAGCTTTGTTAGATGGGTAGGTTGGAAAGCCACTGAGGCAAAGCCTTGGGCATATTTGTAGGAGACTCAGAAAACATGAGATCAATCATGGAGAGGTAACAGAATGAAGACAAAAGAAATTTGGGAGAAAAATGGGTAGGAACAGAGACTGGGTAGATTTATGAGTCAATGATTCTAAATAATGGGTAGAGGGGAAATACAGCAAAGAATTCAATGTTCAAATTTAATATTTGATAGGTAAAGCAGTTCCAAGTCTTCCTAATATGGTGGTGGGAAGAGACTGGCTAAAGTGCAATAGACATCAAGATCATTTAAAGATAAGATCAAAGAATAAAAAAGTCACATTTTTGAGTAATTCATTCATGCAGATGCTGAAGGCACCCAGTTGACAGCTTATTTGGAGAGGTGAAGTAAACAGATCTAGGTACCAAAATCTGTCACAAAATAAGAGTCATTAGAGTTTGGTAGTTGGTGGTGTAGGTTTTGACATGTGACAGTTTCTACTCTATGCCCAGTACTTTTTCAAGTACTTTGAAAAAGCTTTCTTCAGAGTTGGATCAGAAAGATATCTAATTACAGTATAATTCAAAAAGATAAGTAGTTACAGTCCAGTTTCCATCCAAAAGGGAAGAGTTAAGGCAACTATACTACAGACCCATTGGAAGTAATATTACAGAGCCATTCCAATGATGTTTATGAAAAGCTTATGATATAATTTTTAAAGAGCATAATAGAAAAACTATATAGAGGCATGATTCCAATGCTATGGAAAAATGCAGATTATCATATTTTAAAAACCTGAAACAATATGCTCCAAAATGTTAACAGAAGCTATATTATATAGGGAATAGAGGCACTTATGTATTTTTTTTATTTTTTATTTTTCTTAATATAATTTATTGTCAAGTTGGCTAACATACAGTGTATAAATTGCTCTTGGTTTTGGGGGTAGTTTCCGTGATTCATCGCTTACACACAACACCCAGTGCTCATCCCAACAAGTGCCCATCATCCACTTTCCCCTCTCCCCCACCTCCCCCCATTAACCTCCGTTTGTTCTCTGTATTGAAGAGTCTCATGGTTTGCCTTCTTTCCTCTCTGGTTGTAACTATTTTTTCCCCTTCCGTTTCCCCATGGTCTTCTGTTAAGTTTCTCAAGTTCCACATGAGTGAAAACATATGATATGTCTTACTCTGACTGACTTATTTCACTTGGCATAATACCCTCCAGTTCCATCCCTGTTGTTGCATTGAAGAGGATTTCATTCCCTCTTGTTGCCAAGTAGTATTCCATTGTATATATAACCCATATCTTCTTTATCCATTCATCAGTTGATGGACGTTAAGCCTCTTTCCATAATTTGGCTATTGTTGATAGCACTGCTATAAGCATTGGGATACATGTGCCCCTATGAACCAGCACTCCTGTATCCTTTGGGTAAATTCCTAGCAGTGCTATTGCTGGGTCATAGGGTGGTTCTGTTTTTAATTTTTTGAGGAACCTCCACACTGTTTTCCAGAGTGGCTGCACCAGTTGGCATTCCCACCAACAGTGTAAGAGGGTTCCCATTTCTCCACATCCTCCCCAGCATCTGTTGTTTCCTTAGTTGTTAGTTTTAGTCACTCTGTCTGGTGTGAGGTGGTATCTCAATGTGGTTTTGATTTGTACTTCCCTGATGATGAGTGATGTTGAGCATCTTTTCATGTGTCTGTTGGCCATCTGGATGTCTTCTTTAGAAAAGTGTCTTGGGGCACCTGGGTGGCGCAGTCGGTTAAGCGTCCGACTTCAGCCAGGTCACGATCTCGCGGTCCGGGAGTTCGAGCCCCGCATCAGGCTCTGGGCTGATGGCTCGGAGCCTGGAGCCTGTTTCCGATTCTGTGTCTCCCTCTCTCTCTGCCCCTCCCCCGTTCAAGCTCTGTCTCTCTCTGTCCCAAAAATAAAATAAACGTAAAAAAAAAAAATAGAAAAGTGTCTATTCATGTCTTCTGCCCATTTCTTCACTGGATTATTTGTTTTTCAGGTGTTGAGTTTAGTAAGTTCTTTATAGATTTTGGATACTAATTCTTTATCTGCTATGTCATTTGCAAATAACTTTCCCCATTCTGTCAGTTGCCTTTAGTTTTGTTGATTGTTTCCTTTGCAGTGCACGTATGTATTTTAGAAATATTTCTCTGCCATAACATTTACATAATCATGCATTTATTTTATAAGCAATGAAAATATTAGAGTCTTCTGAACTGTTGCTGAATCTCATGGCCTAGGAAGAAAAATCGAAGGGCTGACAAACTTTGAGAAGAGAAGGCAATTGCTCTCAAAAGCGCCATTGCTGTTTTTGATTGCTCTTTTCCCCACCCCTATCCATTACACAGGACTCTGAAAATCAAGGCATGAAACAGCCAAAGGACAAGTTCCTGCTGCCTCAGGGAACAAACAGTCCCTATACTAAAAACAACCTATAGGCAACAAGTAAATGCGTGTTGCCACTAGCAAACAGTTTATATCCCACTGCTCTATGGGGCTTCAGCCTTTCTAAATACATGTGCAGAGAGAGAAGAAATCAAGGTCTTTGTTGGATTTATCCCTGAATTTTTATTCATTAGTACTGGGCACATGCAGATCCACTTAAAAAATACTTACTGAATCACAGTAAAGTTAGGGATGTTGCTTTCTTTTTCCTTTTTTAATATTCATTTTTTTATATAAAATTTATGTCAAATTGGTTTCCATACAACACCCAGTGCTCATCCCAAAAGGTGCCCTCCTCAATGTCCATCACCCACTTTTCCCTCCCTCTCATCCCCCCATCAACCCTCAGTTTATTCTCAGTTTTTAAGAGTCTCTTATGTTTTGCCTCCTTCCCTCTCTGTAACTTTTTTTCCCCTTACCCTCCCCCAGGATCTTCAGTTAAGTTTCTCAGGATCCACATAAGAGTGAAAACATATGGCATCTGTCTTTCTCTGTATGACTTATTTCACTTAGCATAACACTCTCCAGTTTCATCCACGGTGCTACAATGGGCATATTTCTTTCTTTCTCATTGCCAAGTAGTATTCCATTGTATATATAAACCACATCTTCTTTATCCATTCATCAATTGATGGACATTTAGGCTCTTTCCATAATTTGGCTAAGGTTGAAAGTGCTGCTATAAACATTGGGATACAAGTGCCCCTACGCATCAGCACTCCTGTATCCGTTGGGTAAATTCCTAGCAGTGCTACTGCTGGGTCATAGGGTAGATTTGTTTTTAATTTTTTGAGGAAACTCCACACTGTTTTCCAGAGCAGCTGCACCAGTTTGCATTCCCACCAACAGTGCAAGAGTGTTCTCGTTTCTCCACATCCTCTCCAGCATCTATAGTCTCCTGATTTGTTTATTTTAGCAACTCTGACTGGCGTGAGGTGGTATCTGAGTGTGGTTTTGATTTGTATTTCCCTGATGAAGAGTGATGTTGAGCATCTTTTCATGTGCCTATTGGCCACCTGGATGTCTTCCATGGAGAAGTGTCTATTCATGTCTTTCCCCATTTCTTCACCGGATTACTGCTTTTCCCCTGAGATCAGGAACATGACAGGGATGTCCACTCTCACCGCTGTTGTTTAACATTGTGTTAGAAGTTCTAGAATCAGCAATCAGACAACAAAAGGAAATCAAAGGCATCAAAATTGGCAAAGATGAAGTCAAGCTTCCACTTTTTGCAGATGACATGATACGATACATGGAAAACATGATAGACTCCACCAAAAGTCTGCTAGAACTGATACATGAATTCAGCAAAGTCGCAGATACAAAATTAATGTACAGAAATCATTTGCATTCTTATACACTAATAATAAAGCAACAGAAAGACAAATAAAGAAACTTATCCCACTCACAATTGCACCAAGAATCACAAAATACCTAGGAATAAACCTAACCAAAGATAAAAAAGATCTGTATGCTGAAAACTATAGAAAGCTCATGAAGGAAACTGAAGAAGATACAAAGAAATGGAAAAACATTCCATGCTCATGGATTGGAAGAATAAATAGTTAAAATGTCAATACTACCCAAAGCAATCTACACATTCAGTGCAATCCCAATAAAAATTACACCAGCATTCTTCTTGAAGCTAGAACAAGCAATCTTAAAATTTGTATGGAACCACAAAAGACCCTGAATAGCCAAAGTAATATTGAAGAGGAAGACCAAAGGGGGAGGCATCACAATCCCAGACTTCAGCCTCTACTACAAGGCTGTAATCATCAAGACAGCATGGTATTGGCACAAAAACAGACACAGAGACCAATGGAATAGAATAGGGACTCCAGAATTGGACCCACAAAAATATGGCCAACTAATCTTTGACAAAGCAAGAAAGAATATCCAATGGAGAAAAGACAGTGTCTTTAACAAATGGTGCTGGGAGAACTGGATAGCAACATGCAGAAGGATGAAAATAGACCACTTTCTTACACCATTCACAAAAATAAACTCAAAATGGATGAAGGACCTGAATGTGAGACAGGAAACCATCAAAACCCTAGAGGAGAAAGCAGGAAAAAACCTCTCTGACCTCAGTCGCAGCAATTTCTTACTTGACACATCCCCAAAAGCAAGGGAATTAAAAGCAAAAATGAACTATTGGGACCTCATCAAGATAAAAATCTTCTGCACTGCAAAGGAAACAATCAACAAAACTAAAAGGCAACAGACGGAATGGGAAAAGATATTTGCAAATGACATATCGGATAAAGGGCTAGTATCCAAAATCTATAAAGAACTCACAAAACTCCATGCCTGAAGGGATGTTGTTTTCTAACAAATAGTCAAGAATAGGAAATAATTATTATATCACAGAAGATTGTTTCACTTGGATTCATCTACAAGATATCTCTGGAACAAGAATTAAGGACAAGTAGTTTATTTGGGGATCGAAGGAAACAGCAATAGGAGGGTGAGAAAGTAAGGCAGGGAAAGTAGGCTATAAACAAAGGACATCTATCAATGCAATTATCATCTGGGTAATTGAAGCTAATTCCATTGGAGAAACATTGGGATCCAACACACCTTGGATTTTCTCACCCTAAAGGAGAGTGAGCTGGGGTATTTGTGTACCAACTCCTATCAGTATTTATCTTGGGGCTCTGGGGTGTAGTTGTGGAGGAGAGAGAGTGTTCATTTTCTGGCATTTCCAGCCTGCTGCATTTATAGACCAGCTGAGCTCAAGTCCAGAAAAAGTCCCCAAAGAAATAAAAATACTGGTGGTTTACATTCTAGTCAGAGTAAACTGAAACGGTAAGGTAAATGGTTATGAGTAGAAACTTGGCAGAGTACATTCACCTCCTGCACTGCTCAGATCCACTCCTGTCTTGCTACAGATGTTTCAAGATGGTGGCCATAGGCGTGAACTGAGGGAGAGACATCAATAAAACAGATGATATGAGGATCTGGGCCATCTGTTTCTGAAATGTATTTTTGTTTTCTAATGCCAAATTTGTTGTTGTATCTATCTGACATTATGACTTTTTGTGCCTGGCAATACTTAGCTCTAGTCATATCATGGCCTATGGTTAAACACTCAGTCTCTATGCAAGCCCAGCAGCTTGCCCAGCAGCTCCTGGGTCTAGAAACATCGCATTGCAATTCTTCTAGTGGCGCTTGCCAGAAGCTCCATGTGGTGCCATTATCTACCATGGACACCTCCAGCACCATGGGTTCTGCCAACTTAGATGATCCAATCAGTAGAGTCCCCTGTACCATAGCCTGAATCAGCTTCAGAGCCTTCTATTGCTTTAGATCCCACTTGAAATTGGCAGTCTAACAAGTCATTTGACAAATCAGTCAAAGAAGTATTCCAGGTATAGTATGTGTTGTCCCCAAAATCTGAAGAGCTCTACAATGTCCTGAGAGAAGTAAAATAACTTGTCCTTTGCTTTTCAGTTAGTTTTGTCTTTCATCCACCCAAGTGTAAACTATTCTATTGTCTTCTATGCTATGCTACCTGCCACAGGTCTTTCTGTCTATAGCACATTGGACATCAATCTAAGGTATCTTCATTCTGCTCACCATATTTCAATCTGTCCCAAACCACCTCACATAGCTTTGTCTGTGTCTTGCCATCACTCTTGTTGGTACCAATGCTTACATAGCTTCCTGTTCCAGTACCTGAGCTCCCTAAATCCTGTGCCCAAGTACTGTTGTCTGTTGGATCTACCAACTTGCCCCACCATAGATTTTCCCTCTCCAGTGCACCAGGTGTCTGCTGTGTCCTTCCCAGGGAGTCCAGTGCCTATAGCCAATCTATCTTATGGTCCACTTTGAGTTTGCTAAGCTGCTACTGCCAATATTCTGGTCACTTTTTTTCTCTGAATTTTTCCTAGAATGCTGTTGGTCTTCAACAATTCTGAGTTAACATTCTCCTGAGTCCCTCTGCTCCAGGGTACACGAAGTTGTGGCAGTAATATAAGATCATCAGAGTGATTACATTGGGCCCACCCAGATAATCCAGGATAATCTCATTTTAAAGTCAGCTGATTAGCAACCTTAATTCCATGCACACCTAATTCTCCCTTATCATGTACCATACCATATGCAGCAGTAATATAAGATCATCAGAGCTAGAAAGAAACTTGCCCAGATAAAAGCTCTGCTGTATCTACCATGTCCTAAACCCAGATATCAAAAAGGCCAAAACAAACCCTCAAAGATTATTATCTCAAGGTATAAATACTATTTGTGTGTCATTTACCTTATTCCCAAGAATCACTAATGCCACAATAAATGATTATTATCTTCAAAGGTCAGTTTCAAAGAACCTGAAACTTTTAAACGTCGAGTCAATTTTTCTGGGTTGTGTGTGTGTGTCAACATTTTTTCCTATTTGCAAGTTCATTTCCTTCCTGGGTTATATTTCCTCCCTTCCTCCCTCCCTCCCTCCCTTCTTCTCTCCTTCCTTTCTTTTCTTTCTTCCTTGAAAACTATTTCTATTTGATGTAACCAACCCTAAGTTTTCAAGGAAGCACTAAAATCTCCACCAAAAAAAGGTGATTATTGCTGTCTCTCCCCACTTTGTATTTCATAGTAATCACCAGAAAGAAGAAACACACAGACATTTTCTTTGGGTTACTTGGTAGGCATAGCCCAAGATCTCTTTGTGTAGGAGATAGTTCTACCTAAATTCTCAGAGGCCATCGTGTTATTTGGCTTTCTGTCTGGACCTGGTTGGATCTAGTATTTTCTCTCTCTCTTTTTTGAACCTCTCTGGTGTTTACCTTATGTCAAAATGTGATTAAAACAGAGGATGTAACAGAAGGGAGACTGAAGGTGCCTTGAGAGCCTTTCCCTGGGGGCTCATTCTCCAAGTTTCCCAGCACTAACATCCCTGCTACAGGACATCTTTCCTAGGGTAATCAAGGGAAAAATTGGGCAGTTAAGCAAGTCTGATGGATGTTTTGAACTGGAAATTATAACATCTTCTTCCTATCCCCTCAGGTTCTCTCCTTGGCTAGTTATACTACTAAATTCATAGATTCAGGGCTGGTAGATGGGAGTGACAGTCTGAGCATGTAGCTTTTCTTTTTGATGCCCAATAAATTTCTAGGACTTTGGAAGCTGATATTTAGGTACCCTAAAGAGAGAATCTCAGGGAACATTTACTTACCAAACTCTGGATCATAACTGCAGGCAAGGTCAGTACTGGGGATACAATGGGTATGTTTTCTCAGCATATATGAGTTTATATGTGTGTGTGTAAGAGGAAGAATCAGGAAGCTGATTCTGGCATGGAGAAGAGAGAATAAAAAAGAGAAAATGAGAGAGGGTGGGGAGACATGGAGTGACAGAAGAACAGAGAGACAGAAACAAAGAGAATGAGAAGTGATAGAGAAGGAAGGAGAAAATGACAGAGAAAGATAAAGTGAAGGGTCATACAGAAAGAGAAAGAAAATTAAAAAGCCAAAAATGAACCAAGAGATAAAGAGATATGGGGAAGAAGTCTTTGGAGGAATTTCCACTTGCTTTAGATCCTGACATAGTCCAGTTGATGAATGTGGGAGAGGGTGTTTTAGAGTCATCTTTGTGATTAATGACAAATGCCTCTAATGAGATAATAACCTCATATCCTTACATGTTAGGTAGGCATTAGCTTTGTGAAGCTATTGCTTCATTTTGTTGAATGCCAGGTGGAAGTTGGGAAGGACACATGAATTTTGTTACATACCGGTACCCAGATAACCAGAGTATTTGGATATTACTGCAATATTGGTGTATCAGTTTCCTATTACTGCTTTAACAGATTACCACAAATGCAGTGGCTTCAAAAACCCACACATTTATTACCCTACAGTTCTGGAGGTCAGAAGTCTGAAATGCTGGCATTCCTTAGTGAGGCTCTAGGGGAGAATTTGTTTCCTTGCCTTGTCCAGTTTGCGTGTTTTGTTTATTTATTTATGTGTTTATGTATTTTTGTCCAGTTTTTAGAGGTCATTTTCATTCCTTGGCTCATGACCCCACTCCCCATTTTCTATGCCAGTGGCATAACATTATAAAATCACTCCCTGACTGATTCTTCTGCTTCCCTCTTCTATGTTTAAGGATATGTGATTACATTGGGCCCACTCAGATAACCCAGGATAATCTCATTTCAGAGTTAGTTGATTAGAAACCTTAATTCCATGCACACCTAACTCTCCCTTATCATGTACCATACCATGTCCCCAAGTTCTAGGCATTAGGATGTGGACATCTTTGGGGGTTATTATTTCTGCTTACCACAACTGACTAGCAGGGCTTGTAAGAAGACAGGAACAACCAAGAGGGATATAAATACTTGGGATATGAGCTAAAAACTTACTTTTTTGGCATCTTTTGACAATAGTCCTAATTTTTCATTACAGGATGTTATTATGTTGCATAGGGAGGAAAGGAAGCGTATTCAAAAATATATACTGTGTATATAATTTAAAATGCTGTTGCATCAACACAACCCTCTATGTGTTGACAGTAGAAAATAAACTATAAATAAATTTGCATGAAATACTTGCTGGGAGTCAGCCTGATCTTTGCTTTCTCAACATGACATGAAATCCCAGGAAACCCAAAATCACCAAGGAGAAGAAGCCTAAGTGATGTAAATGAAAATGTGTATTTTTTTAAATGTTTATTTATTTTTGACAGATAGAGAGGCAGAGAAAAGGGGCAGAGAGAGAGAGAGAGGGACACAGAGCGTCCAAAGTGGGCTCTGCGCTGACAGCAGAGAGCCTGATGTGATCTCAAACTCATGAACCGAACTATGAGATCATAACCTGAGCTGAAGTCAGACACTCAACCAACTGAGCCATGCAAGTAACCCTGAAAATGTGTCTTTCCAAGGAAGTTGGAACAGAGAAGTCAGCAAAAGTGAGAGAGGTGGGAGTAAGGGAGAAGTTGGAAATGTGGGAGAGACACAGATTTTTCAGGATCTTTAAGCCATATTAAAGTTGTTACACTTCAAATTTTTAAACAGGGGAAGAAGTCATTTAAGTTTTAAAGAAGAACTACAGGTTTTTAAGAAAAAAATTTCTCTTCAGTGCAGAAGGGAAATGCATCAACATAATTCAGAGTCTCTTAAGAACCCTCTACTGAATTGATATAAACAAAATATATGTATACTGATGAATGTCCTTTAATTAAAACAATGCTAATCTTTGTGTCCATTTATTTGAAAAGTTCACCTCCCATCTGAAATTTAACAACGGGTGGTGAAGTCAAATCTTCTGAAGTTTGCTGTGCTGTGGTTGAGGATTTGGAATACTCAGCACAGAGCATTCTTGGGGCAATAACATGGCTGACACATCATACTCCATGGTCTGGTCCACAGATGCAAGAATTCTGGTTTGTAGGTGAACCAAGAAAAACTGGCTCCCAATAACAGTTCTTCAACAATTTTACTAATTCCTTTATGTGCCAACATAAAAGAAAATATGTCAGAAACAGGTTAAGTTTCCCACTTTCCAAAACACACATATTTTTTGTATGACTACTAAAAATGATTATTTCAGAGTCCTTAATATTTTCAACCATGCTTCATTCCCAGCAGAGGAAAGAGTATCATGAGGAGGGAGAACCAGAGCAGCGTGTCCGAGTTTCTCCTCCTGGGGCTCCCCATCCAGCCAGAGCAGCAGGCCATGTTCTTCGCCCTGTTCCTGGGCATGTACCTGACCACAGTGTTGGGGAACCTGTTCGCCATCCTGCTCATCAGGCTGGACTCTCGCCTCCACACCCCCATGTACTTCTTCCTCAGCCACTTGGCCTTCACTGATGTCTCCTTCTCATCTGTCACTGTCCCAAAAATGTTGATGGACATGCATGCTAAGTACAAATCCATCTCCTATGAAGGGTGTATTTCACAAATGTATTTTTTTATATTTTTTACTGACCTGGACAGCTTCCTTATTACATCAATGGCATATGATCGCTATGCAGCTATATGTCACCCTCTTCATTATACCACCATCATGAGGGAAGAGCTGTGTGCCTTACTAGTGGCTATATCTTGGATCCTGTCCTGTGCCAGCTCTCTTTCCCACACCCTTCTCCTCACCCAGTTATCCTTCTGTGCTGACAATGCCATCCCCCATTTCTTCTGTGACCTTGGTGCTCTGCTTAAGATATCCTGTTCAGGCATCTTCCTCAATGAGTTGGTCATGTTCACAGTAGGGGTGGTGGTCATTACCCTGCCATTCATATGTATTCTGGTATCTTATGGTTACATTGGGGCCACCATCATGAAAGGTCCTTCCACCAAGGGGATCTGCAAAGCACTGTCCACATGTGGCTCCCACCTTTCTATAGTGTCTCTGTATTATGGGGCAATATTTGGGCAGTATCTTTTCCCCAAATTAAGCAATTTCATTGACAAGGACATCATTGTGGCTCTCATGTACACAGTGGTCACACCCATGTTGAACCCCTTTATCTACAGCCTTAGGAACAGGGACATGAAAGAAGCCCTGGGGAAACTCTTCGGTAGGGCAACATCTTTATCACGGTGATTTTGCGACATTTATTTATTTATTTATTTAAAAAATTTTTAACATCTATTTATTACTGAGAGACAGAGAGAGAGAGAGAGAGAGAGCATGAGCAGGGGAGGGGCAGAGAGAGAGGGAAACACAGAATCCAAAGTGGGATCCAGGCTCTGAGCTGTCAGCACAGAGCCCGACTCGGCGCTCAAACCCACAAACAGCGAGGTCGTGACCTGAGCCGAAGTCAGACGCCTAACCAATTGAGTCACCCAGGCGCCCCAGTGTGACATTTATTTAAATCGGAACCTCCTTTTGGTTGATCTTGTGTATTTGATTTTCCATTAGAATATTTCTCAAAACGTGAATGTTTCAAACCCTAAGACAAATGGTAACATCTTGATATACTTGGTAAATATTTATTGACCAGAATTTCATTCCCTTATTAACAATGCTCTCCTTTATACATAACTTTTGATCAGCAAATACTAAGTTAGTTTTACTACTTATTTCTGCAACTTGGGGGGATTCATAATACAATGACATACAGTTGCACTATCCCTTGTTTAGGAGATTTTGGAAGCCTTATATTTTGGGCCTATAATCTCAGGCTTTAACACACCCTAGAATCTAAAGAATTAGATATATCATTTCACTATACTCTCTTATGTATCCTAAACAGGTTTTATTTCCATCTTTATGGATCTATTGAAATCAAAGTATCCAAAATGCTTGTCACTTGAATAAGAGGAAGTGTATTACTCTCTGCCCATGGTATAAAATGTTACAGTAACCACTCTGCAGATGGAGGGCCCTGTTGTAAACCAAGACTTGCCAGCTCCCCTTTGCCGGTACTGTGTGATAGTTGCTGCTTAGCCCCCATATACAATCATTAATGAAAGCATGCTTCATGCTGGCCTCCTGTGTAAATATAACCAAATTATAGTGCATAGACTCTGAAAGTGTTATTGCTTTCCTACAAATGCCACTCCAGATTTAACACTGACTATCCATGGACATTCTACCTTCCCAGGTGAAGAATAAAAGTAAAGCTTGTCAAACTTGAGAATGCATTCCTGTCACAGGAATAAAAGGTACAGCATAAGGAATACAGTCAATGGTACTGTAAGAGCGTTGTACTCCGATAGGTGGTATCTACACTTGTGGTAAGCACAGCATGACGTATAGGGAAGTTGAATCACTTTTGTATACCTGAAACTAATGTGACATTGTGTGTCAACTGTACTCAAATTAAAAAAAAATCCTGAAGGGTTGTTAAAACACAGGTTCCTGGAATCTACCACCATGAGTTCCAATTCAGTAGTTCTGGGATGGGACCGCCAAGTTTTCATTTCTCATAAGTTTCCATATGACGCGGATGCTGTAGATCTGTGAACTACAATTTGAAGACAAGTGCTGTAAAGACTTAAATCATGAAAGTTGTGGTAGTCTACAACATCCCAAGCTATGACCTAACTAGGGGAAACAAATCTGGCAGGCAAGGGTCAATGAAGAGGTCTCTCCACATCTCCTTTTGGGCTTACATCCTGATATTTTTCCTAAGGACAGTGTTTGTTCAAAGTCTGCCCTTAGAACCATCTGTGTTAGAATAACCTGGCCCCAGATCTCATGGATGAGCATCTCTGGGGATGGAGCTGGGATCTGCCTCTTTAAAAACTCCCAGGTGATTCTGCTGAACATCAAAGTTTAGGGACACTGACTAGGGCTTCTGTCCTGGAGGGAGTAAGAAGAGTACTGAGCAATTAATACATGTTTAATGCATGTCTCTAATCAAGAGCTTTGTGCCCTGTCCCCTTGAGCTCTTTCCCTGGTGAGTACAGTGGAGTCTTCACATCTCCACTTCTGAAGCTGGTGAATTGAGCAGAGTAAGCTCCAGGCTTATGATTTTGATTTGTGTCAGTGAGAGGGTTAGGACCACAGAAGTTGTAAGCTAAATCTGATCTCTGGGTGTCCTGTAGAGAAGCTGAGAAACCAAGTCCACACTCCCAGGAGCCAGAGGACTTGAGCATAAAGTTCAGAGCAGAACTGGGTATCTGTCATCAGGAGCAGGTGTGTGTGTGTGTGTGTGTGTGTGTGTGTGTGTGTGTGTGTGTGCATGCATGCATGCACATAGACACAGGTGCTCATCACTTCTCAGTGCTCTCACTGAACCCACTTTTTATTACTAGTTCCTAAAGAGGGGATACCACAATCACCACTGGCCACTGACTCTTGGACCTTTAACCCTGAACCTTGGGGAAATGAGGAACAGAATCAGCTGGCTGTGTAAGATTAGTGGGCACATCCCCAGATTCAAGCTGGGGGCCCCATCTCATCATTCAAGTTCTAGCTGTCAGAATCTTAGTTCTTATTTGCTTAGTGTTAATGGTGCTTAGTTCATAGTTGTTCTTAGTGCATGCAGTGTCAACCAGCCCTTCCCAATGCTTCTCTCCAAAGTCCCTGATCACCACCTCCCCTTTAGACAGCACTGTTGTTTCCACCTAGAAGTATATTTGAAAGGCAACTTTTACCTAGAGAGCTTTGGTTCCTCTTTTCATTCACACAGCACCTGTATTACAGCTCTTCGTTAGAAGTTGATGATTTCCTCCCTGAAATCCCTAGTATAGTCTCATACAGTCATTGAATGTTTCAAACCTTGGGCCCAGGAAAGATTTTCTACCTCAATTACATTTACTGTGTTCCACTGAAGATAAGACCCTGAGTTTCTTCGCTAGAGTTCTTTGCATTTTATATGGAATAGGAACAACATAGCCACATGTAGGACCCCTTGTTTAATTCTTTTTGACTCAGGGACTAGTATCCCAATTTTAGGAAGGAAAACCTGAGACTCCAACAGGTACAATGCCTTGTCCAAAGACATAGATCTGACAAATGGTGGAAAGGTGAGTTTAATCCACTCTGTCTGGTTCCAAAGCCCATGCTTTGCCTTCGACAGCACACAGCCTCACTGTCAAAGAAATATCAATTCTCAGTAAGTGGTGGTTGAGGTATTATTGACCAGAAGGCTGAGTGCGGTGGAGTAAGAGTCCATATATGATCTTTATAAAAGGTTTATGCAGAAAAAAAAAGAGATATTATCAAATTGTATCCAAGGAATTTTTATTAAAATACCAAATCTCATAGACTAGATAAATTTACTAGTTCAGAAAGGAGTAGCCCTATTTATAAAGCATGAGGGAAAGCAGAGAGAATGGAGGGAAGGTGGAAGAAGTCCAGAAGTGTGGGATAGTGGAGGTTTCATTTTCTACCAGGCAGATGTAGTTGGCTCCTTGCCTGTATTCCCAACTTCATCATTGTGTCTATGGCCTTTGCCTGCATCAGGTCATAATCCCACAATGAAGTGGCTTTGTGGCACCTGAACTCTGCTCAATAGCTGCCTATTGAGGGGAGGGAGCAGTCAGGAGGGAGAAATAAAGGGGTCTCATGACATGGAGGGCAGGAAACTAACATTGATTTGTGCCAACAATCTGCATGGTGTTTCACCAATATTATCTTATTAATATTCACAATTTTCTCATGACTGAGGCTCCTAGTCATATCTCCAATTAAAAAAAATTTTTAATGTTTATTTATTTTTGAGAGACAGAGAGAGACAGAGAGAGAGAGAGAGACAGAGAGAGAGAGAGAGAGAGAGAGAGAGAGAGAGAGAGAGAGAGAGAACGAGCAGGGGAAAGGCAGAGAGAGAGGGAGACACAGAATCCAAAGTAGGCTTCAGGCTCTGACCTGTCAAAACAGAGCCCACCCTATGTGGACCTTAAACTCACAGACTGTGAGATCATGACTGAACTGAAAGCTGGACACTTAACCAACTGAGCCACCCAGGCGCCCCATCATATCTCCAATTTAGAGATAAGAAAATTGAGACTCAAAATGGGTCACTTGCCCAGAACTCACAAACATGAAATAGTATTGCCAGAATGTGAATCTATTTCTAATTGCATTGCTTGTCTGATACACCACACTGCACTCAGACATGGGGCTCTATCTTTAACATCCTAGCCAACAGTCCAAAATGCTGGAGTGAGCAGACACAGATTAGGAGCCTGGGCCAGGCACTCTTCTCTACTGGCCCACCTAGAACTCTCTTGTGTTGGCAGCTTTTCAGTAAGTTTAAAAAAGAAGATAGTATACCCAGATGGAGTAGTAGTATGCTCAATTCATCAGCCTAAAGAAGCAAGGGATTTTAAACCCACCTGTATAAAGCTCTTCTGAATTTTTCTTTCAAAACAACTACTTCTTTCTTAACAACTACTATAATGCAATCCTAACATCCTGCATTTACATACTGTATGTAGGCAGATATAGGCATTTGACATTGATTTTTGTCTTAAAGGAACTTTTAATTAAGACACAGTGAGATCATAGATATCTTTTCCTACTTACTTTGCAGGATTTGGTAATTTAGGCTTTAGACTATTTTAATGGGTAAATAGCAGTGGTTGAGGGAGAACACAAATAGATATTGTAAGAAACAAAACTCCTGGACATGTGTAGAATTTTTACAGGGCTGATTATCCAGAGCTGTAGTTCAAGATGCCAAGAGCCCAAATGAGGAAGCTAAAAAAAAGGAGAAGGGGGCATATCATGGCGCCTCTTTGACCTCTCTTGATAACAGCTCTTTCTCTTTTTTTTTTTTTTTATATTTATTTATTTATTCGGGGGGAGAGTGCAAGTGGGGGAGGGGCAAAGAGAGGGGGACAGAGGATCCAAAGCAGGCTCTGCACTGACAGGCTGACAGCAGTGAGCCCAATGTGGGGCTCTAACTCATGAACCGCGAGGTAATGACCTGAGCTGAAGTCAGACGCTCAACTGACTGAGCCACCCAGGTGCCCAATAACAGCCGTTTCTATTATGAATTGTGGATTGTCATAGTGTCACGCAAGCTCATTGAATCATGAAGAAATTGGAAAATGATCTAAAGAAGTCCTGATAAATGTAATTCCTAGCAATAAATATATAACTGTCAGCAATATTTTTGCATTTTTAAACAGTGCTCTTGCAAGACTGAGCTCTGAGAATTTCTGAGTTCAATCGACAGATATGTTTCTTTTTCTTTGACCTTTATACATTATGGAAATTTTGGATATTTACTTTTGATCCACTTACCTTTGGGAAGATGGAATCCCAATTTGTTGAAACCTTCTCCTTATATTTTACTTATTAGTGGATTTGGAGTCAGATTTCAAAATCTTACAACTTGAAAGTTAAGTCTAACCTGACAATTGTCTTTAAACATACAGAAATGGAAGAGAAATTAGGGAGATTTTAGCTTAATAGTTCCTGCTAAGACAGTGCAAGGCTTTCTCTTTATTGACTAGACATAGCTATGAAAATACGTTGTGGCCTGGGCTGCCTGTCCCCTGGATGGTGAAAAATGCCAGTTGAGCCACTTTTTCTTCTATAGCAAACTGTCTTCTCTGTTGGCAAATTCTCTCATTTTACATGATAAACACCATCCAGTTTTTAAAAATTTGTTGAGACATGGCAATGCGGACAGACACTGGCATATTCACCAGTTAAAAGGATCTCATTTTTATCTGCCTGAGGTTAAATTAACATCTGTTGATTTCTGCTTTTTCACTGTCCTTTTACCCCGAGCAGAAGAAGGTGAACATGAGGCCTGAGAACCAGAGCAGCACATCTGAGTTCCTCCTCCTGGGGCTCCCCATCCGGCCAGAGCAGCAGGGCATGTTCTTCACCCTATTCCTGGGCATGTACCTGACCACGGTGCTGGGGAACCTGCTCATCATCCTGCTCATCAGGCTGGACTCTCGCCTCCACACCCCTATGTACTTCTTCCTCAGCCACTTGGCCCTCACAGATGTCTCCTTCTCATCTGTTACCGTCCCCAAGATGCTGATAAACATGCACTTTCAGGATCAATCCATCCCCTACACAGGCTGTGTAACACAGATGTATTTTTTCATATTTTTTACTGATCTGGACAATTTTCTTCTCACATCAATGGCATATGATCGGTATGTGGCTATCTGTCACCCACTCCACTATACCACCATCATGAGAGAGGGGGTGTGTATCTTACTAGTAGCTGTATCTTGGATCCTGTCCTGTGCCAGTGCCCTGTCTCACACTCTCCTCTTGGCCCAGCTGTCCTTTTGTGCTGACAATGCCATCCCCCATTTCTTCTGTGACCTTGGTGTCCTGCTCAAACTCTCCTGCTCAGACACCTCCCTTAATGAGCTGGTCATTTTCACAGCAGGTGTGGCAGTCATTACTATCCCACTAATTTGCATCTTGATCTCTTATGGCCACATTGGGGCCACCATCTTGAAGGTTCCCTCTACCAGGGGGATCTGCAAAGCCTTGTCCACGTGTGGCTCCCACCTCTCTGTGGTATCTTTGTATTACGGAACAATCATTGGGCTGTATTTTTTCCCTTCATCCAGCAGTTCCAGTGACAAGAACATTATTGCCTCTGTGATGTACACAGTGGTCACTCCATTGCTTAACCCTTTCATTTATAGCCTAAGGAACAGAGACATGAAAGGGTCCCTGGAGAAACTCCTCAACAGGCCAATAGTCTTATGTCAGTGACATCTGCTCATCTTTATAACAGACATAGGTAATGACATATCCCCAGATGCTAGACCGCTAATCTTAAGCCTAGCATGGAATAGGTGCTCAGTATATATTTGACAACTTCAATTACATTGTTACAGTTATTCACTCTTTTCCTACGAACTCTTTAGTAGAGGCTGTGAATTCTTAGTTGATATTATTGATTACTACTCTTGTCTATTGGATTGTGATATCTTGTAGCTAATACAATGTATGTTTCTCCCCTTATTTCCTGGGAATTTATTAGTTCTTTTCAAAAAATAGTTTATTGAGGTATAATTGACATATAAATGTTATATGTATTTAAAGTGTACACCTTTATGTTTTGATATGTATATGTTGTGAAATGATTGCCATTTCAAGCTAATTGATATACCTATCACCTCCACATAGTTAACATTTTGTTTTATTTTTGTGTGTGTGGTGAGGGAATTTAAGATACATTCACCTAGCAAATGTCAAGTATACAATACAGTATTGATATCTGTGGTCATCTTGCTGTACATTAGTTCTCAAAAACTTTTTCATCATGCATAACTGAACTTTGTACAATATACTAGGTGAAATAAGTCAGATACAGAAAGACAAATCCTGCATGATCTCACTTTTATGTGGAATCTAAAATAGTCCTATTTAGAGAAGCAGGTATAGAATGGTGATTGCTGGGAGCTAGGGGGAAGGAGAAATTGGGTGATATTGGAAAGTTATTCTTTGAGAAAGAAGCTATAAATGAAATCAGGAGGGACTCAATACATTTTAATTTATTTGTCATTTAGGATAGAGTAAATACCAGAAAAATAGTGAGACTTTCTTTTTTTTTCTATGAACCAAAACCTGTATTTTAAAAAAATCAGTGGTTAGAAGTTATCAGGGACATTTTATATGCTTTTCCTTCATGATATAGAACTGTAAATACTTTTAAAGTAGGTATCTCCTAAACCTTTTATTTTTTTATTTTTTAATATGAAATTTATTGTCAAATTGGTTTCCATACAACATCCAGTGCTCATCCCCAACAGGTGCCCTCCTCAATGCCCATCACCCACCCTCCCATCCCTCCTACCCCTCATCAACCCTCAGTTTATTCTCAGTTTTTAAGAGTCTTTTATAGTTTGCCTATCATATAGATTCTGTCATTCATTAGCTATTTAGCAAGTTACCTACTCTACGTCAGTGTGTCTAGACCTTGTCGTACACAGCTGGATAAAGACACAACCTCCATGCAAAAGAAGGGAACAGTCTAGTGGTGTAGAGACAGGTGAGCTAAAAATATACAGGAATATTAAAAAGTGCTTTAATATAATATTATTAATAATAATTGTGGTTATTGAGCATGTTACTGTGTTGGGCATGCAATTAAAAGCTTTATCTGTTATTATCTTTTTTAGTGCTCATAATAATCCTATGAAGCATGTACATTATTATCTGCATTTTTCAGTTGAGGATAATGAACTTAGAGAAAATGGCCTAAATATAATAAATGGCAGTAGCATAGGGAGGACATAGTTAACGCTGCCTGGATATCACCAAAAGCTTTACAGAGGAGGTAGTCCTGTAGCTGGGTTTTGAAAGATGTTCAGGATGATGATGCCTAATGAGAGAAATGGCAGTCTTGGCAGAGAGAACAGAGTGAATGAGGGCACTGAAATAGCATAGTTCAGGAAAATGTAAAAAGTGGGTGTTGCTAAAGCATATGTGTGTATGAGTTGAGGGGGGCAAGAGATGAGTCTAGACAGTCAGATAAGGACTATATGGTGAAGGGGTTAGGATGTACTGTTGGGGACTTAAGACATTGCCTTTCAAGTGACTGGGCACCATTTGCTGGGGATGGGGTGCAGTAGGGATTAAACCTGGGGAAGGTTACATTTGTATCCTAGAAGACTATTCAGATAACAAATGTACCACATGGGTTGGCAATGAATTGGAGAGCCTAGAGACAGAGAGCTCAATCAGAAGGTTATTGTGCATCCAGGTCACAGATGATGAAGGCCTGAATGAAGACAATGGCATGGGGACAGACAAAAGAATACCTTAGAAGGTAGACTAGAGTGGTCTTGGTAATTAATGGGAAGTAGGTGGTAGAATAGGATTGTTCTGGATTTCTGGTTCTGTAAACTGATATTTAAGAACATAATGAAGGCTAGGCACTTTGAATAATTTTGATCAGGCTTTAAAATCTTTTAAAAGTGAGTGGCACTTGGGTAGTTTAGTCAGTTGAGCGTCCAACTCTTGATTTCAGCTCAGGTCCTGATCTTGCAGTCCATGAGATTGAGCCCCACATTGGGCTCTGCGCTGACAGTGCACAGAGCCTGCTTGGAATTCTCTCACTTTTTCTCTGCCCCTCTCCCACTCACTTCTGACTCTCTCTCTCAAAATAAATAAGTAAACATTAAAAAAGTATTTTAGAAGTGAGGAAACAAGATTTTTATTAAATATATTTATTGTCAAATTGGCTAACATACAGTGTGCTCTTGGTGTTGGGGGTAGATTCCTGTGGTTCATTGCTTATATACAATACCCAATGCTAATCCCAACAAGTGCCCTCCTCAATGCGCATCCCACATTTTCCCCTCCTTGCCCCATCAACCCTTAGTTTGTTCTCTGTATCTAAGAGTCTCTTATGGTTTGCCTCCCTCCCTCTCAGTTTGTAACTACTTTTTTCCCCTTCCCTTCCTCCAGGTCTTCTGTTAAGTTTCTCAAGTTCTACATATGAGTGAAAACATATGATATCTGTCTTTCTCTGACTGACTTCTTTCACTTAGCACAATATCCTCCAGTTCCATCCAATTTGCTGCAAATGAAGAGGATTTCATTCTTTCTCATTGCCAAGTAGTATTCCATTGTATACATAAACCACATTTTCTTTATCTATTCATCACTTGATGGGCGTTTGGGCACTTTCTATAATTTGGCTATTGTTGAAAGCGCTGCTATAAACATTGGGATACATGTGCCCCTATGAATCACTACTCCTGTATACTTTGAATAAATTCCCTAGTAGTGCCATTGCTGGGTTGTAGTGTAGTTCTATTTTTAATTTTTTGAGGAATCTCAACACTGTTTTCCAGAGCAGCTGCACCAATTTGCATTCTCACCAACAGTGCAGGATGGTTCCCGTTTCTCCACATCCTCGCCAGCATCTGTCGTTTCCTGAGTTGTTAATTTTAGTCACTCTGACTGGTGTGAGGTGGTATCTCAATGTGGTTTTGATTTGTATTTCCCTGATGATGAGTGATGTTGAGCATCTTTTCATGTGTCTGTTGGCCATCTGGATGTCTTCTTTGGAAAAGTGTCTATTCATGTCTTCTGCCCATTTCTTCACTGGATTATTTGGTTTTTTAGGTGAATTTCACAAATTCTTTATAGATTTTGGATACTAACCCTTCATTCAATATGTTATTTGCAAATATTTTTTCCCATTCCATTGGTTACCTTTTAGTTTTGCTGATTGGAGGAAACAAGTTTCTAACCACCTGTTTTTTTAATTTTTTATTTATTTAAAAAAATTTTTTTAAATGTTTATTTTTTGAGAGACAGAGACAGAGTGTGAGCAGGGGAGGGACAGAGAGAGAGGGAGACACAGGCTCTGAACTGTCAGCACAGAGCCCGACAGCCCGATGCAGGGCTTGAACCCATGAATCGTGAGATCATAATCTGAGCCAAAGCTGAACACTTAACCAACTGAGCCACCAGGTACCCCACCACCTGCTTTTTTAAAAAAAAGGTTCCAGGGGCTCCTGGGTGGCTCAGTCAGTTAAGCATCTAACTTTGGCTCAGGTCATGATCTAGAAGTTCATGAGTTTGAGCCCTGTGTTGGGCTCTGTGCTGACAGCTCAGAGCCTGGAGCCTGCTTCAGATTCTGTGTCTCCTTCTCTCTACCCCTCCCCACTCATGCTCTCTCTCTCTCTCTCTCTCTCTCTCTCTCTCTCTCTCTCTCAAAAAATGAATAAACATTAAAAAAAATTTAAGATTCCAAGCAAAAGGCAGGCAAATACCATAAATAGGCAAATTTGAAAGCTCTTCATTATCACCCCTAACTCAATCCCAATTGAAAGCACATCCTACTCACATGACACTACCTACATGAAAAGACTTATAAATAATTTGTATTTACAAATAATTCAGGGTGAATTATTTTATTGTCAACATCATATTAACTCTACTTAAAACGGGTGACCTTAAAGGAACAGAAGTGTGAACATAGGGATTGGGGTGGGTATACTAGGATGTATCAAAAGAAGAATAAATTTGGAACTTTGAATACAGTGGTAACTATTTTGACTGTGTAGGACCTAAGAACGTTAGACTACTCAACAGTGACAGGTAATAGAGTCTCCAGGTGGATCTTTGTACACTCTATGCTGACTTAATTGCTAACTGACACAATGATATTGGGGAAACCAAAACAGACATGTAGTCTCATCTCTTAGTCTGCTTGGGGCCTGTGGGAAAGCCCCAAACAGGGTTACAACATGTCTGCACTGCCACTGGATTAAGATTCCGTGAGGCTCAGAATGGAGAAAGAAACTAGAAGACCATCTAGAGAAACCACCATCTAGAGAAACCAGAAGGTAGGGCTAATTGGGCCAGTTTGAGCAGCAGGTTCAGGACATCAAGGGGACACTGATGGCAGGGATAGTGTGGAGCTGTTTCCAGTAATCTTACACCTCAGCCTTCCTTGTATCCAGGGGTTATGTCATCAGGCCTTACAACTCTTCCAAGGGACCCTCTCCTGAAATAACTGATCATGAGAAGTAGAAGGTATTTTTCTTGCCAGTTCAAAGGACAGAATAAAGCTAGGCCTTCTGTGGCCCACAAACTAGAACATTAGATGCCAATAGAATGAAAGAAGAGGTGCAAACTAAGGAAATCAAAAGAGAAGGACTCCTGGGTGGCCACCAGCTCCAGCCCTGACTATAAGAATGCCCCCCTCCCCCCGGCCCCACCAAGGACTCCTACAGAGAATTATCTGGAAAGGAGATCTAGAGAAAAAAGTCAAGTCCTGATTCAGGTTATCAAACAAATGGAAAACTCAAGTACTAAGATGTGGCATGTGGCTTGACACAATTTGCATTTGTGCTCACCAACTGTGGAAGTCTGGAACAGTTTGATTGTGTGGGCAATGCTCAAAAATTATTTGTTTAAATAAATAGAGGAATCATGGAACATTTTAAGATAGGTTGAATCTGAGAAACAAAGTGCAATGGGGAATGGGATTTGGGTAGCTAGTAGATACTTCGTCATACCAGAGAAATGTAAGGAATTTAAATTATGTGGCTCTTATTTTTTTTTAATTTAATTTAATTTTTTTAAATTTATATCCAAATTAGTTAGCATATAGTGCAACGGTGATTTCAGGAGTAGATTCCTTAATGCCCCTTACCCATTTAGCCCATCCCCCCTCCCACACCCCCTCCAGTAACCCTCTGTTTGTTCTCCATATTTATGAGTCTCTTCTGTTTTGTGCCCCTCCCTGTTTTTATATTATTTTTATTTCCCTTCCCTTGTGTTCATCTGTTTTGTCTCTTAAAGTCCTCATATGAGTGAAGTCATATGATATTTGTATGGCTCTTATTTTTAAATAATATTTTAGGGGCGCCTGGGTTGGTTAAGCATACAACTCTTGATTTTGGCTCAGGTCATGATCTCATGGTCATGAGATCAAGCCCCAGGTCAGGCTCTGCACTGGGCATGGGGCCGCTTGGGATTCTCTCTCTTTCTCTCTTTCTCTCTCTCACTTTCCCTCTGCCCCTTCACTGCTTGCACTCTCTTTCTAAAAAAAATCATATTTCAAATATTTCTAGGATTCTTAGAGGCAGAAGAAAACTTATTTGCTTATAAACTTTTTCCAACTCTGCAACTAAGTTATGTGGTGGATGCCTCTTTTTTAGATCTAAAGGCAAACCTGGAAGCAAACAAAGATGGTTACAGTGTTCACACCTTTTAAGTCATTAAAGGGTGCTGGCATTGAGCATTTCTGACCATCAAAGGGATGAGACAGCACAAAGAATTCATCCTTTCTGGTAAAATCTTGGCAAACTGTGTGAAGTGGGGCAACCAGTACAGAAATCTCAACTCTGAACTTCAGTCTTCTGATGTGGAACCCTTTATCTAGTCTGCATCTCCTGGAAAGTAACCTCTGTCCTTTATTTATTTCATCTTTACCTCCATTTAATGCTACCACCAAGACAGCCCCCAATTTTTTTTATGATTGGCAAATTAATAATCTGGAAATGGAAGTGTTATGAAAGCAGGGACTTGGTCTTATCCCATGCACTTAAGGAACTTAAGTTCCTTAGCTCTTAGCACTTAGCTCCCAGCACCTAGCAGGGGTCTGGTAGATATTTGTTGAATGAGTGAATCTCAGAGAAAGGATTGTTTTGACTTTTTGAGTGGGGGCAAGGACGAAAACTTACAGCAGTAATAAAAATAGCTTTCACTTATTGAAAACCTACTATTATTTGTCACTATACAAAATGCACTTCAGAGTTTATCTCAGTTCATCTAGTCCTCCAGTCACCTTACTGGAGGATAGAGGTAACTATCTCCATTTTATAGATGAGAAGACTAAGGCTCAGAGTGGATAGGTAATGGGACTACAATCTTATGGCTAGTATGTGGCAGACCCAAAACTGAAGCCAAGTTTGTGGCTTTAATGAAAAGCCACCATCACTGCATCTAAGAGGATAAAATTCTCCTGTGACTGAGGAGCCTCTTAAGGGCACCCTTCATGTCCTTTTTCCTCAGTCTATAGATAAAGGGGCTCAACATGGGGGTCACCACAGTGTACACTTGCAGCTGCTGCCATGTCCTTCTCTTCAGAGGCAACAGAGGCAGGGCACAAGTAGGCACTGAAGAGTGTCCCATAGAACACACAGATGACACAGAGATGGGAACTACAGGTGGAAAAGGCCTTGCTTTCTGCACCAGGAGTTTGGACCCTTAGGAAGGCCAATATAATGTGGATGTAGGAGATGACAATGCAGATAAAGGGGACAATGAGTACTGTGCCTCCTATGGCAAAAACCATCAACATGCTGATGTGAGTGTCGGAACATGACAGCTTCAGGATAGGAGTTATGTCACAGAAAAAGTGAGCTATTTCCCCAGCAACAGAGAAGGACAGCCAAGCTATGAGGAGGGCAACAGTGAGTCAGGGCAACAGTGTGGGTGAGGACCCAGCACAATGCAAGCAGCAGGGCACAGACTTGGGGGCTCATGACTGTGGAGTAGTGGAGAGGGCGGCAAATGGCCACATAATGGTCATACACCATTACAGCCAGGAAGAAGCTCTCCAGATCGCCAAACATCAGAAATACATTTGTGTGAGGCAACCAGCATAGGAAATGGTGTGACGTTGAGTCTGCACATTTACCAGCATCTTGGTAACTGTGAAAGATGTTAAACCTATGTCGACAAAAGACAGGTTGGTCAGAAAGAAGTACGTGGAGGTGTGGGGGTGTGGGTCTGATCTGATGGCCAGGAAGATGAGCATGTTCCCAGTTGAAGTGACAAGATACATACACAGGAAAATTCCAAAGAGGAACTGCTTTTGCTCTGGTAACTTGGATATTCCTTGGAGGAAAAACTCAGAGATGCTGGATTGGTTTTCCATGACTCTGCAGCATCTGGAAGCTAGGGAGGAGAGTTAGATGCTAGATTTCTTCTAGAACTCTACATGTGATGACTCTCAAATCTTCTAACTTCCAAATCTCTCTTTATATTCATTATCTTCCCTAATCTGACTTCACTTCTAATCTGACTCTACTTCCCTCTTTTTCCTCTTTTTTAGGAATCTCATAGATTCTTCCTTTCTTTTCTCTTTCCCTCTGGTCAATATTTTATACTCTTCTAAGGAGGCTCTGGGTACTTTTCAGTCCTGGCATTACCAAGCCTTGAACGAGGTCTACCATCCCATATCAGCTTCACCGTTGCTTTGCCCAGTACATGAGTAGACTGAGAGGAGTTGAATTTTACATTCTCTTGGTAGCCCCAAAATTCATACAATTTTTTTAAACTACCACAATATCTCATTTTACAGGGAAGGGCATATAAACTCATGTTCCTTTATTTCTGTATCATTTCTTCTTAAATGGGAAATAAGGAGTTCTGTATTTTTTCCCTCTTGTATTTGAGTTTTTTTGTCACTGGCATCATCATCATCGCATAGCTGACATTTACCAGCCACTTACTACACTTATCAGCCACTGTACTAAGCACTTCATACAGATCATCTCCTTTACTCCTCAAATAGCACTAGGAAGCAGATATTATTATTCCTACAATTGTATAGGGAAGAGAATTGACTAACATACAGAGGGACTCACAGCTTATAAATATTAGGCACAGAATTTCAACCCATAGCATTGGACACCAGAGACAGCATCATCAGTCAATATAGATAGAATACCTAGATACCTTCAAACATTTAGTCTCTCAAAATTTCTACTTTCATAGCTTTAGCCTCGCTTGCCCTTTCTATCTTGGGTACTAGTCTTTTATAGAAAAACAATGAAGTTTACGAATGAGATAGACCCTACATAATCATCTGGTCCAGAGGTCCTCAAACATTGGTCTGTGAGATGATTTCTAAAAGTACAGAATCCTCAGACATACTGAGTTAAGTTATCTATGAGATAGTCTGGGTACCTGTATTTAAAAAACTAAAACTAAAACTAAACCCTCCTCAGGTATTTTGATGCTCAATAGGGATTAAGAAAACTTCATTTAGTTCAACTGCTCCATATGCTTCATAGATGATTAAGCAAAGTTTTGGAAAAGTGAAGTGACTGTAAAAGTTAACACTGCTTCTTAGAGGGAGATAGTATAAGAATCAGAGTATCTAGGCTCTCAGACTAGAACTGTTTCTGTTCAGTCAGCTACCTTTCCATTTTTCATGATTTTTCTTATCAATATCTTACAGATCTAAATACATCCCTACTCCCAATCTCTATTCAGAGTCCACACCTAAAGAAAAAACCACCTCCAAACCAATACAAGTTATATTGAAGGATTTTTTTCTATTTTGAAGTTAATATTTCAAACATTAGCAAGAGCAATAACTGAGAACCATCACATATTTATCTACTGCCGAACCCTACACTAATTGGGGAACACATCTCAGAGCTATATTTCTTACCCTGAGAGACCAGGTGCCACAAGCTATTTTCTCCCCTACTCTATCTCTCAATGGCAAATGTAATGCCTCACAAAGGTTAGGCTCTGTAACTGGGCACATTCTAATAACCATGTCCTGGAGGCAGGAGACTCTCTTAAGACCCAACTGATGTGTATCTTCTCAAGAGGAAGGTGATGCAGACCAGCAGACATGCTGTTCCTGGCATACAGATCCTACCTTTAGTGAATGAGTCCATTCATTTCCATTGGAGACCTCAAAGAGATTGCAATTTATTTTAGGGAAGACCTGTATCTCTTTAATTATCTCTGTTGGCATACAATCCCTTGATCAGACTATTCCTATAGAGGTCCCTCAGTCTATACTACCAACCAGTTAACATCAGAAATCCTCTAAAAGTGTCCAAAGCTGTACTCAAGGGCCTTGTGCTAATATCTCTTGTTCTATCTTTTGGTTCTTCCTTTCCCTAAAAGGGTTTCTCATCCTTAATCCTGTCTAAAGTCTCAGAAAACTTTGTAGATCCTAGAGACAACAATGAGGTGCTTCCTGAACCTTAGGGCAACCTGTGTCTCTGTCATCACAGGGTAGTAAGATCCCTTTACTTACCTCCACTGCTTCCTCATCTACTGTGTCTGCCAACAAGTAAGAGCTGGCTTCGACATGATGGAGAGGATATTACAAAGGCAATAACTATTAGCCTGTAGTTTGTCTCAAGTTTCCCTTCTTACTGCTACTCTGGTTGCTAAGAAGAAGTCATTGCAGATGTCCTTAATTTGGGAGGAAGGTAGGAAGAGCTCAGATTCTTCTTGACAACGTTTGTAATGGGATTTACTGGAATCAGAATTTAGGATCAAGAATAATAAATACAGAAGCAAAAAAGAGCTTGCTAAGCTGAGGTTAAAAATAAGTTTAGAGGGGAAAAGGGAGAATGAGAGCAAGAGCAAGAGTGAGAGAGCAAGAGAGAGAAGGATTCTAGACAAGAAGCCTAAGAGATCAACAAAGGATTGCAAAACCAAGCCAAGGATAAATCTGAAGGGAAGGCCAGAGTTATCTTAGTTACATTCATCAGCTGGAACAAAGAAGTTCTGTACTGGATTTTTAAGATGCTCTGGGACATGTGGTACTCTGATCCCCTTCAACACAGGTATTCAGGAGTTTTGAGGTATTTTATGTTTGTCTTTTGAAACCTGAACTGAGAAACTCAGAAACAGGGAGCTGGCTCATCAGGCTAATAACAGGAGAAAGCTGAAGAGGGTTCCACTTTGGGCACCTGCAGACAGGGAGCCATGGGACAGAGTTCCCTAGAGCCTTGTTAGAGCTAACATTCATAATTGCCCAATTTACTGTCTGAATCTCTCATAATAGACCAAATTAGTATAGTACTGGCTTCATTAAAAAATTTTGGAAGCTGTTACTTTTTCTCTGTTAAGTGGTAGCATTAAGGAGTTATGCTGTTTGTATTGATTTGTAAACAGTCCATGCAAAAATGCACTTTCTCTGTAAATAAATATCCTAGCTTTCTCACTTGCAACAAAATTCCTGTTCCTAATTTCTTCCTATAAAGAAATCTGGAAGCTGCTGCAAAGAGTTTAGAGGCATATGATATATATTTCTGAAAGAATTCTTGGGATTCCAGTTAAAGATGTTATATTAAAGTCATGTATCCTGGGGCGCCAGGGTGGCTCAGTCGGTTAAGTGTCCAACTTAGGCTCAGGTCATGATCTCACAGTTCTAGCCCCACATCAGGCTCTGTGCTGACAGCTCAGAGCCTGGACCCTCCTTCAGATTCTGTGTCTCCCTGTCTCTGTCTGCCCCACCCCCAACTGTGCTCTGCCTCTGTCTCTCAAAAATGAGTAAACATTAAAAATTTTTTAAAAAGTCATGTATCTAATTTTACACTCTCCTAAAATTCTGCTAAAAGTAAAGTGATTTTTTAAAAAAGTCATAAACCCCACAAGGACAGATAAAAGTAGAAAGGGAGTGGTGAGGGGAGAAGTGAGAGAGTGGTGATCAAGATGGTCTTAACATTGCCCTCAACTTGACAAAGCTGTAGGCAGTTTCTCCTGGCTGTGGGCCCCTGACCTCCACTTTCTTAGAGCTTTACTTTAGAAGACTTACAGAGTTAATTTTTTTCTCTGCCCCTTTGAGATATAAGTCTTCTCTCATGTTCTTGACAGTTGTACAACCTGGGAATGTCTTTCTTAAGGGCCTGGGAGCCATCTCTTTAAAATGCAATCGTGAAGAAAGAACATACTTATCTGCTAGTCTCTGTGGAAGGGTAGGAGCCCTACTTTAGTGGATGCCAGTCAGCAAACACAGTCTAATCACAGTAACTGCCTTATAACAGCCTCCAGTGCTTTTCCACTAGCTCACCCCAGCAGTTAAAAATCCACCTGCTGGCTCAGTCAGTAGGACATGTGACCCTTGATCTCAGGGTCATGAGTCCAAGCCCCACATTTGGTGTAGAGCTTACTTTAAAAAAAAAGTCCTCCTGCCTTTTTTATTTTTCCAGTGGAATTGAGTTCAGTATTTTTCCCCTCATGTAATCATCTCTTCCCCCAGTTTTACTGAAATATAATTTACATGCAACGCTGTATAAGTTTAAGGTGTACAGCATAGTGACTTGACTTGCATATATTGTAAAATGATGACCACAGTAAGTTTACTTATCCATCATCTCATATAGATACCAAAAAAAAAAAAAAAGGAAAAAATTGCCTTTTCTTCTTGTGATGAGAACTCTTAGGATCTACTCTTTTAACGGCTTTCAAATATACTGCACAGTAGTGTTAACTATGGGCATCATGTTGTATATTATATCCCCAGTACTTATTTATCTTATAACTGAAAGTTTCTACCTTTTAACCACCTTATTCAAACTCCCCAAACTCCTAACCCCTACCTCTGGAAACCATAAATCTGATTCCTTTGTCTATAAGTATGGGATTTTTGGTTTTTTGGTATTTTTTTAATTCCACATATAAGTGAGAGCCACATATACAGTATTTGTCTTTCTCCATCTGACTTACTTCACTTAGCATAATATCCTTAAGGTCCATTCGTATTCTTGCAAACGGAAGGATTCCATTCTTTTTTTTTATTGCTGAAGAGTATTCCATTGTGTGTGTGTCTGTATGTGTGTGTGTCTCACAGCTTCTATATCACTCATCTCCTGATGGACACTTCCATTGTTTCCGTGTCTTGGCTGTGGCCAATAATGCTGCAATAAACACGGAGTGCGGATATCTCTTGGACATAGTGTTTTATTTACTTCAAGTATATTACCAGATGTGGAATTGTTGGCCTGTATGGTAGTTCTACTTTTAATTTTTTGAGGTACCTCCATACTGTTTCCTATAGTGCCTGCACCAACTTAGAATTCCTCCAACTGTGAACAAGAGTTCTCTTTTCTCCATATCTTCACCTGCCAATAGTATTGAATAAGGTCTTCTTTGCATGTTTAGCTCCATATGCTGCAATTTTTCTTTATCTCCATGTGGCATTAAATGAGTGAACAGATATGGAAAAGTGGAATTCTAAACTGGCAGTAGGTGAAATATAAGAATCAATCTTGTCACACCAAAGAATCCTCAAAAAGGCCCACAAACTGGAAGCCCTTGGTACCTTGGGACCCAGGAGTGAAAGGGTAGTCTAAGAGGTGACAGTTATTTCAGGAAAACCTAGGTCCCTTAGATTACTCTTTATACCCCCACCCTGTGGGAATACTATCTCTGTCTTATCCCAGCTAGAAACTGGGAGGTTTACTTTCTGGAGAAGCTTAGGAATGGGGGTTGCCACAAATAGCTCAGAATTATATTATTAGTGAATCATGTGAAAAAACAAGGAAAATATATGACTATACATGCACACCAAATGTTGAATGCTGAGACCCACAACCCTTTATCCAGATTTTTCTTCTAGACCTCTATCTTGAATATAGAATATTAGAATAATTTTCTTCTCCTACTGGCATTGGAGACCCCTCCTCAAAACGCATTTCCAAGCCAGATCACGCTTCAGTGGAACTCAAACTCAACAGCTCCATCTATAAGCATAGAGCTACCAGCCAGTTTCCAAAAATGTACTGGGTTATGGCATAAGTCAACACAGCACATAAATCTGAAGTGCACAACTCAATGAATTTTTCATATTTACACCTGTGTAACACCCCGCTAATCAAGATATATAATATCTCCTCCAAGTTAGAAGGCTCCCTCTTTTCCCTTCTGAGCCATTATCCTCTTGGAGGTAACTACTCTTGTGATACATTTTACCAGAAGATTAGTTTTGTCTATCATTAAAGTTCAAGTAAAAGGAATCACATGGTAGAACTCTTACATCTGGCTTCTTTAGCTCAACATGACATCTGTCACATTCAATCATGTTGAGACATGATTTGTATTGTATTGCTATATAATATTTCATTACACAAATAATACTTTATTCATTTTTTCTGTTGATGAACATATATAGTCATTTCCAATTTTTGACTATTATGAGTAAAGGTGACAGGAACATCCCTAAGTATGTCTTTTGTGGGCCATATGTACTTATTTCTCTCAGGTGTATATACAGAGGTGATATGTCTGAGTCTTAGGGTAAGCAATATTTAACTTTAGTATATGTAGGCAAACTATGTTCCAAATGCTTATACAAATTTACATTCCCATCCAAAATAATTGAGAGTTCTAGTTGCTAAATAGTCTCAAAAAAGTCAGTGTCAGTCTTTTTCTCTCTGGGGTAATGTTGAGGTAATGTTGAGATGAAAATGTCGTTAATACATTTTAAAATGTCATAATACATTTTTAAAATGTATATATTTTAAGTATTTATTTAAATTCCAGTTAACATACAGTGTAATATTATTTTCAGGTGTACAATATGGTGATTCAACACTTCCATGGAACACCTGGTGCTCATCACAAGTGCACCCCTTAACCCCTATCACCTGTTTAACCCATCATCCCAGCCACCTCCCCTCTGCTAACCATCAGTTTGTTCTCTATAGTTAAGAGTCAGTTTCTTGGTTTGCCTCTCTCACTCTTTTTTCTCTATGTTTTGTTTCTTAAATTCCACATACGAGTGAAATCATATGGTATTTGATTTTTCTGACTTACTTCGCTTAGCATAATACTCTCTAGCTCCATCTATAGTGGCTACATGGATATATACATATATAAACATTCGTTAATTTTTACAGGTATTATTTGTATTTTTTTACTCCCTGTACTTTTTTTAATGTAAGGACAATTTTTTTAATGTAAGGCTATTATGAGCAACTTTAAGCTGATGAATGCCAATTTGAGTAAAATGGACAAATACTTCAAAGATAAAATACATGAAAGCCGACAAAGGAAAAGAAAATCTGAATAGTTTCCTATCTACTAGAGAAATGGAATGCATTATCAAAAGTTCCCATAATAAACACTGCTAGGAATTTATCCAAGGGATACAGGAATACTGATGCATAGGGCCACTTGTACCCCAATGTTCATAGCAGCACTCTCAACAATAGCCAAATTATGGAAAGAGCCTAAATGTCCATCAACTGATGAATGGATAAAGAAATTGTGGTTTATATACACAATGGAATTCTACGTGGCAATGAGAAAAAATGAAATATGGCCTTTTGTAGCAACGTGGATGGAACTGGAGAGTGTGATGCTAAGTGAAATAAGCCATACAGAGAAAGACAGATACCATATGGTTTCACTCTTATGTGGATCCTGAGAAACTTAACAGGAACCCATGGGAGAGGGGAAGGAAAAAAAAAAAAAGGTTAGAGGGCGAGAGAGCCAAAGCATAAAAGACTGTTAAAAACTGAGAACAGGGGCGCCTGGGTGGCGCAGTCGGTTAAGCGTCCGACTTCAGCCAGGTCACGATCTCGCGGTCCGGGAGTTCGAGCCCCGCGTCAGGCTCTGGGCTGATGGCTCAGAGCCTGGAGCCTGTTTCCGATTCTGTGTCTCCCTCTCTCTCTGCCCCTCCCCCGTTCATGCTCTGTCTCTCTCTGTCCCAAAAATAAATAAACGTTGAAAAAAAAAAACTGAGAACAAACTGAGGGTTGATGGGGGGTGAGAGGGAGGAGAGGGTGGGTGATGGGTATTGAGGAGGGCACCTTTTGGGATGAGCACTGGGTGTTGTATGGAAACCAATTTGTCAATAAATTTCATATAAAAAATATATAAATAAATAAATAAATAAATAAATAAATATGTAGATTGTTTGGGGAAAAAAAAAAGTTCCCATAATAAGAATATCAAGTCCCCAGTGATTTCACTGTTGGGTTCTTCCAAGCATTTAAGAAAGACATTTAATAAATAATCAGTCTTACATGAACTCATCACTGAACTCTTCACCAGAATAGTAGAAGAAGAAAAAGTCTGTGACTCTTTTTGTGAGGCAAGCATGGCACTAACACTAAAATTTGAGAGGTAAATAAAAAGAAAGAAAAATCTAAGAACGATCTTTGATGTTTCAAAACTCTAAATGAAAAATTACAAAATTAAAATCAGAGTTACACAGAAAGCATACTATACTGAGCCAAAGGATTTATTTGTGATGATAGGTTAGTTTAACATTTGAAAACCAATCAATGAAAATCATTCCACTAACACGTAAAGGAGAATAATCATTTCAAAATTTCAATAGATGAAACAAAAGTATTTGATAAACTTCAACACCCATTTGCAATAAAACCTATAGGAAACTAGGAATATTTCCCTTCTTCTGCTGGCTTTATACTTCATTTGTTTTCTTTTTCTAGCTCCTTTAGGTGTAAGGTTAGGTTGTATATTTGACACTTTTATGGATTCTTGATGTAGAGCTGTATTGCTATAAACTTCCCTCTAATGACCACTTTTGCTGCAACCCAAAGGTTTTGGATGGTCATGTTTTCATTTTCATTTGTTTCCAGGTACTTGTTAATTTCTTCTTTAATTTCCTGGTTGACCATTAATTCTTTAGTAGGATGTTCTTTAGCCTCCATGAATTTGTGATCTTTCTGAATGTCTTCTTCTGATTGACTTCAAATTTCATAGTGTTGTGATCAGAAAATTTGCACGGTATGACTTCAATTTTTTTGTATTTGTTGAGGGCTGATTTCTGACCCAGTATGTGATCTAATCTGGAGAATGTTCCATGTGCATTTGAAAAAAAAATGCATATTCTGCTGCTTTTGGATGAAATGTTCCAAATATACCTGTTAAGTCCACCTGGTATAGTGTGTCATTCAAAGCCATTGTTTCCTTGTTGATTTTCTGCTTACATGATCTGTCCTTTGCTGTAAATGAGGTGTTAAAGTCCCCTACTATTATCATATTATTATCAACGATTTCCTTTCTGTTTGTTATTGTTTTATATATTTGGGTGTTCTGAGTTAGGAGCATAAATATGTACAATTATTAGATGTTCTTGTTGGATAGACCCCCTTAGTATGATGTAATGAATGCCCTTCTTCATCTCTTGTTACAGCCTTTAGTTTAAAATCTAGTTTGCCTGATGTAAGTATTGCTACTCTGGCTTTCCTCTGATATCCATTTGCATGGTAAATATTTCTTCATCCCCTCACTTTCAATCTACAGGTGTCTTTAAGTCTAAAATGAGTCTCTTGCTGGCAGCAAATAGATGGGTCTTGGGGTTTTTTTTAATCTATTCTGATACTCTGTGTGTTTTGATTGGAGTATGTAGCTCATTTACAGTTGGAGTAATTACTGACAGATAGGAATTTAGTGCCATTTCATTACAGAACAAATATGTTAAACTGTCTATACTACCCCAAAGAATGCACACATTTAATGCAATCCATATTAAAATACCAACAGCATTTTTCACAGGACTACAACGAATAATCCTAAAATTTGCATGGAGCCAGAAAAGACCTGGAATAGCCAAAGCTATCTTGAAAAAGAAGAGCAAAGCTGGAGGCATATTATCATTCCAGACTTCAACTTATATTATGAAGCTGTAGCCATCAAGACAGTATGGTAGTGGCACAAAAACAGACACATAGATCCATGGAACAGAATAGAAAACCCAGAAATGGGCCCACAGCTCTATGGTTAACTAATCTTTAAGAAAGAAGGAAAGACTATTGATGGAAAAGAAGACAGTCTCTTCAACAAATGGTACTGTGAAAACTGGACAGCAACACGCAAAAGAATGAAACTGGACCACTTTCTTACACCATATAAAAAAATAAATTCAAAATGGATGAAAGAACTAAATGTGAGACAGGAAACCATCAATGTCCTAGAGGAGAACACAGGCAGTTACCTCTTTGACACCAGTCATAGCAACTTCTTATTTCCAGAGGCAGGGGGAAAAAAAGCAAAAAAAACCTATTGAAACTACACCAAAATAAAAAGCTTCTGCACAGAGGAGGAAATTATCAACAAAACTAAAAGGCAACCTTTGGAATGGGAGATGATATTTGCAAATGACATATCTGATAAAGGGTTAGTATCCAAAATATATAAAGAACTTATAAAAATCAACACCCAAAAAACAAATAACCCAATTAAAAATGGGCAGAAGACATGAATAGACATTTGCTCCAAAGAAGACATACAGATGGCTAATAGACACATGAAAAGATGCTCAATATCACTCATCATCAGGGAAATACATATCAAAACTACAATGAGATACCACCTTATAACAGTCAGAATGGCTAAAATTAACAACGCAGGAAACAAGATGTGATGCCAAAGATGCAGAGAAAGGGGAATCCTCTTACATTGTTGGTGGGAATGCAAACTGGTGCAGGCACTGTGGAAGATAGTAAGGAGGTTACTCAGAGAGTTAAAAACAGAACTACCCTATGATTCAGCAATTGCACTACTAGGTATTTATCCAAAGGATACAAAGTACTGATTTGAAGTGATAATGTTTATAGCAGCATTATCAACAATAGCCAAATTGTGGAAACAGCCCAAATGCCCATTGATTGATGAATGGATGGAGAAGATGTGGTATGTATGTATGTATGTATGTATGTATGTATGTGTGCATGTGTGTGTATTACTCAGCTATTAAGTAATGAAATCTTGCCATTTACAATGATATGGACGGAGCTAGAATGTATTATGCTAAGTGGAACAAGTCAGCCAGAAAAAGACAAATACTACATGATCTCACTCATACATAGAATTTAAGAACCAAAACAGATAAACACAGGGCAAAGGGGAAAAACAAGAGATAGGGAGGCAAACCATAAGAGACTCTTAACTATAGAGAACAAACTGAGGGTTGATGGAGGGTAGGTGGGCAGGGGGATGGGCTAAATGGGTGATGGGTACTAAGGAGGGCACTTGTGGTGACCACTGGGTGTTATATATAAGTGATAAATTGTGCTCCTGAAGCCAATGTTACACAATATGTTAACTAACTAGAATTTAAGTAAAATATTGAAAAATAGGAATTGGAAATACTGGTATTATTATCAGATAATTATCAGACAATCTGATTATACACCTAAAAATTCACTCCAAATCTATGACTAATAAAATGATATAGCAAGGTCACTCAATACAAAAGTTAACATACAAAACCAACTGCATTTCTGCACCCTAGCCATGAACAAACAGAAACAAACATTCTAAACATGTTATTTACTTTAGACTATAAAAGCACAGATACCTAGGAATACATTTAAGGTAATGTGCAAGACCTCTTTGCTAAAATTTACAAAATATTATTAAAACGTTATTGAAATAAAGTAGGCAAAAATGAAGAGATATACTATATTCATAGATTGAAAAATTCAGCATTACTATGGTATACACTCTTCCCAAATTAGCCTATCAATGATATCACATTCATAGTTCTAGCAGGTTGTGTGTGTGTAAAGCTAATTCTAAAGTTCACATAAAAACACAAGTACCAAGGATAGCCAAGGAAACAAATTTGGAAGACTTATACAACCATATATCAAGATATTATAAAACTATAATAATTAAAACTGTGGTATTTACCAAAGACAGAAAAACTGATGAAACAGAAGAGTCTATAAACAGATTCATAGATAAATGTTCACCTGAATTATGAATGTGACTCTTCAACATAGCAGAATAAACTTCCCAAGATGATGACCTTTTCAATAAATCATCTGAGATAATCGGATACCCAAATGGGAGAAAATATAATTTGACTCTGACCTCATGCTGTATATAAAAATCAAGTCCAAAGAGATTCATATAGAAATAAAAAATAATGGAGACTTTAGATGGAAACATGGGAGAATATCTTCATAATGAAGAAGTATGCAAATATCTCTTAGGACACAAACAACATAATCATAAAGAAAAATATAAATTGGACTATATTAAAATTAATAACTTCTATTTCTCAAAAGACACCAATAAGAAAGTGAAAAGTCAACACCCAGAGGAGATATTTGTCATGTATACATGAAAATCATTCTGAAAAACTAAAGTTGAAACCATGCAAAACCTAGAACCCCCAAATTCTACTACTAAATATATATTCAACCAAAATGTGTATGTATGTTCTCTAAGAGGCTGTATAAGAATATTTGTATCATCATCTAAATGGCTATCAACAGTAGAACAGATGAAGTGTGGTATATCCATCAGTAGAGTATAAGCAACAACACCACTCTCTGCCTCCTGCTCCTCTCTCTGTCCTATCCTTGCCCCTGAGGATTTGGAGTGTCTATTGTAGTTATCCCATGCCCATATCAGCATCATGGTGGGTACGCGTGAGGAGGGAGGAGAGAGATAACTTGTCTCTCACGTCCCACGTCTCCAGATTGAGAAGGACAATGAACAGGGAAGTGAATCTAAGGAAACACATTTTCACCAGGACCTCGTTTCGACACAAGATCTTGGACACTGACCTGATGTTCCAATGCAATGAAATTCTGAGCTTTGAGGGAAGGAGTGAATCGATTTTGAATGTGAGAAGAATTTAAATAATTTCATGTGGTGGTAAATTACAGAAAGCCAAAAGTTATTTGCTATTCTTTTTATGGACAGATGGAGCTTAATTTCTTTCCCTTAGTCACTGGCTTGGCCCTCATGACTTCTTTGATCTATAGAAGGTAGTGAAAATGAGATTCTAGGATTTCCAAAGCTAGGTTTTATGAAAATCATGCAGTTTTCACCTTGATCTCTTAAAATGTTTGCTGTCAAGAGGCCCACTTTCAGAACTCTGCTGCCAGTGCTGTGAGCAGCCCACATGATTTGGAAAGGCCAGGCACAGGTGCACAGACCTGTGCACTGGAAAATGCATGAGTTATTAAAAAATAGTCCTGATAAAACTAGCTATTGTGAGTAATTAAAAGTAAAAGTAGATCTTTTTCTTTCACTATACCACAACATAAATTTCAAGTAAATTAAAATTTGGGTTGATGGGCATTAAGGAGGGCACTTGTTATGACTAACACTGGGTATTATATTTAAGGGATGAATCACTAAATTCTACTCCTGAAAGGAATGCTACACTGTATGTTAAGTAACTTGAATTTAAATAAAATATTGCAAGAAAAAAGGAGAAAAAATTTTAAATGTACTGTTTAAAATTTAGAAGAAATAACTAAATGACATTTTCCTGTTATGTAAGATGGAAAGACTTTTCAGTATAAAAGTAATGGAAAAAATCACAAAGCCACATATCTGTCAATTTTGACTATAAAAAACATTTTTAAAAAGTTGTAGACGTCTTGGAATGGCAAGGACAGAAAACAACACCCATAAAATATTTTCATTTGTTTTATTGCCTCTAACATCAATTTAAAAACCCCACAAATATCCCAGTAGGTAAAGGAGAAACATATTAATAGGATAATTTGGGGAATAATTAACCATGGTTAAAAAGCAGATGAAACAAATAGTCAATCTCACTAGTAACCAGAGACATGTGAGTTAGAAAAATGAGATTATTTTCTATCTGTGGAATTGTTGACAATTAAAACCAGTAATGATACTAGGACAAAGTGTGGTTAAGAACATGGATTCTAGGGTCATGCAGACTTAGGTTGGAATTCTACCACCTTCATTTAGTAGTTGTATGACCTTGGTCAAGTCGTTATCTTCCCTGGACCTCTGTTTCATCATCTGTAAAATGGGAATAATAATAGTTCCTGTACCTAAGCTTCCTGTATTACTTGAGATTGTGTAATGAAAGTGTTCAACAATATTAATAATAGTATCAATTCAATAGTATTAATAAAAATACAGGAGATAAAACATTTTTAGCAGCTTCTATGTATCAGACATCATGGTTGGTGTGCTCTATATAGGCTGCCTCATTTACTTGAGAGTTTAGGACTTGAGGAGGTTGCTCTACATTAGGACTACTTTGTTTAGGAAAATCACCAACAGAAATCATTATAATTTATATTTCTGACACTTCCCTCAATGCAATTTTGCTTAGAGTATGGGACAGAAATTCAACTGTCCAGTGCATAGGTACAATTTCCTAGGGACCTGCTGGTCAGGCTGAAGTGCACTGTATCCCAGTAAGAGGCCTCAGAATCACACTCCTGAGACCGACATCTGAGCTTAACTCTGGGAAATATTTGCCCTCAGTTCTCCCAGCATCCAGCCAGAGTTGGCTGGAGGAAAGGCTGCACAATGACACTGAGGTTGGCTCTAATGAGCACTTTGGGAGATGTTTTCAAGAAGCCTTTAAAACCCTAAGAAAGTCTCTTGTCTTCTCAGGCTTAGGGAAGCTGCAAAGGAATCATACACTCCATGTTCCTAATGAACTCTGGACTCAATAGACACAAACTCTGCTGACTGAGTCTTAAAGATCCCAGAAACTTCCTCATTGTGAATTATCCATCCAGGAGAAAGAAATGGAAAATCTGAAGATGCCGGACACTGATCCATGCTCTCACAGGTGAGAATCTACAAGGGGCAGGACACACACACACACACACACACACTTCCCAACACAACAACTAGGCAGAAATTTCCTGGGTAGATGAGCTGACTCTCCACCTAAGATCAGAAGTCACTCTACGAACCAAAGAACAAATAGAGGATTAACTATTTACAGAAATGTCTAAGGCCATAGTTTTTACAAGGCCAATATGGAATGAGCTCTCACACCAGCTCTCTCTAAATCCCAGGGGAGCAGAACAGAGTGGCTACTTTCAAGCCCAGAGAACCAGAGCCTGATTCCTTCCATCTTCCTTCCTCTGATGAAAAGTAAATATTGGAGAAATATGGTACAATTGTAGGGGTAAAGGCACAGGCTCTGGAGTCAGGCACACCTGCATTTGAATGTCATTTACTAGCTATCTGATCTTGAATACATCAAATATCTCTGAAGCTCAGTGTCATCATTTACAAGGATAGTAGCACCTATGTCATGGCCTTATGAAGAATAAAAGAATGCCATGAAGATGTCTGGTATTTAACCAGTCTCTACAAATAGGAGCTGATCATGATGAGAGGCCAGGAGAACTGAAATATCAGTTCCTAGAGTGCATATAGGTACAAAGAAGCAGAAGAGGAAGAGGACAGTGACAAAGAAGAGACAGTGATCATGGGGTGGGTGTGGCCCCCTTCCTGTTTGTGGAGAGGAGGAGATGCGGTAGATGAGACATCACAGATACTCACTGCCCTTAGTCCACATACCCTGTGGCCCCAGTTAGGGAAGGGCATAGGGAGGGGAGCTAAATGGTGCGGTCAAGTTCTAGGGATTGGGGAGGCTAGTAGAGAGGAGGCTATTTTGCCTAATTGGTGAGTGTGTGTGTGTGTGTGTGTGTGTGTGTGTGTGTGTGTGTGTTGGGGGAGAGGCATCAAAGGAAATTATCAATCACTAAACATTAATGACTTTTCCAATCATGTCTTCAAGGATATGCTCAATTCTTAGCTCCTCCAATAGCCTACACTGACTTCTCTAGTCAAACTGATCTCTTCCCTGGACCCCATTTAAACCAAAAGCACAATCTGCATTTGTATGGATATTATCTTGCCTGTTTCTATGTCCTGTGGATATTTTCTTACATGTCCAATGAGATCCAAGATTCTCATTGTCAAGGTCCATTTATTCTCCTTTTTTCCCCAATATAGTTCTGGCTACACAGATACATCTGTGGTTGATCTATAATTAAATACTAACACAGGGAATATCTGAACAGATAACAAGAACTACAGGGATGGGAAAACCAAGCAGAATGAACCAAACTGCTATTTCAGACTTCTTCCTTCTAGGACTCTCTGAGCAGCCAGAGGAGCAATCTCTCCTATTTGGCATTTTTCTGGGTGTGTACCTGTTCACCATGACAGGGAAACTGCTCATCATCCTGGTCATCAGCTCTGACCCACACCTTCATACTCCCATGTACTTCTTCCTGGCAAACTTATCATTAACTGATGTCTGTTTCACCTCTGCTTCAATACCCAAAATGCTGGCCAACATTCATACCCAGAGTTGGACCATCTCCCATTCTGGTTGCCTTGCACAGCTGTATCTCCTCCTTGTGTTTGGTGGCCTTGACAACTGCCTTCTGGCTGTGATGGCATATGACTGCTATGTGGTCATCTGTCAGCTACTCCATTACAGCACAGCTATGAGTCCCTTTGTGCACTAATGCTGGGTGCTAACCAACTGCCCTGCCCTGGTGAACACACTGCCTCTGACCTGTGTGGCCTTCTGTGCCCACAAAGCCATCCCTCACTTCTACTGTGATCCCAGTGCTCTACTGAAGCTTGCCTGCTCAGATACCCACATTAATGAGCTGATGATCATCACCATGGGCCTGATGTTCCTCACGGTTCCCCTCATGCTGATTGTCCTCTCCTATGTCCGCATTTCCTGGGCTATGTTTGGCATCTCATCTCCTGGAGGGTGCTAGAAAGCCTTCTCTACCTGTGGTTCTCACCTCACAGTGGTTCTGCTCTTCTATGGATCTCTTATAGGTGTTTATTTATTTCCTCCATCAACTCACTCTGCAGAGAATCAAAGCAGGGATGCCATTCTCTATGGTGATTATCCCCATGCTAAATCCATTCATCTATAGCTTGAGGAACAGAGACATGAAGGAGGCCTTGTGTAAACTATTTGGCAATTGGAAAACATTCCTCTCACCATGACGGTGATGCCTGGTCCTGGTATCCTGAGCAACCCTGCCCTCCATCATTTTGGTGATTTCACCACTCTCAGACTGATTTTTAAGGGAAGGTTATCAGGTAACTCCGGGTTAGGGGCACAACAAAAAGGAGATTCTCACTCATTTATTTGGCTTTAGAATGAGATGTTCTGTCTCAGGCTTTCTCTGGATCTCAGTGCTAAGGGAAGGCAAGACACCATTCTCCTTTCTCATCTCTAAAACCAGAGTATTAGCCAGAGTGAACTAACGTATATGACATACACTCTGGATTCAAGTACCCCTACTCTTGGGTACTATGGCACAGGGTGAAGGTATGAGAATACAAACATGTATTGAGTATTTACAAGGTTCCTCATTGTTCTTCACATCAGTTCTTTGAGGCAGGGTTGTAAAAAGTATGACTCAGAATGTAAATAACTTCCCCAAACCAGGTAAGTTTGATTCTAATACTCATCCTCTTTCTACTAAAGCACATTGTGGAGATCATGATAAATATTGAAGGATTGTCATAGGAGATGAAGAATTAAATTAATATATATTTTATGGTATTTCCTTAATATTTCATTTATTTAACTCAAGAAGACTCCTTTCTGTTATGGTAATGGCTGGTGAAACAGAGTCAATATTTATGTATTCCTACTGTTGTGCCAACTTTGTACTAAAGTATCCAGTTTATTTTCTGGGTTCTTTAATAAAATATCCAAAATGCAAACACAAAACTATAAATCACGTGTGCTGGAAATTTTAGAGCAATAATTTGAGGAAAGGTAGTCTGGTGGAAATGGGTGTTCTGAGAAGTCACAAGCTTAACAGAGGTTATATTTTTGTAGTGGGGTTACAGGTTACTATTTTTTTTTTATATCCACATGTTTCAAATGAGGGTATTTTTAGAACTAGGAATTAAATTTGAGAGTTGGCAAAAAAATATTACAATGATTAGAAAGTCACCCCAGAGAGATAAAGAAGCACCTAAAAACAGGGCTCTCCAAAGACTCAAAGTCCAGTTCATCCTTGATGAAGTTTTTTTTTTTAATTTTTTTTTTCAACGTTTATTTATTTTTTTTGGGACAGAGAGAGACACAGCATGAATGGGGGAGGGGCAGAGAGAGAGGGAGACACAGAATCGGAAACAGGCTCCAGGCTCTGAGCCATCAGCCCAGAGCCTGATGCGGGGCTCGAACTCACGGACCGCGAGATCATGACCTGGCTGAAGTCGGACGCTTAACCGACTGCGCCATCCAGGCGCCCCCATCAAGTTTTTTAAAAAGGAGGGTGTGACTTTTTGATGTCTTCTACAACAGATCTTTCTTTGAAAGGAAGACGATTATACAAGAAGAAGATTGCACCTGTGTGCGTTTCCCTTTGACCATCCTCCCTTCTCTCCATCCCTTCTTCTTAGATAGAAGAGGTGGAAATAACATGACAACCAGGGAAACCAGACCAGACCATCCTGGCCTTGAAGTAGGTTACATGCCCTGACCACAGCAATCTACTACTGCAATTTCTAGTAGGAAAGCAGAGGTTTAAAAAATCAACTTTGGGGCACCTGGGTGGCTCAGTCGGTTGAGTGTCCGACTTCGGCTCAGGTCCTGATCTCACAGCTGGTGAGTTCCAGCCCCGTGTCAGGCTCTGTGCTGACAGCTTGGAGCCTGGGGCCTGCTTCTGATTCTGTGTCTCCCTCTCTCTCTGCCCCTGACACACTCACATTCTGTCTCTGTCTCTCTCAAGAGTGAATAAACATTAAAAAAAAATTTTTTTTAAATCAACCTTTGTGTTTGTTGGTAATATCCCTTTTTTTTCTGAGCCAATTTCTTACCTGTAATATCACCACCTCTGCCCTCCAGGCACCCAAATACACCATACTATTTACTATCTATTCAGTCTGTTCTCCGCCCTGTATAAATAGGCTATCTTAGCAATCAAACTCCCATTCCTGGAGGGCTAAACCAAATATCATTATATCTCTTAAAAGACATGCACTCAATTGGCGAGTAAGGTTCACTCTTCCACAGGACCATTTACACTTTTGAAGGTGATCTTCTTAAACCAAATGGACTCAAATGGATAGGATATTTCTGGAGATATTTCTGAGTCCAGAAATTTTAGGTGCAGGTATATTGATGAATATATATGGTTATACCTTATCTGTTTCTCCTAGTCTCTTGTTCTCGACTATATTTGCCCCTTATAAGACTCAGAAAATAACCAGAATATTGTTTAGGCAGGGGTAATGACTTGGTAAAGGACAGCATAAGTATTGTAAATAAAGACTCCATAAATTAAAAAGTCACTGGTGCTTTACTTTTTTTTTCAGAAGGTATATTTGCTTTATTTGTCATTTTAAAACCTATATTCAAACTTTAATATATTTTAATTAGGTAAAGGATTTCTTTTGTATACAAAAATTTAGAGACTTTATGTCATATCTAAGAATCCCACTATATATCCTGTGGGATATAGATAGCTAATTACAACTAATAAAATTCTGAGAATGGAAATAGTCCTTTACATAGTACAGAATCACAATGTAAAAATTTTAGAAATAACGTCATCCCAAATTTATATTGTAAAATACTGTTAGATATTATAATTGTGTTGTTTTAATGACAATAATTGATGCTGTATAAAAGCAGGTGAAGGAGATATTCTGAAATGCTACTGGTAATTGGAATACAAATTGGTATAGACTTCCAGGAAATAAGTTGATAATATATATTTAGAGCATTAAAAATATTTGTACCAGGGCACCTGGGTGGCTCAGTAAGTTAAGCATCTGACTTCAGCTCAGGTCATGATCTCACAGTCTGTGAGTTCAAGCCCTGTGTCAGGCTCTGTGCTAACAGCTCAGAGCCTGGAGCCTGCTTTGGATTCTGTGCCTCCCTCTCTCTCTGCCCCTCCCCTGCTCATGCTCTGTCTCTCTCTGTCTCAAAAATAAATAAAACATTTAAAAAATTTTTGTACCTTATGACCTACTCTTTCACTTCCAGGAGTTTGATCAAGGAAATAGTAAAACAATATTATTTATAACTTTGCTCTCAGTATCCAAGAGTCTCTTATGGTTTGCCTCCCTCCCTCTCTGTAACTTTTTTTTCCCCTTCCCCTCCCCTGTGGTCTTCTGTTAAGTTTCTGAAGACCCACATATGAGTGAAAACATATGGTATCTGTCTTTCTCTGACTGACTTATTTCACTTAGCATAGTACCTTCCAGTTCCATCCACGTTGCTGCAAATGGCCAGATTTCATTCTTTCCCATTGCCAAGTAGTACTCCATTGTATATATATACCACATCTTCTTTATCCATTCGTCAGTAATAACTTTGATATAAAGATATTACTCATAAGAGAAACAGAAAGCTCTCAAATTTTAGTCATTGTGGCTAATTATGCTATGTTGATATGATGGAATAGTGTGTGAGCTTTCCAATATTTGATAACACATCACTATACTGAAATCATTATGAATTCATTATTCATAATACTTGTCTAAAAAAAACTTGAATATGCCAAAATATTAAAAGGTACTATCCCAGGGTGATGGAATTATGTATGATTGTTCTTGTCTCTCTTCCATATCCACTTTCCACTTGTATTTTCCATAGTAAAATCTTACTTTGATAAACATAAATAGAAATATCTTTAAAATTTTATATCAATTCTTTTTGGCCAATATGTATACTCTGGTTGTATGGAGTTTGCTGTGGAAATAAAATTAATATTTCTCTTGTTTAAGAGAGAATTTCTAGAAAATTCTGTTTTCCACAAAGAGATGCTAGATGAAGTTATTATATACAGATCTTCCTTGACTCACAATGGATATGTCCTGATGAACCCACCATAAGTTGACAATATCCTGAAGTGAGAATGCATTTCATACACCTCACCTACTGAACATCACAGCTTAGCCCAGCCTACCTTACATGTGCTCAGGATGCTTACATTAGCCTACAGGTGCACAAAATCATCTAACACAAAGTCTATTTTATAACTGTTGGATAACTCATGCACTTTATTGAATACCATATGGAAAGTGACAATGGAGATGGGTGTATGGGACAGAATGGTTGCAAGTGTATTGCTTGTTTACCCCCCTGATCACATGGCTGACTGGAAGCTGTTGCTGTTGCTGCCGGCATCCCAAGAGAGCATCATGATATGCGCCACATATTGCCAGCTCAGGAAAAGATCAAAATTCAAAGTACTGTTTGTACTGAATGCATATCACTTTTGCACTATTATACAGTTGAAAATTCATTAAGTTGAATCATCAACCATCTGTATTCTGCTACAAGGGAGAGAGACAGAGGCTTTTTTAAAGAAAATTAAGTATTTTAAAAAATAGAAGAAAAGGTTCATCTGTCTTAAAAATCAGTTACGATGTCATTTTTCATTTGAGACTGAAAGGGTTTCCTGTCTATCCACATAAGCATCAGGGGCCTGACATCACAATTATTCTAGGGTTAAGTCTACATTTCTTTGTCTATCTTATTCATCAACATTCTGGGTAGGCAAAAGAAACAACCATCGGTATTTTAAGCAAAAATTAAGTTAATTCAAGGAATTGGGTCCTTACAAAGTCATTTACAGTGTCACAGAATCACAGGCTCTAGAATGAGTCGCTAGGAATAAATGTGAGGACAAGAATAATGAGACCAACATGGAGTACTTCTACCTCTTATGTCATCAGGAAGGTGGGGAATCAGAAGGTCGCCATTGGAACTATGAATTCAGGAGCATATCCGTGCAGCTACAACCCAGATATCAGGGATTAACATAAAAAAATACATGTTTATTCCCCCTAAACTGATGACTAGACCCAGAAAAGTGGAATCCAACTGCTATTCTCAACGCAACTCCCTGTCAGCATCTATGTACCTGCTGATTGGATGCTGAAATTCTACTGTGGAAAAAAATGCTCCATTAATACATCTGACAGTAGAAAAGGCAAAAATAAACAAAAACAAAAACCCCAAATGCGCTTCATCTCATTTCACTATTCCAAATTTCACAAAAGTACATCTATTCAATAGAACCTAATTCATATCCAGGACCTGACCTGCAAAGGAGCCTGGGGAAAGTATTCCTTTCTTCTTTCCAGCTTTTCAAGTGTAGGAAGGTACAGCAGAACAAAGTCAGAATGGATGGAGAGTTCCATTTGATCATTTCTCAAACAGTTACTAATAAAACCATTGAATGATAACTTTTTTCTTTTCCTAAATTGGTATGCCTGATTCACAGTAATTTAAGTTCCCATATTGTCAAGGCAGAGGAACAACAGTACTAAAATATTTAGTATGGTCTGGATCTTTCAGGGAATATAGATTAATGCTGAAGATCATAGAATGCCAAGAGCACTCACAAGAATTATGGAAAAGGAATTCTCAGAAAAGGGGTAAATGTTTCAATGGCCAAGCTAATAACCATGCTCTGAGTGTGCTGATTTAAGTATGTCATAAAAGTATATGAAAAGATGTTCAACATCATTAGTCATTAGAGAAATACAATTCAAAACCACAGAGAGATTTCACTCTACATCCACTAAGATGACTAAAATAAAACAACAGCAACAACAACAACAGACAATAGCAAGTGTTGATGAGAATGTGAATAAACTGGTGGGATAAACTAGTGGGATAAACTGGTGGGATAACTGCCAGTAGGAAGGTGAAATGGTACAGGCACTTTGGGAACTAGTTTTCAGTTTCTCTGAAATTAAGCATAACTTTGCTGTATGATCCAGCAATCCCACTCTGAAGTATATATACAAAAGAACCGAACACATGTCCACACAAAAACTTGTACATTCATATTCATAGCAGCATTATTCACAACAGCCAAAAAGTGGAAACAACTCAAATGTCCATCAACGGATGAGTGGATAAACAAAAGTGGTAGATCCATATAATGGAATATTATTCAGCAATCAAAAGGAATGAAGTACTAATTCACGCTGCAAAATGAACAGATCTTGAAAATATTAAGCAAAATTCAAGCCAATCAAAAAGGGCTTCATATTATATCAGTCCATTTATATGAAATGTCCAGAATAGGAAAATCCAGAGAGAGAAGGTAGGTTGGTGGTTTCTAAGGGCTAGGAGAAAGGGGAAATAAGGACTGAATGCTAGGGATACAATAACACAGTTTATAACTGTACAAAAATTAAGAAATATATACAGATGATCTTAACAAAATACGTGTATACTAGTACATTAAAAACTCTAAAACATTCATGAGTAAAATTAAAGCAGACTCAAATACATAGAGATGTACCATGCACATGGACTGAATGACTCAGTATTGTTATGGTGGCAGGTTTCCTCCCAAAATGATCTATAGATTCAATGTGGTTAAAGCACATTGACTACTAAAGCAGACTACTTTTAGAAGCTAATGCTTAATTTTATATAGAAATAAAAAGAAATCAGAATAGCCAAAACAATTTAAAAATGAGAAACCTGGCAGACTTACGCTGTCTAATTTCAACACTTTTTATAAATCCATAGCAATGAAAATAATAATTGCATGAAAATAGGAATATAGATCAACAAACAGAGTGAATAATCCTGAAATAGACCAATATGTATATGATCAATTAATATTTTACAAATGTGCCAACATAACTCAATGTAGAAAAGATATTGTTTCCACAAATTGTGCCAGCATCATTCAATATCTATCTACCTACCTACCTATATTTATATGTATTTCAATATATATTAAATGAACAAAGACTCTTATGTTGTACCATATACAAAACGGAGCCTGAAATGGGCCAAATGTGTAAGAACTATAACTATAAAACCTTTAGAAGAAAACACTGAACAAAATCCTGGTAAACATGGGGTAGGCAAAAGTTCCTTAGGTGGGACACAGAAGTCTAGAAAAATTTATAATTTAGATTTCTTAAAAATAGAATGTATTTGCTCTTTAAAAGAGACTCTTTATAAAATATAATTAAAAACCCACAAGCCTCAGACTGGCAGAAAATATTTGCAGAACATATTTCTAATAACGACTTGAATCCAGAATACATACAGAGGACAAGCAACCCAATTATTTTAAAAAAGCACACACAAAAGACTTGAAAAGTTATTTCACCAAAGGCGATACATAGCAAATCAGCTTGTGTAAAGAAACTCAACATCGTTAGTCCTTAGATAACAGGGAATGAAAGGCACAAGAAGATACTACGATGAACTCACTAAAATGGCTAAAATTCAAAGGACTGACCACACCCCGTGGTACTGAGAATGTTAGAAAGTAGAATTTTCTCATACATTGTTGGTAGTAATGCAGAGTGCAGAGCCACGTGGGGAAACGGTTGGGCAGCTTCTTATAAAGTTTAAACATACACTTGACCCAACAATTCCACTTGCAAGTACTTACCTGAGAGAAAGGAAAACTTCATACAGGGATCTGTATGCATGGCTATCCATGTATACACATGTATGGGGCAAAGGTGATCCTGCAGTGAGTGACAGTGATATGCAGTGAAGAAAGGATGGCCCATCCAACAAATGGTGCCAAAGTAACTGAATGTCTCTACAGAAGAAAGATGAAGTTTAACTCATGGTAACAAAAATAATTACTTCTGGAAGGATGATAGATCTAACTATAAAAGGTAAAAAAAAAAAAAAGCTGTTTGGAAATAACATGGAGAGTATCTCTATATATTTGGCCAGATTACAACAAAACACAAAAAGTACTCATCATAAAGGAACAAATAGATTAACTGAACTACATTAAATTTATGATTTGTTATTCATCAAAATATATTATTTATACCATTTGGATAATGTAAAGGCAACGCAGAGATTATCGATTGATCAATCGATTGATCGATCAGTTGATCTATCAATCCATATATCCATCTATCTTCACCAGATAAGTCAAATTCAGAATATATGAAAGGTTCTTCAATACGATAAGAAAAAAGAAAAAAAAATGCAGTATAAAAATAAGCACAAGATTTAACTAGCTACTTCACACAAGAAGATACCCAAATGAAAAATGCCCATATTAAAAGGTGTTTGGGGCCCCTGGGTGGCTCAGTCGGTTGAGTGTCCAACTTTGGCTCAGGTCACGGTTTCTCAGTTTGTGAGTTTGAGTCCTGCGTCCGGCTCTGTGCTGGCAGCTCAGAGCCTGGAACTGTTTCAGATTCTTGTCTCCCTCTCTCTGCCCTCCCCCTTCACTCTCTGTCTCTGTATCTCTCTCTCAAATATAAACATTAAAAAAATGTTAAAAGATGCTCAAATTAAGTTAATATCAAATACAAATTAAAACCACAATAAGGTACTATTACACACCCATCAGCACTGCTAACACTCAAAAGACTAGCAATCTGGGTCTTACTAGAGCAACTAAAACCTTGTGCTACAAATGGAGGTTTATATTAGTATAAACCCCTGGAGTGCCATTCGGTATTACCTATAAATGTACGCCCCGTGACACAGCATTTCCATTCCTATGTACATACTCCAGCAAACTGCATGTATATGCTTATTTATAAGATATTTACAAGATATCCATGGCAGCTCTATTCATAATAGTCTCAAACTAGAAAAAACCTAATTGCCCATCTACATTATAATTGATTAAAAATGGCAGTATAATCACATAGTGGAATTCTCAACAAAATCAGAATAAACCAAATACACACTAAACGTTGATGTAGCTCACAAATGGTAAATGAAATAAATCATTGCAACTGAAAAATTGGTCTACATTATCAATTTCTCAATTTCTGCTCTACAAAAGACACCTTAGTTGCACTTTATGAGGAGAATAAGACACAGGAGGGTCAGAATACTGGCCATGATACTTGGGCCAAGACGATCTCAAGTTGGGAGGAAAAAACAGATGCCTGCACCTTTTACCCAAGCTTCCTTCTGTGTTACAGATTGCAGTGACTGGGGTGACAGTAGCAAGCCCAGAGCAGTGCCTCTCAAGTAGATGGATGGGGGAACACCCTCTAAGGGTGTACAGGTAGAACAGGAATCCCACTTGAAAGCAGCGATGCACCTTCTCCCCTTCGGGATTCAGAGATAATTAGTCCTCTGTTCCCACTAATGAGAATGCTGGAGCCTCCAAATCTGATAAATATTCCCACCATGGGCCCCCTCAGGCCCTCTCAGTTCCATTAATTGAGACTCCACAAATCTACCCTGCAGTTACCCACCACACTAGATTTCCTTTCCACTCCATAAGGGGTACAGGCTGAGTCTCCAGATGGGGCTGTGATGCGACTTTGCATTGTCCAAGGAGAAAGTGTTTTGGCCACAGAACCCCGCTGTTCAATAACGTGTGAGATTGGTTGAGATCGCTTGGGTAAGTGATGAATCAGACAGACCAGAGTTCAAGTCTGGGTTTTACTACTTACCAGCTGCTTCATTTGGGACAAATTCCTTCACCTCAGTTTCCTTATCTGAAAAACAGAGAATTCATCTTATAAGATAGTGAAAACGCAGTGAGGTAAGTAAAGTCATTTTAGCACAGTGTGTCGCAGATAAGCCAATTCTCATTAATTCTTCATACTATTGTGATCACTGAGACGTTTTGTAATTTACCCACAACTAAGAGATGACCCAGGTAGTTTTTTACACCCAGATCCATACTCTTAAGCGCTGAGTCATTCTGCCCCGTTATGGGGAAAAAGACTCTAGAGAATGAATCGCACGAGAAAATCGGGAGGCAGCTACTCTATGTCTTTCTGAAATGCTATGCCTCCTGAGTGCTCTTTTCTCCAAGTTTGTTCCAATGTTCCCTCTGCAGATCCATCTCCATTTCTGGTCCACTGTAACAAAGGTTTGTTTGCACACGGTGTGGTGGCCAGGATGCTGCTTCTTTTCCTAATTCTACAGGAACTTCAATTTCTGTATGTATTTATGTCTTCAGATCCCAAACTAACTGGCTAAACTCTATACCACTAACTCCAAGTTTTTGAAAAGACAACTCGATTGACTCCGCTTGATTCAGGGGACTCCATGGTTCCATCATCTGTGGCCAGAGAGCCTGGGACATGTATTATGTAACTCTTCTTGCTCACTCTTCTCCTGCCACATGGGTTCTCCCACACTCAGGCCCTTTACCACCTTTGGACTTTCACATGGGCTAGGAGGTTTACTATCCTCCTGTTCTTTCTTCTGCCCCTGATAGAGCTCATTACTAGTTCAGGTCCCCAATTATACTTAACTTTCTTAAAGAAATTCTCCCTGACCTCTTATCTAAATTAGGTCCTCCATCACGATCTTGCGGTCCGTGAGTTCCAGCCCCGCGTCAGGCTCTGGGCTGATGGCTCAGAGCCTGGAGCCTGTTTCCGATTCTGTGTCTCCCTCTCTCTCTGCCCCTCCCCCATTCATGCTCTGTCTCTCTCTGTCCTAAAAATAAATAAACGTTGAAAAAAAATTTTTTTAAATAAATTAGGTCCTCCAATTATACTTTCTCAGTGATATTACCACACTTCTCCTTTTCAGTACTATTCAGAGTTTCTAACTACATATTCACTTGTTTAATTATTTATTGTCAGTCTCTCCAATTAGCCTGCAAGGCCAGGGACTGTGCCTATTCTGATTAACCATAAATATCCAGTGCCCACAGGCATTTCTGGCATAAGGTAGGCAACCAGTAGGTATTTGAATAGATGAAATATTGCAAACATGGCTCCCTAGACCCACTGTAGAGGCATTCTAAAGGATGAGTCTACCCCACATGGTTACACTCCCAAAGTAGTGGGAAAACCCAAAGTACTCCCAAAGTTGACAAATATCTGTAGTGCCCATGAGAAAGTAAAGATCTTCCTATCTTAGGAAGCAGAGTTGTATAATGGACTGACTTCCAGGTTTGGCAGAAAAGAGATCTTGGTTTGAATATTGACTTGTCCTCTTACTAGCTATATGATCTTAGGCTGGTCAGTTAGCCTCTCTGATCTGAAAATGTAAGGTAAACATATTTAGTACATGGGTGGTATAGATTAAACGATAGAAGTCATTGGCACACAGTAGACATATCACAAATAGCTTTTATACCTATGATTTTTGAACGGGCCCTGAAAGCCTTTGCCTTTTTCATTCTCTCCCCTTCTGGGAATAACAGAGTTAGCCACATCTCTGGCACCTCCCTCCTAGTTTTCTGACGTTTCCAGGACATTACAGGGATTCTGCCTAATTTAAGAAATATTTTAGAGATCATTTCTCTGATTCTTCTAGCTGTACAGTTTTTAAATAGCCCCTGAGGGTAAAAGAAATCACCTTCATTCTTTTCTGTTCATTTTAGATACTTTTACTATTTGTACCTCTAGGGTACAGGTGCAGCCAGAGAAGTGAAAAGCCTTTTGCTACACATCAGATCCATCACTTGTGGTTCCTTGAGAAACGTCCCTAAACTTTCTAAAGTGGAGCCCAAATCCATCCACTTCACTCTATTTCCCCAGCTACTTTTCTGGGTCCCTCATGTGTTTCCTTACAGGCCTCCCCATTGGCATTCTGGCCCCTACAATCTTCTCCACAGCAGTGGGATACTCTTTCCATATTGTAGGTCAGATTATGGCTTCTGCTGCTTAAACACCCCCCATGCCCATGGCTCTCTGATGGTTCTGAGAATCTGCACTCTCTGGTCATTCCTGATGGTGCCCACCTCCTCACCCACCTCTCCTGCCACTCGCCTTTGCTCACTACACTTGACCCCACTTGCCTTCTTCCTGCTTCCCCAAATACATGTGCTCCTCCCACGTTTGCACTTATTGTTTCTTATCATAAATACACTTCCCCCAATTCTTCACTTGGCCGGGCCTTTCTTATCCATTCCTCCTTGAGTCTTTTGTTGACCATGAAATTTAAAGGGATCTGCTAGTCATTGCTACATTTTGTTTTCACTTTAACACCTATTTTCTTTTTAAAAAAATTTTTAACATTTATTTATCATGGAGAGACAGAGAGAGACAGAGCATGAGCAGGGGAGGGACAGAGAGAGCGGGAGACAGAATCCTAAGCAGACTCCAGGTTCTGAGCTGTCAGCACAGAGCCTGACACGGGGCTCGCACTCACAAACCGCGAGATCATGACCTGAGCTGAAGATGACGCTTAAACAGACTGAGCCACCCAGGCACCCCAACACCTATTTTCTTGTTTACTTAAGTGTTTGTTACATGGCTCCTCTGACTAGAATACTAACTAAAAGAGGGCAGGAACCCTGCTGGATTCCTTACCATTGTTTTTCTGGTACTTGAGAGCAGGGACTGACACATAGTAAGTACTTGTTGAATGTGGAATGAATAAATAAGTTAGTCCTGGGTGCCTTATCAAAGGCAGACTGGTAAAGAGGTTTTTTTGTGTTTGTTTTTTTTTATAAATTAAATTCTAGTTAACGTACAGTGTTGTCTTGGCTTCAGGAGTAGAACTCAGTGATTCATCTCTTACATATGACATTCAGTGCTCATCTGGAAAAGTGCTCTCCTTAATGCCCATCACCCATTTAATGCCCATCACCCACCTCCCCTCCAGCAACCCTCAGTTTGCTCTCTGTATTGAGTCTCTTATGGTTTCCCCCCCCCCCCGTTTTTACATTATTTTCCCTTCTCTTTCCCTATGTTCATCTGTTGTGTTTCTCAAATTCCACATATGAGTGAAATTATATGATATCTGTCTTTCTCTGACTTATTTTACTAAGCATAATACCCTATAGTTCCATCCATGTTGTTGCAAATGGCAAGATTTCATTCTTTTTGATCGTCTAGTAGTATTCCATTGTATATACACATACCACATCTTCTGGATCCATTCATTAGTCGATGGACATTTTGGGCTCTTTCCATAATTTGGCTATTATTGATAGCACTGCTACAAACATTGGGGTGCATGTGCCCCTTTGAATCAGCAGTTTTGTATTCTTCGGATACATTCCTGGCAGTGTAATTGCTGGGTTGTAGTGTAGTTCTATTTTAAATTTTTTGAGGAAACTCCATACTGTTTTCCAGAGTGGCCACACCAGTTTGCATTCCCACCAGCAGTGCAAAAGGATTCCCCTTTCTCCACATCCTCATCAACATCTGTCCTTTCCTGAGTTGTTAATTTTAGCCATTCTGACAGGTGCAAGGTGGTATCTCGTTGTGGTTTTGATTTGTATTTCCCCGATGATGAGCGATGTAGAGCATCTTTTCACGTGTCTGTTAGCCATCTGAATGTCTTCTTTGGAAAAGGGTCTATTCATGTCTTCTGCCCATTTCTTAAGTGGATTATTTGGTTTTTGAGTGTTGAGTTTGGTAAGTTCTTTTTTTTTTCCAGTGAAGCAATGATATTTTTATTTTTATTATTTATTTTTATTCTTATTATTTTTAAACTTAAATTCAAGTTAGTTAAATACAGTGTAGTCTTGGCTTCAGAAATAGTACCCAGTGATTCATCTCTTACATATGATAGCCAGTGCACCTTCCCAAAAGTGCCCTCCTTAATATCCATCACCTGTTTGACCCATTCCTTCACCCATCTGCCCTCAATTTGTTCTCTGTATTTAAGAGTCTCTTAGTTCTTTATAGATTTTGGATATTGACCCTTTATCGGATATGTCATTTGCAAATATCTTCTCCCATTCTGTTGGTTGCCTTTTAGCTTTGTTGTTTTCCTTCACTGTGCAGAAGCTTTTTATCCTGATGAGGATAGTTCATTTTTGCTTTTTTTTTCCCTTGCCTCTGGAGACATGTCAAGGAAGAAGTTGCTGTGGCCGAGATCAAAGAGGCTGCTACCTGTTTTCTCCCATAGGATTTTGATGGTTTCCTCTCTCATATTTAGGTCTTTCATCCATTTTGAATTAACTTTTGTGTATGGTGTAAATAAGTGGTCCAATTTCATTCTTCTGCATGTCACTGTCCAGTTTTTCCAACATCATCTGCTGAAAAGACTGCCTTTTTCCCCATTGGATACTCTTTCCTGCTTTGTCAAATATTAGTTGGCCAGATATTCATGGATCCATTCTGGGTTCTCTGTCCTACTCCATTGATCTATGTGTGTGTGTGTGTGTGTGTGTGTGTGTGTGTGTGTGTGTGTGTGTTCGTGTGTGTGTGTGTGTGTGTGTGCACGCGTGCCAGTACCATACTGTCTTTGATGATTACAGCTTTGTAATACAGCTTAAAGTCTGGAATTGTGATGCCTCCAGCTTTGGTTTTCTTTTTTGACATTGTTTTGTCTACTTATGGTCTTTTGGGTTCCATACAAATTTTAGGATTGCTTTGATCACAGACTCTAAAGTCAGAATTACCAGATTTAAACTTTAAACCTCCATCTTTTTCTAGGTGACTCAATTTCTTAACCAATAAAATGGGCCTAACCATGACTATCTCATAGAGCTCTTTTGGATTTCAGTGAGGTACTGCATGTCTATTAATATTCTGATTCCATCTTTATTTATGTCTTTGTTTCCACCTAGACAATCTCAGGGCAGGAAAAGTTTCTGAAGTGTCATCCTCCATTTTCTCCTTAGTTACACCAGCAACATGAAACCAGGAAACCACACATTGAGTGCTTCTGAATTCCTCCTCCTGGGCCTGTGTGAGCAGCAGGAACAGCAGTCTCTCATCTTTGGCATTTTCCTGAGCATGTACCTGCTCACTGTGCTGGGGAACACTGTCATCATATTGGCCATTGTCTCTGATCCACACCTCCACACACCCATGTACTTCTTCCTGGCCAACTTCTCCCTCACTGATCTGTGTTTAGCATCTACCACAGTCCCCAGGATGCTGGTGAACATCCAGGCCCATAGGAATACCATCACCTATGCTGGATGCCTATCTCAGATCTACTTCTTCCTATGGTTCATCGGTCTAGATGTTTTCCTCCTGGCAGTGATGGCATATGACCGGCTTGTGGCTATCTGTCATCCCCTTCGCTACACCTTGGTCATGACTCCCAGATATTGTACTGGGCTGTTGGTCATGTCCCTAACCCTCACTCAGTCATACTCTCTGACCCACACCAGTCTCCTGGCTCAGTTATCCTTCTGCACTGACAACATCATTCCCCACTTCTTTTGTGAACTTCTCCCCCTGATGAAGCTCTCTTGTTCCAATACTTATGCCAACCAGTGTGTGCTGATGTACTGGGGAGGGGCATTGACCATCTTGATCCCCTTGCTAATTATCATCTCTTATATCCGCATTGTGGCTGCTATTGTGAGAGTCCCATCAGCTAGTGGGAAGTGGAAGGCCTTCTCCACCTGTGGCTCTCACCTCTCAGCGGTTTGCTTGTTCTATGTGTCTGCTATTGGGGTGTACTTCATTCCCTCCTCTGCTGATTCAGCCAGCAAGGACAGGGTTGCAGCAGTGATGTATGCTGTGGTGACCCCCATGCTGAACCCATTCATCTATAGCCTGAGAAACAAAGACATGAAGAGTGCCTTGGGGAGACTCCTGAGCAGAAGGGCACTGCGATCTCCATGAGGCCAAGGATGTCATCCTGGGAATGCAGGGGAGATCAACTTATAGAGTTATCCAAATCCTGCATCAGACTCTTGCTAATTTTTCAACCTATGGCAAATTAAGTAACATCAGTGAGCCACAGTTTGCCTGCTCATAAAAGGAGGTAATTAAATATTCTCTATCATGTTAACTACACTAAAATAAAAAATAATTTAAAATATATTCTCTATCATGCAGTGTTTATGGAAGAATTAGGAGAAAAAATATGTAAATTTTCTCATTCGGGGTCTTATGCTTAGATTTTTATTACTTTTAATAATATTCAACATATTCCCTTGAGGTAAATATTTGCATTATACAGAAAAGAAAACAAAGGCTCAAAAACAGTGTGTGCGGGGGGGGGGGTGGGGGTTAAGTTAAATTACTTATCTGAAGTTACACAGCTAATATATGGCAGAGCCAGAATTTGAACCCAGATATCTGATTCCAAAATGCATACCTTAATGGTTACATGATGCCTAAATGGACATGAAATCCACATATTTCTCTCAATTACTAGTTTGCTTTCTTTTCTTGTTTCCTTCACATCATTCACATACACAGTTCCAATCAACAATGTCTCTCTATACTAGCAAATGACTTGAGGTTGGGGCAAGGCAAATCAGAAACTAGGATGGAAGAATAAACACTCTCAGAGATCCTGATACTTCGCCAAGGGAGCACACCCCCTGCTGGAGCATAAGTCTCTAGTTAGATATTCTGAAATAATGTATGAATAAAGCCACATGATCAGAGAGAAGGGTACTTGGACTACATTATGTGGGGCTGTCACCGAGTTTCTTTTATGGGGCCATTATTCTTCTGCACAGTGCCAACAATCTATGTTCAGATCTATTTTAAAATATATCAGTTTTATTATTGTATCTCCCTTAGGGATGCTGCTAAGGATTTATCCTCACAAGGGGATAAAGATTTTTCAATAATCCACAGGAGAAATTTTGGAAACTTCAATGCACTCCATCCATTTCTTCCATGCATAATTGGAACTCTGAGATCCCACTGACAAATTCAGATTTTTAAAATAATTTTTAAGTGAAAATAAGACTTACACTAGAATCCGAAATACCTGGTTTATTATCAGTTCCACTATTCACTGCTTGTATGTCTTCTAGATGGTTACCAACGCCCCTCTGTCTCAGTTTCCAAACATAAACAAGTGAGTAGTAATAGTAACTATAGTAACTATCATCTAAGGCTGTTGTGAGAAATTAAAAAGATAACACATGTAAACTGCTTAGCACAGTGCTTGACACATATGCTACAATCTTCAAGTTCTGCTTAAAACACAGCTCAAATGAAATTTTCTCTTCTCCCTCTGGATAGGTGAATCTAGAGGACTTCACTGAGGACGTAACATTTGTGATGGGTCTTTTTTTTTTCCAGTTTCCTCGATACTTTATTACATTAAAAATGAATACATCACATTATTTCAGATAAAAGAAAATATGGATAATGGTAGATAAGACATATCTTGAAATATCGCCTATCAGACACCTAGAAATGTTAGAAAAATACATGTAACAAAATACCTCTCCCCTCCCATTTATTTTATTTTATTTTTTTTTAATATATGAAATTTATTGTCAAATTGGTTTCCATACAACACCCAGTGCTCATCCCAAAATGTGCCCTCCTCAATACTGTGATGGGTCTTAAAGTATGGGTATGTCATTGCAAAACAGAAAAGAGAAGTTTTTCAAGGCAGGAGGAACAGAATACAGAAAGGTATAAATTTATGTAAAGAAAGGGAAATGAGAAGCTATAGCTCTGTGGGTGAGTTGAGATGGGGATGTAATGTCCCCAATCTTGGGATGTCCAATCATTTCCTGATGTAGTCAACTTTACAATGTATGCAGACTGGGTACTGCCACCTAAAATGGTCCCTGGCCATTAGTTCATTGGTCAGTGTATGCTTATGATTCAACTGATCTTCAAACACTAGAAGGCAAGAAGGATGGTGACATCAATATCTGGCTAGACTTCAGGTAGCAGGAAAAGTCAGGGATTTGCTGCTGATATTGTAACCCTAGTTGGCATCACTAGAATGCATGGGTAGTAGCAGAGAATTGCAGGAGCATACCTCATTTAAGGAGAAGGTGGTCCAGAGCCATGAGATAGCCTTATTACTGAGACATATCTCCAATATCTTTTTAAAGCTGGAGGCTATTTTTCCTGTACCAGAAATTCACTCACTACGACTAGCTGCCAATCTCCTGAAGTTGCCTCGCCCACTTGATGGGCTGCTGACTGCAGACACATTAGTGAGCCTACCCAAAACCACTAAAAGTATTACCCAGCTGAGCCAAATCTGAAGTGTTAACCCAAATAAATGTAAACAAAGTAAATGGTTGTTGTTGCTCTAAACACTAAGTCTGGGGAGCCTTTGTTACGCAGCACTTGGTAATTGATAAAGCTCTGCTTGAGGAAGATGATATACAAGATGGAAGTTGCTTTCTTTAGAATGTCTGCCTCCCTCATTTTCTGTAGACTAATAATTTGGAACATATTTCAGCACAGCCCCAACATGAAATAACAGTCCCGGTTACAGGAACATTTACTTGATTCATCAAAAGGGGAGTAGGATTTAGCAACACATACCACTCATAAGTGGAGGGATACAAATGGCTGGACAAGAAAGTTATGAAACATTTTCCTGGGTGGAGTCAAAGTGCACAACGCATGAGGACTCTCCTATGACCCAGGAGACAGGAACATCTGGAACAAGTTCTCACAGGCTGTTGGGATCATTGATAGGCTTGGACATGATGGCACTTACAGCAAATGGAATGTAGATGCTAGTACACCTTGTTAAAGTACTGAGGGAGAGGTCCAAATCTCAAAGATATGGCCATGTTAGAATGTATTTATAAGACCAGAGAACACACCAGGCAACTATGTGCCCAAGACAGGACAGGAGATACTCCTTTCACTAAAGCAAGAAAGAACACACTAGTGAGGAGGACAACAGAATCACTGAGAAGTTGATTGGGGGGCTCTTTCTCTTGGGACAGAATGAATAGAAAATGCTAACATGGAGCTTGGCTCCCTGGTATCAACAGGTCCAGGTGGCAGCACTTAACCATAAGAAGTAATATGAATGAAAATACCAAATACCAAAATCCATGGCAAGGCCAGATCTCCTATAGGGATTTGTTGAAGTAGCTAATAAATGGCTCTGTTTTTAGGGCTGAAGTAGAGGGGAAGCCAAAGAGGGTATTGCTTAAATTATAAATAAATAAATAAGTAAATAAATAAATAAATAAATAAAACTATGTAGACACTGATGGTAGCTTTTACAATAAAGAATCATAGTCCCTCACCCAGTTTTAAGACTTAAGACAGGGTGCAAGGGTCCAGCAGCAAGCCATCATACACGGGAAATGCTCTATTTGGGATTAGGGGCAAGCAGGTCCAGAAAGCACAAGCAAACAGAGATGGTCAGCACAGATCCCCATGTTCTCCACCTTTTTTTCAGTTTCTTTTCACTCCACACACATCATTAGTCACTGGGGTGGAAAACACTTGAAACTGGTTCATGGACAAAATCATAATACATTGTAATGAGCTGAAAATGGATGGATGTATACTGCCTGGAATGTACACTGTCATAGACAACCCCACCCAGGAGTGACTCTAAGGAAGGGAGGCAAGGAAAAATCCAGTGGGCACAGCATCCACTTGCTTATCATTTTTGCACAAGAGTAGAAGCCAAAGATAAGAATATAAACAGCCTCTTTGGAAGTGATGAATCTCTTACTCTGATAATATTGTTAGTATAATTGAAAATCATGTGTCAAAGTAAACTAAACATTATTCAGAGATAGAACTATACATAGTGTGTAGCAGGTCCAGAAGGACTTTTATGGAAAGGTAGCAAATTACAGCAAAGAATAAAAAAAATGAATAAGGTATACAAGGATTCAACCAGGGATAAGTATTCAGGAACTTCTTGCTGCTGTCAATATGCTTGATACCTCAATGATTTTTACCTTGATAGGGTAAAAAATGAACTAAGTATTTTTATACCTTATTTTATCTGTCCTTTTGCTGCCATGAAGGACGTTCCACAATGGTATTCGCAAATTCGGTTGCACTAGGTTCAACTGTTTTGTTTTGTGTCGTGTCGTGTTGTTTTGTTTTTATAAAAAATATGAGGGTCCCTTCTCTAGAGAGTTCTAAAGTTCCAGGAAATACTAATTTGCAGCTAGAATTCAAAAGCACTGACAATGACAGAAAGCTACAAAGAGTAGAAGTGAGCAAGAGATGTTATGGAAACAGAACTGGGAAAGAAAAGTCAAGACCCATATTTAGAGATACCACTATGAAACATTACCAAGGTTGGGCTGGCTTGGTTCCCACAACTTGCGTGACCTCTATTCTAAATAGCCTGTCCCTGTAGAATCTTCACTTTTCTTTCTCCACCAGTTCAAGTGAGCTCACACATTAAGGTTCAATAAAATGTCATATGATGGGTAAAACTACCTGACCACCGTTGTGCAGATTATTTTTCTTCCTTCTGTGGTCCAAAATTTGTCATGGCAGCTATCACCATCTGATTTGATTAACACTAACTTGAACACATGACTCTATCATGTATAGACAATATGGACAATATCTTATTTATTTTTACATTTTACCAATAGTGCATAGCACAGTACCTGGCACATGGTAGGTATCAACATATACATTCTAGCTTAATGTGACCATGTTTCTTGTCACAACCATTAGCATTGAAATCAGGATACGAAAGCATGCAACAGTTTGGACTCCAGAGTCAGACTAGAAATAAATTTCAATCGTTCTTTCCCCACTTACTAGCTATAGTCTCAATCTGTAAAAGGTGATAATTATAGTATTCAACCCAAGATCATTACAATTGGAGAACTAAATGGCATAATACATTTAGAGAGTTAAGAACATGGAATAAAATAGACATTACGCTTTATGGAGAAATCATGATGACTGGACCTGTGTTACAGTTAATTGCATATATGTGCAACTACATACCATATGGAATTCTCTAAGATGAATTCCATAAAGGAATGGAATCAGTACCTCCTCTCCCTCACAGAGTATCTGGCAAATGGGAGATTAATGAATTTGGTTGAATTGTAGGTTAAAAAAAGATTCACACCTTAGAATTACAGCAAACAAAAGAAGTTCTAATTGACCTTGCCCCTGTGTGGCTTAGCATCACCCTACACAAACACCAGGGAAATATTCACATTTATAGGACAGGACAAGTTCTTTATGAAATACACCAACCACATACATTGTTAGATCTAAAGCTTAAGAGAATGATTCTGGGTCATTTTTTTAAAACCTAAGCAAATATGATAAGGGATGATATTGCTTCATAAACACCTGGGTACTCCAGGGCGTAACTTCAAAATATGGATATAGGATCAAAGTCCCTGAGAAGAGAATGTATGAATTCCAAAAACCTTACTGAGTGCAGTCTTCATATCATTGTTCCTGAGGCTGTATATGAAGGGGTTCAACATAGGAGTCACAACAGTGTAAAATACAGCTGCAATCCTTTCCTTAACCCCAGAGTGTGATGAAGGGGGAAACAGATAGACACCAATAGCTGTGCCATAAAACAAGAAGACAATGGTGAGATGGGAGCCACAAGTGGAGAAGGCCTTCTGCCTGCCAGGGGCAGATGAGACTCCAAGGATGGTGGACATGATGTATGCATATGACAAAATGATCAGGGAGAGAGGACCAGTGAGTATCATAGAGCCCACAGTGAACAGGGCTACCTGGTTCATGCTGGTGTCTGAGCATGACAGCTGCAGCAGAGGGACCACATCACAGAAGAAGTGATGGATGCTGTTGCCTGCACAGAAAGAAAGTCTAGCCATAAGCAAGGTATGTAGGAGGGCAGCAAGGTTGGTGAGGACCCAGCATGCTGCCAGAAGGACCACACAGACAAGAGGACTCATGAGCTTGGAGTAGTGAAGAGGCCTGCAGATGGCCACATAGCGGTCATAGGCCATCACCCCCAAGAGGAAGTCATCCAGTGCTCCAAACATCATGAAGAAATGCATCTGGGCCAAACACCCTTCATACGGTATGGTGTGACTACGTGTCTGGATGTTCACCAACATCTTGGGGACTGTAGTGGAAGAAAAGCAGGCATCAGCAAAAGAGAGGTTGGCCAGGAAGAAATACATGGGGGTGTGGAGGTGTGAGTCAAAGCCAATGGCCAGGATGATGAGCAGGTTTCCCATGACAGTGACCAGGTACATGCCCATGAAGATGCCAAATAGGAGAGGCTGCTGCTCTGGCCTCTCGGAAAGACCCAACAGAAGAAACTCAGTGACACTGGACTGGTTGATTCTGTCCATGCCACTACTCTTCCTGGAGGAAGAGAAGAGATAAGTCAAAAAGTGTTAAAAAAAAAAAAGTTGGTGCTTCTATCCTTCTCTAAAAGAAACACCCTCACCCAATTCACATATGTCTTTACTCCAAGTTCCTGGACCTTCCCTCCAAGGTCTGCACATCATTCCTTACTCCTCAATCCACCCAAGAAAGGAGGCAAGCAGGCAGAGAGATTAAAATGCAAAAGAAAGGTGGAAAGATGAGTTTCAGGATACTTCCGTCAATGCTACATGTTCACTAAGATCCAAATACCCCGGCTTCCATGTCCTAAGCCCATCTAATTTGCAAGCAGTAAGAGCTGACACTTTGAACTGTAAGCACTACACAATGTGGCATCTAATTGAAAACCCATACATTTTATTACATATACTTCACAAATGAGTTTTTGAAATTCAGTGAAATTAAGTCACTTGCATAATATCACAAAGAAGGTAGTAAATACAGCATGGGGGGCCTGAAGCCATTTCTGGTGCCCTTAAACACCCTGAATCAAGGCTACCTTTACTTAAACTCTTCCTCTGCAGGAGGCAGACATAGGGGACTCTCTCTAAGGGAGTAGTTTCTACTGCCCATCTCAGGACTGGCAGAAACAGGAGGCAGGGGCTCCACCTGGGATCTTTTGTGGATCTCAGAGAGAAAAACATAACTGCCTTTTTTTTTTGGAGCACTCACCTCATTTATCTAGCTCAGACAGAATTCACCATCAGAGATAAAACTCCCTGCACCTGTGTTCTCCCTTTTGGTATCACAGGACCTTGATTTAGGCATGCAGGCTCTTCTTAACCATAGAAAATGATAAATCAGAGGCCCCAGGGCTGTTGGGTATGTTGGGCCAGCCAGAGAGCAGCAACCTAGACTACAGCAGTGGAGGTGGGATGAGCCTTGTGCACGCTGTCACAGAAGTATTTCTAGGTTCTGGGTCCCAGGAGTAGTATTTTCCAGGCTGATCCCCAGGGACAAATATGAAGTAATTGCTCTACCTTCATGTTTCATCTCCCTAGGCCAACACTCACCAAGGAGTGTGGGCAGAGGGAATGCACAGCACATAGATGGTTTTGCATGTGATAAGCTTTGTCCCCAGGGATATGTGTGGATCCCTATTCTTCATGAACATATACCCACAGAAAATAACAATGACAAATCCCAGAGAAAGAGGAAATTTTAATTTCCAGAGTTACAATACCACAATATTCAAAATATCCGGTTTTTAGCAAAAAGGTTCAGGAATGCAAAGAAACAAAGATGTATTGCTGATTCAAGGGAAGAAAGAAATGAACAGAAACTGTCCCTCAGTTAAGTGCAGACTTTGGAGTTTCTAGACAAAGATTTTAAATCAACTGCCTTTAAAGAAATATACTCAAAGAGCTAAAGGGATGCGGGAAGCAATATCTCAACAAATAGAGAATGTCTAAAGAATGATGAGAGTTTAAAAAGAAACCAAACAGAAATGATAAAGCTGGAAAGCACAGGAATCAAAGTGATCAATTTATGAGAGGGGTTCAAGATCAGAGTAAAGCAAGCAGAAGAAAGAATCAGCAAACTTGAAGATAGATCACATGAAATCATCCAGTCTGAGGATCAGAAAGAGAAAAGAGTGAAAAATAAATAAGCAGACCCTAAAAGACCTATAAGACACCAGCAAGCATGCTGACATATGAATATTGGGAGTTCAAGGACAGAAGACAGAGAAAAAGGAATAAAGAATATTTCAAGAAATAAAGTTCAAAAACATCCCAGATATGATAAAAGTCATAAATCTACACATCTAAGAAGTTCAATAATCTTCAGTTGGATAAACTCAGAGAAAGCCACATTGAGACACATTATAATCAAACTGTTGAAATACAAAGACAAAGAGAAAATCTTAAAAGTGGAAAGAGAGAAGCTAACCAGTATGTAAAATCAATCCTTGATAAAATTAGCAGTTGATTTCTCATCAGAAACCATGGAGACCAGAAAGCACTGAAATAATACATCTAAAGTGCTAAAAGAAAAAAATTATCAACCAAGACTTCTATATCTGGCAAAATGAAGGAGAAATTTAAATATTTTCAAATAAAAAAAATAGGGAATTTGTTCAGATAGAACTTCCCTATAATAAATGCTAAAAGGAGTCCTCTGGGCTGAAATAAAATGATCAAGAAAAACATCATATGATTTCACTCATATGTGGAGCTTAAGACACAAAACAAATGATCACAGGGGGGAAAGGTGGGGAAGGGATGGTTTAAATAGGTGACAAGTACTGGGTTTTGTATGGAAGTGTTGAATCGCTAAATTGTACAACTGAAGCTAATATTACATTATATGTTTACTATTTGGAATTTAAATAAAAACAAAATGAAAGTAAAATTTTAAATGACTCAAAAAATAAAATAAAATAAAATAATCCCCCCAAAATAAATAGTATTTAGAAAAGAAAGATAGAAAGATAGAATGAATGGATGAACAAATGAATGAGAGAAAGAAAGAAAGAAAGAAAGAAAGAAAGAAAGAAAGAAAGAAAGAGAAAGAAAGAGGAAGGAAGGAAGGAAAGAAGAAAAGAAGAGATATTTTCCAAAGAAAACATCCAAATGGCCAATTAACACAGGAAAAGATGCTCATTAGTCATTAGGAAAAGGCAGATCAGAAGGAAGAAAGGAGAGGAGAAAGGGAGGAAGGGGGAAGAAGAAAGGAAAAAAGAAAGAAAGATCCTAGATGGTAACTCACCACCATATAAAGACATAAAGGCCACTGGTAAACGCAACTACATAGGTAAATATAAAAGCAAATATTCTTGAACTTTTTTGCAACTCTTCTTTTAGTTTTCTATATGATTAAAAAACAGATTCATACAACAATAACTATAAATCTATGTCAATGGGCACATGATGTATAAAGATGTCATTTGTGAAGATAACAATATAAAGGGGGAGGATAAAGATATATAAGACCAGAATTTTTGTATGCTATTGATACCAATTCAAACTAGATTGAGTTTAAGATGATAATTGTAATCTTCAAGGTAACTACTGAGAAAATGAATGCTATATACAGAAAAAAGAAATTAAAGGAAAATCAAAAAGATAACACTAAAAAAATTAAACACAAAGAAAGGCAGTAATGGAAATTTTAGGAATAAAAAAATATATAAAGCATATACAAACCAAACTGTAAAATGGTAGAAGTGAGTTCTTCCTTACCAGGAACTATTATAAGTGTAAATGGACTACAATCTTGAATTAAAAGGTAGAGGCTGGCAATTTAGACTTAAAATAAAGCATGATCCATCTGTATACTGTTTATGAAACTAACTTTAAATCCAATGACACAAGGGAAAATAAAAGAATGGAAATAGATATTCCATACAAACAGTAGCCAAGCAAAATTTGACAGAACTACAAGACAAACTACCCCAATTAAAAAATGGCCAAAAGACTTGAATACATATTTTGCAAAGAAGACATTCAAATGGCCAATTAACACATGAAAAGATGCTCAACATCATTAGTGTTTAGAAAAACGCAGATCAGAAACCACTATGAAAATAAAAATCAAAATCATCATTTCATAACCACTAGGATGGCCATAATTTTTTTTAATGGAAGGTGACAAGTGTTGAAAGGGACGTGGAGAAACCGGGACCCTCGTATATTGCTGGTGGGATGCAACTGGAGTGGTCACTGCGGAAAATAGTTTGGTTCTTCCTCAATGACTTAAACAGAGAATTACCATATGATCTATCAGTTCCACTTCTAGGTATATATCCAAAATAATTTAAAACAGATAATAGAACAAATATTTGTACAAAAATGTAGCAACTCCATTCACAGTGGTCATACTGTGGAAATAATCTCAATGTCCACCAACAGATAAATGGATAAACAAAATGTAGTATATATGTACAGTGGAATATTACATGGCCACATAAGGGAATGAAGTACTGATTCATGCTATACAACATAGATGAACCTTGAAAATATCATGCGTGGTGAAAGAAGGCAGACACAGGAGGCCACATATCCTATGATTCTGCTTATATTAAATATCCTGAATAAGCAAATCTATGGTGATGGAAGAAGATTAATGGTTGTCATAGACTGTGGAGAGGAGGGAATGGGGAATGACTTCTTAATGAGCACATGGTTTCCGTTTGGGGGGATGAAAAAGTTCTGGAACCAGACAGTCATGATGGCTGCACAACATAATGAATGTACATAACATCACTAAATGGTATACTTTAAAATAATAAAAATGGTAACCATTTTATGTGTATATTTCAGCTATAATTAAAATAAAACGAAGAGGAAATAATAAAATGTACATACATATCTGCTCATTTGAACATAAAGAACTACAAGAATAATAAATCAGAAATAAATGAGTTTGAAATTGACTCCCCACCCCATTCTTTTCAGTAGGTTCCCTAATCTCTTGACTCAATGATGACTGAGGAACCTCTCCTAACCTTCCTACTCTTTCCTTGTCCATCAGGCTTTTAGTTACAAATCAGAGAATCTGATTCTAGCAGATGTGGGCATTTCTTAAAATATAGAAAGTATTTAAAAGATGATGGGTCTAAACCTCTGGGATACAGCAAAGGCAGTCATAAGAGGGAAGCATATAGCAATCCCGGCCTTCCTAAAGAAGGAAGAAAGGTCTCAGATACACAACATAACATTATACCTCAAAGGGCTGGAAAAAGAACAGCAAATAAAATCCCAAACCAGCAGAAGACAGAAAATAATAACAATTAGAGCATAAATCAATGCTATCAAAACCAAACCAAACCAAACAAAAAAACAGAATAGGTCAACGAAACTAGGAGCTGGTTCTCTGAAAAAATTAACAAAATTGATAAACACCTACCCAGTTTGATCAACAAGAAAAAGGAAAGGACCCAAATAAATAAAATCAAGAATGAAAGAGGAGAGATCACAACCAACACTGCAGAAATACAAACAATAAGAAGAGAATATTATGAGCAGTTATATGCCAATAAAATGGGCAATCTGGAAGAAATGCACAAATTCCTAGAAACATATACACTACCAAAACTGAAACAGGAAGAAATAGAAAATTTGAACAGACCCATAACCAGTAAAGAAATCAAATTAGTAATCAAAAATCTCCCAAAAAAACAAAAGTCCAGGGGCAGATAACTTTACAGGGGAATTCTACTACACATTTAAAGGAAGAGTTAACACCCATTCTTTTGAAGCTGTTCCAAAATATAGATATGGAAGGAAAATTTCCAAACTCTTTCTATGAAGCCAATGTTATCTTGATTCCAAAACCAGACAAAGACCCCACTTAAAAGGAGAACTATAAACCAATTTCCCTGATGAACATGGATGCAAAAATCCTCAACAAGATACTAGCCAACCGGATCCAACAATACATTAAAAAAAATTATTCACCACGACCAAGTGGGATTTATATCTGGGATGCAGGGCTGGTTCAATATCCACAAAACAATCCATGTGATTTCGTCACATCAGTAAAAGAAAGGACAAGGACCACATGATCCTCTCAATAGACACAGAGAAAGCATTTGACAAAATACAGCATCTTCTTGATAGAACCCTCAAGAAGGTAGGGATAGAAGGATCAGATCTCAAGATCATAAAAGCATATATGAAAGACCCACTGCTAATATCATTCTCAATGGGGAAAAACTGAGAGCTTTCCCCCTAAGGTCAGGAACATGACAGGGATGTCCACTCTCACCACTGCTACTCAACATAGTATCGGAAGTCCTCAGCAATCAGACAACACAAAGAAATAAAAGGCATCCAAATCAGCCAGGAGGAAGTCAAACTTTCACTCTTCACAGATGACATGATACTCTATACGGAAAACCCAAAAGATTCCACCAAAAAAGTGTTAGAACTGATACATGAATATGACAAATATCATATGACTTCACTTATATGAGGAATTCAAGATACAAAACAGATGAACATAAGGGAAGGGAAGCAAAAATAATATAAAAACAGGGAGGGGGATAAGACATAAAAGACTCTTAAATATAGAGAAAAAACAGCGTTTCTGGAGGGGTTGTGGGAGGGGGATGGTCTACAAGGGGCATTAAGGAATCTACTCCTGAAATCATTGTTGTACCATATCTAACTAACTTGGATGTAAATTAAACAATAAATAAATTTCAAAAAAAAAGATGATGCATCTAAATTCAATGTGCTATCCTGAATTGGATCCTAGAACCAAAAAAAGGGCATTAATGGAAAAACTGGTAAATTTATCAATGTTAATGTCTTAGTTGTCCTGATGTACCATGGATGTGTTAGATATTAACAACAGGAGAAGCTGGGAAAAGCACATAGGAAGTCTCTATACTACTTCTGTAACTTTTCTAGTATCTAAGATTATTCCACAATAAAATGTTTATTAAAAATAACAAACTAATGAGTTTGGTTAGCTACAATGGGTGAGTGGGAATGAGGTGGGAAAGTTGAGAAGATGAGCACACCTATTTGTATAGTTTTTACTGTGTTATCTTTCAATTTCTCAAATAAATAAGCAGGAATGAACAAAGCAAAGTGGAGTGAAAATAAAACAATTAATCTAACATTTCAAATGACGTGATCAGACAGAAAGGGAAGATCAAATAACTCAGGTAATTCTAGATACAAGCCCATTGGGTGGTTGCTCATGAATAAGCCATCATTTTTAAAGACAGGGGGAGAGGGAGAGGGAGAGGGAGAGAGAGAGAGAGAGAGAGAGAGAGAGAGAGAGAGAGAGAGAGAGAGAGAAACAAACAACAGCCATTGTATGGTGTATGAGGTCTGCATTCCCAAGAACAGTCAGGATATCTCACCAGATCCTTATATACCACTGCCACTGCTGCTTTCCATGCCTCGGTGGCAACAACATGTCCTGTGGCACAAATAATTACAAAAAGTGGTCCTGAAGGCTTCTTACCTATGCCCAGATCTCGTTTCTCAAAATACATGCCAGGCCATTATTGAAAGGGCAATGGACGCCTAATGTAAGAATGCATGCAACAAGTCTCTCTGGAATTATTTTATCTCCAAATGAGGCCAATACAGTAGCATCTTTTCTGGATCATTGAGTCCCTCATCTTTCAACTATATTTATACATTTCTGTGAATCCCCAACCAACAAGGTTTTATGCCTTGAAGTTCTAACGTCAGCCCAAGATTATTGTAAACCCAGTCATATCCATGACCTCACCCTCAACCAACACCATGACAGCCTGAAGGACCATCAGGTGACATCAGACCCACAACTGGACTCATTCCTGATGATGGCATCAGACATACAGCTGGCTTACCTGTGATGGTGACCTTGATCTACCCACTGGACTCATCCAGTTCTCATGTCCCTTGTAAATCTCCTATCCAATGTTCCCTTCACCCTCAAAACACTCTCCTGCTTTTCATATCCTTTCTTTCCCAGTTCAACCCCAACCATCACAAGCTACTCCCTTCCCCTTCCATCCTTGCATTTTCTGCTCCTTCCTCAGATGTCTGCACTTCTAGCCCCCATCTCTGATATACAACCAGCACTGAAGGATGTGTTATAAAATAATTGCTATATAAACCTTACTGAGCAAATAGCCATATTTTAAAGGATATGAATTGTTGGGTATGCCATAAGGCACCCTCTCAACTGCCCGGCCATGTTGTCGCCTATCAAAATGATCTTAAAGAAACCTTCACAATAACACAACCCACCCCCTATATATCTGATGGTCCACATCTCTGAACCTAAACCTTGTTTTTCTCCTGGTCTTTCCTTTAAAATACTAACTCCAACTATCCAGAATAGCCCCATATTATGTTTTGATTAAAATGCTTACTAGAAATTTAGTAGTTCTTCATTGCCCATGCCAAATTCTCAGTCTAGCTTCTAGTCCATGAGGGATATTCTCTTCTTCTCCATTATCCCTTACTCCTGCACTAATTTATTCCTCTCTAACCCAGGCTTCTCTTCATAATTTGACTTGTACTGTCTGCATTTTGGACTCATACTCCAAAATAAGACCCACCAATTTTATTCTCACCACCAAGTATGTTATATTCTTGTCAACTGCCCTCATTCTGCTGACCACAATGGAGGTCACTGGTGCTGCCTTGGAGGCCACCATATTACACAACATAGTGAAAGAATTATGCCAGTCAGGAAATGTCTAAAATAATATCCATATATATGATTCAAACTGCCACAGTTTGAATGGGAGCCCTGAATGAAAGACAATGATCCCTGGCAACAATGGTTGCTAATAATTGCCTAGCCTTAGATTATCTGATGACCAGCCAAGGGGACATTTTTTCCCATAAGGGCACTTATTGTTGCATGCTGACAAATAATACAGGCAAAATTTCTCAGATAGCACAATACATAGTCTGTTTCTCCAGCAGAAACTTTTCTCCACTCCCACCCCTTTACCACTACAAATTCCCAAACCCATTCTCTCTGCTTTGTCCAAGCCAACTTGTAGCTTTTACCCACCCAGATTCCTCAAGAATCCTTTGTGCCTCATTCTTTCTTTTAAGTTCTCTTCCTATGTGAAGTGTCATCAGTCCTGACTTCTGAACCAAAGCATGTGCCTCCTGATAATATGCACTGTCGTAGGCTTATGAAAGATCTATAGTTAGAATCTTCAACACACACACACACACACACACACGCATGCACACACGTGTATGCACACACAAACATGGTAAAATGTTAGCTTTTGTAAAAGAGTATGGGTGAAGGGCATAAGAGAATTTATTCTATCATCTTTACAACTTTTTTCTAAGCATGAAGTCATTTTTAAAAATAAATTTTAAAAAGTTGAATCCCAGCTGGAACCAAGCCCCAAAAATATTTGAGCTTGGAACTGTGCCCAAGAAGAAACAAGTCCAAGACATCCCTGGCATTAGAGACACTGTCCCTTGTGACTCCAGTCCCCTCTGGCTCCTGGACATGATGTTCTCCATATGGCAGGAAGAAATTGGCCAGTTAACCCACAGTGGCTCCTCCTTTACTATGAAGAGAAGCTGAGAATTTGGCAACAGTCTGGAAGAAGTGTCTGAACTCACGGATGATGAGCACAGGTCAGAAGGAGCTGGAAATCTGCACGTGGCGATGGATCTTCCTATATAATTGTGGGTTTGTGTATGAGCATCTCTGTGTTCGTGTGTGTGTGTGTGTGTGTGTGTGTGTCTGCATGCACTGTATATGCTTGTATACCTGTTGTTTGATAGTTGGCTGTGTGTGTACTACATAACTGATTCACAGCCTGATTCTTTTCAGTTAGTTAGACCCAATCTGGGCTGTGTTTTAGTGCATAAGTTATCAGCCTCCAACATGTGATTAGGGACTTCTGATTCATATCTGTGATCTTCAATATTTGCCTCTATTGTTATGACAGTGGCATTCTCCCAATGGGGTGATGGGTCACAGCTGAGTGATGAGAACTCAGCATTAAGAGTAAGACTGTTGTCTCCACTGCTGGGGAAAAGGGTATCCAACCTCTTCAAGGAACCAAAGTTAGAAGGGGCCCAAATCTGTCCTCAGCAGCATGTATGTTTGTGAATGACAACTTGTATGTAAGAGCAGGAATGTGTATTGTTTCCTTTTGTCTGTGTGTCTGTTACCATGTGTATGTTGCCATGTGTATGGGTTGTTGGTGGTGGTTTAATGATGGTGCCTGTCACTGAATAGGCTTAATTTCCCCATGATGACTGACTGCCTTCACTGGGAAGGGGCCATCACTTCAGTGATGGGAGTGGGCATGCTGCTGGTAGAGAGTGACTAAGTGTGCATGTGTTGTTGGTGCATGTTTCTTGTGAGATTTTGAAATTGTGTATGGCCTTGTGTGTTTTTGGTGATGTGTATGTATAGTGATGAGTTATGCATATGTGAGTTGTGTATTTTACCAGGTATGATATGCTTGTATGTTAATGGTGCATTGTGAATGTATTTGTGGGTGATACGTAATTGCATATTATGTACATCCTGCCTTGTGTGTTATTCATGACTTGTATGTATATTAGTATTTATGAAATAAACCACATACTGGCTATCTTTCTCTTACAATGGGACTCAGACACAGGTGACTGAAATCTTCAAATCAGCAGTGTGTGTGTCTGTGTATCTGTGTGTGTGTGCGTGTGGTGTTTGTATGTGTGTTTGGAGACTTCTGATTTGCACTCATGACTTCAATTAGTTCCTTAAGTGACCTCCTTCTCATGGACATAACCACTGCTCTAAGTGACTATTTCCTAAAAAGGGTCTGTTATCATTTTCATATACCTGTGTGAGTCAGTGGCTCAGAGTTTTGTAACCCTTGCACATTCACTTAGTGTCCCAGGCAAAGGAATGTTAGGTGTGTTGCTGAGTGAAGTTAGAGCACAGAGTCTCACCAAATGGCGGCAAGACCTTGGGAGAGTCACTCAACTATTTGGCCTCGGTTTACATATCTAGAAAATGGATGTTTACAGGCCCTCTGTAAGTATTTATGGCTTGAATAGAAGTTAATGTATGTGAGAGCCTTTTGTCAACTGGAAAATATATAAATATAAATGACAGAGATTATCCAGACAGGCACCAAGAAAATTTTGGACAGCTTCAGTCTCCTTGCAACCCTAAAGTAACATACTGTCTCTGGCACTCACACCCAGTGAAAAGAGAGATTTCCATGTTAAAAGCATAAGTGATGATCACACAATATTAAGTTGAACTATTTGAGGTAACCAATATTCGATCCATAGAAAATGGCAATTAAAGAAGTAGGACAATAGTTCAATATATATATTTATTTATAGGGATATATATATGTACTGTATTCATATATATACCCATACATATGGGGTGTATACATATATATATACATATATATATATACACACACACACACATATATATATATATATGTATACACACACACACACACATACAGTTGACCTTTAAACAACATGAGTTTGAACTGCACAAGTTCACTTACACATGGATTTTTTTGATAAATACTGTACAATACTATAAATGTGCTTTCTCTTCCTTATGATTTTCTTAATAACATTTTCTTTTCTCTAGCTTACTTTATTGTAAGAATGCAGTATATAATACACATACAAAGTATGTGTTAATCAACTACTTGTTATTGGTAAGGCTTCTGGTCAACAGTAGGCTATCTATTAGTAATTAAGTTTGGGGGGAGTCAAAAGTTATATGACTGTGCATGGGAGTCAGCACCCCAACCCTCATGTTATTTAAGGGTTGACTGTATATTTCATATATATGTGTATGTGTGTGTGTGTGTGTGTGTGTGTGTGTATTCCCATATGTATGTCTACATATATTCCATCTGAGTATATGTATATGCATAGATGGAATGTAGAGATAGATGGAATATATATGTATACAAACACTCCCATCTGTGTGTGTGTGTGTGTATCCCCTTATGTATATATGGACATACATGTATCCTATTTCTAACAGCAACTTGTTGCCTATGGAACAATTTCTTAATGGCTTAAATGAGAAAATTAACCTAATTTTTAGTGAAACAGCAAAGATTTTATCTGATAATGGAAGGCTGATGTGTGTATTTAATTAGGAAATGTAAGTAAAGCCTTTAAGCATAGTGCCTGGTACATAGTATAACCCCCCAAATGTTCACCATTATTATGGAAGATTGTTTGAGAGGTATTCTGGTTTAGGAGTTGTTCTGGCATTTAGGTGGGGTTTGAATGACCCCCCATTTCTAGAGTGCTGGTGAGCTTACAGCTGTAGATGAGTGTGATCCAGCCAGGTTCCCAGGAGGAATGTGACAACACTCCAACAAGGCCACCTCAGTGATGGCATCGCATGTCACTTTAAGGCAGAAACAACTGAATCTAGTTTGCCAAGGACCATCTACTACTTCTGCCACAGTGAACTGTTTTCGTTTGGCTCTGTCTCGGTGTCATAAATTATCCCAGTATATGGGACCTTGCTTTTCTTGTCCACCACTACATTCTCAGTACTTAGCAGAGGGCCAGGTTCAATCTCAACATTCAGTAAATAATGGTCAAATAAACAGTGAATGCTCTCTTGTTTCTGTGCAATGAGGTCTTGTTGGCTGCTTTTGGTTATAATGTTTTCCTAGAGCCAGACTGGGACAGAGTACAGATGCATGCATCCACAGGTGTGAGAAATTAATAGGAATGTAGTTTAAAATGCATTGTATTCTCAGAATATTACAGTATAGAATGTGTCCCTATCATTCTTCCTGATATTTCCAATCCTCCTTTATCCCCAGCATGTAAAAGCACAGCATGAGGCCTGAGAACCAGAGCAGTGAGTTCCTCCTCCTGGGGCTCCCCATCCGGCCAGAGCAGCAGGGCATGTTCTTCACCCTGTTCCTGGGCATGTACCTGACCACAGTGCTGGGGAACCTGCTCATCATACTGCTCATCAGGCTGGACTCTCGCCTTCACACCCCCATGTACTTCTTCCTCAGCCACTTGGCCTTCTCTGACATTTCCCTTTCATCTGTCACAGTTCCAAAGATGCTCATGAACATGCAGACTCAGCAACAATCCATCCCCTATATGGGGTGCATTTCACAGGTGTATTTCTTTATATTTTTTGGTTGCCTTGACAACTTTCTTCTCACAGTGATGGCATATGACAGGTATGTGGCCATCTGTCACCCTCTCCACTACACCACCACCATGAGGGAGGAGCTGTGTATCATCCTAGTGGCTGGATCCTGGTTCTTCTCTTGCATCCAAGCTCTTTTGCACACCCTCCTCGTGGACCAGTTGTCCTTCTGTGCAGGGACTGTCATCCCACACTTCTTTTGTGATCTTGCTGCTGTGCTCAAGTCTTCCTGCTCAGACACCTCTTTCAATGAGCTGCTTATCCTCACTGAAGGAGGATTGATCCTCATTCTACCATTGAGTGGTATCTTGGGCTCATATATCCATATGGCAGGCATCGTTCTGAAGGTCCCTTCCTTCAAAAGAATCTCCAAAGCCTTGTCTACATGTGGCTCCCATCTCTTTGTGGTGTGTTTATACTATGGGACAATTGCAGGTGTTTACTTTTTCTCTTCATCAGGCAACTCCCAAGACAAGGACATAATTGCTTCTGTAATGTACATGGTGGTCACCCCTATGCTGAACCCCTGCATCTACAGCCTGAGGAATAAGGACATGAAACATGCTCTTCAGAAAATTTTTAGAGTCAAGGACCCTCTTTGGTATGGTTAATTTAACCCCGTTGTCATGAGCACTCATTGGGCTATAAACATGTCTCCTTTAAAAGTTGTGATTTGGACAGCTCTTACTGCTGACACCATTCTTCAACTGATCTCATTTTATGTTTCCTCTCATCTTTTTCTTCACCTGATTTTTCCCTTACCTGTTCTCTGAATTCTGTGTATTAATGTTTCTATAGGGAAATCCCAAGTCCTCCTATGATGTTCATTGCAAGGTTGTGAGACTTGTGAGCCCACTTCACTGGGCTTTAAGAGCTTTTCTTATCTCCCATCTTTTTCTTCAATAACTCTCTTTATCTGGTACTGATATTAACATATATTTATGTGAATTTTCTTAATACCATCAAACTTCACTTATTTCATGTGTGAAGAATTCAGAAGTTACCAAACTGTTTTGCCTATTGAGTGGTGTCCATCACAGCTGGCATTAATTAAGCATTTAAATGTATATTTTATTTAATCCTCAGTACAAGCCTCTTATGAGGGTACTAATATTTTATGTAGAGAGCAAACCAAAACCCAGAAAGATCAAGTAAATTTCTGCCCTAAGACCTCATCTCAGACATGCATGGCTTTAAAACCATGTCTTTAACCAGATTACTTTATTGCCATTATCTCAGTCTGTACCACTGACCAGTTTGGACATTTTTGATCCTTATATATAGCATACAATAAGTACTGTTTTGTATTCCACTTTTTATTCAGTATAGTTATGGTTAAATCATTCTCAAGACTTTATAATTTTCTTTTTTTTTTTTTTAAGAAAAGGTTAACAAATAGGAAGTTTATTTGCAGGACCCTTGGACAGTAGATGAGTGGAGGGAAATGCCTATGTATCACTTTGAAAATCCATGATTTGAATTTAAAAATCAATTCAAGATTTCATCATCATGATGCTTTCTTCTGTTTCTTCTTTTCGTTTTCCTCCTTCTCTTTCTCAATTTCAGCAACGTACTTCTCAATTTCTTCAGGATTTAAAATCTTGAGGGGTTGATCACGTCTCATGACAGCCAATTCAAAGTTTTTGCCACCAGACTGAACCACTTCCAGGAGGGCCTTGATAACCAACTTAATGGTCAGGTCGTCTGTCTCGATGGCTTCGTCAGTGTAATTCTTCTCCAGAAACTCACGCACGGATTTAGCGCCCCGGCCTATAGCATTAGCCTTCCAGGCATGGTACGTCCCTGAGGGGTCCGTCTGATAGAGTCTGGGGGTGCCATCAAAGTCGAAATCCACAATGAGGGCGGAGATGCCGAACGGCCTGCGCCCATTGCTCTGCGTGTAGCGCTGCTTCAGACTGGCGATGTAGCGGGTGATGTACTCCACGGTGACTGGGTCCTCCACGGTCAGCCGGTGGCTCTGGCACTCCACCCGGGCCCTGTTGATGACTATCCTCGCGTCCGCAGTGAGCCCTGCGAACGCCATGCAGACGTTGTCATCCAACGCCCAGATCTTGCGGACGGTTCTCTCATCCTGCAGTTTGGCCACTGATTTCTTCTCCACGCCCAGAACAACGATGTCCTTCCCTCGCACACCGACCGCGGTCGAGCCCTTCTTCACGGCCTCCTGCGCGTACTCCACTTGGAAAAGGTGGCCGTCGGGCGAGAAGACGGTGATGGCGCGGTCGTAGCTCATGCCAGCGGCGCGGCGCGGCGGCGGCGGCGGAGCCGGGGAAAAGCGCACACTCACGGCCGCGCGGCCCGCGATTCACTACGCCTCTGCTCCCGCGTCGCGCGCCTGCCCGCCCCAGCCGCCGCGCCAAGACTTTATAATTTTCAAATGTGTCTACACATCTTAATATATTTATCCATTCTAGTTTTGACTGACATTTGGGCTGTTTCCAGTTTGGGACCTCTATATACTAGAGAATGGGATTTGGGGGCCACAATGTATGTGTATTTTCAGCATTAATAGATAATACCAGAAAGTTAGATAAAGTGCTTACGCCAGTTACACTCATTTCTGTAACATATGGAAAAATGTGGTCCACTTCCTCACCAACACTTATACTATCCATCTTTTCCACTGTACACATTTTTATGGGTTTATAGAAACAGTGTGCTGTGGCTTTAATTTGCACTTGTCTGATAACTCGTGTAGTTTATCCCTTTTGCCTATACTTACTGATCATTCTGATAGTTTCTCTTGTAAAGGACCTGTTCCCAATCCTTTGCTGTTTTATTGGGTAGTCTGCTTTTTAACATTAATTTGTAAAAATTCTTTGTATATTCTACATTTTAGTCCTTTGCCAAATATACATATTGAGGATTTTTTTTCATTATGAGGCTTGCTTTTTCAATATATTAGTTGTCTATTTTGAGTTAATTTTGTGTGACTAATGCACAAAAAGGCTTCAATGTCATTCTTCTGCATGTAGATATCCAGTTTTCCCAGAGTCATTTATTTAAAAGATATTTCTTTCCCCCATTGATTTGTCTTGGCACCTTATAAAAATTCAGCTGGATACAAATGTGAGGGATTACTTCTGGACTTTCAGCTCTGTTCTATTGGCCTATATCTATCTTCATGACTATATCACACTAGCTTGATTACTGTAGTTTTGTAGTAAGATTTGAAATCAGGACATATGAATCCTGAAACTTTGTTCTATTCCTTTGAGATTGCTTTTGTTAGTTGGGATCCCTTGAATTTCTATAGGTAGTTTAAAATCAGCTTGTTAATTTCTGCAAAGAAAACAGCTTGGATTTTGGTAGTAATTATGCTGAATATATAAATCAATTTGGAAAGTACTGTTATCTTAACAGTATGAAGTATCTCAAGCCATGAACATGGGATATATTTCCATTCATTTACATCTGTAATTTCTTTCAACAATATTTTGTTGCTTCAGACTATGAATTTTCCACTTATTTAGATGAATTTATTCTTAAGTATGCTATTCTTCTTGATGTTATTGTAAGTAGAATTGTTCATTTCATTTTCATATTGTTCCTTCCTAGTGGGTAGAAATGCCATTGATTTTTGTGTATTGACCTTGTACTTTGCCATCTTTGAACCCATTTGTTCATTCTAGTAGTTTATTTTTTTATTCCTTAGTATCTTTTACAGTGGACCTTTGAACAATGCAGATGTTAGGGGCCACTGACCCCCCACACACATGCAGTTGAAAATCCATGTATAACTTTTGACTCCCCCAAAACTTAACATACTAATAGCCTATTGTCAGGCTTAGGTTATTGTTACTGTTACCAATGACATAAACAGTTGATTAAAACGTATTTTGGGGGCACCTGGGTAGCTCAGTTGGTTAAGCGTCTGACTTTGGCTCAGGTCATGATCTCGCAGTTCATGAGTTGGAGCCCCGCTCCAGGCTCTGTCGCCGACAGCTCATGAGTCTGGAGCCTGCTTTGGATCCTGTGTCTCCCTCTCTCTCTACCCCCCTTCTGCTTGCACTCTGTCTCTCTCTCTCTCTCTCTCAAAAATAATAAACATTAAAAAATTTTTTTAAACGCATTTTGTATATGTATTATATATTGTATTCTTACAATAATGTAAGCTAGAGAGAAAAAAATGTTAAGAAAACTGTAAGAAAGAGAAAATACATTTATAGTACCGTGTTGTACTTACAAAAAAAAAAAAATACACATACAAGTGGACCCGTGCAGCTCAAACTTGTGCTGTTCAAGGGTCAACTGTATATACAAAATCTAGATGCCTATTATTTTATTTTCTTTCTTGACTGCCCTGCCTTCATTAAACCTTGAAGAGAAGTGATATTGTTCCTGAACTTAAAGGTAAAGCCTAGATAGAGATGATGGTTGCACAACGCTGTAAATATACTTAATGCCACTAAATTGTGCACTTTAAAATGGTTATCCAATAGATACAGGAGTGCTGATTCATAGGGGCACAGTACCCCAATGTTTATAGCAGCACTTTCAACAATAGCCAAATTATGGAAAGAGCCTAAATGTCCACCAACTGACAAATGGATAAAGATGTGGTTTATATATACAATGGAATACCACTTGGCAATGAGAAAGAATAAAATCATGCCATTTGCAGCAATGTGGATGGAACTGGAAGGTATTATGCTGAGTGAAATAAGTCAGTCAAAGAAGGACAGATATCATATGTTTTCACTCATATGTGGATCTTGAGAAACTTAACAGAGATCATGGGGGAAGGGAAGGGGAAAAAATAGTTACAAACAGAGAGAGAGGGAGGCAAGCCATAAGAGACTCTTAAATACAGAGAACAAACTGAGGGTGGATGTGGGGGTGGGGGAGAGGGGAAGATGGGCATTGAGGAGGGCACTTGGGATGAGCACTGGGTGTTTTGTATAAGCGATGAACCATGGGAATCTACCCCAAAAACCTAGAGCACACTTTACACACTGTGTGTTAGCCAATTTGACAATAAATTATATTTAAACAAACAAACAAATAAATAACATTTTTAAAATAAAATGGTTAAAATGGTAAATTTTATGTTATGTGTATTTTAGCACAATAAGAAATAATGTAATTTATCCCCTAAGCAAAATAAAGAAGGATTAATGAAAAAAAAAGAAAGAGCCAAACCATACAACAGACTCTTGACTATACAGAACAAACTGAGAGTTGCTGGAAGGGAGGTGAGTGGGGAATCGGTTAAATGGCTAATGGGCATTAAGAGGGGCACTTGTGATGAACCCTGGGTGTTTTATGTAAGTGATGAAACACTAAATTCTACTCCTGAAGTTAATATTACACTGTATGTTAACTAACTGGAATTTAGATAAAAACTTGAAACTACTATATATGTAATATGAATTCATAATATAATATAATAAATATTCATATTCATTAATTCAATATTCATAATACTTTTTAAATTTTTCACAATTTTGAATGCTTTCTATGTATAGAATGTATACTAGGCAACCTAAGATCTTCATGCATCTGTTTCATTAATTATATATAACATATATATAATACATATTATATAATTCATATCATGTATGAGTCCCAGAAGAATAAGAAATAAAATTGAGAAGAAATATTTAGAAAAATAATGGAGACAAATTATTCAAACATAAATGAATTCATATTTCAAAACTCTATAGAGTGATAAAAAGTAGAGAAAATAAAAGGCTTACACCTCCATAGATTTAATAAATTTCAAAATCAAAGAGAAAATTCTGACAGAAAGGGAAGTTTGCCTACACGAAAACAGTAATCCTACTCACATCAGACTTCTTAATAGCTATCCTGGATGTAAATAGACAATGAAATATTTTTAATGCACAGAAAGAATATGGTTTTAAAATCAATATTTTATATCAAGCAAAGGTACCGCTCAAATGTAGAGATATATTACAAATATTCATAGATATATAAAGGCTCAGAAGGTTTGCCACACAGAGCTTTGTGGAGGAAACATTCAAATTAAAAAATAAACATTTTTAGGAAATGTTGCAAGATGTTTGGAAATTAAGGATGATTAAATATCTTGATAAAATTTGGGTTTTTAAAGGTTTAAACTAAAGGAAAAATGAGAAAGTATATCCATTATAAATCAGAATTAAAATTCCTACAAATCATTATCAAAAGACAATAAACCCAATAAAAATGGGCAGATTCTTCATATAAATATCTAAGACTGGTCAATAAGTACATGAAAATGTGCTCAACATTATTAAGAATTGGGGAAACGCAAATTAAAATCATAATGAGTTATCACTTCAAATGGTAAAAATGTTAATGCTAAGATTTTTATTGTGAGAGAGTATTTTGTTTTCTGACTTATTTACCTTAGAAAATCAAAGTCCAGAGAGAATAACTGAACCTCACAAAGTCACAGAGAAGTTCATTTCAAGTTGGAGGACTGGGCAACAGACCAAATTTTTTCCCACAATGAATACTTCAGAGACTGGTGTTCCCAGGTGTCTCAGCAACTTCCAGTAGGGAGCTCTAGGGATTATTTTAGAAACTGCAGGTGGGTAACTTCTTTTTTTTCTGGGTTTCTAGTCAGTTTGGCTGACTTAGGATCAAGGATGGCCTGCTCTCATTTCTCCATCCTTGGAGTAGATGAGGGGTCCATGTCCCAGGAGCCACTTATGCCTTAAACATAGGGGAAGATGCCTTTTCTTCTGCCATCAAATATGGCTTCTCCACTCTTGATAAGTAAGATCCCAGATCAGAAGAGACAAATCTTGACCTTAACATGAAAAAATGAGGAGCTCTTCTGGGCCCAACTCAAGACTGAGAGTAAGTCATTGACCATACCTCCCCTTTTCTAGTCAGTCAAGGGAAGCAGATTAGTCTTTTGGAAATTGTTTGAGGAACCCTGTTTCTGGTATCAGTTGTAGTGCTGAACACCTGAGCTATCACCAGGTAGAGAGGAGGGGGAGGCATCCAAGAAGGTGAAATGGCTAAATAGCAAAGGCATGCAGGCAGGACATGTGAGTTGTTTGAGGGCTGTGGGCAGTTTCATAGGTGAGCCTGGGGTGGCATAGCATGACAGGGAAGTGTCACTGGACAGACAGATGGAGACAGACTCAGGAAGGGCTAATTATGTCATGATAAGAAAAAGCCTGGATGTTGTCCTGATGGTAATAAGGAGACTCAAAACAGCCTATGACATAATTCAGTTATCCTTCTTCACAGAGGGAGAAACTGAAGTCCAAGAGGTTAAATGAAATACTCAAAGCCTCATTATTGGGTTTGATACAGAAGGTGAGTCAAAATTTCCTTTGTACCAACTAAATGTTTCTTTTAGTTTACACTATGTAGCCTAAATACTTTCCCTGGAGACAAATAAATGAGTCTACTGTAGCGGTTTTAAGTGCATAGATATAGTAGGGATTCCATTTTCAGAAGTACAGGAAATGCCCCCACATGGGTATGACAGTCTCCTACAGCCTGGACCACTAGCCAGGGTGTTAGACCATCTGTCATAATAAAGTCAAAACCAGAGGATGTATCTTTTCCCCAAAAGTCAATTGTTTTAAGTTCTATTAGTTTATTTTCCCAGAATATCAGAAGAATTCTGAGAATATTCATTTATTTTTGTTTTTCATTTGGAATCAATGGAGCTGTTTATGATGGGCTGTATGCTCCTAAAGGTTGATTACCTTTGCAAGAAAAGTGAAAAATTGGAATAAATATTCATTTTTCTAATTGTGACTATAAAGGTGATATGACTAAATGAATACAACAAATTATATCACTGTACTTCCTTCTATTTGCTAAGCTCTTGAATCAACTTGGTTGCAGTTGGTGGTAAAAGACAGAGATACCAGAAAGAAAAGAATCTGAGCTTCTCAGAATGATAATCATGGTCTGAGGTCATTAGCTTTGCATGTATAGAAACTGGATCATATCCAAGCATTGGGTTAAATTAAAATGGACTGACTCACACCAGTCACACTCACAAGAGACTGATGCACAAGCCAAAAATATCAATATTTTCATTTGTCATGAAAACTGTAGCTACCAAATTGAATGGATATTTACATTCTCTAAGGTGATAGATATGTGAATTAACTTGATTGTAGTAATAATTTTACAATGTATATGTATATTAAAACATCACACTGTACACCTTACATATATACAGTTTTCATCTGCCAACTTTATCTTGATAAAGTGAAATGAATAAATGAAGGAGTTTATTTGTTAAGTCCCTAATGGTGCATTTTCTCATGAAAATATGCAGGAAGCTGAATAAGAGTCAGAAAGTGATTTAGTAAACCCTGAAAAGCAGCATAGCAGAACTAAGAACTTAGACTTTTGACTCAGATAAACTTTACGTCACACCCTAAATGTGTAGCTTTGGCAATTTTCTTCATCCTCCTGACCTCAGTGTCTACATCTTTAAAATAAAGATAAGCATAGCGTCACTGCACAGGGTTACCACAAGAAAATCCAGTGGCTGGCACATGGCTAGTGCTCAGCCAGTGTTACCTATTGTTAGACTGACTTTTTCATTGAGTTAGAGACAGGAGTATGGATTGGATAAATTCAAAACCCATAATTATCTAGTAATGAGATTCCTCGTGTAGCCTCACTGTGGCTGCTGTGGAACAGAAAGATATTCAAGTCTCAAATCAAGATACTCTCTTCTCAGAACTCTGCGAGAAACAAACTGAGGTGTAGTTTGGGGTGGGGTGCAAACTAAGGATTTGACTCTTTCCAATTAAGTTTGCCATATATGAATCTAAAAAAAAAAAAAAACAAATATAAGAGGCCTACTTACAGCAAAAAAAAAAAAAATCGGTAAGTGAGGGACATCAAGGTTTCAGAGGAAAGGCACAAATAGTTCCGAGACATGCTGGGGGGAATTGGAACAGAATGCCCTTCTACAGCCTCTTCTGTAAAAAAAAGCTGGGAACTTTAGGTGTGCCTGGGTGATTCAGTCAGTTAAGCATCCAGCTTCGGTTCAGGTCATGATCTCGTGGTTTGTGAGCCTGAGCCCTGTGTCGGGCTCTGTACTGACAGCTCAGAGCCTGGAGCCTGCTTCAGATTCTGTGTCTCCCTCTCTTTCTGTCCCTCCCTCACTCATGCTCTCTCTCTCTCTGTCTCTCTGTCTCTCAAAATTGAATAAACATTAAAAAAATTTTTTTTAAAGCTGGGAACTTTAAAAAGGACCTGAATTGAATAAACTAAAACATAAGACATTTCTGTTTTAATTTTAACTAAGATAGAATTATAAATATACATGCTGTTCTGAAATTTTACCTTTAAAAAATCTTAAATTGATTATATAATTATTTATAATTATAATTATTATATATAATATTAATTGATTTCATTTCATTTTAATTAACTTTTAAATGTAAGTAAAACATTATTTAGTTAATTATATTATATTATTCTTCAATGAGAAATATAGTATATGCTGATGGGATGGATCTGTGTAATCAGAGCACACTTTTTTTTTCACATTGTACAACCATGTTTCATGGAGACTGCTGGAACAGTTTGAAGGTGCCCTGGATAGCTGGTCAAGTGCTCTCACCAATCTGTAAATTTACAAATAGTTTGATCCAAACTATCTTTTTAACATGCATAATTATAAATTCGAGCTTTGCCAAAACAGAATTGTCTAAACCACATGATTTTTCTAATAGGAATATGAAATACTTTCTACAGCATTATTTTACTTTTTTGCTATTTACAATAAAATTTGTTTCATACAGAGTTCCAGACATGAATAGAAGAAACCATACCAACATCTATGAATTTCTTCTCGTGGGCCTCTCTGAGTGGCCACAGCAGCAGCCTCTCCTATTTGGACTCTTCCTGGGCATGTACCTGGTCACCATGGTGGGGAATCTGCTCATCATCCTGGCCATTGCCTCAGACCTACACCTCCACACCCCCATGTACCTCTTTCTAGCCAACCTTTCCTTTTCTGACATTGGTTTCATCTCTACAGTAATTCCCAAGATGCTAGATAATATTGGCTCAGGAAGTAAAAGGATTTCTTATGGTGGGTGTCTGACACAGCTTTATTTCTTTGGCCTATTTGCAGATCTGGACAACTTTCTCCTGGCTGTGATGGCACTTGACCGCTATGTGGCCATCAGCCACCCCCTCCATTATGCCATGATCATGAACTACCAACGCTGTGTCCTATTAGTGGCTGGGTCATGGGTGGTCACTACCTTCCACGCCCTAGTGCATACCTTCCTGGTAACTAGGCTTTCTTTCTGTGGCCCCAATATCATCCCCCATTTCTTCTGTGATCTTGTCCCACTCCTGAATCTGGCCTGCTCCAGTACTTATGTCAATGACCTGGTGCTCATCCTTGTGGCAGGAACATTGCTAATTGGACCCTTCATCTGCATCCTTACATCTTACTTTTATATTGCATTGGCTATCCTAAGAATCAATTCCCCAAAGGGTAAGCAAAGGGCCTTCTCCAACTGCACCTCCCACCTCTCTGTGGTTTCTCTGTTTTATAGCACAGCTATTGGGGTCTATTTATGTCCTCCATCATCCCCCTCAGGTGGAAAGAATAAAGTCTTCTCAATAATGTACACAGTGGTGACCCCCATGCTGAACCCCTTCATCTACAGCCTAAGGAACAGGGATATGAAGGGGGCGCTAGGAAAACTACTCAGAAGAAAAACACTCTAACATTCTTTCTCAGGATCTCAGGGTCCTGAATCCAAGACTTGTAACTGGGAGTTGAAATTGGCCGCCTGAGAGTCTAACCACTGTAGCTTCCCTGAACCTGAAACTTCTTTGTTTCTTATGTTTATTCAAAGTACTGATTAACACTGAGGACAGGGAGGGACCAGTGATGTCGGTAACCTTAGATCATCTTTGTGAAGTGCCCAGGCTCTGAGAAGCTTATTATCCACTATCAAAATGGCTCTTGTTATTTTTACTGGTGGCTAAGAGAAGCCTGTGGGTGGAGGGACTTGCACACTTATAAAATGAAACTGAAAGCCCAAAATTTTGTTTAGCTCAACTTAGAACTATGGAAGACCCCTTTAGCTCAAGAATATAGGATTCATTATTTCTGGTAACAAGAAATACAAAGGAAATAATCTGGTACTTTATATTTAAACAGACAGTGTTCTATAGAAATGCCAGAATGGGGCGTTAGTTTAAGTCCTGGGTTCCAGGGATGGCTTTGCCATAAATGAACTGTGTGACAGCTGGATAATCGCTTGATGTCTCTGATAAAATAAAGTGATTGAATTGTGTTGGTCTAAGACTCTACAGGCATATACTCCACCTCCAATAATATTTAATGTTATTGTGACAAGAACTAAAGATTTGAAGTCAGAAGTTTCTAGTCAGGACCAAAAGTCCTCCACTTTCACACTCTGTGATTTGGGGAACATTCTTCCTCTTTGAGTTCTGTTTTTCTTATCTTTAAAGCTGGTAAAACACCTATATCATAAGAGTAACAAATAATACATAAGCTTACTTGGATCACAGTAAATAATAAATGTTTATGGAATCTAAATCTTCAGTTCTGTTATTTACCTTGATCAATCTTAGGACCTCCCTCTGTCTGTTAGGACAACATTCAATCATTCACACTCTGGAAGCCCTGTTTCCAATCTTCATGTCATTTATGAAGGATCTTCTAGATAACTGCTTTCTCAGGTAAATATTTGGGAGGTCTTTGAAGATGGAGGTGGAAAATGAATTAAGGAGAATTCTTCCAGTAATTATGTAATTCCTATTTGCTTCACAAGGATTACCAAAGGTTGACTGAATATACACGGAACGGTGCACTAGTGTTGGGAGGAATATTTCTTCACCTGGTTTGACCTGTACCTCCATGAGGATGAGATTCAATTTGCACAACAACTGCCCACTTTCTTCCTTATTCATCCTTCCCCAGAACATAAATTTGGGCACACTCAGTTCAGACCATCCCTGTTTCTTATTGAGAACCAGCCCTGTTTACAGGGAGCATGCGCTCTGCTATGTATCTCTAAGAACAAAGCAGCCACTTATACACATTGGAATTCTCCCTAATCCAGCAATACCTGCTTCTGGAGTTGGCCAGAAAAGCATGCAGATTCTCACCTCAAGTCATGTCTTCAACCTAGACATCATCTGTAGTAAAGTGGTGATTTGGCTCCTGTCTGTTCTTTGTCATTGTCTTATTCATTAATTGATTTAGAACCCAACTGGGAAAGTAGTAGCCCATTTATTGGGCTCCCCCAAACACCTCCGACAATCTGAAAATCATAGCCCCAGCACGTAGGAGCTGGGTGACTCTACAGTAAGTTATTTAACACCTCTGGATCTCCTTGTTTGAAATAATGAGGTAATAATATGAGTTTTTATAATTTTGAAAAATAGCAAATAAATGAAAAAATGTAATTAAAGTGCTTAGCATGATATCTAACAGACAGAAGGGACTAAAAAAATAGCTGTTACCCCTGTTGGCACACAGCTGCTGCTGTTTTCATAGCTGCTTTTGGCATTGTTGTAGGTCTTGTCAGCTTGACCCCTCCCCTGCTAATTAAACAGTCAGCCAATTGGATCATATACTTTATAATAGTTGTTGCTCTGGGGGAAGGAGCCAAGATGGCAGAATAGCATAGAAGTTTTTTTGTTTGTTTGTTTTTGTTTTTTATTTTTTTTTGCATCTCTCATCCATGAAATACAGCCAGAGCACCACTAAACCATCCTGCTCAGCTAGAAAACTGATTTGAGGATTAACACAACAATCTGCACAACCTGAACCACAGAACTCAGCAGGTATGTGGCACAGAGAGGTGAATGGGGGGAGAGAGAAGCCACAGAGGGCAGGGAGCTGTTTTTGCTTGTGGAGAGAGGACTGAGATGGGGGGAGAATATGGGAAAAGCACCCCCTCCAAAAGCAGCTGGAGAGAAAGTGGAAAAGTGGAAACAGCCACAGGGACTGAACTAAAAAGAAGGAAGGAGAAAGGAGAGGGCTTAAATTCCATTAAGACTCTACAAACAGGGGGAGTGCAGAGTCTGAAACTCCACAGCTCCACACCTGGCAGTGCTCTGGTGAGAAGGGAAAATCCCCAGGAGCTGAGTGAGATGTGGGGGTCCTTGGGCCACACAGGAAGAGGCTGTTCCCCTGCTGGGAGGACATTTGGTAGAGGCGTGTGTTCCCCCCCAACACACAGGCAAAGGTGCCAGCAGACCCCGGAGAACAACCACATTTGCTGGTGCTGGAACAAGGTCGTTAAGGGTGAAGACTGGTGCCAGATGTGTGTTGTGATTTTCCATAATCCCTGAAATGCTGCTGCTACACAATCATGTAAACTTTTCTGGGGCGGGCTGGCACCCAGTTGTAGCCTCTGGGCATCAGCAGCAGTATAGTCCCACAAATGTTCCTGGGTGTGGCTGGCACCCAGCCATTGCTTGGTGAGACTCTCCCCCAGAAGATCTGAGCAGGTCAAAGCCACAATCCCTCAGAAGTGAGGGGTTGGGAAACACAGCTGTATCTGAGATAAAACTCAGGAGGGAGGTGCCACCTGGCAACCTGACAGCTTGGTCATGGACAGTGTAAAAGCGGGGAGTGGATGGAAGCCAGAGACAAAGGACAGGTGCACGATTGCTGATCAGGGAGAACAGAGTTCTGATACTAGAGACTGGGTAGCTGGGTGATGCCATTTTTACCCCTCCTGTGCATGCGCATACAAACCTACAAGTGTCACAACAATCCACCCCAGTAAGCTAAGCAGTGCCATCTAGTGGAGAATGGAGGCTTTACACTAAGCCCCGCCCAATTGGGCCAACCTTGCTCTTCAGGAACACCATAAGTCTCTCTGCCTACTTAGTTTATGGACTATAAAGTGCTTCATAGTTTGACTTATAGGGGAAAACAATGCAATTTCCATTGTATTTCACTCTGTTCGCTGGTCCATCTATACAATTTTCTTTTTTTTCTCTTTTTCATTTCTTTTTTTTACTTCCATCATTTCATTTTATTCTATTTCATTGTATTCATTTTTTAAAATTTTCAAACGTTTTCCTTTTTTCCTTTTTCTTTTTTTTCTCATTTTTTCTTTTTTCCCCCTTTTTTGTCTAATCTTTCAAGCTCCTTTCAAAAACCAGACCAAAACAAACCTAGGATCTAGCATCATTTATTTGATTTTTATGTGTGTGGGGGTGTTGTTTTTAATTTTTTAATTTTAATTATTTTTTACCTTATTAATTCCCTTTCTTCCTTCAAAATGATGAAACAAGGAATTCATCCCAAAAGAAGGAGCAGGAAGAAATGACAGCCAGGGACTTAGTCAACACAGATACAAGCAAGATGTCTGAACCAGAATTTAGAATCATGATAATAAGAATACTAACTGGGGTTGAAAATAGATTCAAATCCCTTTCTGCAGAGATAAAAGAAGTAAAAGCTACTCAGGATGAAATAAAAAATGGCATCCATCTTCAATGGATGCCACAGCAGAAAGGATGGATGAGGCAGACCAGCGAATCAGTGATATATTGGACAAACTTATGGAGAATAATGAAGCAGAAAAACGAGGCAGACTAAGGCAAAAGAGCACGATTTAAGAATTAGAGAAATCAGTGACTCATTAAAAAGGAACAACATCAGAATCACAGGGGTTCCAGAAGAGGAAGAGAGAGAAAAGTGGGTAAAAGGGTTATGTGAGCAAATCATAATGGGAAATGTTCCTAACCTGGGGCAAGACACAGACATCAAATTCCAAGAAGCACAGAGGACCCCCATTAGATTCAACAAAAACTGACCATCAACAAGGCATATTATAGTCAAATTCACAAAATACTCAGGCAAAGAGAGAATCATGAAAGCAGCAAGGGAAAAACAGTCCCTAACCTACAAGGGAAGACAGATGAGGTTTGCAGCAGACCTATCCACAGAAATTTGGCAGGCCAGAAAGGAGTGGCAGGATATATTCAATATGTTGAATTGGAAAAATATGCAGCCAAGAATTCTTTATCCAGCAAGGCTGTCATTCAAAATAGAAGGAGAGATAAAAAATTTCCCAGAAAAACAAAAAATTAAAGGAGTATGTGACCACTAAACCAGCCCTGCAAATTTTAAGGGGGACTCTCTGAAGGGAGAAAAGACAGGAAAAAAAAAAGACCAAAAGCAATAAAGACTAGAAAGGACCAGAGAACACCACCAGAAACTCCAACTCTAGAAGAAACATAATGGCAATAAATTCATATTTGTCAGTTCTCACTCTAAACATCAATAGACTAAATGCTCCAATAAAAAGACATAGAGTTGGGGTGCCTGGGTGGCTCAGTCAGTTAAGCATCCGACTTCAGCCCAGGTCATGATCCCACACTTCGCGGGTTCAAGCCCTGCATCAGGCTCTGTGCTAACAGCTCATAGCCTGGAGCCTGCTTCAGATTCTGTTTGTGTGTGTGTGTGTGTGTGTGTGTGTGTGTGTGTCTGCCCCTCCCCCGCTTGCATTAGCTCTCTCTGTCTCCCCAAAATAAATAAATATTTTAAAAAAGACATAGGATAACAGACTGGATAATAAAACAAGATCCATCTATATGCTGTTTACAAGAGACCCATTTTAGACCTAAAGACACCTTCAGATTGAAAGTAAGGGGATGGAGAACCATCTATCATGCTAAAGGTCGACAAAAGAAAGCTGGAGTAGCCATACTTATATCAGACAATCTAGACTTTAAAATGAAGACTGTAACGAGAGATGAAGAAGGGCATTATATCATATTTAAAGTGTCTATCCACCAAGAAGACCTAACAATTGTAAACATTTATGTGCCAAATGTATTAGTACCCAAATATATAAATCAATTAATCACAAACGTAAAGAAACTCATTGATAATCATACCATAATAGTAGGAGACTTCAACACCCCACTTACAACAATGGACAGATCATCTAAACAGAAAATCAACAAGGAAACAATGGCTTTGAATGACACACTGGACCAGATGAACTTAACAGATACATTCAGAACATTTCATACTAAAGCAACAAAATATGCATTCTTCTCCAGTACACATGGAACATTTTCTAGAATAGATCACATACTGGGACACAAATCAGCCCTCAACAAGTACAAAAAGATTGAGATCATACCAGGCATATTTTCAGACCACAATGCTATGAAATTAGAAATCAACCACAAGAAAAAATTTGGAAAGATAACAAATACTTGGAGACTAAAGAATATCCTACTAAAGAATGAATGGGCCAACCAAGAAGTTAAAGAGGAAATTAAAAAGCACATGGAAGCCAATAAAAATGATAACACCACAGCCCAAAACCTCTGGGATGCAGCAAAGGCGGTCATAAGAGAGAAGTATATAGCAATCCAGGCCTTCCTAAAGAAGGAAGAAAGGTCTCAGATACACAACCTAACCTTATGCCTTAAGGGGCTGGAAAAATAACAGCAAATAAAATCCCAAACCAGCAGAAGACAGAAAATAATAACAATTAGAGCATAAATCAATGCTATCAAAACTAAAAAAAAAAAAAAACAGTACAACAGATCAATGAAACCAGAAGCTGGTTCTCCGAAAGAATTAACAAAATTGATAAACACCTAGCCAGTTTGATTAAAAAAGAAAGAGGAAAGTATCCAAATAAACAAAATCAAGAATGAAAGACGAGAGATCACAACCAACACAGCAGAAATAAAAACAATAACAAGAGAATATTATGAGCAATTATATGCCAATAAAATGGGCAATCTGGAAGAAATGGACAAATTCCTACAAACATCTACACTACCAAAACTGAAACAGGAAAAATTAGAAAATTTGAACAGACCCATAACCAGTAAGGGAATAAAATTAGTAATCAAAAATCTGCCAAAAAACAAGAGTCCAGGGTCAGATGACTTTCCAGGGGAATTCTACCAAACATTTAAGGAAGAACTAATACCTGTTGTCTTGAAGCTGTTCGAAAAATAGAAATGGAAGGAAACCTTCCAAACTCCTTCTATGAAGCCAGCATTACCTTGATTCCAAAACCAGTCAAAGACCCCACTAAAAAGGAGAACTACACACCAATTTCCCTGATGAACATGGATGCAAAAATCCTCAACAAGATACTAGCCAACCGGATCCAATAATACATTAAAATAATTATTCACCATGATCAAATGGGATTTATACCTGGGATGAAGGGCTGATTCAATATCTACAAATCAATGTGATACATCACATCAATAAAAGAAAGGACAAGAACCACATGATTCTCTCAATAGATGCAGAGAAAGCATTTGACAAAATACAGCATCCTTTCTTGATAAAAACCCTCAAGAAAGTAGAAGGATCATACCTCGAGATCATAAAAGCCATATATGAAAGAACCACGGCTAACATCATCCTCAATGGGGAAAAACTGAGAGCTCCCCCTAAGGTCAAGAACATGACAGGGATGTCCACTCTCGCCACTGCTATTCAACATAGTATTAGAAGTCTTAGCCTCTGCAATCAGAGAACACAAAGAAATAAAAGGCATCCAAATCGGCAAGGAGGAAGTCAAATTTTCATTCTTTGCAGACGACATGATACTCCATATGAAAAACCCAAAAGATTCCATCAAAAAACTGCTAGAACTGATCCCCATTTCTCTTTCAATGCACTTATCTCAATAGTATTTCAATAAGTAATTTCCTCAGAAATTACTTACTTATTCCTCCATCCATTCTACAAATATGTACTAAGTTCCTATGAGGTGTCTGACACTCCATTTGACACTGGGACTGGGTGAAGAACAAAGTACACCTTGCTCCTGACTTCATGGCGCTTGTAGTCTAGTATATAACATCTTCTACACTTTTAAGTTCTATGAAAGGAGGAGCTCTGTCTTATTCCATTCCTGCATCCCATAGGATTTAGCTAAATAAAAGAGTGAAGAAATAAATATAGAAATTAATGAATAAGTGGGTGAGTTCTATTTGGAATGTTTATTTAAACTTTTTTGAAATTTTTAAAAATTTATTTTAATTTCTAATTTTTGTTTTTACACTTTGATGATTTCTCACAAGGCAAACCATAGGTATCTACTGCCTGTTCAGGAAATAGATCATTGCCAGCTTTCCAGAAATTGCCTTTGTGCCTCTTTCAAAGTGCTATTCTCTCTCTCCTATGAAAATACCACTATTCTTACTTTTTATGTTAATTACTTCCTTGATTTCCCTTTTAATTTGACCACATACACATCTGTGCCCAAACACTATAATTTAATTGTTCCCATTAAAAGCTTTTTTATTGTTTATTTTTTCCAGACTCATTGAGATATAATTGACCTACAACTCTGTGTAAGTTTAAGATGTAGAATTTGATAACTTGGTATACATATATATTGTGAAATGATTACCACAGTAAGGTTTATATATCCACTATTTCATATAGTTGCCTTTTGTGTGGGGGGGGGTACTTAAAATCTGCACTTTTAGCAACTTTAAAATACACAACTCTTGTGTACTGTTGTATATTTTAAACAATACAATGACAATAACAATACAGTATTGTTAGCTATAGTCATCATGCTGAACATTATATCCCTAGAACTTACTCATCTTAATAACTGGAAATTTATACATTTTGACCAACTTCTCCCCATTTCTCTCCACCACCCCCGCCACAGCCCCTGGAAACCACCAATCTACTCTTGGTTTCTAGGAGTTTGGCTTTTTTAGATTCCATATATAAGCAAGATCACATAGTAGTTGTATTCTCTTTTTTTCACTCAGCGTAATACCCTCAAGCTTAATCCATGTTGTCACAAATGGAAGGATTTCCTTCTTTTGTATGGCTCAGTAATATTCCATTGGGTGTATAGATACCATTTTTTTTTTTTTACCCTTTCATCTGGTGACAACACTTAGGTTGTTTCCATATCTTTGCTATGGTGAATAATGCCACAATGAACATCAAGGTAACTCATATGGCCCTTGAGAGGATTAACTGACACAAAAGCATCCGAGTACTTTATTTTTTGTTTGGTTTTTTTTGTTTGTTTTGTTTTAGTTTGGTTTGGTTTTCCATTCTATAAACCTTTTTTTTATTATTTAAATCCCAATTAGTTAACATATACAGTAATAATGATTTTAGGAATAGAATTTAGTGATTCATCACTTGCATCTGAGCACTTTAAATGCCTGACACGTAGTATATACTCAACATATGTTACCTATTATGATTGCCAACTATGTCCATTCAATGCTGTCTGTGTCCATATGAATTTCAGATGTTTGAGAACAGGCTGACATGAGAGCTGATAAGAATGTCCCATTTCTGTTTCTAGGGAAATGAATGACTTGTGTTGTTTCCAGAATGGAGAGAGCATACATAAAAGGGAAAATATCTATCCAAGTTGCATACTAAGAACAGTTAGAGAGTTATCGGTTAGATCAAGAAAGAAAACAAAACAGAATATTTAAACACACTATAATCCCTACAAATCCATAATAAACTCAGAGCAACCACAGAGAAAAAAAATGGGCAAGGATATAGTTGGAAAACTCAAAGAAGAGAAACCCTAAAACTGTCAAAAACAATACAAAAAAAGTTCCCTCGGAAATTAGAAAAATAAAAAGTAAAGCTACAATAAAGTATTGTTTCTTTTTCCATCATCAGACTGGGAGACAGTAAAGAGTTTGCATACAGTGTGTTAGGCTGTGTGGAAAAGGACACTTTCATATGCCCTTGGAGGCTGTATAAGTTGGCTGCAGCTTTTTGAAGGACAATCTTATAGTACCAACTGAAATTAAAAATTCACATATACTTTCATCTAGCACTTCCATTTCTAGAAAAATATATGTACACAAAGATATCTGTAAAGGAATGTCCATGTAGCATTGCTTTTTTAATAGTGCCCCCAAAAATGAGATACATGGCATGAGTAAAGACTACAATAATTTGTGGTCCATCTAATAATGTATTAAATATTTTTTTTAAATAACGAGGTAATGGAGTACCTGGGTGGCTCAATCAGTAAGTGTCCGACTTTGGTTTAGGTCATGATCTTGGAATCCGTGGGTTCAAGCCCCATGTTGGGCTCTGTGCTGATGGCACAGAGCCTGAAGCCTGCTTCTGCTTCTGTGTCTCCCTCTCTCTCTGCCCCTCCCCTGCTCACACTCTGCCTGTCTCTCTCTCTCAAAAGTAAACATTTAAAAACTCTTTTAAATAACAACAACAAGGTAGGTCCGATGGTGACATAGAACATCTAGGATATATTGATGAGAGAAACAAAGAAAGTTCAAGAACAAATGATCCCTTTTGTAAAAACAAAATTGTACATATGTGCATAGGAAAGTGTTTGGATGGGTACATGTCAAAACATTAATAGCAATTACTCCTAGACTCTCATTTTTCACCTGATACATCATTCACTGCTAAATATTTTTGAATAAGAGTGTACCATTTAAATGAAATATAAAACAAGAGGCTACATTTTTAAGTATTCAGGGTAGTGAGACACCCCATCCATGCCTTGACCATATCTAAGTTTTTGTGGGCTTTCTTCTCAGAGTCCAATTTTGGAGCCCTTGTAAGAGAACCTCATGTCCAGGCTGATCTCTCAGGTCCTGGCCACTCTCCCAGGATCATATGCCAAACCACAGGCAGTCACTGATGCTAATATTGGAAGAACTGCCTTGTTAGCCCCATTCCCCAGAGATGGCAGCAAATTTGGACGATGACACACTTGGGGCTCTGTGCCAGTGAGAACCATGGAATCATGTAGAAGCATGGATAAAATCTTCCAGTCCCTTTCCCAGACATGCCTTCCTGCCCCTGGCCAGCAGAAGAACCCCCACAAGGCTGGCTGCTCTTCCTCTTCAACTCCTTCCTGATGCCTTCCTCTCTTCTAGGTTGGGCAACTTCCTCTCTCCTCCCGGGGTGGATAGCTCTGTGCCACTGTCAGAACAAGACATCATGACACATGCTGCCTGAGGGAGGAAGGAAGTGCCAAGCCCAACCGACTCCCGTCCAGTCAGAGGCTCCCAATAAGGTGAGTCTCTGCACTCGGGACTGCATACCCAACAGCGGTTTCTGAGCAGTTCAGGCAATTCCTCTCTAGGCTCTCTGCAATTTCTGGAGGGATGAGCACCTTTCCCAAACTGGATCCTTTGCAGTGGTGTGCACATCATGAGGTTTGTCTTTGACTCTCTTTCTTCTCTTTTTCTCTTTCTTTCCTTTCATAGTGCCTCTTCCTTATGCCACCCTCACACATGCTAGGTCTTCATGGACTCTCCCTTCCCTTATGAAAACCTAGCCACAAACAAACAAACACAAAGAGCCCAAATGATTTACACAGTCAAGAGTATTTCCTTTCAGGGAAATTTTCCTGAGTCAAAGAGAAAATATGTGATAGAATGCCAGAAAGTTTCAATCACTTGGGGAGGTATTCATGGGTAGTCAGGATTGGATGATCCTACAGTGAACCCCTGGACATGGTCATCATCTTTGTCTTCTCTTAAAAATGGACCAAGACTTTTCTTTCCACTTCTAGGAACTAATGATCAAACTGAGAAACTCAGAAAATAAAGTAAGTCCTGTTATCCAGGTGCTTCTTCTATTTATAAAGGTCACTTTGGAAAGAGGCAACTCTTATTATCCAGAAAGTTTGTGATCTGTCAGGAGTTGTGGGGACCTCTTCTGTGATAGAATTCCTACAGGAGTTTAAAAGAAACAACTCTGCACTGTTTCATAGGACTTGTTAACAGGGCTTCTATGTCCATGGTCCCTTCTGCTGGTTGTTGTTGTTGTTGTTGTTGTTGTTGTTGTTGTTGTTGTTGTTTTACAAAGGCTCTGTATTGAAAGCAGGTATTACTTTTTCCATTTCCCAGATGAAGAAACTGGGGAACCCAAAATGAGGTGATTTTCCTAAGGTCTCCAGAAAAATTTTCATGGCCAATCTGGGACCAAAGCCAAAATCTTGGTTCCTGGATTAAGACCATTTTCACACACTACACTACTTTTTCTCCATCCACATCCTTTTAAAAAGCAAGTCATGGGGTGCCCAAGTGGCTCCATTCATTAAGCTTCCAACTCTTGATTTTTGTTCAGGTCATGATCTCATGGTTTGTGAGATCAAACCCCACATCAGGCTCCGTGCTGACAGCAGAGAGCCTGCTTGGGATTCTCTCCCTTTCTCTTTGCCCCTCCCCCTCTTGTTCATTTTCTCTCTCTCTCTCTCTCTCTCTCTCTCTCTCTCTCTCTCTCTCAAAATAAATAAACTAAAAAAAAACAAGTTTCTTCTCTAGTAGTTCTGCATTCCTGGCTTCCCACCCCCTTCCACACCACATTATTCTCCTCTGACCATAGGGAGCCGATATGCTGCACTATTCGTCAGGCAGGATAATCTCCAGGAGCTATAAGGAAAATGAGGAGGACTCCAAGGTTCAGGGCAGCCCACCTTCCAACTGCTTCTGGGGCTTTCTCCATTCTTATGAGCAGCTTTGCCACAGGAGCTTTATGGGCATTACCCCAGGTAGCAGCCATAGCCTGCTAACTGTCCAGTAGAGACCATTCCCTTCTTACAGCCTCCCTGAGAGGAACTGAGAGGAAACATCTCACATTTCCTAAACCATAAACTCAGGGCCACCTGCTCCTATTTGGAGGGTCCAGTTACAGTGACAGACTAGTTAGGTGATGGAAGTGCAGGATCAGAATAAAACATAGATCCTAAATGGGTGAGCTGGGACAGAAAGAGCATTACTTCTGAGTTAGCTCTGTGATCCAACCCTATGTTTAGTGGCCCTGGGGACATTAATCCATCCTTCTGGTTCTTAACTTAATGATCTGAAAATGAGAATAATATCTATTCTCCAATTCTAAAATGGGAATTAAACTAGAAAAGAAACGTGGTAGACACCCATCACTGGCCAAAGTCACAAGATAGCACAGTGGGAAAGGAAGAAACAAAGAGAAACATAGAAACTGGAATAGTTAGGGAATGTTTAAGAGATAGCATAGCCCAGTGGTTAAGAGCATGGACATTGAGGATAGATGGAACTGAATTCAAATTCCAGTTCTACCATTTATTAACTCTGTGACTTCGAGGATGTCACAGAACCCCTTTGAGCTTCAATGTTTTCATCTATAAAATGGAAATAATAATACCTATGTCACATAATTTCTGTGGTCACCAAATGAAAAGCACATAGGTAAAGCTCTTAGAACAATACCTGGTTTATAGAAAGGGCTCAATACATGAGTGGCTACAACTTTTAGATCTCATGCATCATCATTCCATAATGAAACCAATTCAGAATAAGTCTATAGCATATTATGAATTTCCACATTGTTATAATTGAAAAGTCTTATGTTCACTCTCTTGAGTAGTATCATGGTGACATCCTTTAGTTAGAAATATAAAAGCAGATAGGCCAGCGGAGGTGAATAAATCCATTTCTAAGGGGCAAGAAGCTAAGTAAACCAAGTGGGCAGTGTGATGTAGTTGGACATTTGGAGAACTCAAGGTATCCAGACATAAGGTGACCACTTAACACTGAGTTATGCTCAGCAAGTCACTTCCCTAAGCTTTGGTTCCTCATCTGTGAGATGCAAATAGTGACTGTTGCAGCTGAAGTGTCTCAGAATAGCTCTGATGATTATATGAGATAATGTATGTACAATTGCCTTACAGAGAGGCTGTTCTTAATTAGTTCATACTTTTTCTCCCAATAGTCTAATTGTGAAGTTTAAGATTTCTTGGGTTTAGACATAGACACAGCTCATTTGTGCACTGCCAACTCTGATTTCCTCCCCAAAAGCTATGGTTTATGACCATCCCAGATCATTATGACAACCCTGTGAAGAAAGGCCGGACACACAGCATTTGCTTAGTTCTGGGAACCAAATTTTAATGACAGTGACAGTGTGGAGTAGGTTTGCTGTAAAGAGACCTGGATGACAGAAACACTCACTCCCAGAAAAACCTGGAGACCAGTAGAACAGGACTGAAAAATTGATAAGCTTAATTGCCAGCATTTACTGAGCACTTACCAAGAACCAGGAACTCTCACCTCATCCTCATAAACACAACTTCATGAGTGATGTGCTGTTAACACCCCCATTTTAGAGATGAGGAAACTGAGGTTCAAAGAGGATAAGTGACTTTCTCAAGATCATAAGGCTATTAAATGAAAGATCCGGGATCCCAGGCCAGTGTCTGGGCTTTTCACCACTGCACCGTCTGCCTTTTTTGACTGATGTTTAGATTTCTTAAGGGCTTTCATGTTGAAGAATAAACTTGTTCTGTGAGATTCCAAAGGGCCAACACTGTCCAAGTAATAGGACTGAAACTAGTGTTACATATTATCAAAAATTATTTTTAATGGTGTGCTGACAATTAGATTAAGTCTCCTTCAGTTTTTTTGAGAGCAAAAGATTGGAAATCCCTTATCTAAAAAAAAGGATTTGCTATTGGATTAAAGTCATTCATTTTATTCATATTCTGATTGTTCCTTCATTTGACTTCTTTGAGGTTTTCTATCTTGAGTCAGTGCATCTAGTAAGATTTGGGATGAATGAAAATATGTCTTTCATTTGTTAGGCAAAAGACAGAATAATGCATAAGGTTCAAGTCATCTTGATGACAAAATGATTTCAGAAAAGAGAAACATAGAAGCTGAGAATCTGGAAACTGTTTCTCCTGAAACGTGTCTGTATATTCTTTGAGAAGTCTTTGGGTACCACCAGGGATACGCATTCCTCAAAATAGAAACTGTTGGACCAAATGACTTATGAAACCCTTTTAGCAGGTGGATTTCTCAGTTATGTAGCCCATCAAGAGGTCTTATTACCATGTATAAGGTGCCTTGGTTTTAATTTGAGGAGTCATGTTATATGGTATCATTAGCATAGTCTTTGGAGCCCAATAAACATGACTTTAAATTCAGATTTTTCCCTTTGTGGGCAAAACAAAACAAAACAAACAAACAAAAAAGGTTAAACTTTCCATGCCTTAGTTTTCTAATTCTTAAAACTGGTGAATCTGTACAATTTGTAGTAGTGGTGATGTTGATGATAATGAAAAATCCACACCTCGTTATTTTGGAAAAGAATTAAGTCCTTGATCTGTCTATCAACACCGTGTGTAGTTTATATTGGAGCACAAAAGTGATAGTAACTAAGCGGGTTTCTCAAATGTTCAAATCTATAAAAAGAATCCTTTTTTAGAAAACAGTACAGAGCTTCATAAAAAAATAAGATTATAACTACTATATGGTAGTTATAATCTGGGCCCCCAGGCCTGAGGCCCAGTACTATCAGTACTATAGGGTCCAGCAATTCCACTTCTGGGTATTTATTCACAGAAAACAAAAATACTAAATTCAAAAAAATGTATGTACACTTATGTTCACTGCAGCATTATTTACAATAGCCATGACATGAAAACAGCCTAAATGTCCATGGATGAATGAATGGCTTAAGATGTGGCATGTACACACACACACACACACACACACACACACACACACACACACGAATGCTATCCAGCCATAAAAAAAGGAATGAAAACTTGCCATTTGCAATGACATGGATGGACCTTAAGGGCATTATTCTAAGTGAAATAAATCAGATAGAGAAAAACAAATACATATGATCTCACTTATATGAGGAATATAAAGAAGAAAAAAAAACCTCATAGATGCAGAGAACAGAGTGGTGGCTGCCAGAGGCAGAGGGCAGGAAGTGGGTGAAATGGGTGAACGGAGTTCAAAGGTACAGACTCACAGTTAAAAAATGAATAAGTCATGAAAATGTAATGTACAGCATTTTTAGCATAGTTCATAATATTGTACTGCATTATTTGAAAGTTGCTAAGAGAGTATATCTTAAAAGTCTTCATCACAAGAAAAAGAACTTGTAATTATGTATGGGGATGGGCATTAACTAGAATTATTGTGGCAACCATTTTGCAGTTTATACAAATATTGAATCATTATGGTGTATACCTGAAACTAATATAATATTATATGCCAATTATATACCTCAATAAAAAAATAATAATCCTGTTTGTTCTTATGGCAACAGATGGTCAATAACAGCTGGACCAGTGTATCCCATTTTGTTCTCTTGGGCATATCTACCCACCTGGAAGAGCAGATCCCACTCTTTCTTCTTTTTCTACTGATGTATGCAATCAACATTTTTGGGAACTTTGCCATCATCACATTGATTATCTCTACTCCACGTCTCCACACCCCCATGTACATCTTCCTCAGTAATTTGGCTTTGGCAGACATCTGTTTCACCTCCACCACGGTCCCCAAGATGCTACAGAACATTTTCTCGCCTACAAAGGCCATTTCCTACATGGGCTGCTTAGTCCAGACCTATTTCTTCATTTGCTTTGCAGCCATGGAAAACTTCCTTCTGGCTGTGATGGCCTATGATAGATACATCGCTATCTGCTACCCTTTCCGCTACCCTACGATCTTGACCAGAATGCTGTGTTCACAGATGGTGGCTCTGTGCCATATCCTCTCCCATCTTCATGCCCTGCTGCACACCTTTCTTATGGGCCGATTAATCTTCTGTGCAGATAACAAGATCCCCCATTTCTTCTGTGACCTCTACCCTCTGATGAAGATTTCCTGCTCCAGCCCCTACCTCAACACCCTGATGATTCACACGGAGGGTGTTATTGTCATCAATGGAGCTCTGGCTTTCATCATTGCCTCCTATGCCCGCATCATCTCAGTGGTCCTCCAGATCCCCTCGGCCAAGAGCAAATGGAGAGCTTTTTCTACCTGTGGCTCCCACCTCACTGTGGTGTCTATCTTCTATGGCACACTCACATGGGTCTACTTCCGGCCCCTTACCAGCTATTCAGTGACTGAGGGTCGCATTCTGACAGTCATGTACACAGTGGTGACCCCCATGCTGAACCCCTTCATTTACAGCCTGAGGAATGGGGATGTCAAGGGAGCCTTCAGAAAATGGGTGAGCAGAATGTGGACTTCTTCCTTTAGATAAAAACCCAAAACACAGTTCCCAGTTTTATCTATGATTCTGGGGAAACAGTTTTGCCCTTCGCGTATCTGTTTCCTTTAGAACTTCTCAGAAATATCTAAATTAGGAACATATTATGGATTTTACCATTGAATATTATCCTGAACTGTCCCTTAATTCCAAAGCATGTGAAACTATGTATTTAGTGTAAGCCACTTGTGTAACTTTAATTATAATTGAGAATGTTTTCTGGGTCTGCCATTAAACAACAAGGTTGTAACATTCTTAGATGCAGGCAACAGAAACCAATTCTGGTTGATTCATGGAGGAAATGAGTTTATTAAAAGAGTATGTGAAACTCATGAATTTCCAAGAAGGCTAAGCAACCGGGCTCAATAAAATAAACAAGACTAAGAAAGATCATATGGTCATAACCACAATCAAAATCATTTCCTAGAATTGGTCTGATGAGGTCACTGCTGTAGACTCTTTTCACTGCCGCGTATATCATCAACAACACTATCAGTACTAGCCATTTGCATAACCCCTGGAGGCCTGACAACCAGATGTGACAACCTCCAGAAAGAACTGCTCACTTCTTGTTCTTTGTAACAACACATTTAGATTCAAAATAAGGTGGTCCATGTGGCTGGCCAAGACTTGGTCATGGCGTCCATGCTCTAGTTCTCAAGGAAACTGGGCAAGCAATATTACTGCTTTCATTATCTGTAAGTGGGTGAGAGGTTCTACCTCCCACCAAGACAAATGAAATGGTGGAACTACTCCAGTATGGGAAGAGAGACATAATGACAAATATCTACTATTTAGGGTCAGGAATTAAGCACTGTCACAGCTCTCCAACGTGCATTTTCTTAACCTTTATTAGCTGCACCATTCAGGGATAACTTAAACTCTTTTTGTCTCAGCATGCTCCTAATCTTCTCTGTAGCTGATTTGTGGAACTTGCCTATATTACTGGGCATTTGCCAACTAATCAGTGCTAGAAATGAGAAATGGGTCCGAGAGCTAAGATGTCTATTAAAATGTCAATTCTTTGGTTTCATGGGCGTTTCCAGTTTCTTTCTGAAAGGAAAAGGTGAGAAGGACCTCCCAGGACATGGGGCAGAAATTACATGATTTATAGGCCATCAGACTGTAGAAAGTTTTATTGTAGGATATGAGCAGTTATAGCACTGAATTGAGAAGGAGCTAACATTGTGGTAATTTTGTGTAATGGGATAGAAGAATGGTTTCTTGGAACCTATATGTAAGTATTGGTCACCAATGAAACTGGTTTGAGGAGCTAAACTCCTTGAGTCTTTGACTGCATCAGGATAATAAATTCTTCCAAGGTAAAGAGGGCCCTCACACTTATAAAATGATAATAACAGAGAAATGAAACCAACTTTTGATTACTTAACTCTGGTTCTTCACACTTTCCAGGAAGTACCTAACATATCCAATATTTTTCTTCTGGATTATATTGTTTTCTTTTACTTTGTCTTTCCTGCCTCCTTGGCCTACCTTCCTCCTTTCTGTGTCTTTAGGTGGCCGTTCCATGGCTGATCTCCTTTATGCTTTACCAAATGATTTGCATCACCTGTTAGCACAGTAGCCTCTTCTAAGAAGCCCCAAATGCCCCTATGGAAAGAACTTTCTTCAGGTAAAGAAATGGACAAGAGAGTAAATTAATACATTAATAATTGAAGAACTGGAAAATGCTATGGAAAAATTTTGTATTTAGATAATACACTTCCACTTCTAGGAGTTTATCTCACATAATGGATATATATAATGAATAAATATATTTTATGTTCAATACACTTTTGTTTATGATAGTGAAAAATTAGAAATATTATTCATGCATACTAATGGAATTCTGGTTCATTTTGTTTGGTAGTTAGATAGACAGTATTATCTGTTCACCATTCTTCCTTCCTTTTCTTTCTTTGTCATGGCTTTTCTGGGGCAGAATCCACATCTCCATCCCATTGACTTTGGGCTGGCTTTAGCTAGCAGTTTATGAACAGGCATAGCAAATGCTGCTTCCAATAAAAAGCTTTGAAAGGATTTAGATAATTTGGTTTGCCCTCTTGAGCTCTGGCATTCACCATGAGATAAAAAGCTCATCTCTCATGTAGCTAAAGCTCCTTAGCTTTAGTCTCAGAATGTGAAACACATAGAGCAGACCTGAACTTGACCCAGGACTGATGCACGGTTGCCTCTTCTAACCTGCAAATTTTTGACCAAGGAATAAATATCTATTGTTATAAGCCACTGAGGTTTGGGGAATGTCTCTTCTTCAGTACTTTGAAGGAAATTTCAACCAATACATTACACACATACCATGAACTGCTGTGCAGTCAATAAAAAGAATAAGGCAGATTAATTCCTGGCCTTACTCTCAGATCATCAATAACCTTTAGGTACATACAGATATCCAAACCATTAACCACCAGCAGTTTGTTCTTTTCTCCCATTATTTTTTCACTTGTATGCTATTGATGATGATGATGGTGATGATGATGATGGTGATGATGATATACACACATATGGTGCTCATGAGCTGGTCGTTATTATGAGTGCTTTACACATATTTTATTCATAAAATCCTTTCAACAACCCTAAATTATAGATACAATTTCTCTCTTCTTTACAGATGGGTAACTGAGGCAGAGGGTAGTTGAATCATTGTGAAAGATCATTCTAGTGTAAGCCCTATAGTTGGCTTTTCTTTCTGTAATGCAAGTGCCTGACTTAACTTTGATTTTGGAGGGATCCATTTTAATTTTTTTTTTCAACGTTTTATTTTATTTTTTTTGGGACAGAGAGAGACAGAGCATGAACGGGGGAGGGGCAGAGAGAGAGGGAGACACAGAATCGGAAACAGGCTCCAGGCTCCGAGCCATCAGCCCAGAGCCCGACGCGGGGCTCGAACTCACGGACCGCGAGACCGTGACCTGGCTGAAGTCCGACGCTTAACCGACTGCGCCACCCAGGCGCCCCAAGAGGGATCCATTTTAAAGGCTATCTCAAATAAGTACATTGCCAGCCACACTCCCTGCCACTTTATATCCACCCACACACACACAGAATGCTCATTTGTTTTAGAGATCTTGATTGATTTAAATTAACTGACTATTTGGGCTGTTTGTTTTTTTCTCATCCCACACTTTAAACTCCTGCTCTTATGTTTTAAATCTGCCCACAAAGTGAACTTGTGAAACCCTAGGCCCCTCATTTTACCTCGATAAAAACAGAACACCAAGCCCAAGCTCTCTCACGCTCCCTTTCTACCTGTGAACCTGCTGTGTGCTCCTAGGTATGCTGTATGCTTTCCAGGACCTGTGAGTAATAAACCTTTTTTTTTTCAAAGTTTCCCAGTGCTTATTACTGAGGCCTCTTGCAATTTATAGTAAGAACCACAGGGGTAGGTCCAGCTACAACACTGGTTATCAACAGCCTGAGAAAATAATTACACAGCAAGTAATGACAAAAGTGGGATTCTAATTCATAGTATCTGGCTCCAGAATTCATCCCCTTAAACACTATCCTACACCATCTTCAAGAAAGCCCATTAGCATTTCTCTTGGGTTTCTGTACTCTGTTTCATGCTGACCTCTTCAAGGAGAATCATTTCTGGAAGATAATATGTTTGCACAAAAGAGCTACTTACTTCTATTGTGTCAGTGTAATTATAAATACTGTACTCTTTATCTCCCAAAGGTGTGTGTTTCTTTACACCAACACTTAACTATCTGAAAAGGAAATCAAGAAAACAATCCCGTTTGCAACAGCATCAAAAAGAATAAAATATTTAGGAATAAATTTAACCAAGGAGTTGAAAGATATGTACACTACAAATGGTAAAATGCTGATGAAATAAATTAAAGCAGACACAAATAAATAGAAAGATATACCATGTGCATGGATTGGAAGAATTAATATTGCTAAAATACCAATACTACCCAAGGGGATATTCAGATTCAACACAATCCCTATAAAAATTTCAAAGGCATTTTTCACAGAAAAACATTCTAAAATACTTATGGAACAAGAGAAGACCCCAAATAGCCAAAGCAATCTTGATAAAGAACAAAGCTGGAGACATCATATTTCCTAATTTTAAACTGTATTACAAAGCTACAGTAATCAAAAACAGTATGGTACTAGCATAAAAACAGACACATAGGCCAATGAAAAGAATAGAGAGCCCAGAATTAAGCCCAAGCACAAATAGTCAACTACTCTTTGACAAAGGCACCAAGAACACACAAAGGAAAAAGGACAGTCTTTTGAATGCATGATGTTGGATAACCTGGATATCCATATTCAAAAGAATGAAACCTGACCCCTACATTACACCAGTCACAAAAATTAACTTGAAATAGATTAAAGATTTGAAATGTAAGACATGAAACCATAAAACTCCTAGAGGAAAACATAGAGAAAAACCTTCTTGACATTGATCTTGGTAATCTTTTTTAAAAAAATTTTTAATGTTTATTTATTTTTGAGAGAGAGAAAGAGAGACAGAGTATGAGTAGGGGAGAGGCAGAGAGGGAGATACAGAATCTGAAGCAGACTCCAGGCTCTAAGTTGTCAGCACAGGGCCTGATGTGGGGCTCAAACTCACAAACCACGAGATCATGACCTGAGCCAAAGTCAGACACTTAACCAACTGAGCCACCCAGGTGCCCCTTGGCAACCTTTTTTTTTCAATATGTCATTAAAAGAATGGGCAAAAAAATCAAAAGCTGACAAACAGGATTTCATGAACTAAAAAGTATCTGCACAGCAAAAGAAAGAATCAACAAAATGAAAAGGCAATGTATGGAATGGAAGAAGACAATGGCAAACCATATATTTGATAAGGGGTTACTATCCAAAGTATATAAGGAACTCATACAATTCAATAGCAAAAACAAAGCAAATGAAACCATATATTCCTATTAAAATGAACAAAGGACCACAATAGACATTTTCCCAAAGAAGACATACAAGTGACTAACAGGTATATGAAAAAGTGCTCAATATCACTAATCATCAGGGAAATGCAAATCAAACCACAATAAGATATCACCTCACACCCATTGCAATGGCTATTATCAAAAAGATAAGAAATAATAAGTGTTGGCAAGGATGAGGAGAAACTGAAACTCTTCTACACTGTTGATGGGAATGTAAAATGATACAGCTGCTATGGAAAACACAGTATGAAAAGTTCCTCAAAAATTTAAAAATAGACCTACCACTGATCCAGCAATTCCATTTCCAGGTATACACACAAAGGAAAGAAACTAGTGCCTAGAAGAGATATCTGCACTCCCATGTTCATTGCAGCATCATTGACAATAGTCAAGATATGGAAACCAACTATGTGTCTGTCAACAGATGAATGGATAAAGAAATTTGGGTATGTATATACAACGGAATATTATTCAGGTTTAAAAGATTATATCTAGTCATTTGCAACAACATGGATGAACTTGGAGGACCTTATGCTAAGTGAAATAAGCCAGACATAGAAAGGAAACAAAACTGCATGATATCTCCTAATCTAAAAGAATCAAATACTTAAGAAGCAGACAGTAGAACAGAAGTTACCAGTGGCAGAGAGTTGGGGGAAATGGGGAGACATTGCTTAAAGATACAAAGTTGCAGTTGTGTAGGATAAGTATGAAGTCTAGAGATCTAATGTACAGCATGATAAACACAGTTAATAATATTGCACTGCCTATTGAAAATTTGCTAAGAGATTGGATTCCAGGTGCACTTAGCACACACACACAAATGGTAACTGTGTGAGGAGACGATATGTTAATTAGCTTGACTGAAGTAATCACATCACTATGTATGTCTGTACAAAACCATCATGTTGTACACCTTAAATATATAAAATTCTTATTTAAAAAATAAAATAAATAAAATAAAAAATCTAGTGTTCCTTCCTCACTCCTTGATGACTTCAGCATCTGATTCTCTGTCTCCACCACTATTTAATTCTCACATTTGGAAATACCAATATCCATACAAATGGTTTATCTAGCAACTTGGATTCTCCATTCCTACCCTGTTTAGCTCCAGCAATCTTTTCCTTCCCCTCATCTCAGCCACCCACTCATATGGTTATATCTTAGACTTTGCTATTACAAGCTCTTTCACCTGACTTAATTCAGATCTCCAACTCCATCCATTCTCTGACACTGCTGAGACTACCATTGCTTGAGATTGTTTTTCATTATCCATCACTTCATTCATGCTCTTCTTTCCCACCTTAACAAGAATATATTTTATGGTCCAGAACTGTAACCATCTTCTTGCAAACACCCTTAGTTCTATCGTCTTATTTTGCTCTACCTGGCAAAATTCCAGCCCTAGGTAAACCCAACATTTTGTTTTGATGACCTGAATATAGTTGGAGAACATCACCCAATCATGCTGATTTAATATTAAGCTTCTGAACAAAACACCAATATTGGCAGAGTTGGGGCTTACCATAACATCTCCTAGAACTTCACTTTCCCAAACTCTAGCATATTCCACACATTTCTTTCCACAATTCTCTAAAACAACCCTGCTCCCACTACTCTCTATTGAAGTCTCTTCAAATACATGACATCTTCCTGCCATCAAATCCATCAGCCCACCTACATCTGAACCCACCATGTATGCTGACTTCCTTTTTGTTAGAGGGGGAAATGTGGCTCAGCCCCTTGATAAAATCATCCCCTATGATTTGATATGAATCCTCTTTTGAGGCCTTTATTCTTGCAATTAAATACTTTCTCTCTTAAATTACTAATTTTTAATTACATACTGGATCATTTCTATCAGCAAGCAAACAAGCTTAATATCTTTATCCTTCACAAAAATTAAGAAGAAATTCTCCCTTGACTCATGTCCTTCTCAAACTACACACCACTTTTTGTCTACCTTCTCAAAAAAACCAAAACAAAACAAAACAAAAAAACTATACTTCAGAAGTATCTATCATCACAGCCTCCACTCTCAGTTGCAATTTTATCATAAAAGGAATGTAATTAGAATTTTTCCCTTAACACTTCACTTAAGTACTCTGATTTTCAAAGTTTCCAGTAATCTATATCTTGCCAAATCTAATAATCAACTATGTTTCCTTTAATGACCTCTTAACTACATTTGAGTGAGTGAGACTCCTGTATTCTGGATATACACTTTCCTAGGATTATTACGTACTAAATTACCTGCCTTCTTTCTACTAATGGCCACTTGTCAGTTTCCTTTCCTACCTCTACTCCCAGACCTTTAAATTTTTATGTTTTTATTTATTGAGAGAGAGAGAGAGAGAGGGAGAGAGAGAGAAAGAGACAGTGCAACCAGGGGAGGGACAGAGAGAGAGGGAGACACAGAATCTGAAGCAGGCTCCAGGCTCCAAGCCAGCTGTCAGCACAGAGCCTGACACAGGACTTGAACTCACAAACTGTGAGATCATGACCTGAGCCAAAGTTGGACGCTTAACCGACTGAGCCACCCAGGCACCCCTGAGTTCCACTCCCAGGCCTTTAAATCTTTAGGTGTGCACCCATCTCAGGGCTCTTCTCTTTTCTATATTCTCTTACTATGTGATTCTATCCAGTGCTATGGCTTGAAATACAATCTACATTTGGTTGTGACATTTCTATCTCAAGACAAGATGTCTCCATGAGCCTCAAGAATTATATATTCAACTACCTATGAAATATCTCCACTTGGGTAGAGATCACAAAATTAACATGGCCATACAGACTTAGTGATTTCGCCCCCTCCCAACCGAATCTGCATTACTTCCACCTCCACAGAGACTGTCACATATATTAGAAATTAGCAAAATGATTCCATCCACTTCCACAGTCCATCCTTGATTCTTCTTTTTCCCCTGAAATATTACATCAAGTCTATCAGTGTGTTTAAACAGCTCCACTTACCTTTAGTCCCAAATCAGACCACCTACTTCTGGTGTTAGAGCCACTATGAAGACTCTCCCACCCAGTCTCTATTACCAGTGGCCTAAATTGTATTTTATGAAGTGACATGGACACTCAGATGGAATAATTCAGTCAGTATAAATACTGAACTTCTTATTAGTACTGTGAGTTGAAAATACTGCGAGACTGTAAAATTATTACTGCTTTAAAAGAGGTTTAGCAGCACTTTCAACAGTATCCAAATTATGGAAAGAGCCTAAATGTCCATCAATGATGAATAGGTAAAGAAGATGTGGTTTATATATACAATGGACTACTACTTGGCAATGAGAAAGAATGAAATCTGGCCATTTGCAGCAATGTGCATGGAACTGGAGAGTGTTATGCTAAGTGAAATAAGTCATACAGAGAAAGACAGATACCATATGTTTTCACTCATATGTGGATCTTCAGAAACTTAACAGAAGACCATGGGGGAGGGGAAGGGGGGAAAAAGTTACAGAGAGGGAGGGAGGCAGACCATAAGAGACTCTTGATGACTGAGAACAAACTAAGGGTAGATAGGGGGTTGAGGAGAGGGGAAAGTGGGTGATGATCAGGGAGGAGGGCACTTGTTGGGATGAGCACTGGGTGTTGTATGGAAACCAATTTGACAATAAATTATATTTTAAAAATAAAAATAAATAAAAATAAAAGAGGTTTAGGCTACTCCATGGTCTACTCAAAACTCACTCTCCTGGGTGAAACACCTGTACTCTGAAAACTATAAAACACTGATGAAAGAAATTGAAGATTACACAAATAAATGGAAAGATATTCCATGTTCATGGACTGGGAGAACACATATTGCTAAAATGTTCATGCTACCAAAAGCAATCTATAGATTTAATGCAATCCCTCTAAAAATATCAACAGCATTTTTCAAAGAACTAGAAAAAATAATCCTAAAATTTGTATGAAACTACTTAAGACCCTGACTAGCCAAAGCAATCCTGAGAAAGAAGAACAAAAGTGGAGACATCACAATCCCAGATTTCAAGATATAATACAAAGATGTAGTAATCAAAACAGTACTGGCACAAAAGTAGACATAGATCAATGGAACAGAATAAAGAGCCCAGAAATAAATCCAATATTATATGATTAACTAACCTTTGACAAAGGAGGCAGAATATGCAATGGGAAAAAGTCTCTTCAAGAAACGGTGTTGGGAAACTGGATAGTAGCATGCAAAAGAATGAAACTGGACCACTTTCTTGCACCATACATAAAAATAAACTCAAAATGGATTAAAGACCTAAATGTGAGACCTGAAACCACAGAGATCCTAGATGAGAATGCAGGCAGTAATTTCTCTGACATTGGCCATAGCAACATTTTTCTACATATGGCTCTGAAGGCAAGGGAAACAAAAGCAAAAATTAACTATTGAAACTACGTTAAAATAGAAACCTTTTGCACAGCAAAGAAAACAAGCAATAACACAAAAATACAACCTACTGAATGGGAGAAGAGATATTTGCTAATGATATATCTTATAAGGGGTTAATATCCTAAATATATAAAGAACTTATGCAACTCAACACCAAAAAACCCCACCAATAATCCAATTAAAAAGGGGCAGAAGACATGAACAGACACACCAAAGAAGACATACAGATGGCCAAGAGACACATGAAAAAATGCTCAACATCACTCATCATTAGGAAAATGCAAATCAAATCCACAATGAGATATCACCTCACACTTGTCAAAATGGCTAAAATAAAAAACATGAGAAATAACAGGTGTTGGTGAGGATATGGAGAAAAAGAACCCTTGTGCTGTTGGTGGGAATTCAAACTGGTGTAGCCACTGTGAAAAACACTATGTAGGTTCCTCAAACAATTAAACAGAGAATTACCATATGATCAAGTAAGTCCACTACTTAGTATTTACCCAAAGAAAACAAAATCATGAATTCAAATATATATACATATATATGTATCAGGTTATATATCAGGTTATATATATATATAAACACCCCTATGTTTATTGCAGCATTATTTATAATAGCCAAGATATGGTAGCAACCCAAGTGCCCATTGGTAGATGAATGGATAAAGAATATGTGATACACACACACACCTATACACACACACACACACACACACACACACACACACACACACACACCATGGAATATTACCCAGCCATAAAAAAGAATGAAACCTTGCCATGTTCAACAATGTGGATGGATCTAGAGGGTATAATGCTAAGTGAAATAAGTCAGTCAGAGAAAGACAAAACCATATGATTTCACTCATAAGAAACAAAACAAATGAACAAAGGAAAAAGAGACAAACAAAACAACACGACCCTTAAATATAAAGAACAAGCTGGTGGTTACCAGAGGGGAGATGGGTGGGAGGATGGGTAAAATTGGTGAAGGGGATTAAGAGTACACTTACCATGACAAGCACTGAGTAATGTGTAAAATTGTTGAATCACTATATTGTGCACCTAAAACTAATACAACACTGTAAATTAATTATACTGGAATTATAGATAGATGATAGATAGATAGATAGATAGATAGATAGATACAAAAACACTCTCCTGTATAATGGTATTGTAACTCACTTTGACTTTTCTCTGGAAAACAGTACATGCCACAACATCACTAAAATGATCAAAATTCTGCAAGCCTTACTATGTGTAATAATCTGGTTTAGTAATCCCCTATGCCCTATATTAGATCTGAAAGATGAGAGATTCAGATGTTGAGATCTAAAAACATCTGTTCAGTTCCAATATGATGAGATTCTAGGTCAGTCAATGGGGACCAGAACTATTTATTCATGAACTCAGTTCTTTCTACCAGATCCAAACAAGAGGGAGCCAACAAGGAAGATTATTCCACAGGAATGTGAACCATACAGTTATTAGGAATGTAATCCATATATTTGAGGTATTTTCAAGATAAATCTTAACTCTGTGCTCAGGAGATGTTCTTCCATCTCCCATTTACCTGGGAACCAGGTTGGAAGTTTCTTGAGATGCAGAGTTTCCTGAAAAGCCTTCGCAGAGCTCCCTTAACCTCCTGGTTCCTCAGGCTGTAGATCAGTGGGTTTAGCATAGGAGTAACTACTGTGTAAAACATGGTGACTTGGCGATCCTGGTCCAAGTCATAGCTGGAGGATGGCCGGAGATACATGTAGATCACAGAGCCATACAGGAGCAGCACAACCAGAATGTGGGAGCTACATGTGGACAGGGCTTTGCGCAGGGCAGCAACTGAATGCGTGCGAGCTATGGCAAAGGCAATGCGGGCATAGGAACCTAAAATGAAGAAGAAGGGGCTGACCACCACAGCTACGCCCTCAGTAAATATTAGCATTTCATTGACCACTGGTCGGGTGCAGGAGAGTTTTAACAAGGGTGTGATGTCACAGAAGAAATGGGTGACCTGGTTGCCACAAAAGGTTAAGCGGGTGACCAACACACTATAAAGCAGGCTGTTGAGGCTGACAACCACCCACGAGGTCAAGGTTATACGCAGACAGAGGCCACGGCTGATGATGGCAGAGTATCTTAATGGGTCACAGATGGCAACATAGCGGTCATAGGCCATGGCAGCCAGCAAGTGGCCTTCCATGCTGCCCACAGCCATAAAACAGAAGAGCTGGATCATGCAGCAATTAAAGGAGATGATTCTATTCACAGACAGTGTGTGCACCAGCATCTGGGGAACAGTGATGGTTGTCAGAAACATGTCAATAAAGGAAAGCTGACTGAGCAGGAAATACATTGGAGTCTGAAGCTTGGGGTCTGAGAGGGCAACAATTATTAATAGGGCATTGCCCATAAGTGCCACCAGGTACATGGCAAGGACAATCCCAAAAATAACTGGCTGCATCTCTGCCCAGCTGGACAGGCCCAATAAGAAAAATTCAGTTACTTCTGTCCTGTTTCTAGTGGCCATAACACATGATCTATAACACCTGCAAAGAGCAAGTGTTAGTATCAAATAATGCTGAAATCTACTCTGAGATAGGTGCACGCATGCCCCTAGTTTCCAAAAGAGTTTTTTCCTTCATTTATTTCCCTTGTCATTATCTTTCTATGTATCCACTGGAGTACCCACCCGCTCTTTAGTTTATTCCAGGTTCATTTACTATTTTATAATCTCTCAATGTGATATATATTAAGGGCATCAGGATAAATCACACATGGTTCCTGCATTTTCAAAATTCCCTGTATAACAAACAAGGGATCACTAAACACAAAATTTCTTTGGCGTTTGCTCTGTGCTAAACAGCATACTAAATATCATACATTTAATTGTCACAACAATCCCGTATGGTACAAACTACTTTTATATTACAGACAAGAAAACTAAAGCAAAGAAACTACTTTGTTGAAGGTCTTATAGGAGCTGGGAATCAAAACCTTGACTCAACCCTGTATAGTTTTATTAGACACAAGCACCACATTTCGCTGATTGTCAGAGTTGGAAAGAAAACAAAACTTATGTCAAGACTCCAGGCAAATGTCTGAGTCTCTACATCTCTGATGGGGCACTGGAGTGAAGATCTGGTCCTAACTTTGTATGTCCAGAAGCTATTGTTCTTTTGTAGGGGAGTTCTTCTTCCATTAAGTCAATTGAACTTACCTGGGATGAGAGTAGAAATGGTTAATAACATCGTTGCTTTTATTAATGATTAATTTTCAATAAATAATGTAAACTGCCAGTGGATGGGAGTGTTTCTTTCCAGTTAAGGTTTTCCCTATAGGCAGATGTACATGGTACACCAAAGAGGTAACATTTTGGGACTACTATATGGATAAGGATATTTTGATGAAATACTGTATTTCTTCATGAATGTGAGAAAAATTGTTTTAAAATAGTAAGGTATAAAAGAACATACAATAAAAAGCATCAGTCTCTGACCCTAACTTTGCACCATTTTGGTTTTATCACATCTGGTGGTTCATACATTTACACCTTTAAATAAAATACTACTTGTTTATGTATCTATTTACCAGTTTTATCAATTTATCTTTTGGCTTTCTACTATGCAAGATGGTTTATCTTGTTTCCTTTATCCCCATTCTTCTCTCCTCCCTTCCCCAATTTTTTGATGATTATTTTAGTTCTTAAATTTGTTGCTTTTCTGCTTTCAAGCAGTATACTTAAAATCTATATTTTTTATTCCATCAACTGCTGACTCCACTTCTCTTCCTCATCCCTGACCCTCCCAACATTTAGAAAGCTATATCTTGATCTATATATTGTCAAAATTGAAAACATATAAATTATGAGTTGGAACCACAATTATTTATTCCAGGTAAAAACTATAAATTAGTAGACAACATTTACATTAGTATAACTACATAAATAATTTTCATTGCAGAGCCAAATGATGAGCTATAGTTGCATTTATTCTTTGATGAGTCCAGTGTCCCACCTCATTAAGGGAGAGTATTCCCAATATTCAGAGAAAGAATCAAAACACTTCTCTTAGTGATTTTCTTCACTCTAAAGATTATGGAGGGGAACTTAGGTGGCTCAATTGGCTGAGCGTCCAACTCCAGCTCAGGTCATGATCTCATGGTTTCTGAGTTCAAGCCCACATCGGACTCACTGCTGTCAGCCTGTCAGTGCAGAGACCACTTTAGATCCTCTCTCCCCCTCTCTTTGCCCCTCCCCAGCTTGTGCTATCTTGAAAATAAATAAATATTTTTTAAAAAAAGATCACGGAACAGGAGCTTAAATGATAACAAGGACTTACATTTTCCAGTGTCTGATAGTCTTTATATCTTCCTGTATCTTTCTCTATGTCTGTGGATATAGATCAAGCTATACCCACCTGTGATCCTATTACCCATTCAAGGAAGTGGTGACACAGAGACATTAACATGAAGATATAGATGAAGGTGAACAAGAAGAGATGGGAAGGAAGAGAGATGGGATAAGTTCCTTCATGGGGAAAGGATGAAAGAAAATGAACTTCAAGAAGGAAAAAGTGCCAAATATATAGATTTATCCATTATGAAGAGAATGTAATAACATAGAGTCCATTTTCTTCCAAGAAAAGCAAAACAGTATTTTTAAACTAATTATATGCAAAAAGAGTAATAAGCAGTGGTAGTACTCTTGGCTGACTTCTTCAAAACTCATTTCTGTATATTTCCTATTTCCCCAAATGTCAACATTAGTCTTGTCAGAGCTCTGTAGGTCCTATTTAGACAATTTTGAGGGATTAAGGATGCTGATGGTTTGGAGTAGTCCATTTAGGGAAGGAAGGTATGGACACATATTCATATACAGATTTGAACACCTCAAGAGAGTAAACTAAACGGAAATCAGAGAGAGAAAAAAAGGAAGAATCCCCAGCATGAAACAGAAAAGCATCTCAGGTTCCCACCTGGTGCTTCGGGGATATCTAAAGTCATGGAGAAGGAACAGAGCTAGAGTGTCAGGCTTTAATCATGCTTATTCTTGTCTTTCTTCTTTGATGAAAGAACCAAGAGATATTAGATAATTCACTGTTTTATAAATATCTAAATATTAGAAATCTGCTCTATTAAATGCCTTCTTGGTCTAAATTCTATTTCTAGTCTGTTCCCTTGTGTTGATGAATCACAAAGTTTGAATCTGAGATGTATAAATTGGAATTTCCTTTTCTCTGTCTCAAAAATGCATCTTCCAAATTATCATAAAATAAATTAGATGCTCTGTCACATATTTCTTGCACCTGGGAACTGTGGAATGTCTTTCCATACCCTCCCTGACTGCATGACTATATTCTCCATCTAAGCCTTCATAATTTCACTCAAAATCCTATTTTTTTCATGTTATAACTGACAATTCTCCCATCCCATGACTTCCCTTGACTATAATACTAGTTCCTCATTCTATTCTTTGATATTCTTAGTACCAATACCACACTATTTTCTAAAAGAGGGCTATGATTTATTATTTCTTCTTTCCTTTTGATTTACCATTAGGACAGAATATAGCCTTATTCTCACCTTTTCTCTGTATCTGCCACCATACACTCAAGATAGAAATTTTAGGTAGAATTGTGCTCCCTCTTCACCACAATCTTACAAAAATAAGGATTCTCTTTCCATCATTTTCCATAAAAGCCTTTCTATATGGTAGCTCATTCCAGTGAAGTGTCACTTATACACACTCACCCTGGACTCTACCAACCCTAGGCACCTCTGTTTTCAGATGAAATATTAATTATAATGGGCTGAGCCCATCTACCTTCCATTATCAGCTGGGACTGGAGAGTGTGCTTCTTCTGCTTCCTTACACCTGGATCTCACCATAAAACTTCTGACAACAATTGGGTCTATAGGGAAGGTCTACTCCCTGGGGGACACCACAGGTTTTCTTGCGTAATGTCAACAGTTGAGCAAGAAAAAACCCCAAGAGGAAAATGATTCCCATTTCATCATTTCAAGAATACAGCTCTCCTAACCTATCCTTTCTGTTATTGAGTGTTATTAAATCAAACATCTTAACTCAGCTGAATTAGCTACAAGGCATAAGGCTTTATGAGATACTCTGACCCCTGCTGTTTCCATTCTGCTCTCCAGTGACTTTTGCATTTCCTGCCCTCACTCAACTGCATTCTTTGTTGAAAGTCATCTGCCCATTTTGCTTATTTATTTTAGAACTATCATCTTCAAAATACCTGATTTGAACAAGTCTTTGAATATAAAAGAAGCAGTAAGAAGTGGAGCACCACACTGAAAAATCTGAGAGTATACGCAAATTAGAGATATTCTTGGTCTCACTATAAAATAATGACATATAGCTTATTGACACAGGTTATACATTGTGGAAATGACTGTAAATTGGATACAAACAGGTACTTTCCATGATTAACCTGCAAAAGTAGCTCAGTCACAAGCTAGAAAACCAAATTATTAACTAATGAATATGATCAAAATTCAGTGGAAACAAAGAGATTTTAACCAATCAAAATATTATCAATTTCCTCAAAAAATGTAATACATTTATTTTTGTTTGCAGTGGATCTATTTGACTTTCTAATGGCCCTTCTTACTTTGGGGAAGTGATTTCTTCCCGCAATGGATACAGGCTGATGGCATTGTCAATCGGCTGTGTTTCATTTCTACTAACCTCACTCTGAGCAGACAGTCTTGGATTTTAGACTGTTCTTTCCTCCCAATACCTGATTTCTTATCCCATCCATACACGTACACCTCTGTTTTAATTACTGCTCTAATAAATAGATCTAGACATTGAATAGCAACAGCTGCTAATTTCACAAAAAAAGTGACATAAGCAGACATTCCATCTCCCATACAACCTAGGAAGTAGTCTCACCTTGCCAAAAGCCAAACATGAATCTGATAAACCTTCTACATCTAGCTTCCAACTTATGGAAAATATAAAGTGCAGAGGAACACGTTAAACTACAATACCTTGATTAACTCACACAAAACCAGACTGTAGGAAATTCCACAGGAAAATTACATGATGTCTTCCACAAATAAATTGCTAGAGATAGAGGAGATGGGAGAAGAGGAAGAAAAAAAGGAGGTGGGGGGGAGAGAGAAGAAAGAGACTGAAAAGACAAAATAACCAATTACAGTATGTAAACCTTACTTGGATTTTAATTTTAAAAACTATAAAAGTGTTTTATTATATTTATAAAAACAATGAGAAATTTCAATACTGGCCAGGAATTTCAGAATATTAAAAGAATTATTTGCATTTCAGATATGATAATAACATTGAGATTTTTGTTTAAGTCCTTATCCTGGGGCACCTGGGTGACTCAATCGGTTAAGCAACCAACTCTTGATTTCAGCTCAAGTAATGATCTCACAGTTTGTGAGTTCGAGCCCCACACTGAGCTCTGTGCTGACATCACGGAGTCTGCTTGGGATTCTGTCTCCCTCACTCTCTGCCCATCCCCCACCGGCTCTCTCTCTCTTAAAAGAAATAAAAATAAACTTTTAAAAAGTCCTTATCTTTTAGAGATTAGTATTGAAATATATATGGATGAAATGATACGGCATCTGGAATTTATTTCAAAGCTAATGAGGAGCAGGTAGAAGCAGAAAAGATACAACATCAGCAATGACTTGACAATAAAGTTGGGTAATTATTATATTCTGTTATGGTTATTTGTGTCAGTTAGAAATATTTCATTAAAAATACCAGGATATTTTTTAGAACAGTTTTAGAAAAATAGATACTAACTCTTCTTTAAATGTTTGGTAGAATTTCCCCGGGAAGCCAGCTGGCCCTGGACTTCTGTTTTTTGGGAAATTTTTGATGGCTGATTCAATTTTTTTGTTGGCTATTGGTCTGTTCAAATTTTCTGTTTCTTCCTGTTTCAGTTTTGTTGGTTTATATGTTTCTGGGAATTTATCCATTTCTTCCAGATTACCCAATTTGTTGGTATATAATTTTTAATAATATTCTTTTATAATTGTTTGTATTTCTGTGGTGTGGCTGTGACCTCTCTCATTTGTGATTTTATTTATTTGGGTCCTTTTGATAAGACTAGGGGATTATCAATTTTATTAATTCTTTCAAAGAACCACTCCCAGTTTCATTTATCTCTTCTACTGAGTTTGTTTGTTTTTAAATGTTTGCTTTATTCATTTTGAGAGGGGGAGAATGGGGCAGAAAGAAAGAATCCCAAGCGGGCCCCATGCTGAGCATGAGAGCTCAACCTCATGATGGTGAGATCATGACTTGAGCTGAAATCAAGAGCTGGATGCTTAACCAAATGAGCCACTCAGGTGCCTTTCTACTGTTTTTTGTTGTGGTTGTTTCTATGTAATTTGTTTCCATATCATTGATTTCAGCTCTAATCTTCATTGTTTTCCTTCTTCTGCTGGCTTTAGGTTTCATTTATTGTTCTTTTTCTAGCTTCTTTAGGTATAAGGGTAGGTTGTGTATTTGAGATTTTTCGTGCTTTTTGATGTAGACCTGTATTGCTAAATACTTCCCTCTTATGACTACTTTTGCTGCGTCCCAAAGGTTTTGGACTCTCATGTCTTCATTTTCATTGGTTTCCACTATATGGCCAACAAACCTTTGACAAACCACGAAAAAATATCCAATGGAAAAACGACAGTCTCTTCAACAAATGGTGTTTGGAAAACTCAGCAGCAACATACAGAAAAATTACATTGGACCACTTTTTTATACCATACAAAAAAATAAATTGAAAATGGATGAAAGACCTAAATGTGAGACAGGAAGCCATCAAAATCCTAGAGGAGAACACAGGCAGAAATCTCTTTGACATCAGCCATAGCAAATTCCTACTATACATGTCTCTGGAAGCAAGGAAAACAAAAGCAAACATGAATTACTGGGAATTTATCAAGATAAAATGCTTTCACACAATGAACAATCAAGAAAACTAAAAGGCAATCTTTGGAATAGGAGAAGACATTTGCGAATGACATATCTAATAAAGGGTAGTATCTAAAATATATAACAAACTTATAAAACTCAACACCCAAAAAACAAATAATCCAGTTAAGAAATGGGTAGCAGGATTAATAGGGGCACATGTTCCCCAATGTTTATAGCAAGCTGTCAACAATAGTCAAATTATGGAAAAAGCCCAAATGTCCATCAATTGATGAATGTATAAAGATGTGGTTTATGTGTGTGTGTGTGTGTGTGTGTGTGTGTGTGTGTGTATGTATGTGATACACATACACATGATACACACACACATACATACACACACACACACACACACACACACACACACACACAATGCAATACTACTCAGCAATGAAAAAGAATTAAATCTTGCCATTTGCCACAAGTGGATGGAACTGGAACTGGAGGGTATTATGCTATGCGAAATAAGCCAGTCAGAAAAAGACAGATATATGTTTTCACTCATATGTGGAATTTGGGAAAATTAACAGAAAACCATAGGGTAAAGGAAGGAAAAATAAGTTACAAACAGAGAAGGAGGCAAACCATAATAGACTTATATAGAGAACAAACTGAGAGGAGGTGGGGGGGGGGGGGATGGGATAAATGGGTGATGACCATTAAGAAGGGCGCTTGTTGTGATAAACATTATATGTTAGTGAAATAAATCAGTAAAAGACAAATACCATATTATTTCACTCATGTGGAATTGGAGAAACACAACAGATGAACATAGGGGAAGGGAAGGAAAAATAAGACAAAAACAGAAAGGGAGGCAAACCATAAGACACTCTTAAATATAGAGAACAAACTGAGATCTATTGGAGGGGGTGTGATAGGGGGAGTGGGCTAGATGGGTGATGGGCATTAGGAGGGCACTTGTTGGGATGAGCACTGGGTGTTTTATGTAAATGATGAATCACTGGGTTCTACTCCTGAAACCAATACTACACTGTATGTTAACTAACTTGAATTTAAATAAATGGATTTTTTAAAAAGAATACTCAGTGGGGAAAGAATAATCTCCACAACAAATGGTGTTGGAGAAACTATATGTGGATAACCACATATACGGAAATGAAATTGAACCCCCATCTTACACCATACACAAAAATTAGCTTGAAATGGACTAAAGACAGAAACATAAGGCCTGACAATGTAAAACTTATAGAAGAAAACAGGGAAGAATTTCCTTCACATTGGTCTAGGCAATGATATCCAGATATGATACCAAAAGCACAAACAACAAAAGCATAATCAAGTGGGACTACATCAAACTAAAAAGCTTCTGTACAGTAAAAGAGACAAAGAAAAGACAACCTAGGGAACAGGAAAGAATATTTGCAAGCCATTTATCTGATAAGGGGTTCATATCCAAAATATATAAGGAACTCATATAATTCAACAGCAAAAATAAAACCCACAAATAACTCAATTAAGAAAGTGGCAAGGGATTTGAATAGTCATTTCTTCAAAAAGGACAATCAAATAGTACAAAAAGACAATCAAATAGTGAAAAAGTACTCTGCTTCACTAATCAGCAGTGAGATGCAAATCAAAACTATGATGAAATATCCCCTCACATCTGTGACAATAGCTGTCACCAAAGGGGCAAGTTGTGAAGAAAAGGGAACCCTTGGGCACTGATGCTGAAAATGTAGATGGGTGCAACCACTACAGAAAACAGCATGGAGGTTCCTCAAAAAATTAAAAATATAACCACCATATGAACCAGGAATACGACTTCTGGGTATACATGCAAAGGAAATGAAAGACGGATATCAAAAAGATATGTTTATTGCAGCATTATTCACAATAGAAAAGATTATGGAAACAACTTAGGTGCCTTCCAGACAGGTTTTTATTAAATTCCAGGTGGTTAACATATAGTGTAATATTAGTTTCAACTGTAGAATTTAGTGATTCATCACTTGCATACAATACCCAGTGCTCATCACAAGTGACATATCACCTATTTAACCCTTCCCCCTGTCCACCTCCCCTCCATTTGTTTGCTCTGTATTGTTAAGTCTGTTTTCTGGCTTGCCTCTCTTTTGCCCCCTATGTTCATCTGTTTTGTTTCTTAAATTCCACATATGAGTGAAATCTAACTGACTTACTTCTCTTAGCATAATACCTTCTAGCTCCATCCACATCGTTGCGAATGGCAAGATTTCATTTTTTTTAAATTTTAATGTTAATTTATTTTTGAGAGAAACAGAGACAGGATGCGAGTGGGTTAGGGGAAGAGAGAGAGGGAGACACAGAATCTGAAGCAGGCTCCAGGCTCTGAGCTGTCAGCACAGAGCCCCACGTGGGGCTCAAACTCACAAGCTGTGAGATCATGACCTGAGCCAAAGTTGGAGGCTCAACCGACTGAGCCACCCAAGTGCCCCTAGATTTCATTCTCTTTTATGGCTGAGTAATATTCCATTTATCATTCAACCATAAGAAAGAAGGAAATTCTATTTGTGACCACATGAATGGATCTTGAGGGTATTATGCTAAGTCAGACAGAGAAAGAGAAATACTGTATGATCTCACTTTATATGTAGAACCTAAAATAACTGAACTCATAAAAACAGTAAAATGGTAGCCCAGAGACTGAGGAGTTGGGGGAGTTGGGGGGGATGTTGTTTAAGGATACAAACTCACAACTAGTAGATAAATAAGTCCTGGAGATGTAATGCACAGCACTGTGATTTTTTTTTTTCACAGCATTGTGATTATAGGCAACAATACTGTATTTACAAACTTCAAAGTTGCTAGGAGACTAGATCTTCATTTTTCCTACCACAAGAAGAAATAATTACACGACATGATAGATGTGGTAGCTAACACTTGGCTGGTGCCACAGTCCCTCCCCCACCCCCCACCCTTATCGGTGGTTTCATTTTCTGCAGTTTCGGTTAATTACAGTCAACTGTAGTCCAGAAGGAGATGATCCTCCTTGTGACATATTGTCAGAAGGTCAGTAGATGCCTAATGCTATTTCACATTGCCTGTGTCATTGATCTCACTTCATCTCATCACATAAACATTTTATCATCTCACACCACTGCAAGAAGGGTGAGCACCATATAATAAGATACTCTGAGAGAGAACACATTCACATAACTTCTGTTACAGCATATTGTTATAACTGTTCCATTTTATTACTGATGTTGTTGACCTCTTACTCTCTGCCTAATTTGTAAGTTAAACTTTATCATAGTTATGTATATATAGGAAAAAACATAGCATATATAGAGTTCAGTACTATCTGCTGTTTTATGCATCCACTGGGGGTTTTGGAACATATCCCCCTTCGGGGTAAGGGGGGGAACTACTGTAATAATATTACCATACAAAAATGTATCAAATCAACATATTATACACCTTAAACTTACAGTGTTATATTTCAATTATATTTAAAAAGTAGTCCATGGTACTGTAACAGCATTGTATGGTGACAGATGGTATCTACACTTTCGGTGAGCACAGCATGACATATGGAGTTATCAAACTACTATGTTGTACACCTGAAACTAATGTAACATTGTGTGTCAACTATACTTCAATAAAAAAAGGGTTCAAAATATTTTTAATTATTATTCTAAATCTCATAGGAGCCAATAAAATAGAGGTCAAGTCCACCTCCCAACAGGCTAAGCACAGCCATTTTGTTTTCTTCACTGTTGAAACAGTTTGCTGTTCTTTGTTTTATTCAGAAAACTATTAAACTTTACATTTTCTCTCTATATCTTACTTGAAAATGTAAATAAAATTAATTTAAAATATAAAAAATAGAAATCATACACATCAGAATAAGATGATCACACGACGACAGGCTCATGGAAACTGAGGCTAAGATACGGAATGGTAGAATCATGGCCCCCATTTCACACTCACTTCTGGGCATATATTTGCTCACTGAATGGAACAGGTGTAAAATTGCCATCCCTATTTGCCTAAATTGTTCCCTTTCCCTAACTTTCTGATACACACACTTCCCACAAGCAAGCACACCAAGTTAAACATGGTCATAATTAACTTCACTGTCTCTGATTTGGTTAAGATTTCATAGTATATTCTCATATTTCTTCAAAACTGTGGGATTACATATTCTAGCCCTAGTGACTCATTTATATCTACTTTGATAACTGAAGATAAATGGTCTGAGGAAGGGGTTCCTGAGGCATGCTGATGAGGAAGCCCTGAGCACATGTGGAATGAATGTGGAATGTTCACAGCTCTGTCAGAGCACCACATTAACAAGAGCTGAATCTGAGGTTCCATAAGTTGTCCAGGCCATCCGTCCCTCATCTTTCCAAAACTGGCCATGCTTAAATCTTCCCACTTCTTTCCTCAGCTAACCAAAATGGCTCTTAGGCAGGCTAATCACTTTTCCCCGTCCAAGCAGCCTGTGAAGTGCACTCTTGACATCCTTGTTGCGGAGGCTGTACACAAAAGGGTTGGCCAAAGGTGTAATGGCAGTGTACATCACAGAAGCCACCATGTCTTGTTCCTGAGAGTTCTGGGAAGAAGGCTGGAAGTAGACCCAAATAATGGTGCCATAGAGGAAGCCAACCATGGTGAGGTGGGATCCACAAGTAGAGACTGCACGGTGGCGACCAGCAGCTGAAGGCAAACGCAGGATGGTGGCCCCAATGCGAACATAGGAGAGTACAATAAGGGCACAGGGACCTAGCATGAGGAAGCCACCCTCCAAAAATATGGCCAGCTCATTGGAATGTATGTCAGAGCAAGAGGCTCGCAGAAGTGGTCGGTGGTCACAAAAGAAGTGGGGAAGGTTAACGTTGCCCTTGGCATCCCCAGCCCAGTATAGAGGCAAGAGAAGTCCTACATGCAGCATGGTGTGCACTATGGACACCATCCAGCTCAAGGCCAGTAAGCGGGCACAGAGTCGACGATTCATCACTGAATGGTAGTGCAGGGGGTCACAGATGGCCACATAGCGATCCAGAGCCATGACAGAAATAACAAGTGTATCCGTAACTCCAAATGCATAGAAGAAAAAGAACTGGGCCAAGCAGCGGGCAGCAGGAATGGCTGGGTAATTAGACACCAGATGGACCAGCAACTGGGGCAGGGTGACTGTGGACAGCCCCATGTCAATCACAGAGAGACCACGGAGCAGATAATACATAGGTGAGTGGAGCCTGGAGTCCCGGGAGATTAGCAGCACTAGAGTCACGTTCCCCATTATGGTGGCCAGGTAAATAGCCAGGAACAGGAGAAAAAGGAGATTTGGGGAGATTCTAGCTCTTGAGAACCCAAGGAGCAAGAAGACTGGAGAGTGTGAAGCATTAGGGGTGCAGCCCATGATAAATGACAATGAGCCTGTCTGAAAGAGAGTTTGAATCAAAAAGCAAGTCATAGGTAGTAGGCTGAGGGTCATAACAGTTCTAATTGATTTATGTACATTATTCAAGCTCCTTAAAGACTTAAATTCAACTGACCACCATGGCCCTTCTACTAGGTCTATGATTTCACTTCCTTAATTTATTACAGCATTTTCTCCATTACTGCTTCCTTTTCATCCACTCTAGTGGCTCCTTTTCTGTAAACCAGCAACCCTGATAAAGTTCCTCAAACAGTTATAAAACCTTCACTCAATATGGTCTTTTCATTCTACTATTACTCCTCTCCTTCCAATGGCAAACTTGGTGACAAAATTCCTATACTCACTGGCACTAGCTCCTCGTCTTCAGTTTATACCTCATCCCACTGCAGCCCTCATGATCTCTTCTCTCTGACCCTGTAAAGAACATAATGTATCATTTAATATGTAAACATATAAAAATGGTTTACTATCAGTGGTTGGTTTTTATAGTGAAATTGCTTCAGGTTGTCCTGAAATAACTTATTTTTACTCTTTATTCAATTTTGTTGGTTGATGGCATCACCATTATCATCTATCTGGTTGCCCAAAAATGGGGTCAATCTCTCCCTCATCTCCTCATGTTCAATCACTCCTTGACTTCTACATTTTTCCTTATATCCATCCTTTGCTCTCCTTTGAGTGTAATCCACTCACACTATTTAAGCTTCAGCAACTCTGACCAGTGTTAATTTCATAACCTCATGACAAGTTTCTCCACTTATTTCCCTTGATAGATCTTCCATACTGATTTGAGAGGAAAACTTTCAATAAGTGATTCTCTATTTAAAGAGTCCGGGTCTTCAGAATAGAATCCAAATTGCTTGATCTGGCTTGTAAAGAACTTTCATTGTCAATAGCTAAACTATCTTACCAAGTTCATGCTGAGTCATCTACCCAGTATTTTTTTTTTATTCTCAAGTTAGTTAACATACAGTGTAGTCTTGGCTTTAGGAATAGAACCCAGTGATTCATCACTTACATATATCACCCAGTGTTCATCCCAACAGGTGCTTTCCTTAATGCCCATCACCCATTTACCCCACCCCCATCTATCAACAATAGCCAAATTATGGCAAGAGCCCAAATGTCCATTAACTGATGAATGGATTCAGAAGATGTGGTATATACACACAATGGAATACTGCTTGGTAATCAAAAAAACCGAAATATTGCCATTTGCAACAACATGGATGGAATTGGAGGGTATTATGCTAAGTGAAATAAGTCAGAGAAAGATAGGTATCATATGATTTCATTAATATGTGGAATTTGAGAAACCTACCCAGTATTTTTAAAACTAGACAGTTCTTTCTCAGTTTTACGAACATGGTAAGCTCTCAGATTTCTGTAGATCTTCATATTTTATTCTGAAAGCTTCAGCTTCCTGAAATATAAGGTACTAAGCACCTTCCCCACTCAACACAGGTAGAAATTTTGAAAAAATACAATAATCACCTCTTTAAATTTATAACTGAACTTTCAAGAATGTAAAGGAAATATAAGGGTTGGTAAACAAGTAGGGATATGAAAAACTAATATCTAAATTGTCCATGATGGTGTAGGTGGTGGTGGTAACAGGTAGGTGAGAGGGGCTTAGTATCAGTCTTGGTTGTCCAGAGGCTCAAGTAACAATTCCCATGTGGAACAGGAGGTGAGAGTATAGGCCTGTGTGAGCCAAAAGATATACAACATCACATTAATTTAGGACAGTTGAAAAGTTAAGCTTTCGAAGAGAGAATATACACAAACAAGCAAATGTATATATACCAGTGGCTACAGGACACCCAAAGAACACTCTTATCTCCCAACCTGTACTACATGGAAAGGAAATGTCTCCCATGAGAATGAAAGTATGGGTTTGCACAGCACACAGAATGGGTAAGCCGATTTACAGAACACATATGATCCCACACCCCACAAACTGACAAGCTAACATAAAAATCATTCTCAGACTGCTGCCTTACAGAAGTAAACATAAAACTTCTCCTCAAGGACTTGCAGACCCCAGATGATGCAGGAATCCCACAGGTAAAAACCAACCAAAGATATGAGTTCACAATTCACAATTACTAAAACAAGACCTATTTATTATGAAGACAATCAGCAATCAATAAATAATAGAATCATTTCCCTCTAAATATTATAAAATTAACTAATCTGTCAGGTTTTATAAAGTTTGTTTAAAATACTTTGTGTCTAAGGGAGAGAATAAAGACTATAAAATGATATTATAAAAATAAAATACAACAGGCCAAGATGGCAGAACAGCATGGAAGCTTTTTGTGTGTCTCGCGTCCATGAAATACAGCCAGATCAACACTAAACAATCCTACACACCTAGAAAACTGACTGGAGGATTAACACAACAATCTGCACAACTTGAACCACAGAATTCAGCAGGTATGTGGCGTGGAGAGGTAAACTTGGGGAGAGAGAAGCCGGTGGCAGGCAGGGAGCCGCTTTTGCAGGTGGAGACAGGACTGAGACTGGGCAGGGGGAGAATACGGGAAAAGCACCCCTCCCCAAGAGCAGCTGGAGAGAAAGTGGAAAATTGGGAACAGCCACAGGGACTAAACTAAAAAGGGAGAAAGGAGAAAGGAGAGGGTTTAAATTTCATTAAGACTGTAAACAAGGGGAGTGCAAAGTCTGCAACTCCACCGCTCAATACCTGGCGGTGCTCTGGTGGGAAAGGTGAATCCCTAGGAAAAGAGTGGGGTCTGGGAGGTTCTGAGGCCACATGGGGAAAAGTGGTTCCACTGCTGGAAGGACACTTGGTAGAAACTGTTGAAGCCAGCTGGTCCCAGCAGACCCCGGAAGGCGGCCACATTAGCTGGTGCTGGGGAAAGGTCACTGAGGGTGAAGCCTGGTGCCAGATGTGTGTTGCAATTTTCCATAATCCCCGAAACATTGCTGCTACACTGTCTCGCGAACTTTTTTGGGGGCAGGCTGGCACCTGGCCACAGTCTCGGGGCACCGGCAACAGAAGGGTCCAGCTGGCATTCCTGGGTGCAGCCAACATTCAGCCATTGTTTGGTGAGACCCTCCCACAGAGGGACGGAATGGGTCAAAGCTGCAGTCCTTCAGAAGTAAGGAGCTGGGGAAAACAGCTGCATCTGAGATAAAACTTGGGAGAGAAGTAATGCCTGGGGCCTGGTCACAGAGAGTGAAAAAGTGGGGAGTGGACGAGAACTGAAGACAGAGGACCAGTGCACAATTGCTGATCCGGAGAACAGACTGGGTAGCTGGGTGGCACCATTTTCACCTCTCCTGTGCATGCCATGCGCACCTACAAGCACCATGACAATCCACCCCAGTAGGGTAGCAGCGCCATCTAGTGGAGAGCACAGCTGTTACACCTAGCCCTGCCCAACTGGGCCAACTTTGCTTGTCAAGAACACAAGCCTCACCACTGGCTTAATTTATGGACTATAAAGAGCTACATGGACTGACTTCTAGGGGAAAATGAAGCAATTTAAGTCCTACTTCCATCTGTTAGCAGGTTCATCTATTCAATTTTTTTCTTTTTTTTCTTTTTCCTTTTTCTCTTTTACAATTCTTTTTCTTGAATACAGAAAGAGAAAAAAATTCATTTTTATTTTCAATTTTTATTAAAAATATCTGTCTTTAATTTTTATTACTATATTTTTTACTTTTGTGTAAATTTTTTCAAATTCTACTTTCTTCCATCATTTTATTTTAGTCCACTTCAGTGTACTCACCTTTTCAAATTTTCAAACAATTATCTTTTTTCTTTCTTTTTCTTTTTTTCTCTTTTTCATTTCTTTTTTTTTGAATGCAGAAAGAGAAAAACTTCATTTTTACTTTCAATTTCATCTAAAAATATTTTTATTTAATTTTTATTACTATATTTTCTGCTTTTATGTAAATGTTTTCAAATTCGATCTTACTCCCATCATTTTATCTTAGTCTACTACAGTGTATTAACTTTTTCAAATTTTCAAATGATTTTTTTCTTTTCTTTTTTCTTTTTTTATTTTTTCTCTTTTTCATTTTTTTCTTTTTTCTTAAATACAGAAAATGAAAAATTCATATTTCTTTTTAATTTTTATTAAAAATATTTTTTCTTTAATTTTTTTCTCCTATATTCTCTACTTTTGTGTATATTTTTTCAAATTCTATTTTAACCACATCATCTCATTTTAGTCTACTTTAGTGTATTCACTGTTTCAAATTCTCAAACTATTTCCTTTTTTTTTCTCTCCCCCACCTTTGTTTTTCCTCTAATCTGTCAAATCACTTTCAAAACCCAGACCAAAACACATCTAGGATGTAGCATCATCTATTCAATTTGTGTGTGTGTGTGTGTGTGTGTGTGCTTAATTTTTAATTTTAATATTTTTTTAAATTTTAATTTTTTTTAATTTCAATTTTTTTTAATTTCAATTTTTCTACCTCATTAATTCCTTTCCTCCATTCAAAATGACAAAACGAAGGAATTCACTCCAAAAGAAAGAGCATGAAGAAATGACAGCCAGGGATTTAACCAACACAGATACAAGCAAGATGTCTGAAACAGAATTTAGAATCATGATAATAAGAATACTAGCTGGAATCGAAAATAGATTAGAATCCCTTTCTGCAGAGATAAAAGAAGTAAAAAATAGCCAGAATGAAATTAAAAATGCTATAACTGAGCTGCAATCACAGATGGATGCAGCAGCGGCAAGGATGGATGAGGCAGAACAGACAATCAGCAATATAAAGGACAAACTTACAGAGAATAACAAAGCAGAAAAAAGAGGGAGATTAAGGCAAAAGAGCACGATTTAAGAATTAGAGAAATCAGTGACTCATTAAAAAGGAACAACATCAGAATCATAGGGGTCCCAGAGAAGGAAGAGAGAGAAATAGGGGTAGAAGAGTTATGTGAGCAAATTATAGCAGAAAACTTTCCTAACCTGGGGAAAGACACGGACATCAAAATCCAGGAAGCACAGAGGACTTCCACTAGATTCAACAAAAACTGACCATCAACAAGGCGTATCATAGTCAAATTCACAAAATACTCACGCAAGGAGAGAATCATGAAAGCAGCAAGGGAAAAAAAGTCCCTAACACACAAGGGAAGACAGATCAGGTTGGCAGCAGACCTACAGAAACTTGGCAGGCCAGAAAGGAGTGGCAGGATATATTCAGTGTGCTGAATCAGAAAAATATGCAGCCAAGAATTCTTTATCCAGTAAGGCTGTCATTCAAAGTAGAAGGAGAGATAAAAAGTTTCCCAGACAAACAAAAATTAAAGGAGTTGTGACCACTAAACCAGCCCTGCAAGAAAGTTTAAGGGGGATTCTCTGAGGGGAGAAAAGATGAAAAAAAAAATATATATATATATACACACACACACACACATATGTAAACAAATACTAAAAGCAACAAAAGATTAGAAAGGACCAGAGAACACCACCAGAAACTCCAACTCTATGAGCATCATAATGGCAATAAATTCATATCTTTCAGTACTCACTCTAAAAGTCAATGGACTCAATGCTCCAACCAAAAGACATAGGGTAACAGAATGGATAAGAAAACAAGATCCATCTATATGCTGTTTACAAGAGACCCACTTTAGACCTACAGACACTTTCAGTGTGAAAATAAGGGGATGGAGAACAATCTATCATGCTAATGGTCAACAAAATAAAGCCGGAGTAGCCATACTTATATCAGACAATCTAGACTTTTTTTTTTTTTAACGTTTATTCATCTTTGAGAGACAGAGCATGAGCGGGGAAGGGGCAGAGAGAGGGAGACACAGAATCCTAAGCAGGCTCCAGGCTCTGAGCTGTCAGCACAGAGCCTGACGCGGGGCTCCAACCCACGAACCGTGAGACCATGACCTGAGCTGAAGTCGGATGCCCAACCGACTGAGCCGCCCAGGCGCCCCCAGACAATCTAGACTTTACAATAAAGACTGTATCAAGAGATGCAGAAGAGCATTATATCATAATCAAGGGGTCTATCCATAAAGAAGGCCTAACAATTGTAAACATTTATGTGCCAAATGTGAAAGCACCCAAATATATAAATCAATTAATCACAAACATAAAGAAACTCATTGAGAGTAACACTATAACAGTAGGAGACTTCAACACCCCACTCACAACAATGGACATATCATCTAATCAAAAAATCCACAAGGAAACAATGGCTTTGAATGACACATTGGACCAGATGGACTTAACAGATATATTCACAACATTTCATCCTAAAGCAGCAGAATATACATTCTTCTCCAGTGCACATGGAACGTTCTGCAGAATAGACCATACACTGGGACACAAATCAGCCCTAAGTCAGTACAAAAAGATCAAGATCATACCACGCATATTTTCAGACCACAATGCTATGAAACTCACAATCAACCATAAGAAAAAATTTGGAAAGGTAACAAATACTTGGAGACTGAAGAACACCCTGCTAAAGAATGAAAGGGCTAACCAAGAAGTTAAAGAGGAAATTAAAAAGTACATGGAAGTCAATGAAAATGATAGCACCACAACCCAAAACCTCTGGGATGCAGCAAAGGCAGCCATAAGAGGAAAGTATATAGCAATCCACACCTTCCTAAAGAAGGAAGAAAGATCTCAGATACACAACCTAACCGTACACCTTAAGGACCTGGAAAAAGAACAGCAAATGAAACCCCAAACTAGCAGAAGACAGGAAATAATAAAGATTAGAGCAAAAATTAATGTTATCGAAACCAAAAAAACCAGTAGAACAGATTAATGAAACCAGAAGATGGTTCCTTGAAAGAATTAACAAAATTGATAAACCACTATCCAGTTTGATCAACAAGAAAAAGGAAAGGAACCAAATAAATAAAATTAAGAATAAAAGAGGAGAGATCACAACCAACACAACAGAAATAAAAACAATAATAAGAGAATATTACGAGCAATTATATGCCAATAAAATGGGCTATCTGGAAGAAATGGACAAATTCCTAGAAACATATAAACTACCAAAACTGAAACAGGAAGAAATAGAAAATTTGAACAGACCCATAACCAGTAAGGAAATCAAATTAGTAATAAAAAATCTGCCAAAAAACAAGAGTCCAGGGCCAGATGGCTTTCCAGGGGAATTCTACCAAACATTTAAGGAAGAGTTAACACCTGTTCTCTTGAAACTGTTCCAAAAAATAAAAATGGAAGGAAAACTTCCAAACTCTATGAAAGCCAGCATTACCTTGATTCCAAAACCAGACAGGGACCCCCAAAAAAGGAGAACTATAGACCAATTTCCCTGATGAACATGGATGCAAAAATCCTCAACAAGATATTAGCCAACCGGATCCAACAATACATTAAAAAGATTATTCACCACGACCAAGTGGGATTTATACCTGGGATGCAGGGCTGGTTCAACATCCACAAAACAATTGACATGATTCATCACATCAATAAAAGAAAAGACAAAAACTATATGATCCTCTCAATAGATGCAGAGAAAGCATTTGACAAAATACAACATCCTTTCTTGATAAAAACCCTCAAGAAAGTAGGGATAGAAGGAGCAAACCTTGAGATCATAAAAGCCATATATGAATGACCCAACGCTAATAACATCCTCAATGGGGAAAAACTTTCCCCCTAAGGTCAGGAACAAGACAGGGATGTCCACTCTTGCCACTGTTATTCGACATAGTATTGGAAGTCTTAGCCTCTGCAATCAGACAACACAAAGAAATAAAAGGCATCCAAATTGGCCAGGAGGAGGTCAAACTTTCACTCTTCACAGATGACATGATACTCTTTATGGAAAACCCAAAAGAATCCATCAAAAACTGCTAGAACTGATTCATGAATTCAGCAAAGTTGCAGGATATAAAATCAATGCATAGAAATCGGTTGCGTTCCTATACACCAACAATGAAGCGACAGAAAGAGAAATCAAGGAATCGATCCCTTTTACAGTTGCACCAAAACCCATAAAATACCTAGGAATAAATCTAAGCAAAGAGGTGAAAAATCTATACACTGAAAACTATAGAAAGCTTATTAAAGAAATTGAAGAAGACACAAAAAATAAAAAAAAGATTCCATGCTCCTGGATAGGAAGAGCAAATATTTTTAAAATGTCGATACTACCCAAAGCAATCTACATATTCAATGCAATCCTTATCAAAGTAACACCCGCATTCTTCACAGAGTTAGAACAAATAATCCTAAAATTTGTATGGAACCAGAAAAGACCCTGAATAACCAAAGCAATCTTGAAAAAGATAACCAAAGCAGGAGGCATCACAATCCCAGACTTCAAGCTATACTACAAAGCTGTAATCATCAAGACAGTATGGTACTGGCACAAGAACAGACACTCAGATCAATGAAACAGAATATATAACCCAGAATTAGACTCACAAACATGGCAACTAATCTTTGACAAAGCAGGAAAGAATATCCAATGGAATAGAGACAGTCTCTTCAACAAGTGGTGCTGGGAAAACTGGACAGCGACATGCAGAAGATTGAACCTGGACCACTTTCTTACACCATACACAAAAATAAACTCGAAATGGATGAGAGACTTCAATGTAAGACAGGAAGCCATCAAAATCCTCAAGAGAAAGCAGGCAAAAACCTCTTTGATCTTGACCGCAGCAACTTCTTAATACGTCTCCAGAGGCAAGGGAAACAAAAGCAAAAATGAACTACTAGGACCTCATCAAAATAAAAAGCTTCTGCACAGCGAAGGAAACAATCAGCAAAACTAAAAGGCAACCAACAGAATGGGAGAAGATATTTGCAAATGACATATCAGATAAAGGGTTAGTATCCAAAATCTACAAAGAACTTATTAAACTCAATACCCAAAAACCAAATAATCCAGTGAAGAAATGGGCAAAAGACATGAATGGACACTTCTCCAAGGAAGACATCCAGATGGCCAACCGACACATGAAAAAATGCTCAACATCACTCATCATCAGGGAAATACAAATCAAAACCACAATGAGATACCACCTGACACCTATCAGAATGGCTAACAGGAACAACTCAGGCAACAAGAGATGTTGGCGAGGATGCGGAGAAAAGGATCTCTTTTGCATGTTGGTGGGAATGCAAGCTGGTGCAGCCACTCTGGAAAACAGTATGGAGGTTCCTCAAAAAACTAAAAATATAACTACCCTACGACCCAGCAATTGCACTACTAGGCATTTATCCAAGGGATACTGGTGTGCTCTTTCGAAGGGACACATGCACCCCCATGTTTATAGCAGCACTATTGACAATAGCCAAAGTATGGAAAGAGCCCAAATGTTCATCAATGGATAAATGGATAAAGAAGATGTGGTATATATATAAAATGGAGTATTACTCAGCAATCAAAAAGAATGAAATCTTGCCATTTGCAACTGCCTGGATGGAACTGGAGGGTATTATGCAAAGTGAAATTAGTCAGAGAAAGACAAAATCATATGACTTCACTCATATGAGGACTTTAAGAGACAAAACAGATGAACCTAAGGGAAGGGAAACAAAAATAATATAAAAACAGGGAGGGGGACAAAACAGAAGAGACTCATAATTATGGAGAACAAACTGAGGGTTGCTGGAGGGGTTGTGGGAGGGGAGATGGGCTAAGTGGGTAAGGAGCACTAAGGAATCTACTCCTGAAATCATTGTTGCACTATATGCTAACTAATTTGGATGTAACTTTAAAAAAATAAAAAATAAAACAAGTTTAAAAAAATAAATAAATAAATAAATAAAATAAAATAAAATAAAATAAATACAACAGATTTGGCAAAGACTCAAAATGAATTACTAGAAAACACAAATATTCACATTCAAAGTAAAAACTCAATGGGTGACTTGGGCAGTGACTAAAGAGAAGAGCTAGTTCTGACAAAATACGTAGAAACAGTAAAAAGTGACCAAGATGTGGGGAAAGGAGTCAAGACTTTTGGGAAAAAAAATAAAGGAGATCCACTAAGATACCAAATAAGTACAAGAAAAAAAAATAATGAGGAAATAGAGGAGAGGCAATATTGAAGGAACAGACTAAGAATTTTCCAGATTTAATTAAAGAAACAAGGCCTCAGAATGAAGAATCACAATGACTTCCAAATAAGATAAATTTTTAAAAATCTATGCATAGACACTATGTTAGGGAAATTGCTATACAGCAAATACAAAGATAAAATACTTTTTTCCTTTCTGTTTATTTTATTTTTCCAAGTTTTTATTTAAATTCCATTTACTTAACATACAGTGTAATATTAGTTTCAAGTGTAAAATTTAGTAATTCATAACCTACATACGAAGATAAAATATTAAAACCAACCAGAGAGAACAGAAAGATTATCTACAAAGGAAAGATAATTAGACTTTCTGGTAAAAGATTTCTCAGCAACAATAGACTCTAGAAAGCTTCAAACATCCTTATCCTAACAGATTCTGTAAATGCAGCCTTCTCTAACTTTTATCCGTGCACTGACAGGAGTTGCACATGACCTCTTGCTCAAATTTTGTTTAAGGCCTTAAATAATGCTTTGAGTTGTATTTTTGTTTCCAAATATGTTTTCTTAAGCTATCTTTTCATTATTGAGCTCTAATTTAATAATGTCCTGGCCTGAGAATTAAATCGGCATGAGATTAGTTCTTAAGCTTTTTGAGACTCACATTGTGGCTAATACGTGGCTAAGTGCGGGCCTGTGGAATACAGCAAATGGCAACCCCAAAGCAAACTCACAATTTCTAGAACCTGCAATATATAACAGAGATGACATTCTCAGTCTTTGAAGGATAGGTTATTCAGTTAAATATAGTACCACAACTGTACATACTTATTTTAACGTATGGTTTACTCATAGTATATATCAGTAGAAAGGATGCACCAATAAATCTAAGTCTCAAGAACATAATATTAACTTTAAAAATGTCAGTTCAGAATGACAGGAAAATATGACATATATGGAGATTTAAAACATGTAAAAAATATTATATATATAAACATGCATGAGAATAATGAATACTTTATTCAGGATAGTGGTTATCTTTGGGGAAGGAAGGAAGTATAAGATGGAGAAGTAGTTTGGGGTTTTGTTTGTTTGTTTTTGTTTTTAAGTTTATCTATTTTGAGAGAGAGAGAGAGAGAGAGAGAGAGAGAGCGCAAGTGGGGGAGGGGCAGAGAAAAAGAGGGAGAGAGAGAGAAAATCCCAAGCAAGCTCCACACTGTCAGTGCAGAACCCAGTGTGGGGCTTGAACTCACAAACTGTGAGATCATGACCTGAGCCAAAGTCAGATGTGCCAAAGCCAGACGCTTAACCAACTGAGCCATCCAGGTGCCCCTAGTTTGGGTTTTAACTGTATCTGTAACCACCTATTTTTTTTTTTTTTCAAAATAAGAACTGAAACCAAAAAAGGCAAATGTTAAGTTTTTTTTTAAGTTGGATGTTGGGTATATGTATTATCTTGGTTTCCATATATTTTTCTATATTGTGAAACTTTTCTTACTAAAACTATAAACAGTAAAGGCAAGAATAGAAACTGAGATATAAGAGCTTTTACTTTCTTATATTTTTTTGCAACTTATTTTTATTTTATTTTTTAATATAATTTATTGTCAAGTTATCTAACATACAGTGTATACGATGTACCCTTGGCTTTGGGAGTAGATTCCCATGATTCATCACTTACATACAACACCCAGTACTCTTCCCAATGAGTGCCTTCCTCAATGCCCATCACCCATTTTCCCCTCCCCTCAGTCCTCCCACCATCAACCCTCAGTTTGTTCTCTGTATTTAAGAGTTTCTTATGGTTTGCCTCCCTCTCTATTTGAAGCTACTTTTTCCCCTTCCTTCCCCCATGGTCCTCTGTTAAGTTTCTCAGATTCCACATATGAATGAAAACATAGGATTTCTGTCTTTCTCTATTCCTTCATAAGACTAAGCATTCCATTCTAGTTCCAAATAATACCCACCAGTTAATTCAATCACATACTCAACATCAGGACACTCGAGCCAGAACATCATGGAGAATCCATAATTAGGTAATATCTATCTTAGAACAGGGAGAACCAGAGATTTACTTCCAAAACAATTTTCCAAACCTTGTGGAAGGAGGAAGATTTCAAAATACATGTGAAATATTAACCATCAGAACTATAATGAGCCACTGGGCTGAGAAGTTTCCCTAAATTGTCTTTCCCTAATTCCAGGTACGTTTCATGTTTGCAATTACCATTCCTATTTCTCTATCTGGCTGTAGTAAATTTTACAGTAAGTTTCTGATAGAAACTCTTTCATCTGGGACTGACTCTAGAGATCTATAGCCAGGAACAAGGTTTAGACAGGTCTCTGGAAGAGAAGGGAAAAATCTTCAGCAAGACTATAATAGACAGAGGTGGAGGACTCATAACTGCTTATATTTCTCTGGCCTCAGGAGCCCAAGACTGGATTAATCAAAATCCCTGGTTCATACTGCACCTTCTTCATTGGTCCAAGCATCACCTGCTTGCTCCCTTAGTTCTGAACACTATTACAAACACCCATTAAATTGGTGTTAACACAGAAACTAGAACATTGATTATAATTCATATCTACTCATACATTACTTCACCCTGTCACTTCCTAAGGCAACCAGCCTCCTGAATCTTTGGTTAATCATTCCTTTTCTTCCATTAATACATGTTTATATTTGATATATATCTCCTAAGGTATCCCAAGAAGAATAGTGCTAAGTTTGAAATGATATGAAATTTATAAAAGGATAACCAAATTTAAATGATTTGGGGTTACTTGATTTTATGTCTGAACATTATACTACTTAGATTCACTGATATTATTGGATATAGCCATGGTTTATTTATTTTTCATTGCTACATAATAGCCCCTTGTATCAATATACCACAATGTGTTTATCTATTTTCTGTGATGTGTATTTGTGTTGCTTAGTTATTCCTGCTACAGAGTATGGGTCCAAGTTAACATAGTTTATATTTCGGTGCTCCAAGTTAGTAACTATTACATGGGCAAGTTTCTCGATTTGTCTGAATCATGGATTTCTAAAATGGACATAGAATTTATTTTCACAAAGATGTTAGAAGAATTAAATAAAATTCCCATTAGTGTTTACAAAATAAAAAAGTATGGTCACCTCAAAAAATGCAGAAAGTGAATTTGATAAAATTTGGTAACCATTCATAACCAAAATATCCTAGTATACTAGAAATAAAAAGAATAACCCAATAGAGTTTGTCTACTATTAATCTAGAGTGAAAGTCATACTTGGCGCATTTCTAAAATAATTTCACTGAAGTTCAGGAACAAGGCAAGGATGACTATTATCCTCGGCTCAGTCAGTGGTCCAGTGTGTTAAGCATCTGACTTGATTTTGGCTCAGGTCATGATCTCAAGGTTTGAGAGACCGAGCCCTGCACTGGGCTCTGTGCTTAGAGCATGGAGCCTGCTTTGGATTCTCTCTCTCTCTCTCTCTCTCTCTCTCTCTCTCTGTCCTTCCCCTGCTCTCTCTCTCTCTCAAAATAAATAAATATACTTTTTTAAAGGCCTATTCAACATTGCTTTGTAAGTCTTGGCCATTGAAGTAGTGGCAAGAAAAAGAAATGAAATGAATATTCAAAAATTTTAAAATACGATTCATATTTTATAATCTATCAATCATTTTCTCCATCTTGTTTGTATAATTAAACATAGTATAATTAAATATAGTTTAATTCTAAAATGATTTATTCAAATTTTTGTTTCCAAGGTTGTCAATAAACAGCCCTCACCATATACAATGACCTGTAAAAATGGTGGTGATGGTAGTCATAGTCGTAGTCATAGTAGTAAAATACGTAACATTTCTGGACCCCTTGCTACGTGACAAACAGTACAAACACTCTACATGTATGATTTTATTAAACCTGTACTCCATGAGGTAAATACGATTTTATTCTCGTTTTATACATGGGGAAATGGAGGCATAGAGAAATTAAGCAACTTGCTTAATATTGCACAGCTAGTCACTGGAAGAAGTGGAATTTTAACACAGAGAACAGTCAACACCTCAACCGCTGCTTCTCTCAATCCTTCATTTTCCTTCTCTACCAATACTCAATGTTTCTTGACATTTGGTTTTTTCCAATCTCCTGAATACGGTAAAATTGTGAATTTCATCCTCCTTCTTTCAGTGGTTAGCGCTTTTCTATTTATGTTTTCTCCCTTCTTCCCCCATTCCCTTCACTATGGAGGCTCCCCAAAAGCAAACCTCAAGAACACATCCGGTCCTAGAGCCTCATTGACCAACGTAATTTTAATTTTTCATAAATCAACACCTTTAAACCTGACCAACCTCACTGCTACAGTAAAAGGCTGAAGGATTCATCCTATAGTTTTGGTAAAAAATGAAGCACATAATGAACCAGAGTATACCAGGGAGGGTTAATAATATAGGTAAAGAATATAGAGAGAATATGAGTACTGGAAGAGAAAAGGAGACAGAATAACAGCCAAAAGAAAAGCAGGAAAGGAGGTGGTGGAGCAGGAAAGGAGGTGGTGGAGTATGGAGCAGGGGGAAAAAATGTAGATCTAATCATTATGAATCATTCATGCCAGGGGCTTTTAATCATTTATAAGAGTAATTGCCAAAGAATATTTTTCTCTCAAAGTACAATTGTTACTCTAAGCAGGAATTAGCAACTGGAAACTGTGCCTCTGGAAATATCTCAGAAGAGAGATAACAGAAGGGATGAAGAATTTAAAAATTGATCTGAATACCTAAGTTTGCCTATGGTCCCCACAAAGTAATTTTGGCAAGATCAAGTGCAGAAAGTAATCACATGATCCAGAAGATCATTCATTTATTTATCCATTTGTTGATTAATTCATCTGCTCTATAAATATTGGATTTCTTAGCTATGATGGCACTTCTTTACCTATGATGGCACATTGAAATAAACCACACAAAGGCTCTGCCATGAGGAAGCCACAGTGTGGAAAGAAGGGAAGATAAACACTAAGTGAAAAACAGTGTGATAACTTATATGATAAATATAAGCAAAGGAGCTTGTGGAGTTTACTTGGAGAACGTCCCATCTCAGCCTTAGATGAGGTCAGGGATGGGATGAGGTCATGAAAAGGTTTCTAGAATATAGCAAAATCACAGCAAAGTGTAACATATAAAAACTCTTCTGGCTGGCACCAAAACTGCCCTCTATTTTATTCATAGAACAGCTGGCATTCTGAACGAAGAATGTGAATGTGATATAACTGTGTGTGTGCATGTGTGTGCTGTTATAAGCTGTAAGTAAGTGACAAAGATTTAGAAAATAATTCTTGGAAAGTAGAATTTACTGTTAGTTGAGAGTTTCTCTTAAACTTTATTTCCTAAAATTTCAGCCTTCTAAAAATAATTGTGTGCTGTCACAGAGAGATGACTGGGAAGAATAATGAGAGTCAGAAACATGGAAATGGAGACAGTGGAAGAAAGGACAAAAGGGAAGAGGAAATGAAAAAAAGAATGCAAAGTGCTGGGGTAAGAGAAGAGAAAGGCATGACGGAATAAGAGTACAGAGTGCATGGGTGAATGAAAGAAACAGAAGAAAAAATAGGAAGAGTTTTGATTGGAGAAGAGCAGAATTAAGGGTGGGGATTTCTTTAATGACTGGGGCATAGATAATAAGCAGAAATAAAGATTTCTTTTTTAGAAGAAAGGAGAAAGGCATGTAGATGATAAGTGAGAGAAGGGTGATGATGTCTATAGGGTAGAAGGAGAGAAGAATAGAGTGACATGAAATGGTTTCTGGAAGATAGAAAGAAAAGTGAAGGCAAGTGTGAGAAACGGAACATCAAGAATGGGAACAGAAAGGAGGGCTGGTAAGAGAGATGGACAGGGTCGGGGGGGGATGTCTGTGAAGACATAAAGCACAAAGGATGATGCTAAACAAAATAGGTTCAGAGTGAGAGACAGAATGTTGATAGAGAAATCCTAGAATGGGCCAAGGAGAGACAAGATGGAGAATGAAGGCTAGCTCCCTACCTGCACACTCACCTGGCAAGAAAGGACTGCTCTGATTCTGGATTTTGTGGCTCCAGCCTACAAACTCAGGGATATGGCCATGGTGCTGAAGGATGACAGATCAGTGCGTGGGACTGGAAGTCAGTGCTGGCAAGGTTGAGTGAGATTTAGAGGCTGTGGGGCCCCAGAGACTTTTCCCCTAGAGTCTCCTTGGGGGAGACCAAGTACAACATCTACCATACCATGGAGCAAGAGAGTGTGGACATGATCTCAAGGGAAAGTTAAAAGCACTGGAAGCCCCTCCAAATGGCTCCACTCCACTCTTCATTCAGTCTATGCACAGGCAACCCCAAATGACAAACACTTGTGTATCATTATTCTAGTCATTCACACCATCATCATCTTATTACTTTTCTACAATAATTAAAGTATGACGTAATGGCCAGGACCAGAACGTTGGAGCCAAATAACAACTGAGTATAATTCCAGAGCACACCACTTGCAAGTTCTGTGGATTTGGCAAATTCATTAGCCTCTCTGAAGTTTCACCTCCTTATAATAAAATTATAATAATATGTAATCTTCTAAAAAATCATTGATTTAAGGATTAGAATATTATACATAAGGTGCTGAGAACGGGCCTCCCGTGTAGTAAAAGACTCAAATGCTGTTGTGGCTGCTTCTACCGCTACTGCTCTGATTATTGTGGGTATTACAACAAAGTAAGTTCAGGTTTTTCAGACGTTGCTAAGATGCATTGTTTATAGCTCATTTCCTCCATTTGACGATGTGCTCCTGGAAGAAAGGGGCTGTGATGAACTCACCTCTGTCTCCAGTACTTCAGCACAGTGCTCGCAGAAAGCAAGCACTCAAAAAAGACTGGCTGGCTGAATGGCCAGTGAGTAACCATCCTTCTCTCATTTGCCCTAATTTCCCAACTCCAGCAAAATGTCCTACCTTGTCTATCATTCTCCAACACAGAACTCTTATTTACCAAGAGTAAATATGAAAAAGATGTTTTCTCATTATTTCCTTTGTTTTTGCAATCAGCTAATCCATTCTCCTATCTCTTTACTAGGCTAATTGAACATTCCTTATCTGGGGATCAATTTATTATTAATGTTTTTTATAATAATAAAATATACTCTAACAAACTTATATGGAGCTTTATCCTAGGATAAAGCATATCCTATGCATAAGACAAAATAGACACAGTCCTCAACAAGTGAAGGCAGATGTGGCAAGGACTCAGGCCCATGCTGTGATCTCTGACAGCAAGGGTTGCTTCATATTCCAGAGTGATTTATGTTTACGAACTTAGTGAAATTCCGAAGCCTGGCTTAAATGTTAAAATGTTAAGTTTTCATAATTATCAAGGAGAATCTCAGAAAAAGATGAAGTAAATGGCCTTTAACCCAAACATCAATGGGAGAAATAGCATTCTTTTTTATAAAATTCATTCAAAGAATCTGATTTAGTAAGGTGTTAGGTTGAGAACTTTCACAAGAGCATCAAAGTTGGAGACTTGCCTGAATATTCATCGCTGTTACCAACTTGTTCTATTGTAGTTCATTTATCTTGTTATTATTCATTTATCCTTGGAGGTACAATTTGAAGAAAATGATTTTTTTTAATTCCAAAGACTTTAGAAAGTGTTGTCATATTCTGAGAAAGTAAGCTTTAAAGAGAAACCCAGAACTCTGACTGGTTGTTTTGATAACTTCTTTCCTTAGTAATAATTTTAAAATTGAAAGCTTTCTGTTTCTAAACAATATAAGCATATTAAAATTTTCTCTGTGAAGTCAGATGAAGGCCATGAGCACTTTCTTCTTTTCCCTTATGTATACTGCAAAAATAAGAGCCTTCAAAACTGTTTTATTTCTTACTTTAACATTTAAACACTTTCAACCTACAATTTACTAGCCTGTCTTCTTTTTTTATTGTAGTATAATTAACATACAGTGTTTCATTAGTTTTTCAGGTGTACAATATAACAATTCTATACATTACCCAGTGCTCATCAAGGTAAGTGTACTCTTAATCCCCTTTATTTCACCCAACTGCCCACCCACCTTCCTTCTGGCAACCACCAGTTTGTTCTCTATATGTAAGAGTTTGGGGTTTTGTTTGCTCATTTATTTTGTTTCTTAAATTCCATATATGAACGAAATCATATGGTATTTGTCTTTCTCTGTCTGACTTATTTCACTTAGCATTACATCCTCTAGGTCTATCTTGGTTATTGCAAATAGCCAACAGGAAAGACACATGCAGGGAGGGTTGCTTGGGTGGCTCAGTTGGTTGAACACTGACATCAGCTCAGGTCATGATCTCGCAACGCGTGGGTTTGAGCCCATGTCAGACTCTGTGCTCAGAGCCTGGAGCCTGTTTTGGATTCTCTCTCTCTCTCTCTCTCTCTCTCCCCTTCTCCCACTTGCACTCTGTCTCTCTGTCTCTCTCTCAAAAATAAAATGAACATTAAAAAAACAAAAAGACACTTGCAAAGACGCTCAACATCACTCATCATCAGGGAAATGCAAATCAAAACCATAATGATATATCACTGTACACCCGTCAGAATGGCTGAAATCTAAAAGACAAGAAATAACAAGTGCTGGTGAGGATGTGGAGAAAAAGGAAACCTTGTACACTGCTGTTTGTATGCAAATTAGTGCAGCCATTCTGTTGGAAAACAGAATGAGGGTTCCTCAAAAAATTAAAATTAAAATTACCATATGATCCGGTAATTCCACTACTGGATGTTTACTCAAAGAAAACAAAAACACTAATTCAAAAAGATATATGCACTCCCTATTACAGCATTATTTACAATAGCTAAGACAATAGAAGCAACCCAACTGTCCCTCAATACATGAATGGATAAAGAAGATGTGGTATATGTATAAAGTAGAATATTACTCAGTTATTTTGACAGCCTATGAGAGTCTTTTCACTTAAATTAACATGTGTTTGGGGTTTTATTTGGTTGGACTTATATGTTTACTGTTTCTTGGTTTGATTAGATTTGCCAATTCCATTTGCTAAAAATAATGATATGACTATGAGTCTACATTCCTTGATCATGTTAGCTAACAGCATTGCTTTAAAAATACAAAGCCAAAAATGGCTAGAGAGGGAGGGAACCAAAACATAAGAGACTCCTAAAAACTGAAAACAAACAGGGTTTATGGGGGGTGGGAGGGTGGGTGATGGGTATTGAGGAGGGCACCTGTTGGGATGAGCACTGGGTGTTGTATGGAAACCAATTTGACAATAAATTTCATAATAAAAAAATAAACAAAAAATAAAAATAAAAATACAAAGTCAAATCAGTATATTGTATACCTAAAACTAATGTAACATTGTGTGTCAACTATACTTCAAAAAATACTTTAAAAAAGGATAGAAAGAAAAATAAAAGAAGGAAGGCAAAGTTTTAGAAGGAAAACTAGTTTGGACTTTAAGAAGTATTTTACAAACTGAGATGCACAGATACCTGGGGAACTATGAACATATCCTCAGGGGTTCAGAATCATCTCTACTAGACCTTAAGAATGCAATTTCATGCCAGGAATAATCTAAAACAATTAGTGTAAAACATATTCAGACTTACCTAAGTGAGCACATTATATTGGAGAACTGGCCTTCAAATTCAACACTGGCATTGGTGTGTTTTATCTACCATGTTAATTATAACAAAGAATAACATAAAAATGATAGCAATTAATTTTTAATGTGTAGTTACAGAAATCTAATTACTCTTAAAAGTAAATGTGAAAACAATTCAACATCCTTCATCATACATCTGTTGAATTACTTAAATTTAAAAACAAAACTCTTAGAATTGAAACATATTTTATAGTCTTTAGTTTCTTGAATTGTTTAAGGCATTGAAACATTAAGACAATTATTGGTGTAACATAGAAATTAACTCACTATTTTCACTTTTCTGAAAGGTGTTTCCTAGTTCATGTTTTCAAAGAAGGTATTTCCTAGTACGTATATTCCAATCTTAATAAAAATGGAAATAATTGCAAGAAATTTGATTTGTTATGAATTCATTTTTTAAACTATCACTTCCAGTATCTATTTATTCCATTAAGAGCCATTGAGAGTCAATCAGCAAACCATGCTGAATTAAAAATTAAAAAAAATTTTATATGATCCTTATATATAAATTTTATATAGGTATAAAATCTGCATTGGTAAAGTCAAGAACAGTTTGAAATTAAGTCATAACTGGACTTTAACTTTAAATCCCCATTATTGAAGCCACCACTATTGATTTGTTTCAATCAATATTGAAACATTGCACATGTACAGTGTACTCATGGTGTGATGAGTTCTGGCCATTATTGACAGAAGTTAAGCCTTTTACAAAAGTTAGGCTGAAGAACAGTTCATTGAGGACATGTTGTAAATTGATCAAAAGGAAAGAAGACACTTTCCTCAGGGACAGAAAAGTCTCTGAGGATTATGAGTGTAATGATGACCAAGTACTAGTTAATTTGTATTGAGTGATGACTATATGACACACACCATACTATCACATGCTTTTTGTTCATTTCATACTCACAATAGAACTTTTGTGTCAGTACTTTGAAAGGCAGTATAACTTCATGTTTGGGCTAACAGACTGTGAAGTTATAATCCCAGCTCTACCACTTACCAGCTGTGACATCTTGGGCAAGTATCTTAATGTATACGCACCTCGGTTTTCTAACCAGTAATGAGAATTAATAATAGTCCACAACTCATAAGGTTGTTAATTGGTAATAAATGAGATTATGTAAAATATTAAAACAACCCTAATACATAGGAAAAATTACATAAAAAATTACTGTTGGGATGCCTGGTGGCTCAGTTGGTTAAGCGTCCAACTCTTGATTTCAGCTCAGTTCATGATCTTACGGTCATGAGATCAACCCCATGTTGGGTTCTGCACTGAGTGTGGAGCGGCTTGGTATTCTCTCTCTCTCTGTCTCTCTCTCTGCTCCTCCCCCACTCATTCTCCCTCCCTCCCTCTCTCTCTCTGTCAAGTAAATAAACATTTAAAAAATCACTGTTGAGGGTGGCCCAGTGGGTTAAGCGTCCAACTTCGGCTCAGGTCATGATCTTACGGTTTGTGGCTTGAACCCCTGGTTCAGGCTCTGTGCTGATGGCCCAGAACCTGGAGCCTGCTTCAGATACTGTGTCTCCCTCTCTCTCTGCCCCTGCCCCACTTGTGTTCTGTCTTTCTCTCTCCCTGTCTCAAAAATAAACATAAAAAATTACTGTTGAAATATTTCAAATGTTGGAAATTGAGGTTCTTTACAGTCTTAAAGTATTTTAGTAAGATTCAGTTCCTAGTCTGTCTGAAACTAAACTTATGTTCTTAACCTCCACCTGTAGCACTTTCCTATGGCTATGCTAACTGAAGTTGTAAAATCACATTTCTCAGCCTTTACAATCTTTCTCTTACTAATTCATGCAAGAATATATTCTTGTTAAGGATAGAGAGTTTGTCATGAGGATATCATTCAACACATTCAGGCTCAAGATACTGTTAGAAATTAGGGGATAGGAAGCTCTCATTTACATTAGAGCCTACTTAATTCAAGACTCTGGACTAGACAATTTATTCATCCACGTATTTTTTTAAAACTGGTCATTGTTCTTTATAAACTCTGAGGGGCATTAAGGGTACAACAATGAAAAATATCTGATTATGTCCCTAATGGATCCTCAGTCTAGTGAGGATAAAAGGTAAGACATAATTTCAAGTGTCATGTAAACAAAAGAGAAGCACAGGTGAAGATGGGGGAAGTTTTATTCACACTACTTTTCATGTGGATGACTGAAACTATAAGAAGGATTAGGTTCTTTCCTGCATCCCCACAATTTGGAAAAAAATGTGCTGATTCTAACCCACAATGTCTTTCTGATTCTAATTTCTCCACTAGGCCATACTTTCGTCCACATGAAAAGCAGAAGACATGAAAATTCAGTGTCTTGTTGTTTCAAGAATATTCCCCTTCTTTCTGCTCTAATCATATAGGGTAGATTTCTTGGATTTCTGACAATGTTTTTGTTTTGAAATTTCAATTATTCGTTACTATACCAATTTCCTCATCGTATCTTCTAACGATAGCCTTCTTTTCTATTGTTTTTTTTGTTTTGTTTTTTAGTTTTTATTTAAATTCCAGTTAGTTAACATACACTGCAATATTAGTTCCAGGAGTAGATTTCAGTCATTCATCACTCACATACAACACCCAGTGCTCATCGTATCAAGTGTCCTCCTTAATACCCATCACCCATCTAGCCCATCCCCCACCTCCTCCCTCCATCAACCTCAGTTTGTTCTCTATCTTTAGGAGTCTCTCCTGGTTTGTTTCCCTCTCCTCCCCCCATATGTTCATCTGTTTTGTGTCTTAAATTCCACATATGAGTGAAATGATATGGCATTTTTGTCTTTCTCTTACTGACTTATTTCACTTAGCATAATACTCTCTAGCTCCATCCATGTCATTGCAAATGGCAAGATTTCATTCTTTTTTATGGATGAGTAATATTCCATTGTATATATATACCACTTCTTTATCCATTCATCAGTCAATGGACATCAGTCAATGGCTCTTTCCATAATGTAGCTATTGTTGATAATGCTGCTATAAACATTGGGGTGCATATATCCCTTTGAATCAGTATTTTTGTATCATTTGGGTAAATACCTAGTTGTGCAATTACTGGGTCATAGGGCAGTTCTATTTTTAACTTTTTGAGGAAACTCTATACTGTTTTCCAGAGTAGCTGCCCTAGTTTGCATTCTCACCAACAGTGCAAGAGGGTTCCCTTTTCTCTGCATCCTCACCAATACCTGTTGTTTCCTGTGTTGTTAATTTTAGCCATTCTGACAGGTGTGAGGTGATATCTCATTGCAGTTTTGATTTGTATTTCCCTGATGATAAGTGATGTTGAGCATCTTTTCATGTGTCCATTAGCCATCTGTATGTCTTTTTTTGTAAAAATGTCGATTCACGTTTTCTGCCCATTTTTTTAAACTAGATTATTTGCTTTTTGGATGTTGAGTTTGGCAAGTTCTTTATAGATTTTGGATACTAACCCTTTAACTGATATGTAGTTTGCAAATATCTTCTTCCATTCCATTAGGCTTCCTTTTAGTTTGGTTGATTGTCTCTTTTGCTGTGCAGAAGTTTTTTATTTTGATGAAGTCCCAATAGCTACTTAGCTATCTTGATTTTTCCAGTGTGACTAATTTCAGACCAGTTCCTCTGAAACAAGTACCAATCTGACTACCTACCATGAAGATTTGGACAGTGACATAGGACTTCCTTCCTAAACAGTTCAGGAGGATAGCCAAGTAGTCTTGGGAATGCCCATTTACATTATAAATGACATCATGTCTTCCTCCAGTACACAATGGGATGCTGTGATAATAATATTTGTCATAGTCTTTTTTTTTTTTTTAATTTTTTTTTCAACGTTAATTTATTTTTGGGACAGAGAGAGACAGAGCATGAACGGGGGAGGGGCAGAGAGAGAGGGAGACACAGAATCGGAAACAGGCTCCAGGCTCTGAGCCATCAGCCCAGAGCCTGACGCGGGGCTCGAACTCCCGGACCGCGAGATCATGACCTGGCTGAAGTCGGACGCTTAACCGACTACGCCACCCAGGCGCCCCGTATTTGTCATAGTCTTAAGAGTCTGCCTCATATAGACCATTCGAAAATGTTAAGAGTTATTATTGTTGTCTTTAGTGGTTTGATTTCTTTACCAATCTGAGTACCCTCCATTGCATCTTTAAATATGATCCCAATGCTAATCTATTTTTCAAATAAACAGATACATGGAGGTATCTAAAAATACCTCATTAATATTAATGATCATGAATTGCTAACTAGTAGAGTTTTGATTTAATGATGTGTTAATTTTTCTGCACCAAAAAGAAATTCTTCAACCTATTAGTGGCATTTTTACTACCTGCTTGTGCAAACAAACATTACTTTCATTAGTATTATTGAAATTCAAATACAAAAAAAGAGAGATTAGATAAAGAACTGGATTAGAAGCTATACTCTTCATTGTTTAATACCAATAAAGGTAATCAATTTAATCAAAATAACATTATTCACCAATTAAATTATTTTCAATTTCATTTGAGTTGTTACAGTTTACATGACTTTATGTGAATTTAATTTGTAAAAATATTATTTCCTATTTTTTAGGGTTTTTGATTTATGAACAGTATAAATATTAAGAATGTACAGTTAGGGAGCATCTGGGTGGCTCTGTCAGTTAAACATCCAACTCTTGTCTTCAGCTCAGGCCATGATCTCACGGTTTGTGGAATGAAGCCCCACATCTGGCTCCACACTGACAGCATGGAGCCTGCTTGTGATTCTCTTTCCCAATCTCTCTGACCCTCACCTGTACTCACTTGCTCTCTTTCTCTCCAAAATAAATAAATAAACATTTAAACATTTGTTTAGTAAATAACAAAGAATGTACAGTTGGTTTGAGCTTATACATATTTAAATAACATCACAAAAAATTGTACATTAAACAATAGAACCCTATTTATAACAGTTGGGGTTATTTATATTCTTTTTTTTACTTTAGACAGAAAGCAAAAGTGGGGAAGAGAGGCAGAGGGAGAGAGAGAAAGAATCTCAAGCAGCCTCCATGTTCAGCGTGGAGCCCAACACGGGGCTCTCCCATGCCTCCAGGATCATGACCTGAGCCAAAATCAAGACTGGGACACACAACCAAATGAGCCACCCAGGCGCCCCTAATGTATAAGCAATAAGAGAAAGAGATTGAGACACTGACTACAGTGAAAGTCCAAAGTATTAAAAAAGGACAGAAGACAGACTCATTCCAACTGGTAGTCATCCAGCAAAGTGTCCTAGAGGAAGCTAAATTCAAGCCTTGCAGGTTAGGTAGAGCAGATGAGGGAGAGTCTAAACAAAGGCATGATAATATAAATGGGTAAAGGGGCAATCAATAATAAAGAATGGGATATTCTTGAGTAATGGCTATAATGGGAGGCCAGGAGGGAGTTGAGTCCTCATTGGGTAATTCTGCAGTGCACACACAGTGAGATGCCCCAAATGACCAAGAACTCAGGATTCCATAAAACATAAAATATATTCACCTGGTGGTTTCCCTGAGTCAAAAAACAAGGGTCATACATCAGTATTTTACAACCAGACTTAGAGATGCTTCAGACAGAAGAGTAAAGAGTATAGTCTGGGGTCTAAAATCTGAAGTATTAACTTTTATATTCTGAAGTTTTAAAATATTGACCAACAGGGGCTGCTTCTAAACCTGAGAGATGGAAAAGTGGTGGCATCAGATGTTCTAGTCTTTTTAATGCAAAGTTATGTGCACTCTGAAAAAAGGTTATCTGACCATAGACTGTCTCTCAACATAAATAATACAGCTATGGGATAAATGCTTATGAAGTTTGGGAGAGCCAGCACTGGGCATCTCTGTCACCAGAGCCAACCTCATATAGGGTGTTTTTGGCCTAAAGGAGAAAGGTAAAAATGGTGACTGCCACAGGAGAAACAAAGCACTGATACTTCACAGAATCCTTAGGGAAGAAACTCCAAAACTTCAATAATTGAAGTTCTCTTGTGCTCTAATGTCTCCTCTACCTAAGCTTTGGGGACTTCTTCACAGTCTCAAAGGATGCTCCCTTGACAGAGGGTGGAGTCTATGAATGTCTATAGTCCCCTCAGCCTGTGGAAGGTCCAGAGGAGGCAGGGAAGAAAACCTTCAGATTCATGAAGGTTGAAATCTTGTCTAGGAGCAGATGCCTTCCTTCTGTGATTTTTCTGGGCAGTCTGTCTATAGCTAAGACGGGAATTTGGAAAAGAATTACACCAACACAAATAAGCACATACCACAATAACAACACTTTTAGATCCAGGGATTGGGCACAGGATGGGATTGATATTATCATTAAAAGAAACGTTTTCACTGTCCTATTATCTCTGCCTATCTTTTATCTTTTTATGCTTATTCTTTCGCTCCAATTAATTTTCACTAGAAAGTGAGAGGCACGGAATACCTGTTGGGTGATCTCATATTTCATTGCCTTTTCAGATAATTTTCAACCTCCAGAATAATTGATGCAGAGAAAAACATCAGAGTTAGCAGAAATCATCATTCCATCAGCTGGAAATTAGATGGGAAGCAAACTGCTGATCCTCCTGCCATGAATTAATGAATGAAAATCCTCAATCAAAAGATAATTTCTCCAGGATTCTGCTCCTGCCCTTTCAGAGAATTCTCTCTTTCTCTCATTCCCTCTCTGTATCTATCTTCTTTTTTCTCTCTCCGATTTCTGCTTTCCCTGTATTAGTCTCTCTTTACAGCAGAAGACTGAAAGGGGGTTAAAATATACATTAAATTCTGAATTCTGAACGTTAATGGAAAGAAGTCACAATCCAGGTAATTGTAATATTTTGGTTGTTTTAATTGCTGATAGGAAGAATAAACAAAAAAATTCTTGGGTAGATTATATCGAATGTTGGAAGAGTCTGTTATAGTGTTACTTTATCTCTAGGTGAACTCAAAGCTATGGGGAAAAGTAACCTAACAAGACCCTCTGAATTCATCCTCCTGGGACTCTCCTCTCGACCTGAAGATCAGAAGCCACTCTTTGCTGTGTTTCTCCCCATCTACCTCATCACAGTGATAGGAAACGTGCTCATCATCCTAGCCATTCGCTCAGACACTCGCCTCCAGACACCCATGTACTTTTTCCTGAGCATCCTGTCCTTTGTTGACATTTGCTATGTGACAGTCATTATCCCCAAGATGCTGGTGAACCTCTTATCAGAGACAAAGGCCATCTCTTATGGTGAGTGTCTGACCCAGATGTACTTCTTCATAGCCTTTGGAAATACAGACAGTTACCTCCTGGCAGCCATGGCCATTGACCGCTATGTAGCCATATGTTACCCTTTTCACTACATCACCATCATGAATCACAGACGCTGTGTCCTGCTTCTGATCCTCTCCTTCTGCATTCCACACCTCCACTCCCTCCTGCACATTCTCCTAACCAATCAACTCATCTTCTGTTCCACTAATGTCATCCACCATTTTTTCTGTGATGACCAGCCAGTGCTGAAATTGTCCTGTTCCTCCCATTTTGTCAAAGAAATCACAGTAATGACAGAAGGGTTGGCTGTCATAATGACACCCTTTTTGTGCATCATCATCTCTTACTTAAGAATCCTCATCACTGTTCTGAAGATTCCTTCAGCTGCTGGGAAGCGCAAAGCATTTTCCACCTGTGGCTCTCATCTCACAGTGGTGACCCTGTTTTATGGAAGCATTAGCTATGTCTATTTCCAGCCCCTGTCCAACTATACTGTCAAGGATCGAATAGCAACAATTATCTACACCATACTAACCCCCATGCTAAACCCATTTATCTATAGTCTGAGGAACAAAGACATGAAGCAGGGCTTGACAAAGCTGATGCACTGGGTGAAATGCCAATAAGGAATCTGAGGTCTTAAGAGAAGCCCGTTAATCTCTCACCCCTGACTGCAGGTTTTTAACGTGTCTGTCATTCAATTCTGAAGGATGGTAACTTTAATGATTTGTTTCATCCTTGATAGAAGAATGTTTATTGCATGTGATGAAACTAATGTGTTGAAGCTACCCCTAAATATGATGCCTATTTCCCAGTGGTCTCTAATATTATCTGACTGGGACAAGGTCTACCTGTATCTTGTTCTCTGTGCACCAATCTAAATTTGGAAAACACATCTGGTTTCCAGGACATCACATGCCTTTCACATAATCCCAATCCTATTGAAATCGCTCCTATCCTTGAGTTTGATCACTAGAAACTCCTTATTTATAGGTATCCCTATTCATAGGGCTGAGTTTTCTTATGTAGTCATTTAAAGCTGTTTGAATGACTTTAAGTGTGTGTGTGTGTGTGTGTGTGCACGCATGTATGAGTGTGTAACTTATCATGGTAGCCCAAGTGCCCTTCAATAGCAAGATCTCTCTTTCTCCCCTTATAATGGTCATGACTCCTTCCTCTAGGTCAATTTCAAAGACTGAGGTCCTGACTTCTATAGTTATTATATGGTGAAAAAATGAAATCACCCCAGTAGATGACTCTTGGTGAATCAGTCCCAGGCCAGTTCCTCAAGAGCATAGCATCTCAGTGTTCTTCCCTGCTTCCCACCTGGCACAGTCGACTATGCATTGTCTTTCCTTATTAATTTCATTTGACCCAAATTTAAGTGTGCCACTCTCTCAGGGAGTAGATATTATGTTCCAATTACCCTGATAATAGATGCCTCCAACTGCTAGGGATTCTTCTTCCTTAACAGATGTGACCCAACTACTAATGAGAAAAACAGAATTGGGCATGGAAAAATGCTTTTGTCCATTGGTGAGTTCTGAAAAATATTAAGGTAGCTGTTAGTCCATAAATTTATTTGGCCACTCAGAGATTTGTGAATTCATTTGTTCATTTGACAAATTTCTATTTATTATACACTATGTGCCAGTCTCTGAGACTTAAAAACAAAGATTATGTGCTAGATGATAAGCCAACAGTCTGATGGCCAAAAATCTTCAGGAGCCTAAGGAAACAAAACAAAATAGGCAACACAAGACTTTAGAGTGAAATTTTGTGTTATTTGGGTTGTTTCCAGTTACAAGGTACAGAGGAACATGTATACTTTTAAGTAACAGGTGTCAAAAACAAAAAACAAAAAACCTCTGGGCTTAAGTAAAGAGAGACTGTATTTGAAAGGATTATTCCAAGATGGAGGGAAGGGGCCATAGTAGTAAGTGAGAGAGGACTGTTGTAACAGGAAGAATACCCAGCCAGGAGATCTGCAAGAAGTCTCAAAGGTCAGGCAGAAAAGGGCTTTTCTTTTATAGGAGGAAGAGGAAGAAGCTAGAAGGAACCACATGTGGTAAAGTGGGGTGAGCAGGTGACAGTGGTGAGATTGGATAGTTGATCAGGGAAAGTTTTTCCCGGACATCAGTGGACATTCAGAGGGGCCATCACACAGGGGTGGTATGTGGACTTTGGCTGAGGGTCAAAGTCCAGTCATTTTTCAGAGCATAAAAGGGTGGGAGGATTTCTTCTCTGTTACTGTTTTCCAGGAGCACAGGGCTCAGGTAGGATTCAACATTGTCACAGGGGTTTATTGTAAAGATTCACAAGGGAAAAAGAGACAAACCTCAGCTACACAAACAAATCTCACAAAAGAATAAGAACCAAAGCATGGACATGCCCAACGGAGCTGGAACACGGTTGAGGCACTTGACAGTTATTTATCAGAAAATACGAAATTCATGAATATGTTATTTTGCTGCTCCTCTATAGTCAGTTCACAGAAGAGGGCAGTGGTCTTGGGAAGCACACAAAGGTTAAGAGGCTTTTCTCCATTACTCTCATATAAATATGTACAGGAGAGAGGGGTCAACCAGGTGGGGTAAACTGGAGACTACATAGGACTTAACCAGACGTGAAAATTTTCCCAAGACAGACCTGTAAACAGATATTGATAGCAGGTTATGAAGGATCAGTTAGAAACTGTTCCTTTTATGAAAGTATCAACTTCCTCCAAAACACACACAAACACATATACTCTAAACATCTTTAGCAAACCCCACTCCTTATATGAGTCATTAGGAAAGGGCTTAAGTTGCATATCTGGTCATGTGGGGAGTAACAGAAGCAGAAACTTATAGAAAGAGGTCACAATAATATCACAATCCTCTTGGGCTTGCAGAAATATTGGCGTAGGTTTAAACTTCCACTGACTTTGGAAGTGAGGGATTCTATCTGATCTTACCTAGACTTTCAGCAGAGGAACCCTGCTGGTACTCAAGACTATATAATCACAGTAACCATAGAGCACTTAACTTTGAAAGAGACCAGACTAGGGACTTTACATACATGATGATACTAATTTTCTACTAAGTCTTTAACAGAAAACACAAATTTATTATTTGCATATCTCAGATGGGATACATGAGGATCAAAATGTATAAATAACTTCTTTATCCATCCGTCAATGGACATTTGGGGTTTTTCCATAATTTGGCTATTGTTGATAATGCTAGTACAAACATCAGGGTGCACAGCTGTGGTATACATATACACTGGAATATTAGTCATCAAAAAGAATGAAATCTTGCCATTTTTAATGACGTGGATGGAGCTACAGTGTATTATGCTAAGCAAAATGTTAGTCAGAGAAAGACAAATACCATATGATTTCACTCATATGTGGATTTTAAGAAACAAACCAGATCAACACGGCAGGGGGGTGGGGAAGAGAAGGAGGCAAACCATAAGAGACTCTTAGTGGTAGAGTACAAACTTAGGTTTGCTGGAGGGGAGGTGGGTGTGAGATGGACTAAATGGATGATGGGTATTAAGGAGGGTACCTGTTGTGATGACCACTGGGTGTTATATATAAGTGATGAATCATTAAATTCTATTCCTAAAACCAATATTACTCTGTATGTTAAACAACTAGAATTTAAATAAAAACTTGAAACAAAACAAGCAAAAAAGTATAAATAACTTTCTGGAAATCAAACATTTCTTAACCTCAGTTCTGGAGATTGAAATCTGTTTGGACAATTATGGTTTTTACTCTTAACTCCTATCCTGCCTCCCTAAGGGTGCATATGTGGCTGTGAAGAGAATTTCTCTGACTTATTAATTCTGCCTTCTGAAATTTCTGGGAAAAAAATAAATTCTAGATCAGTGAGGTGGAGCTCCAACTTGACATTCTTGAAAACCGGAGCCCCAGAGGTAGAGATGACCAAGAGGACATACACCTTTTAAAAATGTGCAGAAATCACCAGGACAATTTTTTTTTAATTTTTTTTTCAACGTTTATTTATTTTTGGGACAGAGAGAGACCGAGCATGAACGGGGGAGGGGCAGAGAGAGGGAGACACAGAATCGGAAACAGGCTCCGGGCTGAGCCATCAGCCCAGAGCCTGATGCGGGGCTCGAACTCACGGACCGCGAGATCGTGACCTGGCTGAAGTCGGACGCTTAACCGACTGCGCCACCCAGGCGCCCCTCACCAGGACAATTTAAACTTCTGCAGGTTGGTGAATGGGGGAATTGAGCCACAATAACTTAGACCTCAAGAGGAAGGCAGTCCTTCAGTTCCATACCCTTAACCATGACCTTCTCCCTTACCCTAAGGGTCCAATATGACCACAAGGAAAATTTTCTCAAAGATACCAATTTTGCCTTAAGCAATTTCAAAAAAGGATCCATACTAAGAAGAGAGGTCTTTCATGAATTATAGAAGTAGTTAGGAGATGCCATGCTTCAGGAGCACCTGGGTGGCTCAATCAGTTGAGTATCCGACTCTTGATTTCAGTTCCAGTCATGAGCTCATCATCGTGGGATTGGGCCCTGCATCAGGCTCCATGCTGGGTATGCAGCCTGCTTGGGATTCTCTCTCTCCCTCCCCCACCCCCCGTTTCAAAATAAATAAACATTTTTTTTTAACTTAAAAGAAATGCCATGTTTCAGAGTAGTACTGAGGAGTAAAGAAGAGGAATTGCTTGGGGGTGATGGTTGATGAGTGTGTACAAATGTCCAAACGATCAAATTGTGTACATTAAATATGTGTAGTTTTTGGGTATCAGTGATAACACAATAAAGCTGTTTTTTTTAAAGGAGGGGGAGTTTGCAATATTTCAATGCCTAATAAACACCAAGAACTATTGTAGGCACTTTATGCAAGTCAATTATTTTCACCTGAGGGCAAGAGAAAGCTTTGAGGAAGATCTTATTGCCCATTATGTACAGAAGAGGAAATGGGGGCAGAGAGAAGGTGAACGGACTTGCCTGAGAACATGCAGCTATTAAGTGGCCAGAGCCACCACTCTAAGTTGGTCCAGCTCAAAAGCCACACTCACTTAACTAAACCAGGTTGTCCAACCCTGTCCCCATTACACCCCACACACTCATTGCTGTCTGAAAACCTAATGTTCCATTGACTGTGTCCTCAGAAAAACTGACAGTGAATCTGAGGGATGAATGAGGAGACAGAGCCAGCTGTGGAGAGCTCAGAGGGAAGGAATGTCAGGTGCAAATGTCCTGAGATGGAAAACCTTAGTTCAAGGAACATTTCAAAAGTCAGCATGGCTGGATTATAACAAGAGGGTTAGAATGGAGTTGCCTTTTTAAGTCCTGGTTAAGAACTTGCATTTTATTCCAAAGTATGATAAAAGTCATTTGATATGGAAACATGACCTGATTTCCTTTACGTTACAAATGGTGGAGTTGCTTCCCTGAGAATTGCTGGAAACGTTCTGTTTTTATACTTTGTTCTCATTGTTTCCCTTCTTTTGGTAGCTAGATAGGCTGTTGAGGCTATCTTGTTGTTGCTTTTCTATTTCCTTATGTATAACTTCCTCAATCGGAGAGCATACATCCAAAATTTAAGTCTATTAATTGTTACATTTAAGTTTCAGAAGAATTTCACTGTTAGCCTGTTTGAAAATACCAGATAATACAGAACTGGACAATAAATCCTATGGGGGAGGGTACTGTAAGTCTTCATATGATGTTTGCAGCAGGAGTCTGTCATCAAATCCAGCCTTTAAAAAAGCGCTATCTTCCCATCTTTGAACCAAGGAGGCGGAATCAGCCTCAAAGGAGTCATGAATCCCCAGATGTTAAATGGGCCAGAAAATGTTCAGTGCTCTCCTCTTAGTAGAAGATGCCACCATGCAGCCCAGACTTCTAACCCTCTGGAGAGGCTATGATGCAAACTTTTGGATTCCCTCCTGCAGAGACTAATCAGCCATTGAGGTAGTCCCTTGAACCCCAATTACATTAATTCCATGAGCCAAAATGTGTCTCCTCCTGAATGAGTGCCCAAATGCTTCCAGTTCCAATCACTCTAGAGCCTTGGGCATTGTGGCAGACAACACAGAGCCTTTAGTAGTGCTTGGTAGAGCCTCCTCCTTGTGACACCGACCCCGCTCTCCAATCAGATATCCACATAAAGCCATTTTCTAAACTTATGTGTTAAAAAAAGCAGAAGCAGAACTATAAATACAGAGAACAAACTGATGGTTGCCAGAGGGGATAGGTTGGGGTATGGGAAAAACGGGTGAAGGGGAGCAGAAGATCCAGGCTTTCAGTTATGGAATGAATAAATCACAGGAATAAAAGGCATAGCATAAGGAATCTAGTCCGTAGTGTTGTAATAGTACTGTATGGTGATAGACAGTAGTTACACTTGTGGTGAGCATAGCAAAATACATAGAGTTGTCAAATGACTATGTTGTATACTTGAAACTAATGTAACACTACATGTCAACTATACTCAAATAAAAAAAATTTTAATTAAACTAAAATTTTAAAAATTATATATGAGAAAACCATTGAAAACAAGCAAAAAAAAAAAAGGTTTAAAACAAAGCAACCCCATCCTTATAAAGGAGTATAACTTCCTACTCTTCAGGCATATGCTATGCATAGTGATTTTCTCCCGAAGAGGACAATGTAGAAAAAGGCTGGGGGGTATGACCAGAGTAGCTTTATAGTGGAGAAGCCTCACCAACACTATTTCATCCAGATAATCAAGGTCAACTTCAACAGTCATAAATCATGTTGATAGTATCACAAGGCCAACATCAAGGCATGGACCAGGCTGACTTCCTGTCTGGATGCTCTGGAGAACACTATGCATCCAAGCTTATTTAGTTTGTTGACAGAATTCAGCTCCTGGCAGTTGCAAAAGAGGATCTCATTTGCCTACTAGCTGTGAGCCAGGGACATCTCTCACCTCCGAGAGGCAAGTCACAATCTTCTCCATGTGGCTCCTCCATCTCCAGGCCAACAAGTGCTGCCAGTATTCCTCATGCTTCTAATCTTTGACTTCCTCTGTCTCTGACCTCCACCTACCCAGATTTAAAGGACTCATGTGATTAGGTCTGACCCACCCAAATAATCTCTCTTAAACTCAACTGAGCCATACGACATAACCTAATTACAGGAGGAAAATCCAGCATATTCAGAGTCCCAGAAAATATGCACGGTATGGATATTGGGGGCCTCCTTAGAGTTCTGCCTGCCATACTGTGTTTACCTCCCACCTTTCCAGAAGGCAAGCACATAAGTGCAGGTGTTCTCCCACTCACCAGTCTAAGAAAACAGCCATGTGGTCATGGGGGCTACATTATTTTACATTAGAAAGGTCACCATCAGTGGCTTTCAGACAGAAACCTGATGTCTTCCCTTATTCTAAGATTTATTGCTACAAAAAGATAATGAGGTACTATAAAGACTATAAGATAATATATAAAGTGTTTATAATGTGACTGGGACACTGACTAGCACAACAGTGGACTCCATAAATAATTATTATTTATTATTATTACTACTACTAATGTACAGCATGATATGTGATGATAGATCTCTTTAGCTCCCTGGAAACTCAATATTGATCTAAACAAAGTCAAAATTTTAAACTTTTCTTCAAGTGAATAAGACAACCGTAAAGAGTTGTAAAGTGATTTTTTTTAGTAATTTTGGTGTCTGAAGATACTTATTGGCAACTTGGTCTCAGTATGATATCTGATTTTCCTGAGCTACTGAACACACCCTTGATATTATTTAATGTCATTTGCATCCCCTTCTGTTAATAGTCATTCTGCATATAAATATCATTAAAGCGAAAATATCTTTCACTGTAACACCAATACTATCAATATCATTTTTTTAATTTAATTTTATTTTTTTTCAATATATGAAATTTATTGTCAAAATGGTTTCCATACAACACCCAGTGCTCATCCCAAAAGGTGCCCTCCCCAATACCCATCACCCACCCTCCCTTCCCTCCCACCCCCCATCAACCCTCAGTTTGTTCTCAGTTTTTAAGAGTCTCTCATACTTTGGCTCTCTCCCACTCTAACCTCTTCTTTTTTTTTTTTCTTCCCCTCCCCCATGGGATTCTGTCAAGTTTCTCAGGATCCACATAAGAGTGAAAACATATGGTGTCTGTCTTTCTCTGTATGGCTTATTTCACTTAGCATAACACTCTCCAGTTCCATCCACGTTGCTACAAAGGGCCATATTTCATTCTTTCTCATTGCCACATAGTACTCCATTGTGTATATAAAACACAATTTCTTTATCCATTCATCAGTTGATGGACATTTAGGCTCTTTCCATAATTTGGCTATTGTTGAGAGTGCTGCTATAAACATTGGGGTACAAGTGCCTCTATGCATCAGTACTCCTGTATCCCTTGGGTAAATTCCCAGCAGTGCTACTGCTGGGTCATAGGGTAGGTCTATTTTTAATTTTATGAGGAACCTCCACACTGTTTTCCAGAGTGGCTGCACCAATTTGCATTCCCACCAACAGTGCAAGAGGGTTCCCGTTTCTCCACATCCTCTCCAGCATCTATAGCCTCCTCATTTATTCATTTTGGTGACTCGGACTGGCATGAGGTGATATCTGAGTGTGGTTTTCATTAGTATTTCCCTGATAAGGAGCGACATTGAGCATCTTTTCATGTGCCTGTTGGTCATCCGGATGTCTTCTTTAGAGAAGTGTCTATTCATGTTTTCTGCCCATTTCTTCACTGGGTTATTTGTTTCTCGGGTGTGGAGTTTGGTGAGCTCTTTATAGATTTTGGATACTAGCCCTTTGTCCAATATGTCATTTGCAAATATCTTTTCCCATTCCGTTGGTTGCCTTTTAGTTTTGTTGGTTGTTTCCTTTGCTGTGCAGAAGCTTTTTATCTTCATAAGGTCCCAGTAATTCATTTTTGCTTTTAATTCCCTTGCCTTTGGGGATGTGTCGAGTAAGAGATTGCTATGGCTGAGGTCAGAGAGGTCTTTTCCTGCTTTCTCCTCTAAGGTTTTGATGGTTTCCTGTCTCACATTCAGGTCCTTTATCCATTTTGAGTTTATTTTTGTGAATGGTGTGAGAAAGTGGTCTAGTTTCAATCTTCTGCATGTTGCTGTCCAGTTCTCCCAGCACCATTTGTTAAAGAGACTGTCTTTTTTCCATTGGATGTTCTTTCCTGCTTTGTCAAAGATGAGTTGGCCATACAATTGTGGGTCTAGTTCTGGGGTTTCTATTCTATTCCATTGGTCTATGTGTCTGTTTTTGTGCCAATACCATGCTGTCTTGATGATGACAGCTTTGTAGTAGAGGCTAAAGTCTGGGATTGTGATGCCTCCTGCTTTGGTCTTCTTCTTCAAAATTACTTTGGCTATTCGGGGCCTTTTGTGTTTCCATATGAACTTTAGAATTGCTTGTTCTAGCTTCAAGAAGAATGCTGGTGCAATTTTGATTGGGATTGCATTGAATGTGTAGATAGCTTTGGGTATTATTGACATTTTGACAATATTTATTCTTCCAATCCATGAGCAGGGAATGTCTTTCCATTTCTTTATATCTTCTTCAATTACCTTCATAAGCTTTCTATAGTTTTCAGCATACAGATCTTTTACATCTTTGGTTAGATTTATTCCTAGGTATTTTATGCTTCTTGGTGCAATTGTGAATGGGATCAGTTTCTTTATTTGTCTTTCTGTTGCTTCATTGTTAGTGTATAAGAATGCAAATGATTTCTGTACATTGAGTTTGTATCCTGCAACTTTGCTGAATTCCTGGATCAGTTCTAGCAGGCTTTTGGTGGAGTCTATCAGATCTTCCATGTATAATATCATGTCATCTGCAAAAAGCGAAAGCTTGACTTCATCTTTGCCAATTTTGATGCCTTTGATTTCCTTTTGTTGTCTGATTGCTGATGCTAGCACTTCCAACACAATGTTAAACAACAGCGGTGAGAGTGGGCATCCCTGTCGTGTTCCTGATCTCAGGGGAAAAGCTCTCAGTTTTTCCCCATTGAGGATGATGTTAGCTGTGGGCTTTTCATAAATGGCTTTTATGATCTTTAAGTATGTTCCTTCTATCCCGACTTTCTCAAGGGTTTTTATTAAGAAAGGGTGCTGGATTTTGTCAAAGGCCTTTTCTGCATTGATTGACAGGATCATATGGTTCTTCTCTTTTCTTGTATTAATGTGATGTATCACGTTGATTGATTTGTGAATGTTGAACCAGCCCTGCATCCCAGGAATGAATCCCACTTGATCATGGTGAATAATTCTTTTTATATGCTGTTGAATTCGATTTGCTAGTATCTTATTGAGAATTTTTGCATCCATATTCATCAGGGATATTGGCCTGTAGTTCTCTTTTTTTACTGGGTCTCTGTCTGGTTTAGGAATCAAAGTAATACTGGCTTCATAGAATGAGTCTGGAAGTTTTCCTTCCCTTTCTAGTTCTTGGAATAGCTTGAGAAGGATAGGTATTATCTCTGCTTTAAACGTCTGGTAGAACTCCCCTGGGAAGCCATCTGGTCCTGGACTCTTATTTGTTGGGAGATTTTTGATAACTGATTCAATTTCTTCACTGGTTATGGGTCTGTTCAAGCTTTCTATTTCCTCCTGATTGAGTTTTGGAAGAGTGTGGGTGTTTAGGAATTTGTCCATTTCTTCCAGGTTGTCCAATTTGTTGGCATATAATTTTTCATAGTATTCCCTGATGTTTGTATCTCTGAGGGATTGGTTGTAATAATTCCATTTTCATTCATGATTTTATCTATTTGGGTCATCTCCCTTTTCTTTTTGAGAAGCCTGGCTAGGGGTTTGTCAATTTTGTTTATGTTTTCAAAAAACCAACTCTTGGTTTCGTTGATATGCTCTCCAGTTTTTTTAGATTCCATGTTGTTTATTTCTGCTCTGATCTTTATTCTTTCTCTTCCTCTGCTGGATTTAGGCTGTCTTTGCTGTTCTGCTTCTATTTCCTTTAGGTGTGCTGTTAGATTTTGTATTGGGGATTTTTCTTGTTTCTTGAGATAGCCCTGGATTGCAATGTATTTTCCTCTCAGGACTGCCTTCGCTGCATCCCAAAGCGTTTGGATTGTTGTATTTTCATTTTCGTTTGTTTCCATATATTTTTAAATTTTTTCTCTAATTGCCTGGTTGACCCATTCATTCTTTAGTAGGGTGTTCTTTAACCTCTATGCTTTTGGAGGTTTTCCAGACTTTTTCCTGTGGTTGATTTCAAGTTTCATAGCATTGTGCTCTGAAAGTATGCATGGTATGATTTCAATTCTTGTATACTTATGAAGGGCTGTTTTCTGACCCAGCGTGTGATCTATCTTGGAGAATGTTCCATGTGCACTCAAGAAGAAAGTATATTCTGTTGCTTTGGGATGCAGAGTTGTAAATATATCTGTCAAGTCCATTGATCCAATGTGTCATTCAGGGCCCTTGTTTCTTTATTGACCATGTGTCTAGATGATCTATCCATTTCTGTAAGTGGAGTGTTAAAGTCCCCTGCAATTACCACATTCTTATCAATAAGGTTGCTTATGTTTGTGAGTAATTGTTTTATGTATTGGGGGGCTCCCGTATTCCGCGCATAGACATTTATAATTGTTAGCTTTTCCTGATGGATAGACCCTGTAATTATTATATAATGCCTTTCTTCATCTCTTGTTACAGCCTTTAATTGAAAGTCTAGTTTGTCTGGTATAAGTATGGCTACTCCAGCTTTCTTTTGGCTTCCAGTAGCATGATAAATAGTTCTCCATCCCCTCACTCTCAATCTAAAGGTGTCCTCAGGTCTAAAATGAGTCTCTTGTAGACAGCGAATAGATGGGTCTTGTTTTTTTATCCATTCTGATACCCTATGTCTTTTGGTTGGCGCATTTAGTCCATTTACATGCAGTTATTATGGAAAGATACGGGTTTAGAGTCACTGTGATGTCTGTATGTTTTATGCTTGTAGCGATGTCTCTGGTACTTTGTCTCACAGGATTCCCTTTAGGATCTCTCGTAGGGCTGGTTTAGTAGTGACAAATTCCTTCAGTTTTTGTTTGTTTGGGAAGACCTTTATCTCTCCTTCTATTCTAAATGACAGACTTGCTGGATAAAGGATTCTCGGCTGCCTATTTTTTCTGTTCAATACATTGAAGATCTCCTGTCATGCCTTTCTGGCCTGCCAAGTTTCAAAAGAGGGATCAGTCACGAGTCTTATAGGTCTCCCTTTATAAGTTAGGGCAAGTTTATCCCTTGCTGCTTTCAGAATTTTCTCTTTATCCTTGTATTTTGCCAGTTTCACTATGATATGTCGTGCAGAAGATCGATTCAAGTTATGTCTGAAAGGAGTTCTCTGTGCCTCTTGGATTTCAATGCCTTTTTCCTTCCCCAGACCCGGGAAGTTCTCAGCTCTTATTTCTTCAAGTACACCTTCAGCACCTTTCCCTCTCTCTTCCTCCTCTGGGATACCAATTATGCGTATATTATTTCTTTTTAGTTTATCACTTAGTTCTCTAATTTTCCCCTCATACTCCTGGATTTTTTTATCTCTCTTTTTCTCAGCTTCCTCTTTTTCCATAATTTTATCTTCTAGTTCACCTATTCTCTCCTCTGTCTCTTCAATCTGAGCCGTGAACGTTTTCATTTTATTTTACATCTCGTTTAAAGCGTTTTTCAGCTCCTCCTGACTGTTCCTTAGTCCCTTGATCTCTGTAGCAAGAGATTCTCTGCTGTCCTCTATACTGTTTTCAAGCCCAGTGATTAATTTTATGACTATTATTCTAAATTCACTTTCTGTTATATCATTTAAATCCTTTTTGATCAGTTCGTTAGCTGTTGTTATCTCCTGGAGATTCTTTTGAGGGGAATTCTTCCGTTTGGTCATTTTGGATAGTCCCTGGAGTGGTGCAGACCTACAGGGCACTTCTCCTGTGGTGTGGTGTATAACTGGAGTTGGTGGGCGGGGCCGCAGTCAGACCTGATGTCTGCTCCCAGCCGACCGCTGGGGCCACTGTCAGACTGGTGTGTGCCTTCTCTTCCCCTCCCCTAGGGGCGGGATTCACTGTGGGGTGGCGTGGCCCGTCTGGGTTACTTGCACACTGCCAGGCTTGTGGTGCTGGGGATCTGGCGTATTAGCTGGGGTGGGTAGGCAAGGTGCACAGGGGCAGGAGGGGCAGGCTTAGCTCGCTTCTCCTTAGGTGATCCACTTCAGGAGGGGCCCTGTGGCAGCGGGAGGGAGTCAGGCCCACTGCCAGAGGGGTGGCTCCTCAGAAGCACAGCATTGGGTGTTTGCACGGAGCGAGCAAGTTCCCTGGCAGGAACTGGTTCCCTTTGGGATTTTGGCTGGGGGATGGGCGAGGGAGATGGCACTGGCGAGCACCTTTGTTCCCTGCCAAACTAAGCTCTGTCGTCCGGGGGCTCAGCAACTCTCCCTTCCTTTGTCCTCCAGCCTTCCCACTTTCCGAGCAGAGCTGTTAACTTATGACCTCCCAGATGCTAAGTCCCTCTTGCCCTCGGAACACACTCCATCCAGCCCCTCCACTTTTGCAAGCCAGACTCGGGGCTCTGCTTGGCCGGCAGGCCACCCCTCCGCCCCTGCTCCCTCCCACCAGTCCGTGGAGCGCGCACCGCCTCTCCGCCCTTCCTACCCTCTTCCGTGGGCCTCTCATCTGCACTTGGCTCTGGAGACTCCGTTCTGCTAATCCTCTAGCGGTTTTCTGGGTTATTTAGGCAGGTGTAGGTGGAATCTAAGTGATCAGCAGGACGCGCGGTGAGCCCAGCGTCCTCCTATGCTGCCATCTTCCTCTCTCCATATCATTTTTTTTTTGTTTTTAATGTTTTATTCATTTTTGAGAGTAGAGCATGAGCAGGGGTGGGGCAGAGAGAGAGAGGGAAACACAGAATCCAAATCAGGCTCCACGCTCTGAGCTGTCAGCACAGAGCCCAGTGCAGGGCTCCAACCCATGAACCATGAGATCATGACCTAAGGTGAAGTTGGATGCTTAACCAACTGAGCCACCCAGGCGCCCCTATCAATTTTATTTTTTTTAAAATGACCCATCACATTACCTTAATGTTGTTAATTTGAATTTTACTGGATATTATAGTTTTGCTTATGTTTATTTTTTAACCTCTGTTTTGTTTTTCCAACTTAACAATTTTGCCTTGGATCATTGCTGGTCAATGTTCATGGGTCTGTTAGAATAAAGGAACATATCTACCTATCCTGGCAATCAGGTCATCATTATGGAAGAAGGGAAAGTGAGCTGGTATTTGCGTGCTGGGTATAGTGATATTTTAAAATCCCAGGTTCATTCCAACACTACACACAATAGCCAAGATATACAAACAACTTAAATGCCTGTCAATGGATGAACAGATAAAGAAAAATGTGGTACATGTGTATATAAAATGGAATAATATTCAGCCATATAAAAGAAGGAAATCCTGCCATTAGCAACAACATGGATGAAACTTGAGGGTGTTATTCTAAGTGAAATAAGTCAGACAGAGACAAGATATCACTTATATATAGAATCTAAAGAAGTCAAACTCACAGAGACAGAGAGTAGATTGGTGATTTCCAGAGTCTGGGGGAGGGAGGACATGAAGAGATGTCAGACAGAGTACAAACTTTCAACTATAAGATGAATAAGTTTTGAGAGTCTAATGTATTGCATGATATGTGATGATAGTTACACATGTGATGTTATACATGTGTAGTGATATGTGTGTATATGTGTGTATGTGATAGTTATACATGTGATGTATTGTATACTTGAAACTTGCTAAGAAAATAGATTTTAAGTGTTCTTATCACAAAAAAAATAGATGATAACTATGTGATAGATGTGTTAACTAATCTTATTGTGGTAACCATTACACAATATATACATATATCAAATTACCACATTCTATACCTTAAATTTACGCAATGCTATTTGTCAGTTATACCTCAATAAAGCTGGGAAATAAATCGACAAGTACTGTTGCAGGTCACATACTCCAGGAAGCAAACTCTGAGTTGGAGACTTGAGTTTAGGAGATTTCTTTGGAATGCTCTTATGATCAACACCTAAGGAAAGGAAATGACTGCAGGACTGGGCAGAAGGACAGGTCAAACTATGTTGCAGTCTCAAAGGAAGCCTCAATTGACCCAGAAGCATTCTGAAGTTGGGATGCCCGACAGACCTGTCCCAAGTTGAGATAAGAGGGCCAGACCTCTATACCTCTGCTTCAGTCATTCATTGCAAGTAGGCTACCCCAGTTAAATGCATGGTCTAGGACTAGACAGCTTTCTTCAGCTGAGACAACCCCCAAAAAGGGCTTACAGCCAAAGGCTGTCTATCAGCATCCTCCCCAAAACTGGGACAATAAGCCCTTCATTCCTAAAGGGGGATCTGGAAAATGCATGACAATAACTACTACAGGTACTTAACATATTAATAATTGCTAGTAACTGACATGTTACTAATTGGAAACTCAAGACACTGAGAATTGCATATCTCTCTGCTTAGTTGACAAAATCATATATATGGATTTCTTAATTCAATCTTAGCTCTATTGTGCTGCTACCATGTATATATCAATCATTGTTAGGTCATAATAGGTACATATTCAGAAAAAATCATTGAGCATCTATCTACTATATGCCAGTCCTTGTCCTAGACACTGGTGACCCAACAATAGATGAGACAATATATATATTCTCTCCCTCATGTGTCTCCCAGACCAGCTGATACAGAAGAAGTAATTATGAATAATGGGGGGTGGGGGGTGTCTGAATCAGCAAGACTTTGCTTTTACCATGTGATCTCATTTAATGCTCAGAACCCAATTAGGTAGACTTTATTAGTCCTATTCAAAAGATGAATATATTGACATTCAAATAAGAAAAAGTGACTGGCCTGAAGTCACTGAGCTTGCGGTGCATGGAGCAGATAATCAAAGACAGAAGTGCTGCCTCTGAACTCATGACTTGTCCAGGAAGACCAGGGAAAAGAAAGTATGAGTTGTTGGACCACAATTAAAGCTCCAAGGCATGTTCAAGCTTAGAGTAGTGTAATTCAAAGTGTCCTTTTTAACTTCATCAGAAGAAATACTACTGCAGTTATTTTCCAAAATTGAAAGCTGCAGTACTTATTTATAATTTTTGGAGAAAGAAATACCCAGAAAAGTAGAAAAATGTTTTAAATCAAAGACCTCCTCTTGGATTTAAATCCTTAATTGGATTTAGCTATATAGTCAACAATAAACCCAAGAAATGCACTTTATGAACAATCATTATCTTCTTTCCCAGCCATGTTTGATGACTTTCTACAATTACCTAAAACCAGTTTTCACTTGAGGTGACCAACAAAAAACAATTTAACAGCAAAAAGAGTATTATTTCTAACATTAACTGGAATGAAAATGGAACACAACAAACCTGCATTTATGACAAGCATATTTAAGTTTATTTTACATTGGGACCTTGTTTTTGATATGGTTAACTGGTTAGCAAAAGATCTTTGTTTCTTTTTATTTTTTCTTATCATAGACTAATACCTAAAAAAATTCTTTTAGGTTAAAATAAGTTTTATTATCTCTCTCCCTTTGATTAGAGTTGATTATTTCTTTATAGAAAAATTCTTCTGATTTTATTTTTTCATTCTCATAGAGGAGCCTTAGATGAGTGTGATTCCACATTTTACCTTTAACATTTTGTCTTATTACTTGTCAAATTGCAAACATTAAGAGTTTTTGTGCACTTTTCTCCACGTTCCCTTTAAAACTCTGAGAGATAAGAGGATTGTCCCAGCATTCATATCTTCTTGAGGTACTGACTCTTTTTCCTTATATAATGTCCTTCTTTACCTCTTGTAACAACATTTTACTTAAAGTCTGTTTTAGCCATCTCAGCTCTCTCTTGGTCACTATTTTCATTGAATATCTTTTCCACTCTTTTGCTTTGTATCTTTGGTCCTCAAGTGAGTCTCCTGTAGATAGTATATGGTTAGATCCTGGTTTCTTTTTTAATCCATTCTTCCAAACTCTCCTTTGAATCGAAGAGTTTAATCCATTTACATTTATGTTAATTGCTGCAAAGTAAGGACTTATTTCTGTCATTTTATTCCATGTTTTCTATATGATTTGTATCAATTTTTGTTCCCCCCAAAAAGATTTAAGAACCATTACTTCCTTATTTTGTGTTTAGTTTTTTTATAATGTACGGTTTGTTTCCCTTTTCATTTCCTTTTCTAACTATATATATAATTATTATATAACAATATTAGCATATTAATTTGTATTATTAAATATGTATTTATGTATATATATTTATCTAAATATATACTAGTCATTTTCTTAGTCGTTACCCTGGGGATTGATATTAACATCTTATATTTATTATAATCTAGTTTAGATTAATACCAATGTTCCAGTATTTAGAGCTCTTGGATGACAACAGTAATTAGCTAAAGGCACATTATTTTAATAATACTTAAACCTACTTCCTCCATTGTAGTTGGTGTCTTATTTTCTAGAATAGCAAAATATTTTCTTTAGAATGAAAACCTACTAATTATGCCTTCTAATTATAGTAGAGATCTCAGGAGAAACAAAGACTACTAGAAGGAGTGTTAATTATAATAACCTCATGGATGTTATTCAGTAGGTCTCCTCTTTGATACAAACAGCATGATTAAAATGAGTATTTTACTTTTTTGTATTCTACTATCATAAGAATAAGTATGGAAGTTTCAGGATGGGAAAGAACTGAGTAAGAGATAGATGAAATAACTGTAGGATCAGAGAACTAAGTGAATGATAGTTACTGTCTTCTAACATTTGAAAACACTGCTTAATTAGTTGGCTTTGTCCATGCTTAAGTCAATTTCATAAATACTTCCTGAGTACCCTCTGCAGTAAAGGCTGGGTGTTAAGTGCTACAGGATCCTAGTCTGTAAGATACAAAGGGAAAAATAATATTTCTTTTCCTCAATGCTATATGCCTCCAGTGAATAACAAAGTGTAGCTCATAGAAACTGCATAAGAAAGATTTATAAACTGAGTGGGACAAACATAGATGAAACAAACATTATTCTTGACTTCACTGATTCTAAATTATTGTATTTTATTGAATCTAAAATGCCATCAATTGTGAGATGCATTATTTTAATGTACCGTTGAGGAAAAAAAGCTACCAGTTATGTGTCACACGCCATGGATTTAAGTGCATCCCAATATAAGAGATGTTAAAATGTAAAAACAAAAATGAATCATATAAACAAAAAAATAGCTGGATCGTGAACAATTTAATTCACCGTGCCTAGAAACATGCCTGGATTTAATTCAGGGTACTAAGGGATACTAGATGTCATGCCAAAAAGTCTATGCTTTTCAGTTTAATCTGGCAAAGAGAGAAACTGCACAAAATTTTGACTCCATTAGTTGTTTGAAAGCTGCTTCTTAACATAAAATTTTTAATTTTGTCAAAGCAAAACAGAGACTCCTTTTTGTGAAGTGGATTGACTACACAGTTTGTCTTCAAGCAGCCCTTGGTTCAAGTTACATTTTACCAGTTACTTTATTTTTCTAAGTCACCATAAAACAAAGGTAGTTAAGTATACATGTTATGAGGTTGTTTTGTGGTTGACTCGAGAAAGACCTATAAATATTAGTTACCTTCATTTAACTGAAAAAGTATATGACAGTGAACATGATTGTGTTTAATGTAAATTCGGGTATTAATCAGGTATTTGATACTTTATTCCAATCAGGTCATCAAGGAATACCTCCGTAGGGGGTCTGCATTTGGGCCTAGAGACCCAGGTGAAGGGAGAAATCTTAAAGAGTGAGGTTATTGAATTGTAAGATGTGATAATAAGCCATTAAGTGATAGGAAATGGGCAATATGTATTTGCCAGGGCATGTTGGGACTCTGATGTATGGATTTTGTGTGCTTTCATGATTAAGAAGAGTAAAAGATCCAAACTTTTGGCTGATGGCTTTTCCTACCAGTGGTTGTGAAGAATTATAATTAAGTATCTGACCAACCAACTTGAGAATTGACTAATATGGGAATGGTGACCTAAAGTAAGGTTGATCTGAAAAACAAATAATCCAGTGAAGAAATGGGAAGAAGATAGGAATAGGCATTTTTCGAAAGAAGACAACCGGATGGATAACAGACACATGAAAAGATGCTCAAAATCACTCAGCATCAGGGAAATACAAAACAAAACCACAGAGATTCCTGAGGGAGACCTGGAAGATGGTGGCGTAGGAGGACGCTGGGTTCATCTCGTCCAGCTGATCGCTCAGATTCCACCCACACCTGCCTAAATAACCTAGAAAACCACCAGACGACTAGCAGAATGGACTCTCCAGAGCCAAACGTAGACGAGAGGCACACAGAAAGGATAGGAAGGGCAGAGAGGCAGTACACACTACACGGACTGGCGGGAGGGAGGGGCGGTGGAGGGGCAGCCCACCTGGCAAGGCAGAGCCCCCGAGTCCGACTTGCAAAAGCAGAGGGGCCAGACGAAGTGAGTTCTGACAGCCAGCAGGACTTAACATCTGGAATGTTAAAAGTCAGCAGCTCTGCTCAGAGAGCAAGAGGGCGAGAGGACACTGGGAGGGAGAGGTGTTGAGCCCCAGAAGACAGAGCTCAGTTGGGCGGGGAACAAAGGTGCTGGGAAGAGCCATCTCCCTCTCCCATCCCCCAGCCAAAATCCCAAAGGTAACCAGATCCCGTCACCAAACTTGCTTGCACTGGGCAAACACCCAATGCTGTGCTTCTGTGGATCCATCCCTCCAAAGGGTTGGCCTGCCTCCCTCCTGGTGCTGCAAGTCCCCTCCCACAGGGGACCAACAACAACAAAGCAAGCTAAGCCTGCCCCTCCCGCCCCTTTGTACCTTGGGGATCCACCTCGGCTAATACGCCCTTGGCCAGATCCCATTGAAGCAGCACCACAAGCCTGGCAGTGTGCAAGTAGCCCAGACAGGGGCCACACCACTCCACAGTGAGTCCTGCCCCTGGGAAAGGGGAAGATAAGGTACACACCAGTCTGACTGGCCCCAGCGGTGGGCTGGGGGCAGATATAGGGTCTGACTGCAGCCCCGCCCACCAACACAAGTTAGTCTGGACAGCACAGGGGAAGTGTCCTGCACTTAGGAGCTACTGCAGGGACTACCTAAAATGATGAAATGGAAGAATTCTCCTCACAATAAACTCCAGGAAGTAGCAACAGCTAGCAAATTAATCAAAACTGATGTAACCAAGATAACGGAACAAGAATTTAGAATAATAGTCATAAAATTAATCGCTGGGCTTGAAAAAAGCATAGAGGACAGCAGACAATCTATTGCTACAGAGATCAAGGGACTAAGAAATAGTCATGAGGAGCTAAAAATACTATAAGTGAGGTGCAAAATAAAATGGAGGTGACCACAGCTCGGATTGAAGAGGCAGAGGAGAGAATAGGTGAATTAGAAGATAAGATTATGGAAAAAGAGGAAGCTGAGAAAAAGAGAGATTAAAAAATCCAGGAGTATGAGGGGGAAAATTAGAGAACTAAGTGATGCAATGAAATGGAACAGTATCTGTATAATATGAATCCCAGAAGAGGAAGAGAGAGAGAGAGAGAAAGGGGCTGAAGGTACTTGAACAAATCATAGCTGAGAACTTCCCTGAACTGGGGAAGGAAAAAGGCATTGAAATCCAAGAGGCACAGAGAACTCCCTTCAGACGTAACTTGAATCGATCTTCTGCACAACATATCATAGTGAAACTGGCAAAATACAAGGATAAAGAGAAAATTCTGAAAGCAGCTAGGGATAAACATGCTCTAACATATAAAGGGAGACTGATAAGACTAGTGGCAGACCTATCTACTGAAACTTGGCAGGCCAGAAAGGAAGGGCAGGAAATCTTCAATGTGATGAACAGAAAAAATATGCAGCTGAGAATCCTTTATCCAGCAAGTCTTTCATTCAGAATAGAAGGAGAGATAAAGGTCTACCCAAAAAAACAAAAACTGAAGGAATTTATCACCATTAAACCAGCCCTACAAGAGATCCTAAAGGGGATCCTGTGAGACAAAGTACCAGAGACATCACCACAAGCATGAAACCTACAGACATCACAATGACTCTAAACCTATATCTTTATATAATAACACTGAATGTAAATGGACTAAATGCTCCAACCAAAAGACATAGGGAATCAGAATGCAAAAAAAAAAAAAAAAGGCCCATCTATTTCCTGTCTACAAGAGACTCATTATAGACCTGAGGACACTTTCAGATTGAAAGTGAAGGGATAGAGAACTAACTATCATGCTACTGGAAGTCAAAAGAAAGCTAGAGTAGCCATACTTATAACAGAAACTAGACTTTCAATTAAGGCTGTAACAAGAGATGAAGAAGGGCATTATATAATTACAGGGCCTATCCATCAGGAAAAGCTAACAATTATAAATGTCTCTGCACCAAACACGGGAGCCCCCAAATATATAAAACAATTAATCACAAACATAAGCAACCTTATTGATAAGAATGCGGTAACTGCAGGGGACTTTAACACCCCACTTAAAGCAATGGATAGATCATCTAGACACAGGATCAATAGAGAAACAAGGGCTCTGAATGATACGTTAGATCAGATGGACTTGACAGATATATTTAGAACTCTGCATCCCAAAGCAACAGAATATACTTTCTTCTCGAGTGCACATGGAACATTCTCCAAGATAGATCACACGCTGGGTCACAAAACAGCCCTTCATAAGTATACAAGAATTGAGATCATACCATGCACACTTTCAGACCACAATGCTATGAAACTTGAAATCAACCACAGGAAAAAGTCTGGAAAACCTCCAAAAGCATGGAGGTTAAAGAACACCCTACTAAAGAATGAATGGGTCAACCAGGCAATTAGAGAAAAAATTTAAAAATATATGGAAACAAAAGAAAATGAAAATACAACAATCCAAATGCTTTGGGATGCAGCAAAGGCAGTCCTGAGAGGAAAATACATTGCAATCCAGGGCTATCTCAAGAAACAGGAAAAATCCCAAATACAAAATCTGACAGCACACATAAAGGAAATAGAAGCAGAACAGCAAAGACACCCGAAACCCAGCAGAAGAAGATAAATAATAATAAAGATTAGAGCAGAAATAAACAACATAGAATCTAAAACAACTGGAGAGCAGATCAATGAAACCAAGAGTTGGTTTTTGGGAAAAAAAATTGATAAAGCTCTAGCCAGGCTTCTCAAAAAGAAAAGGGAGATGACCCAAATAGATAAAATCATGAATGAAAATGGAATTATTACAACCAATCCCTCAGAAATACAAGCAATTAACAGGAAATACTATGAAAAATTATATGCCAACAAACTGGACAACCTGGAAGAAATGGACAAATTCCTAAGCACCCACACACTTCCAAAACTCAAACAGGAAGAAACAGAAAATTTGAACAGACCCAAAACCAGCTAAGAAATTGAATCAGTTATCAAAACTCTCCCAACAAATAAGAGTCCAGGACCAGATGGCTTCCCAGGGGAGTTCTACCAGACGTTTAAAGCAGAGATAATACCTATCCTTCTAAAGCTGTTCCAATAAATAGAAAGGGAAGAAATACTTCTAGACTCATTCTATGAAGCCAGCATTACTTTAACTTCCAAATCAGAGAACCAGCAAAAAAAGAGACTACAGGCCAATGTTCCTGATGAATATGGATGCAAAAATTCTCAATAAGATACTAGCAAATCGAATTCAACAGCATATAAAAACATTTATCCACCATTATCAAGTGGGATTCATTCCTGGGCTGCAGGGCTGGTTCAACATTCACAAATCAATCAATGTGATACATCACATTAATAAAAGAAAAGATAAGAACCATATGATCCTGTCAATTGATGCAGAAAAAACATTTGACAAAATTCATCATCTTTTCTTAATAAAAACCCTCGAGAAAGTTGGGATAGAAGGAACATACTTAAACATCATAAAGAGTGCTCGCTTCATCAGCACATATATTAAACATCATAAAAAGCCCACAGCTAATATCATCCTCAATGGGGAAAAATTGAGAGTTTTCCCCCAAGATCAGGAACATGACAGGGATGTCCGCTCTCACCACTGTTGTTTAACATTGTGTTGGAAGTGCTAGCATCAGCAATCAGACAACAAAAGGAAATCAAAGGCATCCAAATTGGCAAAGATGAAGTCAAGCTTCCATTTTTGCAGATGACATGATATTATACATGGAAAACCCGACAGACTCCACCAAAAGTCTGCTAGAACTGATACATGAATTCAGCAAAGTTGCAGGATACAAACTCAATGTACAGAAATCAGTTGCATTCTTATACACTAATAATTAAGCAACAAAAAGACAAATAAAGAAACTGATCTCATTCACAATTGCACCAAGAATCACAAAATACCTAGGAATAAACCTAACCAAAGATGTAAACGATCTGTATGCTGGAAACTATAGAAAGCTTATGAAGGAAACTGAAGAAGATACAAAGAAACGGAAAAACATTCTGTGCTCATGGATTAGAAGAATAAATATTGTTAAAATGTCAATACTACCCAAAGCAATCTACACATTCAATGCAATCTCAATCAAAATTGCACTAGCATTGCTCTCGAAGCTAGAACAAGCAAACCTAAAATTTGTATGGAACCACAAAAGACCCCGAATAGCCAAAATAATATTGAAGAAGACCAAAGCAGGAGACATCACAATCCCAGACTTTAGACTCTACTACAAAGCTGTAATCATCAAGACAGCATGGTATTGGCACAAAAACATACATATAGACCAAAGGAATAGAATAGAGACTGCAGAATTGGACCCACAGAAGTATGGCCAACTAATCTTTGACAAAGCAGGAAAGGATATCCAATGGATAAAAGACAGTCTCTTTACCAAATGGTGCTGGGAAAACTGGAAAGCAACATGCAGAAGGATGAAACCAGACCACTTTCTTACACCACTCACAAAAATAAACTCAAAATGGATAAAGGACCTGAATGTGAGACAGGAAACCATCAAAACCCTAGAGGAGAAAGCAGGGAAAAACCTCTCTGACCTCAGCCACAGCAATTTCTTACTTTACACATCTCCAAAGGCAAGGGAATTAAAAGCAAAAATGAACTATTGGGACCTCATCAAGATAAAAAGCTTCTGCACTAAAAAGGAAACAATCAACAAAACTAAAAAGCAACCGACGGAATGGGAAAAGATATCTGCAAATGACATATCGGACAAAGGGCTAGTATCCAAACTCTATAAAGAACTCACCAAACTCCACACCTGAAAAACAAATAATCCAGTGAAGAAATGGGCAGAAAACATGAATAGACACTTCTCTAAAGAAGACATCCAGATGGCCAACAGGTACATGAAAAGATGCTCAACGTCGCTCCTCATCAGGAAACTACAAATCAAAACCACAGTGAGATATCACCTCATGTCTGTCAGAATGGCTAAAATGAACCAATCAGGAGACTGCATGCTGGCGAAGATGTGGAGAAACAGGAACCCTCTCTCACTGTTGGTGGGAATGCAAACTGGTGCAGCCACTCTGGAAACAGTGTGGAGGTTCCTCAAAAAATTAAAAATAGAACTAATCTATGACCCAGAAATAGCACTGCTAGGAATTTACCCAAGGGATACAGAAGTGCTGATGCATAGGGGCACTTGTATCCCAATGTTTATAGCAGCACTTTCAACAGTAACCAAATCATGGAAAGAGCCTAAATGTCCATCAACTGATGAATGGATAAAGAAATCATGGTTTATATACACAATGGAATACTACTTGGCAATGAGAAAGAATAAAATATGGCCTTTTGTAGCAACATGGATGGAACTGGAGTCTGTTATGCTAAGTGAAATAAATCATACGAGAAAGACAGATACCATATATTTCACTCGTATGTGGCTCCTAAGAAACTTACCCGAAGACCATGGGGGAGGGGAAGGGGAAAAAAAAGTTAGAAAGGGAGGGAGCCAAATCATAATAGACTCTTAAAGACTGAGAATAAACTGAGGGTTGATGGGGGGTTGGATGGAGGGGAAAGAGGGTCATGGGCATTGAGGATGGCACCTTTTGGGATGAGAACTGGGTGTTGTATGGAAACCAATTTGACAATAAATTTCGTATTTGAAAAAAAACACAATGAGATACCACCTCACACCTATCAGAATGGCTAAAATTAACGAAGCAGAAAACAACAGATGTTGGTGAGGATACAGAGAAAGGGGAACCCATTTGCACTACTGGTGGGAATGCAAACTGGTACAGCCACTCTGGAAAACAATATGGGGGTTCTCAAAAAAAACTAAAAATCGAACTACCCTATGACCCAGCAATTGCACTACTGGGTACTGGGTATTTATCCAAAGGATACAAATATGCTGATTTGAAAGGGCACATGCACACCAATGTTTATAACAGTGCTATCAACAATAGCTAAGTTATGGAAACAGATCAAATGTCCATTGATTGATGAATGAATAAAGAAGATGTGATATGTATGTATGTACACACACACACACACACACACACACACAATGGACTACTACTCAACAATGAAAAAGAATAAAATCTTGCCATTTGCAACAACACTGATGGAACTAGAGTGTATTATATTAAGCCAAATATGTCAGTCATAGAGAGACAGATATCATGATTTCACTCATAAGTGGAATTTAAGAAATACAACAGAGGAGGGGCACCTAGGTGGCTCAGTTGGTTGATGGTCCGACATTGGCTCAGGTCTCGATCTCATAGTTGCTAGGTTCAGGCTCCACCTCAGGCTCTGCGCTGACAGCTCAGAGCCTGGAACCTACTTCAGATTCTGTGTCTCCCTCTCTCTGTCCCTGCCCTGCTAATGCTCACTCTCGCTCTCTCTAAGAATAAATAAACATAAAAAAAAAGAAACACAACAGATGAACATAGGGAAAGGGTAGGAAAAAGATAAAAACAGAGAGGGAGGCAAACCATAAGAGACTCTTAAATACAGAGAACAAACTGAGTGTTTCTAGAGGGGAGGTGGGTAGGGGGATGGGGTAAATGGGTGAGGGGTATTAAGGAGGGCACTTTTTGGGTTGAGCCCTGGGTGTCATATGTAAAATATGAATCACTGAGTTCCACTCCTGAAGCCAAGCCTACACTGTATGTTAACTAACTTGAACTTAAGTAAAATTTAAAAAAAAGAGTTCAAAGTAATGGTAATAATGATGCTTATTAAACTCAGGAAGAGAACGGATGAACACTGTGAGAACTTCAACAAAGAGATAGAAAACATAAAAAATAACCAATCTGACCTGAAGAATACAATAACTGAAATGAAAAGTACACTAGAAGAAATCAGTAGCAGCTTATATGATGCAGAAGAATGGATCAGAATCTGGAAGAAAGAGTAGTGAAAATCACACAGTTGGAACAACAAAAAGGAAAAAAATAATAGTTTAAGGGACCTCTGAGATAACATCAAGCATACTGACATTTACATTATAGGGGTCCCAGAAGGAGAAGAAAGAAAGAAAGGGACAAAAAAAAACCTTGAAGAAATAATGGCTAAAAGTGTCCCTAACCTAGAGAAGGAAACAGACATACAAGTCAGGGAGCACAGAGTCACAAATAAGATGAACCCAAAGATACCAGCACCAAAACTGATCATAATCAAAATGTCAACAGTTAAAGATGAAGAGAAAATCTTAAAAGCAGAAAAAGAATAAAAACTATGTACAAAAGAACCCCCATAAAACTATCAGCTGATTTTTCAGCAGAAAATTTACAGTTGGATGTAAAAGTAGTAAAATCTACAACTACATCTATACCTACAATAATTAGTCAAGGGATACACGAAATAATACTATGTAAAATATGATGTGAAAAACATAAAACTCGGGGAGGTCAAAATTTAGTGCTTTGAGAACATACTTGAACTTAAGCAACCATCAACTTAAAATATATTGCTACATACATGGAGTGCTATATATGAACCTCATGGTAACCACAAACCAAATACCAATAATAGATACACAAAAAATAAGGAGAAAAGAATACAAGCAACACTGAGGAAAGACAAAATCATAAGGGAAGAGAACAAAAGAAGAAATCAGAAAACAATGAAGAAAATTCTAGTAAGTAAAAAATATCCATAATTTTTTAAGTGTAAATGGAAATGAACTAAATGTTCCAATCAAAATACATAGAGTAACAGAAAGGATTAAAAAAAGCAACATGACCCATCTATATGCTGCCTATAAGAGACTCCTTTCAGACTTAAACACATACACAGACTAAAGTGAAAGAATGAATAAAGATATTAACATTTCGTCTAAAAGCGACAGAAGGAGCACCTGGGTGGCTCAGTTGGTTAAGCATCCAACTTTGGCTCAGGTCTGATTTTGCGGTTCGTGGGTTTGTGCCCCATGTTGGGCTCTGTGCTGACAGCTCAGAGCCTGGGGCCTGCTTCGGATTCTCTGTCTCCCTGTCTCTCTCTCCCTCTCTGTCTCTCTTTCTCTTTCAAAATAAATAAACATTTAAAAAAAAATTTTAAGCTACAGAAATATGCATTATTTTCAATGCACGTGGAGATGGCTTTTAAACCAGTTCTAACCATTGAACTAGTTTGTATTCTTTGAATAACATTATCCTTGAAGCACACAAATCAATTACCCCATTTCTTTTGGTTTCCTAATTTAAAACCTGGGTGATGCAGTGAAAGACATCATCAACAGAACAAAAAGGCAACCTACTGCATGGGAGAAGATATTTGCAAGTGACATCTCTCATAATGGGTTAATATCCAAAATATACAAAGAACTCACATGATTCCTATTTTAAAAAGCCAAACAATCCAATTAAAAACTTAGCAGAGGACCTAGGAATGCAAGCTGGTGCAGCCACTCTGGAAAACAGTATGGAGGTTCCTCAAAAAATTAAAAATAGAACTAACCTATGACCCAGCAATTGCACTACTAGGCATTTATCCAAGGAATACAGGTGTGCTGTTTCGAAGGGACATATGCACCCCAATGTTCATAGCAGCACTATCAACAATAGCCAAAGTATGGAAAGAGCCCAAATCTCCATCAATGGATGAATGGATAAAGAGGATGTGGTATATATATACAATGGAGTATTACTCAGCAATCAAAAAGAATGAAATCTTGCCATTTGCAACTACATGGATGGAACTGGAGGGTATTATGCTAAGCGAAGTTAGTCAGAGAAAGACAAATATCATACGACTTCACTCATATGAGGACTTTAAGAGACAAAACAGATGAACATAAGGGAAGGGAAACAAAAATAATATAAAAACAGGGAGGGGACAAAACATAAGAGACTCTTAAATATGGGAACAGAGGGTTACCAGAGGGGTTGTGGGAGAGGGTATGGGCCAAATGGGTAAGGAGCATTAAGAAATCTACTCCTGAAATCATTGTTGCACTATATGCTAACTAATTGGGCTGTAAATTAAAGAAATAAAATTTTTTTAAAAGAAAAATATAGAAATCCAATATTTGGAATGATTTATCATTTTACAGTAATATTTAAGTATTATAATTAATGTACTAATTTAAATAGTCTGTAAAGTAATAGAAGAAAAAGAAAAAAATCATATTAAAGATAACCTTTCCTTCATCAACTCAACAAAAAATAGTTTTAGTATTGAACAACAAAAAACAGATTGCCTAAATCATACACATGTTTAGGTATGTATGGGATAAAAAGAAAAAAATTAAGAATACAAGTATTTGTAGAATGTTTAGGATCAGTGTTAAATTTATTTTTATCTCTATTTTCTGGAGATTTCATATAGTTTTTGTGGTGCTTGGCCAATAAATAGTATTCATTGTATTTATAAAGTCAGATTCTCTTGGCAGCTACATGTAAGAGGGGAAAGAAAAATGTATACTTCAAAACAATGCTTTGAATGAAAAGACAAATTGGAACACAGGTGTGCAGCAGTTTGCATTGTTGATGTTTTCATTCCTGTGTTTTGTGAAAGTTGTATTTTTGAGGGATTTTTTTCACTTTTGTTCAGTTTTGCTAACAGATTATCAAGTATAAATAAGTGCTGTCATCTTTTCAGAAAAAATTAGCAGAGGACCTAAACAGATATTTATCCAAAGAAAACATACGGATGGCCAATAGACACATGAAAAGATGCTCAACATCACTAATAATCAGGGAAATGCAAATATAAACCACTGTTTATAATCGAACACCTGTAAAAATGGCTATTATCAAAAAGACAAGACATAAACAGTACTGTAAGAATGCAGAAAAAGAAAATTCTCATGCACTGTTGGGGGATGTAGCAGCACAGAGTTTCCCCCCAAAATTAAAAAAAAATAGTTACAGAGAGGGAAAAAGGCAAACCACAAGAGACTCTTAAATACAGAGACCAAACTGAGGGTAGATGGGGTGGAGGGGGGGGAGAGGGGAAAGTGGGTGATGGGCATTGAGGAGGGTACTTGTTGGGATGAGCACTGGGTGTTGTATGTAAGACAATTTGACAATAACTTATATGAAAAAATTAAAATAGAATAAAACTACCATAAGATCCAGCAATTCTACTTCTGAGTATTTATTAGAACATAATGAGAACACTAGTTTGAAAAGATACATGCACCCCTATGTTCACTGCAGCATTATTTATCATAGTCAAAATATGGAAGCAACCTGTCCGTCAAAAGATGAATAAAGATGATGCGGTATACATGTATAATGAAATATTATTCAACCATAAAAAATATTGAAATCTTGCCATTTGCAACATGTTATTGATAAACCTAAAGGATTTTGCTAAGTTGAAATAAGTCAGACAGAGAGAAACAAATACTATATCATTTCACTTATACATGGAATCTAAAAAACAAAACAAATACAGAGAACACTGAGGGTTGCTAGAGGGGAGGTGGGTGGGGGGAAGGGTGATGGGCTTTAAGAAGGGCACTTGTTAGGATGAGCAGGGTGTTATATGTAAGTGATGACTCACTGGGTTCTACTCCTGAAACCAATACTACACTGTATGTCAACTAACTTGAAAGTAAACAAATTAACTTAAAAAATGAAAACAAAACAGAAACAGGCTTATAGATACAGAGAACAATCAGGTGGTCCCCAGAGGGGATTAGAGTGGGCAGGGTGTAGGGCAGTGGGGAATGGTTGAAATAGGAGAAAAAGAGTAAAAGGCTCAAACTTCTAGTTATAAAATAAATAATTAAAGGGGATGAAAGTTTCAGCATAGGGAATATAGTTAACAATATTGTAACAACTTCGTATGGTGACAGATGGCAGCTAAATTTATCCTGGTGATCACTTTAGAATGCATATAAATGTTCAAAAACTATGTTCATTGTATTAGCAGTTCACTATATTAGCACTGAAATTAATATATTATTGTATGTCAATGACATTTGAATAAAAAATAAATAAATCAGAATAAACTTGAGGAGGACAGAGCAGAAGGTACTGGTGATGTTGTGGTGCTCTGAGATAGTTGTCCTTTAGACAAATGGAGGGACAAAGGGGAAGTCCATATTGAAGCTCTATAGGTTCAAGGAAGAAACCAGGTGTCCCTCCCTGGTACTCTATCCTCAGTCGCACATGGCACAAACCAAGGTAACCCTCAGAGAGGTTGCAATAGCCAGGGACAGAAAGTTATTGTCTCCCACGGACACCTACACCAGGCTAAGCAGATGTTGCACTATGCCCAGACCATTGAAGACAGGAATGTGGGGCCATTTGAAGGAGAACACATGTAATTCCTTGGGATCCTTGGAGACAATCCTGCACAAAGTTAATGCATGTTTTTGTTCTTATTATCTCCCCTATCAAACACCAGGGACTTAGTGACACAGCATCAGAGGATATTCCCATGAGGGAAGCAGGGGCTGTAAGTATATATATCTTGGAAAGGATGGTAAGAATCCATGAAAGGGAGCATTCAGATTTAAGGAGAATTAGGAGGTTTTCTACAATCAGGCACCTTTTCTGTGTGCTTATCTCTTGGCACAGTTTGTCTTCTTTTTCACTAATAATTCCATGGAGCATGAATGAAGGCAGTGGAATGAATACATGAAGTAAGATTTTAATGTCCTTCCCAGGTAAGAAATGAATTTTGAGAATGCCTGGTGAGAAGATATAAATATTTGATCTCAGAGAGATAATTAGTCATCATTGGACACTAAGAAAGATAACTTAACGTCTGTGCTAAATGTTGAGATTTAGGTATCTATATTCCATAGTCAAATCTTTCTTTACCCAGTCCACTTGTAAGCCACCTTCCCCTGACCTCAAGATATGAAATACGAGCTGAAGAACAGGGAATTTGGGGAGAGAATTTTCTCTTGAAAATTCACTTCGTCTCTCTCACTTTCCCTTCTCCATCTTTCTTTGCCCTCTGCTTACTTTCAACATTCAACCAAATGGTTTTGTAGGCCATTCTTATTTCCATTGCAAATGGTGTGGGAAGAAGCATCTTGATTTAAAAAGATGGCTCTTCATCAACCATAAACTAGGTGAAATAGCTATTTCATGATTGTATAGATGTACATTAGCCATGGGTAATCTTTATGAGAAGTTGACCTTAACCTGATTCATAGACTGCATCTGTGGTTCCTGTGATTACTAGTCACAGAGTACGGAGGAGGAAAAGGGAATCAAGCCTGCTCTCCCTCTTTACTCCTCCTCCTCCTCCTCCTCCTCCTCCTCCTCCTCCTCCCCCACCGTTTAGTTTTCCTTCTTCCTCTCTGTCTCTCTCTCTCCTTCAATCAGTTTTCTATAGATCTCTATATCAAAGATTCTAAAAGAACAAGTGAAAACACAACTTTGGCTCTCATTTGCCCATATTCATAAAGAAAAACATTGAAGTACATGCTCTATTAGTAACTGCTAATTCTCATTGCAAGAACCAGATGGAAAGGTGCATGTCCTAGATGACATAAGAACCATTAATTGACAGGACCTTTTATCTGTAGGTGCATTCAAGTCCATGGGAATGTCCAACCTGACAAGACTGTCTGAATTCATCCTCATAGGACTCTCTTCTCACCCTGAGGACCAGAAGCCACTCTTTGCTCTCTTTCTTATCATGTACCTGGTCACTATAACGGGGAATCTGCTCATCATTCTGGCTATCCGCTCTGATCCCAAACTCCAAAACCCCATGTACTTCTTCCTGAGCATCTTGTCCTTTGCTGATATTTGCTACACAACAGTCGTAGTCCCCAAGATGTTAGTGAACTTCTTATCAGAGACAAAGACCATTTCCTATGCTGAATGTCTGACACAGATGTATTTTTTCCTGGTTTTTGGAAACATAGACAGTTATCTCCTGGCAGTTATGGCCATTGACCGCTATGTAGCCATTTGTATTCCTTTCCACTATGTCACTGTGATGAACCACAGACGCTGTACATTGCTGCTGGCCTTCTCCGTAGCTTTCTCCTGCCTCCACTCCCTCCTACATGTCCTCCTGGTGAATCGGCTCACGTTCTGCGCATCAAATGTAATCCAACATTTTTTCTGTGATGTCAACCCTGTTCTGAAACTGGCCTGCTCTTCCACCTTTGTCAATGAAGTTATGGCCATGACAGAAGGGTTGGCTTCTGTGATGGCCCCATGTATCTGCATCATCATCTCTTACCTAAGAATTCTCATTGCTGTCCTCAATGTTCCCTCAGTGGCTGGAAAATGCAAAGCCTTCTCCACCTGCAGCTCCCATCTCACTGTGGTGACTCTGTTTTATGGGAGTATTACCTATGTCTATTTCCAACCCTTGTCCAACTATACTGTCAAGGACAGAATAGCAACAATCATCTACACTGTACTGACATCCATGTTGAATCCATTTATCTACAGTTTGAGAAACAAAGACATGAAACGGGGCCTAGAGAAATTGATAAGCAGAGTGAAGACTGAAATGGATATGCTTTCTACTACACAAGCCAACAAAATCCATGAACCCTGATTGAAAGTTGTGGGTGTGAGTGTGGGTGTGGGTGTGTGTTCAGACACACACATCCAGATAGACACACGTGAGGGAATACACTTTGATCAACTTTACCTGCACTGCGTACTTTCCTACCCTGCTCTTTCTGTCATACCATGGTTCCACATGACTACCCAGTCTTGGTACCGAAGCTGCAGTATAGATCATCCCCAAATACTCCCTGATTCCAGAAAATTACAATCCCTTTACTCCTTCCATACTTATTAGGAACCCCCCATATTTCCTTCAGTTTATAAATTTCCAGCCAAGTTTGGCCACTTGAATTACCAGAGAATTTTTATATACAACTATGTAGAAATCAAATATATATGTGCAAATATATTTTGCACACATAACCACTTATTCTGTTTGAAACTGTTAGAAAAATTTTTACAGGTGTGCATACATGTGTGTATCTGCATGTGCATGCATGTCTGTGTGTGTGTGTGGGTGTGTGTGTAACCTCACTCTCAGACTAGCAGACTAGGAGTTTCCCAAATATAGAGGCTGTGTTCCCTGGTCATGCCATGATATAACCATGGTCCTGCTTTTACTTCTCAAAACAGCTGAATATCTTGGGCTCTGGAGTCATTAGAGTCAAAACAACTAACATCAATCACCCAACTGACTATTAGTAAACCAGCTCTGTGCCTCTATACATGTTTTGGCCTCTACACATCACACCCTTCATATGCTCAGGGTGCATTCATCAACCTACACTTTCTGGAGCTCCTTACCTGTATCCTCTCTATAGAGGCCTATACTTCCATCTCTTCTGTAGTGTTTTTTTTAATGAAGTAGTATTTTTTTCTATCAGAAATGCTTCATATGGTCACTGAAGATAGAGTAAAAATCAACGTATGTAAACTACTAGTGAGAGCCTTTGGTTTAAAAGGACTGATATGAAAAAGGCTCACAAATTAGCTGGAAAATGAATTATTTAAGAAACCAGTAAGGTGAATTACTTTACACTTACATAGCAAAAGAACTCTGGGCTGAATACACAAGGATGAATAAAGACTGATTACAATGTCTGCTGTAAGTTTGGACACAAAAAGTACTGGTACATATAAAAAGTGCAGTTTTAGTCACCATACGCTGGGCATGTAAAAATGGAATTAATTTCTATAAATTTAAGTCTATAGTTTCATTTATCTTTTATTTTGAGCCCTCAGTCTACCTAATCATAGCTCGGTATGGACTTTTCTCCATCCAATCCAATATTTCCCCAGTGACTTTTGATTTATTCATAAGCCCCATTTAATCCTTTCTCACCCTTCATGGATACCATTGCTCCTTTCAAGCCCCATTTAAAACTATCAGGGCTTATCCAGCTTTTCCCTGATGTCTCCAAAGACAGAGAGGGTCTCTCTTTTAGATTAGTCTATCCTTTGGTCCTGTACTGGAATCAGTTGCTGACATCTGAAGTCAGCATTTTTTCCATTCATTTATTACCGTGAATTATGGTTAGGGCTTGCTTTTGAGATTGGTGACTGGCTTTTATGATTCCTCTGTAATGATGATCCAATGGTGATACCAGCCTTGGCCATCATGAAGGGCTTCTTGACACAGCCCTTTGATCTTAGTCTAGCCTCTTCTCTCCATCAACCTGACTTTTGTCTCTCTCATTCATCTATTTACATGAACCATTCCAGGCCTTGGAAAACATTTGTATTCCCTCCAGAAAAAATACTGAGGGCAATAGCCAGTCCTCTGCTGTCTACAAATACAATGCCACCATTTTCTATTGTTCTTTGTAACTGCAAGAACAAGAGGAGCACAAATACAGCCCTCATATTGGGATCAAGGTACACATTCACTCTACTCTGACATTCACAGACTTAAAGGACCTTGCAAGAGACTCTCTAGCATCATCAAATCTGTTCCATTGTTTTGATTTCTCCTGCAACTCTTCCCCGGATTATATGTCGATCCTAAGTGATGACTCTTAAAAAGCTAAGAATTTGGGAGGAGGGGCGGCAAGATGGCGGCTTAGGAGGACGCTGGGCTCACCGCACGTCCTGCTGATCACTTAGATTCCATCCACACCTGCCTAAATAACCCAGAAAACCGCCAGAGGATTAGCAGAACAGAGTCGCCGGAGCCAAACGCAGACGAGAGGCCCACGGAAGAGGGTAGGAAGGGCGGCGAGGCGGTGCGCGCTCCACGGACTGGCGGGAGGGAGCCGGGGCGGAGGGGCGGCTCGCCGGCCAAGCAGAGCCCCCGAGTCGGGCTTGCAAAAGCGGAGGGGCCCGGCGGACTGTGTTCCGACAGCAAGCGCGACTTAGCGTCTGGGAGGTCAGAAATTAACAGCTCTGCTCGGAAAGCGGGAAGGCTGGAGGACAAAGGGAGGGAGAGCTGCTGAGCCCCCTGACGACAGAGCTCAGTTTGGTGGGGAACAAAGGCGCTCGCCAGCGCCATTTCCCCCGCCCATCCCCCAGCCGAAATCCCAAAGGGAACCGGTTCCTGCCAGGGAACTTGCTCGCTCCGCGCAAACACCCAACTCTGCGCTTCTGCGGAGCCAAACCTCCGGCAGCAGATCTGACTCCCTCCCGCTGCCACAGGGCCCCTCCTGAAGTGGATCACCTAAGGAGAAGCGATCTAAGCCTGCCCCTCCTGCCCCCGAGCACCTTGCCTACCCACCCCAGCTAATACGCCAGATCCCCAGCATCACAAGCCTGGCAGGGTGCAAGTAGCCCAGACGAGCCACACCACCCCACAGTGAATCCCACCCCTAGGAGAGGGGAAGAGAAGGCACACACCAGTCTGACTGTGGCCCCAGCGGTGGGCTGGGGGCAGACATCAGGTCTGACTGCGGCCCCGCCCACCAACTCCAGGTATACACCACAGCACAGGGGAAGTGCCCTGCAGGTCCTCACCACGCCAGGGACTATCCAAAATGACCAAGCGGAAGAACTCCCCTCAGAAGAATCTCCAGGAAATAACAACAGCTAATGAGCTGATCAAAAAGGATTTAAATAATATAACAGAAAGTGAATTTAGAATAATAGTCATAAAATTAATCGCTGGGCTTGAAAACAGTATACAGGACAGCAGAGAATCTCTTGCTACAGAGATCAAGGGACTAAGGAACAGTCACGAGGAGCTGAAAAACGCTTTAAACGAAATGCATAACAAAATGGAAACCACCACAGCTCGGCTTGAAGAGGCAGAGGAGAGAATAGGTGAACTAGAAGATAAAGTTATGGAAAAAGAGGAAGCTGAGAAAAAGAGAGATAAAAAAATCCAGGAGTATGAGGGGAAAATTAGAGAATTAAGTGATACACTAAAAAGAAATAATATACGCATAATTGGTATCCCAGAGGAGGAAGAGAGAGGGAAAGGTGCTGAAGGGGTACTTGAAGAAATCATAGCTGAGAACTTCCCTGAACTGGGGAAGGAAAAAGGCATTGAAATCCAAGAGGCACAGAGAACTCCCTTCAGACGTAACTTGAATCGATCTTCTGCACGACATATCATAGTGAAACTGGCAAAATACAAGGATAAAGAGAAAATTCTGAAAGCAGCAAGGGGTAAACGTGCCCTCACATATAAAGGGAGACCTATAAGACTCGTGACTGATCTCTCTTTTGAAACTTGGCAGGCCAGAAAGAATTGGCACGAGATTTTCAGGGTGCTAGACAGAAAAAATATGCAGCCAAGAATCCTTTATCCAGCAAGTCTGTCATTTAGAATAGAAGGAGAGATAAAGGTCTTCCCAAACAAACAAAAACTGAAGGAATTTGTCACCACTAAACCAGCCCTACAAGAGATCCTAAGGGGGACCCTGTGAGACAAAGTCCCAGAGACATCACTATAAGCATAAAACATACAGACATCACAATGACTCTAAACCCGTATCTTTCTATAATAACACTGAATGTAAATGGATTAAATGCGCCAACCAAAAGACATAGGGTATCAGAATGGATAAAAAAACAAGACCCATCTATTTGCTGTCTACAAGAGACTCATTTTAGACCTGAGGACACCTTTAGATTGAGAGTGAGGGGATGGAGAACTATTTATCATGCGACTGGAAGCCAAAAGAAAGCTGGAGTAGCCATACTTATATCAGACAAACTAGACTTTAAATTAAAGGCTGTAACAAGAGATGAAGAAGGACATTATATAATAGTTACAGGGTCTATCCATCAGGAAGAGCTAACAATTATCAATGTCTATGCACCGAATACCGGAGCCCCCAAATATATAAAACAATTACTCATAAACATAAGCAACCTTATTGATAAGAATGTGGTAATTGCAGGGGACTTTAATACACCACTTACAGAAATGGATAGATCATCTAGACACACGGTCAATAAAGAAACAAGGGCCCTGAATGAGACATTGGATGAGATGGACTTGACAGATATATTTAGAACTCTGCATCCCAAAGCAACAGAATATACTTTCTTCTCGAGTGCACATGGAACATTCTCCAAGATAGATCATATACTGGGTCACAAAACAGCCCTTCATAAGTTTACAAGAATTGAAATTATACCATGCTTACTTTCAGACCACAATGCCATGAAGCTTGAAATCAACCACAGGAAAAAGTCTGGAAAACCTCCAAAAGCATGGAGGTTAAAGAACACCCTACTAACGAATGAGTGGGTCAACCAGGCAATTAGAGAAGAAATTAAAAAATATATGGAAACAAACGAAAATGAAAATACAACAATCCAAACGCTTTGGGACGCAGCAAAGGCAGTCCTGAGAGGAAAATACATTGCAATCCAGGCCTATCTCAAGAAACAAGAAAAATCCCAAATACAAAATCTAACAGCACACCTAAAGGAACTAGAAGCAGAACAGCAAAGGCAGCCTAAGCCCAGCAGAAGAAGAGAAATAATAAAGATCAGAGCAGAAATAAACAATATAGAAACTAAAAAAACTGTAGAGCAGATCAACGAAACCAAGAGTTGGTTTTTTGAAAAAATAAACAAAATTGACAAACCTCTAGCCAGGCTTCTCAAAAAGAAAAGGGAGATGACCCAAATAGATAAAATCATGAATGAAAATGGAATTATTACAACCAATCCCTCAGAGATACAAACAATTATCAGGGAATACTATGAAAACTTATATGCCAACAAATTGGACAACCTGGAAGAAATGGACGAATTCCTGAACACCCACACGCTTCCAAAACTCAATCAGGAGGAAATAGAAAGCTTGAACAGACCCATAACCAGCGAAGAAATTGAATCGGTTATCAAAAATCTCCCAACAAATAAGAGTCCAGGACCAGATGGCTTCCCAGGGGAGTTCTACCAGACGTTTAAAGCAGAGATAATACCTATCCTTCTCAAGCTATTCCAAGAAATAGAAAGGGAAGGAAAACTTCCAGACTCATTCTATGAAGCCAGTATTACTTTGATTCCTAAACCAGACAGAGACCCAGTAAAAAAAGAGAACTACAGGCCAATATCCCTGATGAATATGGATGCAAAAATTCTCAATAAGATACTAGCAAATCGAATTCAACGGCATATAAAAAGAATTATTCACCATGATCAAGTGGGATTCATTCCTGGGATGCAGGGCTGGTTCAACATTCGCAAATCAATCAACGTGATACATCACATTAACAAAAAAAGAGAGAAGAACCATATGATCCTGTCAATCGATGCAGAAAAGGCCTTCGACAAAATCCAGCACCCTTTCTTAATAAAAACCCTTGAGAAAGTCGGGATAGAAGGAACATACTTAAAGATCATAAAAGCCATTTATGAAAAGCCCACAGCTAACATCATCCTCAATGGGGAAAAACTGAAAGCTTTTTCCCTGAGATCAGGAACACGACAAGGATGCCCACTCTCACCGCTGCTGTTTAACATAGTGCTGGAAGTTCTAGCATCAGCAATCAGACAACAAAAGGAAATCAAAGGCATCAAAATTGGCAAAGATGAAGTCAAGCTTTCGCTTTTTGCAGATGACATGATATTATACATGGAAAATCCGATAGACTCCACCAAAAGTCTGCTAGAACTGATACAGGAATTCAGCAAAGTTGCAGGATACAAAATCAATGTACAGAAATCAGTTGCATTCTTATACACTAACAATGAAGCAACAGAAAGACAAATAAAGAAACTGATCCCATTCACAATTGCACCAAGAAGCATAAAATACCTAGGAATAAATCTAACCAAAGATGTAAAGGATCTGTATGCTGAAAACTATAGAAAGCTTCTGAAGGAAATTGAAGAAGATTTAAAGAAATGGAAAGACATTCCCTGCTCATGGATTGGAAAAATAAATATTGTCAAAATGTCAATACTACCCAAAGCTATCTACACATTCAATGCAATCCCAATCAAAATTGCACCAGCATTCTTCTCGAAACTAGAACAAGCAATCCTAAAATTCATATGGAACCACAAAAGGCCCCGAATAGCCAAAGGAATTTTGAAGAAGAAGACCAAAGCAGGAGGCATCACAATCCCAGACTTTAGCCTCTACTACAAAGCTGTCATCATCAAGACAGCATGGTATTGGCACAAAAACAGACACATAGACCAATGGAATAGAATAGAAACCCCAGAACTAGACCCACAAACGTATGGCCAACTCATCTTTGACAAAGCAGGAAAGAACATCCAATGGAAAAAAGACAGCCTCTTTAACAAATGGTGCTGGGAGAACTGGACAGCAACATGCAGAAGGTTGAAACTAGACCACTTTCTCACACCATTCACAAAAATAAACTCAAAATGGATAAAGGACCTAAATGTGAGACAGGAAACCATCAAAACCTTAGAGGAGAAAGCAGGAAAAGACCTCTCTGACCTCAGCCGTAGCAATCTCTTACTCGACACATCCCCAAAGGCAAGGGAATTAAAAGCAAAAGTGAATTACTGGGACCTTATGAAGATAAAAAGCTTCTGCACAGCAAAGGAAACAACCAACAAAACTAAAAGGCAACCAACGGAATGGGAAAAGATATTCGCAAATGACATATCGGACAAAGGGCTAGTATCCAAAATCTATAAAGAGCTCACCAAACTCCACACCCGAAAAACAAATAACCCAGTGAAGAAATGGGCAGAAAACATGAATAGACACTTCTCTAAAGAAGACATCCGGATGGCCAACAGGCACATGAAAAGATGTTCAGCGTCGCTCCTTATCAGGGAAATACAAATCAAAACCACACTCAGGTATCACCTCACGCCAGTCAGAGTGGCCAAAATGAACAAATCAGGAGACTATAGATGCTGGAGAGGATGTGGAGAAACGGGAACCCTCTTGCACTGTTGGTGGGAATGCAAATTGGTGCAGCCGCTCTGGAAAGCAGTGTGGAGGTTCCTCAGAAAATTAAAAATAGACCTACCCTATGACCCAGCAATAGCACTGCTAGGAATTTATCCAAGGGATACAGGAGCACTGATGCATAGGGCCACTTGTACCCCAATGTTCATAGCAGCACTCTCAACAATAGCCAAATTATGGAAAGAGCCTAAATGTCCATCAACTGATGAATGGATAAAGAAATTGTGGTTTATATACACAATGGAATATTACATGGCAATGAGAAAAAATGAAATATGGCCTTTTGTAGCAACGTGGATGGAACTGGAGAGTGTGATGCTAAGTGAAATAAGCCATACAGAGAAAGACAGATACCATATGGTCTCACTCTTATGTGGATCCTGAGAAACTTAACAGGAACCCATGGGGGAGGGGAAGGAAAAAAAAAAAAAAAAGAGGTTAGAATGGGAGAGAGCCAAAGCATAAGAGACTGTTAAAAACTGAGAACAAACTGAGGGTTGATGGGGGGTGGGAGGGAGGAGAGGGTGGGTGATGGGTATTGAGGAGGGCACCTTTTGGGATGAGCACTGGGTGTTGTATGGAAACCAATTTGTCAATAAATTTCAGAAAAAAAAAAAAAAAAAGCTAAGAATTTGGTATCTAATACATTGGGGTTGGACTGAATTGTGTTCCTCCCCCCCAAATTTGTAGATTAAAATCCTAACCACCACCACCCTCATCTCAAGTTGTGATTTGTTTGGAGATAGGGTTTTTAGAGAGGTAGTTAACTTAAAATGATGTCATTCAGGTGAGTCTTAATCCAGGTAGCATTCTTCCAAAAGGTGGAGATTAGGACACAGACACACAGAGGCAACCCCATGTGAAGGCACAGAAGATATCAACTCAAAAAGAGTCCCCAAAAGAAACCAAGCCTGTCAATACCTTAGCCTCAGATTCCTAGGCTCCAGAAATGTGAAAAAATAAATTTCCATTGCTTAAGCCACCCAGTTTGTGGCACTTTGCTATGACAGCCCCAGAAAACTAATACAATACCTTTGATAATTTTGCTGGTGAGAACTGAACAATAAACCGAACTTAATCCTCAAATATTTAATTCACAATATCTGCTTGCCATGAATCTTCCATTTTGGCAATAAAATCTGTTTTCAAAACCTGACTTCCTCTAATTCATGGATTATCTCAGGCAATATAAAACTGGGAACTTAACCATAGTCTTTAGCTTGCCTAGAAATAAGACCCAGAACTCAATTAATGAGAGATGGGGGTGAACAAAATCAACATTGGAACAAAAAGACAAGGGAACACTGATTAAATGAAGTCTCAAGTAGGTAAAGAATTAATGTGACCACGGGACCTTTCAATATGGCCGTCATCAGTCTCATGAATTATGTGGGGGAAATGAGAGGGTCTTACCTTCCTGTCAACCTCTGACAAAGAAGAACCTGTGACAGTGCCTTATCCTGCCTTCTAACACAGGTGACGGCAAAGATGAGTACATGGTATTTCCTGGTAACATTTTACTTGACCTGACATTAATTGAACTTCCTTTTCTATTTCTTTCTGAGATTGTTAATTAGTTTATCATCTTAAATTATGAGCATTTACTGTAGGAA